>NC_086199.1:74060234-74707450 GCF_035770615.1 Melospiza melodia melodia
CAAAAAGGAGTACACTGGCATCATTTACATCTGGACTACAGATAGACAAGTCACAGAAGGGAAGAAAGCAGCATCCACAGCCATTTACTGCTGTCTCCAAAACCAATTTCACAGGCAGGAACTCTGACTGAAGGAGCACAAGGGAGAGCCTTGGATTTTGTGCATGTAATTCATCCAATAGAAATGCATCCTTATTGTCCAGTAAATAATCTTTCCTCCCACACATGAATTTTCGCAGAGGCTCTATATCAAATAAACACTAACCACATATACCAGAATGAAACTGTAAGAAAATCTATCACAACTGGTATGAGATTCACAAGTTTGGACTACAGATTAGTGGGAAGTGAAAACAGTTATTTCCAAGTGCACTGGAAGCAGAGTTATCTAAATATACTGTAATTTGCTCTCAGCAGATTCTATCCCAAGCCATGAGGCAAAGGATTTTGAACTTGCTAGGATGATGTGGACACATAATGAAACTGAAATTCACTAATTTTTACCTATTATATTTATGGTGGGATAATTTAAAGGCCCTCAGAAGTGGTCCTAGCATGTCTCTAAAGCAAGCAAATTTTAAAATTTAAAAACTCAGGATATTGCTGCTTTACTGTACTCTTCCTTTACCACCAAGGATGAATGATGATGGGGATTAACGTATTAGCAGCAGGAAAACAAGGAGGGAAAAAGAAGAGTAAGGATAACCTGGCTTGTTTACTCCTGCTGAAGAAGTAGTTATATAAGTCACAGTTCTAGGCTGCTTTTTTTTTTCCCCCACTGCAGAATATCCCTTATTTTATCAGCTGACACACTGACTCGCTTCTTCTAAACATGTCCAAATTCCTTATGACAAAACACAAGTACAGCACAAAATCATGAACTGGTTTGGGTTGGAAGAGATCTTAAGGATCATCCAGTTCCTAAAGTCCTGACATGGGCAGCAGGGACACTTTCTACTAGACCAGGTCTGGTCTACTACACCAGACTTCCTCAAATTCACATCCAACTTGACTTCTGGCACTTCCAGGGATGGGACATGCCCAGCTTGGCAATCTGCTCCAGTGCCTCCTGCTGACACGTGGTGAGGGGGGAAGGCTGGTGAGAGGGGGCACTGCTGCCATTCCTGCCAAACAACTGCCATCACTTTCCATACCACCAGTGGCAGGTCCTGTCTTGGACCCTTCAGGCATCTGCTGCTCAGATGGGCCTTCTCCAGTCCCACAGAAACAGGAGGGATGCAAGTGCTTAATGGAACCACAACACCTTAGCTGTACTGCAAACTACAACACCTTCTAGTAATTTCACTTCAAGCAGTTAGGACAAAGAAAATTATTCTCACGAAGCACACTTGCACTATTTAAGTTTCAGCTTCAGGTGAAGGAAGTGTTTTCAAGGGCATAAATATAAATGGGATCTGCAGCACCAATGAGCAAGCAAACAACCGTGCTTTGTTGCTTTGAAAATGTCAACTAAACAAGGACTATGCAAAGAGCAGGATATGCCTTCTAGCTGTGTTCTTAGATTTGCTAATTTTGGGGGGAAAAAAAAGTTTCCTTAAGGACAACACAAGTTGGCATTTCTGGATCAAAAAGAGCAGATCTGGAGAACAGCATAAAGTCCCCATTATTAAACCTTCTGATAAACCTAGTCCTTAGAAGTGTATTAACTACAAGAAAAAGCTAAAAAAGAAGTTGAAGCATGAATTCTGTTGTGGTAAAACTGCCAAAGTAACATCTTCATTTTAATAATCTGAAAGTATTTACATATTTATATACACGGGAAAAGTGCACTTTAAGTATTTATCTAGCACCCAGTAAAGACAGCAGAAAGTATAGCTTGGATTTAATCAGTCAGCAAATTTCTATTATGAAGCAGGAATTATATTAAGAACCAAGTGACATTTCACAGTATTTGTGTGAATGAGGAATTGCCATAAAGATTAGCTTCAACTGAAATAAATCAGTAATTGCCCTAATATTAAAATTTTAAAATCATATTTGGAAGCAAACTTAGAGTAACCTACCATGAGCTCTGCACTCATGACAAAGATTAGTAGAAGGTGATTAGCAAAGAAGGCAGTGCAGCCCTAGGAAATGACTGGATTGCTGTTTAACACAGAACTATTCAAATGAATGCATTTTAATAAATCCAATAAAAGAACAGCTAGGTGACAAGCAGTGTGGACCATATGTATGAACAGCAGATGTTACCACTCTAGCAATCTAAGAGGAAGTAAGGAACAAGCAACTTTCACAGACACCATCAGTACAAAACTAGGGCAAGAAAAATATTCCCATTCTAGCACTGAATGACATATGCAGATATTGAAAAAGTAGAAGAGACAGAGCTCAGCCATAAGAGTGATATGAAATGCAGAGAAAATATGTTGCAGTGAAAGACTTGAAAAGTGCAATCTGTTTAGTTTATCATAAACAAGACCAACAGACGATATAATCACTGCATACAAAAACCTTTGCTGGAAAAAAAATCTCACACCAAAATGACTTTTAAAAATGTAGCAGGGAAAAATATCAGAAGTCTTAAAGCTGAAGGCAGATAAATTTAAATAAAGAAATGTAAATTCTTAAACATGAAAACAAGCAACTGCTTTAAGACCTCACTCAGATACAAAAAAAGACATCTTATTCTAATGAAAACCAATGTGTACACATTTGGCTCAGTGAAGGGACTCCTGCGTGAAATTTAGTGCCTAAGTCAGGCTAAAGGTGACTTTATAGTCTTAACTCTTAAATTTACAAAACATTTTATGTGCTATATCAAACAGGCACCTGCTCATGCTGTAATGAAACAGTGTGGCACTCAGCAAGAAGAAGTGATCAACATTCTGTGCACTTAATTAGTATAGCAGCTGCTACCCAATTTTTGTTAGCTTAGAATTGAAAAAATGCAGCTTCTAATTAGTACAGAGTGTACTTATCTTTTTTGCTAGAAGTGTCAAACTGTTTCATTACCACAAAAACAGAAAATACTTTGATGCACATAATAAAAATTCAACTATCACTTGCCCTTAATGATTTTCAAAAGCTTAAGTATTAGAAAGCCATATTATGGGAGCTTAATAACATAGAGGATATGAACTAAGGACAATTCAACCTCGCAGTTTTCTTAGATGTCATAAAATCATAGAGTGGTTTGGGTTGGAGGGGGACCTTAAAGATCATCCAGCTCCAATCCCCCTGCCACGGGCAGGGACACCTCTCACTAGACCAAGATACTCAGAGCACCATCCAACCTGGCCTTGAACATCTCTAGTAATGGGGCATCACAGCTTCTTTGGGCAACCTGTTCCAGCTCTCACCACCCTCACAGCAAAGAACATCCTCTCAATACCTACTCTAAACCTACTCTCTTTCAGTTTTTAGTTATTGCCCCTTGTCCTGTCACTCTGTGCTCTTGTAAAAAGTCCCTCTCCCTCTTTCTTACAGGCTCCCTTCAGGTACTGGAAGGCCACAATCAGGTCCCCCCAAGCCTTCTCTTACAGGGTGAACAATCCCAGTACTCTCGGCCTTTCCTCACAGTAGAGATGCTCTGTCCCTCTAATCATCTTGGTGGCCTCCTCTGGACTCATTCCAACAGGCCCTTGTCCCTCCTGTGCTGGCACCCAGAGCTGGGGCAGCCCTGCAGTGGCTCTGAGCAGAGCAGAGGGGCAGGATCCCCTCCCTGCCCTGCTGTGCTGGCACCCAGAGCTGGGGCAGCCCTGCAGTGGCTCTGAGCAGAGCAGAGCAGAGGGGCAGGATCCCCTCCCTGCCCTGCTGTGCTGGCACCCAGAGCTGGTGCAGCCCTGCAGTGGCTCTGAGCAGAGCAGAGCAGAGGGGCAGGATCCCCCCCGGCCCTGCTGCCCACGCTGCTCTGGATGCAGCCCAGGACACGTTTGGCTCTCTGGGCTGGCAGTGCCCATGGCTGGGGCATGTCCAGCCTCTCACCCAGCAGCATCCCCAAGTCCCTCTGGGCAGGGCTGCTCTCAATCTGTTCAGTCTCCAGCCTGTGAATACCAGAGGTGCAGAATCCACGTGCAGGACCTTGCCCTTGGTCATCTTAAACCTCCAGAGATTCCCATGGGGCCACTTGCTGAGCTTGTCCACATCCCTTCAAGCATGGCAACTGCACCACTCAGCTTCCTAATTAGGTTGAGTGCACCCTCAGCAATGTCATTAATGAAGATATTAAATCCCACTATGCACCTGAGATACAGCACTTGTCCCTGATGTCCACTGTTACTGTCAGCCATTGACCATCACCCTTTGGATGTGACCATCCAACCAATTCTTTATCCATCTAACAGTCCACTCATCAAATCCATCTTTCTGCAATTCATAGAGAAGGATGTTGTGGGGGACCATGTCCAAGGCTTTACAGAAATCCAGAAGAACAATATCCGTAACCTCTCCCTTGTCCACTGATGTAATTACTCCATCTTAGAAGGCCACTGGGTTGGTCAGGCAGGATTTGCCCTTGCTGAAACTGTGCTGGCTGTCTCAAACCCACCTCCCAGTCCTCCATGTGCCTTAGCAGAGCTTCTAGGAGGAACTGTTCCATGACCTTCCCAGGCACAGAGGGGAGGCTGACAGGGTGATGACTTCCAGGGAACCTTCCTTTCTACCCTTTTTAAACACGGGTACAGTGTTTCCCCTCTTCCAGTTTCCTGGGATTTCCCCTGACTGCCATCACTTTTCAAATGCCATGGAGAGTGGCTTGGCAACTCCGTAAGCCAATTCCCTGAGGAATTAATTTCCCATTAATCCAAATCCCATTACCTACGTTCAGTTCATCAGGTGACCATGATCTCTGCAGTGAGAGGGACCCAGTCCCCATCCTGGGTCCATCCACTCAAGAGGCATGGGAAGAGACGTTGCCAGTGAGGACTGAGGCATGCACACAGCTATAAAATGTCACTACTGAAGTTTATAACCATAAAATTCACTTGAGTCATGGACTTCCATTTTTCTAAGTCAAAGCTGTAGTGCTGTCCCATCTTTAAAACACAAGGAGACTATCACCTCATTGAAAATTATTCATATGAAGAAAGCTTTAGAATATTTTGCTATATAGTTTGTTCTAGGGGAAAGAAAAAAAGAACAACAACAAACAAAACAAGACAGGCAGCACCCTGGTCATGGTTTAGCCAATGCAGTATTACAGTGAAACATTTAGCACCATGGGAGACTTCTCTTCTTAGTACAATAGCAATAATAAAAACAGAACTCCCTCCTTCCCACAGTCTTTGAAAAACCACACTCTACTCTCTTTTAAAGGAAATTTAAATTTACAACTGCCACAACATTAATCTAAAACTTTAGGCTACCCAGAGAAATGAACTTGATTTCATACATCCCAAATATTCTGCAAAAGTTGGGGGAAATAAATAAAATATAACTCTCCCTACAGATGACAAGTTTTACTTTAAATGAGAGATTTCAACAGACTTACTCTCATCATATAAACCTAAAAGACCATTTTGCAACTCATGGCAATAATTTGACAGATTAAGATCCTTTGTTTAATTCTGTTACTCTGCACTTACCCCTTGCTCATCAAGCTTCATGAGCTGTTCTGTGACTTTTGGGGTGTTGAAGGCCAGCCTTAGACAATGGATATTCAGCTCTGGAACCACATACTCCAGCACTTCTTTTAGGGGAAGTCCCCTGGCTGTGCAATGCTTTGCTGTAGAAGGGATAGCATCTTCCAGCACGGAGCCTCTTAATGTCATGAGCTATGCATACAAAGGAAAAACAGCCCATACATATACTGAGTTATGCACTGAGACTGACCAGCATTAGCAGTGCAACCAGACACAGTATTTTTCCAATTCTCAGTAGAGATCATTAAGGAATTTCTGTTAGCATGAGACCAACTTTGATACACAAAAATTCCACTCATTGGTAACAGTAATCAGAGTATTTAATATAATTCATCAGATTTAAGTTCTACAGGAAACTACTACTGGGAAAAATCAGTATTACTACAGTATTTCTATACTATACAGCATTTAAAAGTAAAAACTACATTTCTCAGGTCTACCCACTGCCATACATAAAAGTGAAGAAGGCAATTTCCCTCCTCTTGGCTTGCTTCTAGCTAATATAGCTTCTGTAAGTTTCTGAAAATTTAACCAAAACAACCTTCAGCATTTCCTCTGTACTGGATGTTATGGAATAACTCACATATATTCTCTGCCAGATAAACATGTAGCATGATTCTGTCAGGAGGTTCCCAGGTTGTACAGAAATCTATTATCAATGCTGAAAAGCACACACACCCCACATACTGGACCTGGTTTTGCCTTCTCACTTCCAGTTTCTTTCACTCTCCCCCTGGACTGCTTACCTCACTGGTTCTGAATATGATCCGGTAGTTGTACTGAGGTCCATTTTCTTTGATTTCCTCAGGCTTCTCTCTTCTTATACTCACAGCTACTGGACCCAAGTTCTCATCTGCCCCAAAATAGTTCCAGTGTTCTTGTATATAAGAGAAAAAAAAAATAGAAGTCTGTCTTACTTCTTACACTTCAGCTATATTTCCATGCTTGATTGTTACACTGGAAATAAACTGCCAGCTCCATGAAGCCAGTAAGAGCATGTCTTCAAGTGGTACCAGGATGTCATTCTTGTGCTTCACTTCTCTTGTGAGCTCCAATTATAGCTACAAAAAGGCTGAAATTCAACATGGCATATCTGCTTAAATAGGCTCAAAACAGGATACACCTCTTGCATCAGCTTTTCTATTGCCATCTGTTTAGTTCATGTTGAACTAAATAAGCACTACCAATTTCCCCCCTTAAAAACAAAGAGAAGGAAGCTAAATGCTCCAAAGTGGGAAACTCAAAAACCTATGTTAAAATAGAAATGTCAAACAACTGTACTTAGCAAATGATGTAAATTATTTCTTTTTGACTGCTTTTTGCTTTTTCCACACGTTACTCAGTTATAAAATGGGAAGAACTGATGAATCTGAAAAAGAAGTTAATGGCTTGTTCACAGTAAAAATATCAAATTATAGCACCACAGAAAAATAAAGCACAAGAATAAAATTACTAGCATAAATATTGAACAGTGAAGTATACAACAGTCCTTAAAGTGCTGAGAGTTCAGTTGAAAAGCAGTCCAGTGGGGAAGCCAGCAGAGAGGAGAATACAAGAGTGGTAAAATCACTCACTAGCTGAACACCAGATTCTTTGAAACACATTTTTCTATTTGTCTAACTATAGACATGTAAAGCCAAGCTTTACATGAAAAAAAGTTAGAAAAGCACATTTACAAAAATCAAAGCTCAACAATTTTAGAGACTGATGTTGAAGGCTCTTCTGTAGAACTTTTTGAGCATTACAAACTATCTTGACAGAGGGTATACCACCATTAATGCAGCAACATATAAACAAAGCTGCAAATATCTTAAATGACTCCTGAATTTAAACATATATTCCCTAAAAGAAAATGTAAGAGAAAAGTGGAAAAATTGGAGTCAAGCATTGTGCAAGAAAAGTAAGTCCCATGTCATCAGTCTCCATAAGCTGCATATAGGAATGATTTTATACATACACAAAAATAGAAAGTTATTACCACCTGACAATACAGCAATTCAAAGAAATGTGAAATTCAGTGATATAAAGAAAAGATGTAACTGCCCTGACAGGAAATGTGACCATATTCCTTTACTACATATAGATAACTTGTCATTCTTAAAACAACAATTTTAAGTAAGAACTTTAGGAGCAGTCCAATATGAGCTATTCTACTACAGAGAGAAAATGTAAAGTATTTTAACATCATCAAGAACTGCATCTTTAAAGAAAATAAAAACAGATATTGAAATACACTCCCATCTAAAATGAATGGAAATCATTTTTCCAATTAATATTACAGTTAAAAAAATAGGAGCCTCATTTTTTACTCTAATTCTTTTAAAACTTATAGTTACTGGTTCTTACAAAATCTCCCTCCAACTTACTAAGTGCTTTCACACAGCTGTTCAGCACTTTAAGCCCTTGGGGGGTCTAGTCAAGTCCCCAGTGTCTGGTATTTTATTATCCTTCACTCAGTGTCTTCTGTTTAAGATTTCAGAGCATGCAAGACAGCATTAGAGACATGCTTGCAGCACTAGAAGACTTGCTTTCTACCAAATTCATCTGCCAGTTATGAAAAGCCAATACTTTAAATAAAGGTAATTAAAATTCAAAATTCTTTCAGTATGTCATGGAATATTCTGTAAATATTGTCATTTAACTTTGGCTGGCTGACCTGTGAGTGGGAAAATTAGTAACAAATTAGATTATCTATATAACTCTAATTACATTTTCATACTAGTCCACAAATATGAGGCTGGTAAATGCCAGAGATGATCTCTTGTTCAAAATTTCAAAACTATCTTACTAGCACCCTAGCCTCTCTTTCTCCTGCATTACCTGGTTTGGTTTTTTGTCAGGATGTTTATAGCTCACCAAAGAGTTTATGGCAGACAAGGTCAATGCAGAAGCAGCACAGTCTTGGAGAAAGTTAGACTAATTTTTGAATCAGAATATTATGCAGCTTCCAAAACCTGAGGTAACTTGGACATCTCCACACTAAACTGCTTAGTGACTTAAAAACAGTGACGTGACTTTGCTTTTATGATTGAAAAGCTTAAAGATAAAGATATGGAGGTTATGCATAGTAGAAGGGTCCAAACAATTCATTAGTTTAGTGTATTGACAGTCACACAGATGGTAAAACTTGTGTACCTGCAATTACTCTAGCCTGCAATTCAGATAGAAAATTTTCTCAGGAAAAATTATTCTACATCTTGAAAACACATTTAAGAAGGGTGGCAAGAGGAATGTTTGAAACTGCATACACATATACAAAATACATACACAATTCTGTATAATTTGATTAAGCTTTTTAATTAGCTCCTATTGCTTTGGAAAAATGCACGAAGTAGTGTGGAACTCCACACTTCTCTGCTAAGAGGAAATGTCTTCTATTCTCTTTTCCTTCAGTCTGTACTGGGCAGTCTCTTTCTTGCTCTCCTTTGCACATCCTTTGCCCTCTCCTCTACTCTATATTTACTACTGGGTTGCTCATTCTTTATCTTCATTCTTCCTCCTCCCCTAAACCCCATATCTGTATTCATTCTGCAAGCTACAATATATATCCCTGTACCCGACTGCTTTTCCTTCTGGTACACTTTCTTGTACTTCCACCTGATTTTCCCTTAAAATTTGAATCTCCTTACATCCAAAAATTTTCTCTCTCCAGTGCAGGAAAAGCAGCAGCAGGATTAAAGTGCAAAAAGCTTAATAAGCAGTGTAAAGGGAGCTAATTAGTTGTTTTATTGGGAAAATAAGGGCTATGTCACAATTATAATTCAGGAACTTGATGTCAAACATGAATACCATAGAAGACAGCTTATTTCTCCACACCACACAGAAGCTAATTGGAAACAACATTTCTCAAGCTTGACATTTAATCTAAACAAAAAAATCTGTTGAAAAATAATTTAATTAAGAGACAATCAGGACAACTAGCAGCAGCCATAAATTAACTTATAAATCCATACTGAAAAAAAAAATGATGATTTGATCGTAGCTGGTCATTAAAAAAAGATACATACTTTTAAAAATAGTTAAATATCTATCATATAAGTCAAAAGATACTTTCTGTGGAAGAACCAAAGGTAAAATACTTATTATCTTGGCAGGTATTTATGAGTTTCCTCTGCAATGGAAATCCAAGTAAATGCACTTTATTTTAACTGAAAAAGTTCTTTTGTGCTTTCATCATATTTCCCTTTAGATATCATGTCCAAACGATATTCTGTGTAATTGGACTAGAAATAAAAACCCCATACATTTCTCTTCTGAATGAAACTCACATCAAGTATTTTCCTCTAATCCTAGCTCAGCATTTACAGTACTGGAAAACCCTGCCCAGTACTTCTCTGGAGACAAAAGGGCAGGCAGCATTTTGGGGGCTCTGCAAGTCCAGCCACATACTTGAAAGGCACCAACTCTTGGATAGAATACGCAGCAATTAAATGCAATTAGGGAAAAGGGTATTTTTACTGGCTGACAACAGTTAAAGGAAAGCCAACCAACAGCTCATTTGTTATAAAACCAGTTTGGGAAACTATTTACTTCCCAGTCAAGTCTTTCATTCTAAGCCAGTAACTAACATTTGTCCTAAATGGCAACATTAGCAACTACTGCATGAGAAGGATGGAAGCAAACCAGATGCTCTTGGTTCTTTCCATGAGAACTGACTCCCAGACCAATTATGGGAACAGAGCCAACAGACTGCTCCTCTGGAGTGACATGATCTCTTTCCTGAACTGCACTCGGACAAGCTGATGGAAAAAAATTTTTCTCTCTGTGTGATTTTAACATTGATTGTAAATAAGTCTTTAATAAACACATCTGCAACTTTCACAAATTGTCTCTTGCGCCGGCTTCATCCTCTCCCTCTTTTTTTATGCACAAGCTTAACTTATAAATGTCAAGACTTCAAACTTTTAGTTAAGACCTTCTATTAAATACACCTTTTATAATACACCATTATTTAACCATCTTGTAAACACATTTTGTGCATCATAAGAGGAGCATTCATTTCCTATAAAAATAAACATTTCCATGTGAGTTAGTTGAGCATGAGCTTCTGTTAGTGAATTGAGAGAAGTGACTGAAATTCATAAGATCCTGCAAGGTTCATTTCTCTCCACTGAGTACAAAGGGAGTCTGCACAATTAGTTCAGATATAAAGTGGAGAAACTGAATTCAGCCTGCCATTATAAAGTTCTCTTCCCTATATCCTTTTCTAAGTGTAATTTGTCTTACCTCCACTAAACTGTCTCCACCAGTATTTTCACATTTAGAAGTCTGGACACCAGGCCACAATACTGTTTATCAATTCCACTACTTTGCAGAGGGACCAATTTCCTTTACGTACAAAAACTCATCCATTTGCATTCATTAAACTTATACAAAGACTCATCCATAAATGTCACACGCAAATGTTTTACACTAACTAGATTAAAATATTTGAATTAATTTGGACCATGTTAGTAATACTGGAAGCTCACTTATCCTTCCTCCATACATTGCTAAAACTTGAGATGGATCTATAATCTAAGTAACAGTACCTGTAAAAAATGAGGTATTGATTTCATATAATTAAAGACTTCAGACAAGTTACCACCAGCATTTCACCAAATCACCCTGAAGAAATTAAAAGGGCCTACATGAATTCAATGTCTTTCATCTTTTTTTTTTAAGACACAAGATTAACTGTATTTTTTTTTCTTTTATGTGACAAGACATTTTTCATGAAATCATGCTGACGAGCATCATTGATGATTTTTAACTGGCAGTTCATTATTGATATAGTTCCAAATCACCTTCTTTGTTATTTCCAGTTGGAATGAAAACCAACTCAGCTTAAAATTCTCTGGAACACTTATTTTTATTCTTTGCAAGCTCTAAGGTTACTAGGTGTTCTCCAAGTCCATGACATTTGCCTGGTTTGAGATCTTTAAAAGGTATTGTTGTCAAATCAGAATTCATGTAAGAATACTTCCAAGACTATAAAATTATACAAAGCCTACTGACTTGATGAGCTGATCCTACTGAAACTTGTCTTTTGGCACTATCTGTTCCATTCATAACATCATAAAAATCCAACCTCTTCTTCCAGCAAAAAAATTTCTGCATCATTACTTGCTTCATGTTACATAAAAAATTCAGTTACAACTGGCTTCCTAGATTTTTTTCCCCATGATGCTGCTTCAAATTTTATCACTATCCCACTTCATCAGCTTAGTCCAAAGTTTGTTCAGGGAATGATGATACTCTGGGTGGTCAACAAAATATGTTCTGTACTTGTAGAAAACTGGGGTTTGGGATATCTAATGAGGCTTCTATTTTAAAATAAAAATCTCTGGAAGAAACAACATCCCTGGTTTGGACTCTGCTGGACTGAACACAAAAGTGAATTTAAAACCCGTTTTATTGCTTAAGGGAAAAAAAAAAACAAACCACAGCTTCTTCTCCCCATCCAATCCTACTCCATAACACACATTTTTATATCTGGCTGCCCCTCACCAGTACCCTTAGGACTAGATTATGTAGATTTTATCAATTCTTCCTAATTACATCTAAAAAATAATGGAAATGTAATGGTGACTGGAACTGTAGTAGCATGATGGTGTGGTTTCCCTAAAGGAGAAGGCAAACCAATAAACTGGTTTTGCCTAAGGGCTGAAATTTCACTCACACCTCCTTCCTCCTCTGCTGTTCACTTCCATCCCTTACCTGGCCATATGGCTTTGGCACTTCTCTGACTGCAAGGAAATAATAATATCCCTCACCAGAATTGGAGAGAAACAGTCAAGCGGTAAACTCCAAATTTATTGTGATGGCAAGAATTCTGCTTGCTTGTTCAGTAAACTCAACTGGTTTATCAAGTTCTCTGCAAACAAGAGAACCAGGACAAGGAAGGGGGAGGAATAATGTCTACCCCTCTTAGGGCCGAAATGCTGTAAATCAGGTCAGCTGTAACATGAAACTTTAGTTGCTGATTGCAAAACTCACTAGACTGATAAGGAATCAAATTGTTCCAGGGGGAGACAGAGAGGAAGACAATCCCAAAGGTCACAAATCTCAGGCTCTCCCCTCTAAACATACCTTAACCTGTATCACACATCTAGCTTACTTTTCCCAGGAAGTCATTATTTTTCCTAACTCCTATGTCTCCAAAGGATATGGATCAGCACTCAAAAAACATGGAGCAAAGGCTACCTCTCAGCCCTAGAAAGAATGCACAAAGAGGAGACTACAGAAAGAGTAACAAGAGCCACCTAAACAATGGGCAATGCAGGGAGGAAGAGGTGAGAGATGGACATATTTTGAAGGCAAGAGAAAAATGGGAAATGAGATTATTAGCAATAACATGCAGTTAAGAAGCATAAGCTTTTTCTTTTTAAGACCATCAATTTAATTCTAACCAGGCATCCCTGTTACTTTTATATGTGAGAAACAAGCTCTTTTGAACTGCATTCACTGAAAAGAAGAAACCAATCCTGATCATTGAAAGGTAAGGAGCAAGCACTCTCCAGGTCAGTCACCAGAACAGCTCCATCAATCAGAAGTACAACACAGTTCTGCAGACTGAACTCTTTTAAAGGACTTTGGTCTGCAATCTTTTTGATCATTTGCAGAATCAGGAGAGGGAGATGTGTACCTCCAGTGCCAGTATTATTTTGACTGGAGGCACAGAGAGGGGAAGTATCTGGGTAATGTTTGGGGCATGCTCTTTTCTATAGGTCAAAAGGCCTTGATCTGTTGCTTTGGGCTTTTTTTGCCCCTCCCATATACATCCAATGGAAATTATGATACTCGGTTTCAGGGCTGAACCATGTGATAAGAGAACTGCACTCTGGTTTTTCAGATATATTGCTGGCATTGAAACACAGGTATTTGTGTGTGTACATAAAGTTATATCTGTACATGTCTTCATTTCTGTATTTCATTTTGAAAAATTTTGAAACTGATTAAGTTAATTAGTATGTCCAAAGATTATTGTAAATGCTACCCATCTAAGATGCACATTCCATTAAATCCTCAGTAAATCAACTCCTCGCACAGTGGGAAGAAAGTTCTCGTATTTTAGGATTTTCTTGTTTCAATCTTTCAAGTGCCAACCACTGCCCACTCCTATGGATACCCAAAGCTGTGTTTCAAGACATTCATATTTTGTAGCCATTGTTACCATAGCTATCAGCAAATAAAATCCCCAACATTCTTATACTCTAACACTCTGAAAGACTACTAGATATAGCACATACCATCAGTAAAATACACCATTGAAGAAATCCCTAATTCTTGCAAATACTATTAAGTATCAACTGGATTTTGCATGTTCAGAAAACAAAAAGTCATTCTTAAAGCTCAAGAAGAAATACAATTTACCTACCTTTCTGGTAGAAGAATTTTCGATAATAATATGCACCAAGGTCCACATGTTCAACAATGTATCTTTTCACTCTGTCTAGATGTAAAATCAGATTCTCCTTGGGAACTTCCAGAACTGCAACTCCAGCATTTGTGCAATGAGAACTCAGAGTCGACTCAAATGAGGCACTTTCACACCCACTGAAGGAACCTGAATTAGATTTGGAAAGGCTGATCTTCCTTTCCCCTTCCCCACCAATCTCATTACGAAAATAAGGACAACTCATCACTAGTTCATTGCTTTTATCGTCCCCCTGGTCCATATTAAGACTTCCTTTTGAATTCAGGTCTTCAGTGCTGCCCATTGGAGAATTGAAGCTTGCAGAATGGGACAAGGGTGCAGAGACAAGTGATGCTACAGCAGCAGCAGATGCACCTGTCGTTGTGTTCCTTCTTTTAATAACATTATGCCTATTGATTGCTGCTTCATTTAAATCAAATAAAATACTCTGTACATCATAATGAGCAAAACACTTCGGACAAGTCCAAGGCTTAATGCTGTCTTCTGACCTGTTGTCTTCAAGATCTGAAGACTTCCCAAGTTCCCCTTCACCTTTGGCATTACGCAGCTTACGAAAAATAGATGAATCTCCTGTCTCTGATTTTGAGCGCCTCTTGAGTGGCTTCTCCCTTTCCTTAAACAGTCTCAGGTTTTCCCTTTGAGTAATAGGCCCGTCTATCACATCTAGAGAGAATCCTGAACCCTTGCTTCCGCTGGCAATCAGAAGCTCACCGAGTTTAGTTGAGCCTGGGCTTCTCTGATCAGACTTTTCATCTTTATAGCCCTTCAATAAGTCAAAAAAACTTTCCCCTGAAGTTCCCTGCTTGTCTATGGAAGATGTGCTGCCATACTCTCTGTGCAGAGATGGTCCAGATTTAAATGTGGGTGAAATACATTCATCAAAACTATCCACATCAAGCTCACTTATGGTGATGTCGCTGTTGCTGCGCTGTCGTATTCTGCGAAGAGCTTTCCTTGGGGAACTGGGATAGCCATCGGGTGTAAGAAACCTGGAGTCTAGATTCTCAGATTGTCTGGTCTTGTTTTTAAGTGTGCTCTGGATACTCTTTAACATGACAGAATCACTAGCATTCAGATTAACAGAACTTCCCTGACTCCCAGGACTGCTTTTAGAAGACATGCTGTCAAGGCAACTTGACGTTTCAATATCTTGACTAGGTCTGGTTGTCTCCTTGATGTTCTCCTTCCTCGGGGGCCAATCAGCAATCCTTGCCCTGACCCCCATTTTAGGGACTCCAGGGGTAGAGGTAACGTGATGGGAGCTCTCATTGCGAGGAGGTCCAACTGGTGCCATGACTGCAGATCCTAAGCTGCCATTCTGAGACCTAAAGCGCCTCATGTAGAAGTCATCCGAGTGGACTTTGGAGGTGCCATCTGTTCCGACTGACACCCCCGTGGCAACAGCCCTTTCGGTCTGGGACCGCTTCAAGCTGGTCATGGTCTTTCAGTATGTTCAACCTTAGTAAGTTCCAAAAAAGCCCACAGTCATTTCTGCTTTTTAAATGCACAGTTCGCTTCTGGAGAATAGTCTCCAAAATATACAATGGTTGCATGAGATCTTGATCATGGACATTTAAGGACACAGTTAAATGCTGAATGTGCTGAAAATTCAGATATTCAGTAGGTTTTGATAAGCAATAATTTCCTTTAACTTCTGCATTTTAAGAAGCAGCCATGCTCCAATACATTCAAATAGTTTTAACATCACTCAAGCTCCAAAATATCAGAGGCGTAATTGAATGGCTTATGATTATTTTAAGCCTAGAACAGAAAAAAAAGAGAGAAAAAATAATTAATTCCTTAATACAGAACTTTTTTGGTAACTGATACTATCAAGGTAATTATTACACATAATTAATATTTTTAACAAACATGTTTTTGAATCACATTGATCATCATCACAAAAATGCAACACTGTTGCATGGTGTTGACGAGTTTTCTAGGTATTTTTGGGTTGCCTTCTGGAAAAATAATGCTGGGTTCTGATTCCAACAAATACAAATTTTTCCTTCTGAATTGATTAGTGGTACTTTTTAGCTGGGTTAGTGAACAGTGTTACAAAGCACTAGTAGGGAGCTTCTCAGCTAAGGACACATACAGCATACATTTCCCAGAGAAATTATATAAGAGCCAGGTCAGGACTCCAATTTTTATAATCACTTCAAAGAATTTACCATTTACAAGTCATACATCTTTGGTTGCCATTAGGTATTAACACTACCTATTAATGTAAATATCTGATATGTTAACTTTAAAAAAAAAAGGGGAAGTTAATTAGAATAAAGTGTATAAAATTGTTAGAGAGGATGGTTGTCAACAACATTTATTTTGTGCTTTGCACAGCCTCATCTGCACATTAGCTGCATAGTCCAGAAAGCACGTACTATCTCTGACCAGAGTTTACAACATATAAAAAGGTTAAAGCTAAATAGAAATACATACTTTTAAGTAACTTGAAAAAAGTTTCATTTATTTCCCTGGCTAATAAAATTTTGTCTACCACAGCTTCTGTATTATTCCAGCTTCACAAAGTCACAGAAATTAAATGCTTTCCCATGCCTCATCAGTACAGAAGTGATTACAAAGCTTTTAGTACACTGCCCTTTGAGGAGCTAAAAAAACATAATCCACAAATACATCCTTGCTGGTAGAAGACAAAAGCATGGGATTGTCAAGATAAAATCTTGCGTTGCTGTGTACATCCTTTAACACAAAGAAGTTAATAATTTTTCATGGCTGAACCAATCACACAAAATGTCTCCTTTAAATATTTGCCAAATGCGTGCAGAGATGCTGCTGAACCAGCACAGCATTGACAATACAGTATTGTCTAAAATCAAGGCTTTCTGATGCTTCCAGGAAAACCAGCACTTTCTGCAGTTTCAGAACTACAGTACTTTGCACCACACTAATTAAATACCAAGCGAGGGCACTTACTGCCTCCAAAGGCAGCATGTTAAAATTTCACTTGCCATATAAAGCACTTCTTTAAAATAGCTGCTCTTAATATAAAGCTCAACACATAAGGAATACTTAAAATGCAAGCTGACTGCATCACACGTAACAAGAACAGTGCGAGTCACCCAGGGTACAGAGTGACTCTATTTGCACAGGCATTTACATAAATGCAGCTCTTCTCCTTGTAATGCTGCTACAGTCTTACAATCATGGAATGGTTTGAGCTAGATGGAATCTTAAAGATCATCCAGTTCCAACACCCCTGCCACAGGCAGGGATGCCACCCATTAGATCAGGTCTTGAACATCTCCAGGGATGGGCCATCCACAAATCCTCTGGGCAGCCTGTTCCAGTGCCTCATCACCCTCACAGGAAAGAACTTTTTACCATTTAATTTAAATATTAAATTTTTGAGTCTAAAACTGTTCTCCCTTGTGCTATCACTATTTCCTCAGGTAAAAAGTCTCCATCTTTTTCAAAGCTCTCTTTAAGTACTGGAAGGCTGCAATACGGTCTCCTCACAGCCTCCTCTTCTCCAGACTGAACAATCCCAACTCTCTCAATTTGTCTTCTAAGAAGAGTTTCTCAAGCCCTCTTATCTTCACGGCCTTTCTGTGGACCTGGACTAAACAGTTGCATGTTTCTTGTTGTGAAGAATCCAGAACAGGATGCACTGCTCCAGGTGGGGTCTAACAAGGACAGAACACAGGGGAGACTTTAACACCCCTGGCCTTGCTGCGTTTGATGCAGTCCAGGATACAGTTGGATTTCTGCACTTGCAGCATTGTTGACTTCTTACAGCTTTTGTTCACCAGCACCCCTATGTCCTTCTCCACAGGGCTGCTCTCAAAAAGTTCCTCTCCCAGTCTGTACTCCTGTCTGGGACTGCCCTGATCCAGGTGCACCACCTTGCATTGGACCTGTTGAACCTCATTCGGTTCTCACAGACCCGCTCCTTCAGCTTGTCAGTGCCTTCAGAGATGGCATCCCTTCCTTCTGTTGTGTCAGCTGCAGCACTCAGCTCTGTGCTGTCAACGATACTGCTGAAATAACAGGGTTTTTTCTAATTAGAATAACTTTAGAAAGGCAGTCTACCCATGCTGCTGTTTGAAAACTACTGAATTCAGTATTCAGCTGTAACTTCTTACAATTTTCAAACACTCTCCAGCCTAAGAACTAATCAGGCTGGTGAAACAAGTTTGTGCACCATCAGACCAAGGAAGGGAAAACGCAAACACTGTATGCCATGACACAACTTAATCTTCTGCCCATACTTTTCAAAGTATGCCTATCAAAGTGCCTACTTTACAAGGTGCCTATCAAAGAGTGTTTAAGCACTATTAACCTCTATGAAATGGCAACACTTCACAGCACTTCCTAAAGATCTATACAGATCTTGCTTTTACAGGCAGGACAGAAGGAAAATAGAATGAAAACTGATAAGGATTTAGGGCAGGAGAATGCCAGGCTAAAAGGGATCGTAAAGGAAGAGTCAAGCTGAGGGTTGAACATAAAACATGCAGGAGTTTAAACATAAAACATCCACTACCACAAGCTGCTCTTCAACAGTCTGCAGTGAAAGCCAAGATTTGTCCCTCTCTGTTCCCCTTCCACCAACATTAACTCTGAAAGCAAAGTATACACCTCCTCCCCCCACAAATGCTCTTCTACTGAAACACATCACCTAGCAGTACAGGTTTGTCAATAACTTCAGGGCATAAGTTCACAGCAACTCTAAAAACTCCCAAGCTTGGTGTTGACCATATAAGCATCCAAATACCACCAGTTCTCCCTACCTCCCCAAATTATATGTTTTCCCTTAAAAATTTTCAGGACAACAATCCTAAGTAAGGATATGGATATACAAACGTATCTCCAATCACATGAAAAAATATAACTAAGTGGTCTATGTGACTTACTCTTGACCTGTTGTATACATGGTTTTGTCATTAGTTACATGACCACACAGTGCATTTTCCAAAGGAAATTCTCTGTTCCTGACTCAGCTTTATGTATGTCTCACTCTGGTGACCAGTTTTTTCATGTTCTGCAGGTTTTTGGAGCTGTCCTCCTTCATCTGCTGTAGCAGTTGGAATACAGGCCATAAATGATTACAGTAATAGTTAATATCATACTCTGAAGTAACTAACTCCATCATTGACTGTGTCTATATTAATTAAATCACTATTAAGTCAAATTTTTTTTGAGAGTGCAACCATCTGTCCATGTTTATTTCTATAGACCTTCCCAGGTATCTAACTCGAGACCTAACAGCCTGGTGTAAAAGGTTTGATTAGTTTCAATCAAAATAAAGTGAAAACATTCCATTTGATAGCATCAAAAATTCCTAAAGCACAGGTCCTGGGAACACTGGTTATCAGCTTTAATGAAAATAAACAACAAGAGCAGTCTGTACTTTAACCTTTTCTAGCATTCATTATTTGCAAAACACAATGGCATCAGACACAGAGCAAATCTCACTGGATTTAAAAGACCAGTAACAGGTGTTATTTTGAACAGGAAAACCTGCCAGAACTTAAATATTAAGCAGCAAAAATGCTAACACAGAATATGCAATACATTAAAATTAGTTACAATTACAAGATCAGCAGTATGGTACCTACTTCTTCTAATGCCAAGAGCAGCATTTGTGAAGAGTAACAAATCCTACTTTGTTACCATTTCAATACAGAAAAAAATACATCTTAAGATAGAGCTATGAATATCTATGCAAACAAAATACAGCAAGGACAAACTAGCATAACCATGAAAATGTACTTTTCCAATTCATCTCAACTTACTGAGGAGGCCAACAAAATAATCAGATGAACAGCTATATATAAAAAATGAAAACCAAACGCAAAGACTACTGAAAGGGTACATGAAAACTTAGTACTGAGTATATCAACTAAAAACCTGAATAGAGAGTTAAGAGAATAATCATAAAACTAATTATCTGCTTATCAGATTCCATACAATCATTAGTAAAGCAATCCAAGTATCTGTTCAAAATAGGTCTCAGATACTAAGAACAATTTTTTTGTTTTTTACCAGTACCAGATGACTAAGCATCTAATCTCAACTCAAAATGAGCACAAATCTATTTCATACTTTTGCTTATACCTTTTATACCTTATACCTTTTAAAATCAATTTGCTGTCTCCTCCAAAGCCAAAGTTTTAGGTGCAGGAAAAATCCACTCTTAGAAAAGTTAAAATGACCCTCTAGCTGAACTGCAAGATGGTTTTTCAGACTCCATCATTCTTAAAAGGCAGGGAAGTCAAGGATCTTGATTTCTTATTTGTCATGCCTGAAGTTACACACCCAGAAAAATGAAGACCTACCAGTCAAGATTTCATCAAAGCAGCAAATACAAGTAGTTGATCAAGAAGAACTGTCTCACTCAAACCAGTTCAGGATAGTAAAAAAAACCTCAACTACTGCACAGTAATCAGTTTCTATCTTGGATCTAGTTAGACAAAGAAGACAATTCAACAACTACTGGTTAAGATGAATGGAGGACAGGAGCTCATGCCTGACACATCAATTCAGATACCTTCTATTACAACTTTTCCTAGCTTTAGTTATGTGGAATCATGCTCTTTTTCCCTGCAAAGTAGTGACTTTGCCCACAACTGAGTCTTACTTGACAAGATTCAGCAATTACTCTTATCTGCTGAGAACATGATAAGACTCCAGATTCTGGAATCATGGGCGCTAATGATCCTAAATAGTCTGATGTTGACAGAGACAGATTTGGGGGCACCAAATTATTCATGACTCAATGTTCCAAAGGAAAGACTTCATACTTCACCATCAGTCCTTATTTTAAAAGTGGCATTTTAAAACGAAAAATTTGAAAGTGAGTGAATCAGTTTCAACTTATAGGAAAGTCTTGCTTTTGGCAAGCCTCCATAGCATGGACCTGCTCCACTCCAAACAGTAAAACATAGTAGAGGGTGGTATGGAAAATGCCACATATTGCCAGGGATACTTTAAAATCACCAAAGCTGAAGGATGAGGAGATCAGAATAACATTGTACAGCAAGCAGTTGTAAAAAACTTAATGATATCTTCTCTGTTCCATGGGAGAATTCACACAGACAATTCAGGAAATGCAGTGCAACAACGCACACATTACTGGCAGCAATCCTTGCTAACTTTTACTGGGAAAAACAGTATAAGCTTCTGAAAACTAGAAGCTCCTCTAAAGCCAGAAAAATAAATGAGAAGGAGGAAAAATATTTTATATAAGAAAGCTTATCTATTTATCACAAATTCTTACCTGAATTGCAACAGATCAAACCCCAGGAGGGAATATTAATTTATCAGCCAATTAAGTTATTACATGTACAAAATAATGTCTAATTGCATAAAATTAATTAATCAGAGGAGAAAAATTCAATTTAGCCTTTTGAAATACTTTATCTGGTTACCTATTATTAACTTTATCCTTTTCTTCCCAGGATTGCTTCCATCATTGTAATTGCAGGAAAGCTAAAAGGTTCATCTTTCTGAGGAAGATTTTACAAACTGAAAATCTATTTGAAGAATAGTGTTTGGTATTTTACTAACTTACTGGTTTCCTTTTTTTCAAACTTAGCAGAGTTGCTGGCTTTGTGTTACCTGAGTTTGTGCTGTCAGCTCTGCACAGACAGACAGGTTCCCTCACCCTCCCTTTCTTTTCCCTCCACCAATTTATGAGTCTACAAAATTTGTCAGTGATTGACATGTCAGCAAGTCTCTGTTTCTGCCTTTTTCTCTGAATGTTTCCTTGCACCCTAACCATCAGAAAAAAAACCTTTGCTCTGAGGACACCAGGTGCCATCTGTTGCTGTACACAAAATGATCACCTGCACTGATCTGCTAGGATTTAGCACTGCTTTATTCTTAGCTCCATTCTGCGCTGAACTAGGTGATGCAAATACACATGAACCTAGGCAAGGTTACATTGATTTTAGGGTGTAACAGTAATTGCTGTGAGTCACTACCAGCAGCTTCTGCACTCTGCAGTACATGCCTCTCCCCAGACAAAGCCAAGCGCGCTCTGCTTTCACGGTGGAACATGCGGGGGATGCGCAGTCACTGGGAACGGGTGCTGGGCTGAGCACATCACTGTGGCACTCAGCTGAATTTGCTCCCCCAGCTTTCCAGCCCTGGTAACCATGGTGGTAAAGCATCAGCTGGCTCAGAGCACAGAGAACCAGCTGGCCTCCCTGTGCACAAGACCATGAACTCACACTCAATAATCATAATCTCCTGCAGTCAGTGGTAAATGCTTGTGACATAACAGGATGGTAAATGAAGCATAATAAAAGCTATCAAACTGAGATAGATATAGCAACACAGGGGACAGTAATCTCCCACCTGTGCACTTCGGCACATTTTGCTCTGTTATGATTTCCTCTCATTATTCACCAAGCAAACACAACAATATCTCAAAGCCAGAACTGCATCCTCTGTTCTCACATCCATTTCATATGCATTAATCAAGACATGGATATCACAATTCTCAAGTGTACAAGCTACTGTTGCTGAAACAAATACTTGAAAACTCCTTTTAACTGAGACAGAAAGTAAGACTGAGAAAAGGACTGCACATAGTCATTCCTACTTCAACACTCATGGTCCATTTGGTACCAGTGTCAGTCATCTAGTTAATTAAGTATAGAATCCCCTTCCTGGAAGGTAATTTATAGGATCTAAAAGACAGATTACAAGTCTTACTATATCCTATACTGTATTCTATTCCTGGAACAAAATTGTTAATAACAACTTACTTTTGGAAGTAAGTTAAGTTTGCTTCTCTAGGAAACGAGTCTACATCAGTGGCAATATGAGAGCAAATTATTCCAGCTCACAGATACCATCTCTAAAGAGAGCAACTTTTGACCAACTACAAAACAGTTTGATTTTTAACCCTCCCTTTTCTTATTTTAGAGATGCTTCTTCTCTGTTTCTCAGCTTGTAGCTGTTGCTATATTGCATCCCTGGGTAATGGTTCCAGAAACAGTCCACCCTTCCTGATGTGTGAACTCTTATAAAAAGTTGAATAACTGACAAGTGTCCAAGTTTATCAATGACTAATATCTATGACAATCTGACCTATGAAGAGTCCCAAACCAAAATAACAATAACAAAGAGAAAACAGACTAAGAAACAACCTCCCCCAAAATGGGCTGATACTTCCTGGCCTAGATACAGTTCAGTGGAAGAGCTACAAATTCCAGTCCGTGCCACGGATGCCCTTTCCTGACGTTTGAACCCTTGCTCATACTTGCATAGCACAAAGGCCCATACAAGCCCTTTCTCCTCCAGCGTGGCCACCATTTGTTTCCAGCACATCTTTGGTACCAGTAGAAAGACAGAATTTAGCCCGTGGTCTCTGAGCTGCTTCCACTGGCTCCATCCATGCTGGCCATACTTGGCAAACGAGCACACAGACCTCACCACGTCTCATAACATGCCACAAACATCAGAGTTGAGTGAGACCTCAGTTTGGAAGAAGAGCAAAGAGGGTAGTTAACCTACTACCTCTCCAAACTTCCAGTTTGGAGTGCAACTCAAAACTAATTTAATTTTTCTTGTAACGGGTGTTGGACTGCATCACTAATTTGTTAAAAAGATCATTTTAAAAAGATAAGCCCATAATTTTGCTACCATTTGAGATCTTTTTCTCAAGACCATTAATACTCCTTTATTCTATCACTGCAGTTGCTTCTCCCTAAACTATTGATTTGGTAAAAGGATTGCAAGGAGCTGGTCTGGTGCCTTATGAAAGTCATCCAGCTCTCAAACATCCACAGAGCACTATTTCTCCATAGGTTGGCTGATAATTAAGTCATGTGTTTAAGGGAGAAACAAAAGCAGCTTTTCAAGAGCAAAAGTTAAAATTTACCTAAAATGAACAGGCTTTGTTTCCACAACCCTCATATTAACCAACTAGAGAACCTTTCACATTCATACACATTCCTGAAGATGCTCTTGCAACTATTGCTCCTGCTTTAAAGGTATTGCTTCAGTGCTGGACAGAATTACGAGCAGAGGGTGTCACCAGACACCCACACCAGAGGTGCTCATCACTTGCTGCACTCTTTGCTGATGTCCCAGGCCCCTTCAGCAGCCGGTCACACACAGTCTCCTGCCACTCTAAGCCCCGCTGCTGGTGCTGTTGCCAATCCCCCTGCACAATCCTTCCTTCTCAACCCTGGGACCCTCTGCCATGCAGCTTTTTTTGGCCCCAGTCTCCAATGGGATAGAACAAACTCCATCAGTTTAGAATTTCAGGCCTCAATTTGCTCCTTCAATGAGAGCCATTCAAAAGACAGTTGAGCATCTCATCAAACAAAATATCATTTCTTCAAGCTTCCCAATAACTCATAGGTGTTAAATTAATTTGCTTCCTTATCAGCTCATGTGAAAATACCAAGTAGATCATTACTCGAATCTGTTACACTTCCTGTATATTAAAAAAAAAGTTAATATATCTTCCCCTAAAATATATCATTTCCTTTTGTGTGTATATACCATGTATATTTTTGTGTATATACATCTACATATATTTACACATAAGATGTTAATGTTATATTTCTAATGCTCCTCTAGAAGTACTTAAATATAACTTTAGCAAACATGGTAATTAACCCTCATGTCATTCTAAGACTTCACACTAGTAAATGTGCTTAATGAACTGCATTCACTATTGCTATATGAAGAAAACAAAATTAAAGCTAAACCTAACAAACACTGACTGTATGTTTCCAAAGGAAGTTTTGATTCTAATAACCTGGAATATGCCCTGCAGCATGAATCTTTTAGGTATTCAGATTATTCAAACTTTAGACAAAGACAACACAAAATAATTACACTGAAAATTACAGTTCAAACTATAAAGTCACACAGAGCTACAGAGAGCAACAGAGATTCTTTTTACAGTTCACGTGTTTGAACAGATAAGAGAGCACGTAATTCTCAAACAATCCTTGCAAGAAGAACAGCAGTTTCCATTTCAAGTGAGTGTCACATCCAGTCAAGTGTGCAGCACCAAGAAAGGAAGTCAATTAGAAACCTTAGAGAAAGACAGTAATTTGTAGCAAAAACTTGAACATTTTTTTTTAAATCCTATGATTGTGAACATCTATAATATTCAAATTGAAATGCACTCAGTGAAACCCTCCACAGCCTCTCACTACAAATCCTTTTGGGAAAAACTAAAAACTCAGTAAATTCTTTTTATCAATATACCAATTTATCTTTTTCAAATTGCAAGTTTTGTATTACTATACTGCTAGGCTCTTGAAAGCATATTGGTGTATCAGTGTAAAGAAAATGATCTGAGAGTGCAGATAAACATAAAGTAAAAATAAACTTCCCTAATAAAAATAGGTTAAAACAAAAGGTTTAAAGAAAAAAGTTAACTGTTTATTTAGATATTGATCTTAGAAGACAAAACATTAGTAAGCAACAGATTTTATAAGAAAGCAAGAATAATTTTCAGCAACTCCTCATGTTAATATGTTTTCCATTCTTTTCATTTTGGTCTTAGACCATCAGCTTCATACTTTGCCCGCAATCACTTCACTCACAAACATGCAATCCCATTTACAAGCCAAACTCTGGTGTCCTTTCAGTGGAACACTAAAATAGGGTTCAAAATCAGTTATGTATCAATTTCCAAAAGGATTCTAAAATGACTGCCACTAGCAACCACCTAGATCACAGTTAGTGTGATATTGATGGATTACTGCATGCTGCATTTCTCCCATATGCTCCATCCCAAAGTGGGAATACTGGGTGCAACCTTCTTTTTGCAACCACATTTTGTGTTTTCTGAAGCCTACTTTATCCATACAAGCAAACAAAAATGACAACCAGATGAAATATCATTTTTCTTCAGACAATTAAACTGTTCACATGGAAGGCATGGCAACAGACTCAGTAAGTCACATATTTTTAGAGCAGGGCTTATGGCAGCTCCTCCCATTGCTCCAATGCAACAGATCCTCCCAAATTAAAAAGGCTGTGGTCTTTGTCAAAGGAAGATGCTTATTTAGTAGTCTGGTTTCATTCAGAGTTAAAGATGGGGTCATCCCACAGACCAAAAAAGAAAACCATCCTAAATTACTATTTGACACACATGCTGTGGAAATCTAACCTTATGAGGAACCATAATTCCACGAGAATAAAAAAAAAAGGCTTTTGAGCTTCTCTAACTCTTACATAACATAAGAAGGTGTGACATCAGAGACCCCTGGGGATAATTCACTTTCCTGTTTTTGATAAAACACATATAAAAAGCTTTTTGTGCTTGACAACCACATTTATTTTCTAAATATATGCATTACATATGTATCTTCCAAAATGCCATATTCATGAATATAGAGGAAAAAAGAGTTCAACCTCCACGTAGGATTGTATAGAGCTTTTTTGGTTAATCTTCCTTTAAAATGTCATTTAAAATGGAGACTAAAAGAAGCACAGTTTTAAGTAAGACTTCACCAGTTTTGGGGGCACGAAAATACATCAGAAAAGTATGGATGGAACCATACAACTGACAGGAATTTAAGAGCACTAAGTGCTCTCTCACCAGGTGACAAAGATGAGCGTGTTACATCCATTACCAATATCACCTCAAAAACTGCAAAGGATGTCTGAAGCTTTCAATGCGAAATGCAAAAGAATGACAGATTAACCTGCAAACAGCTCCAAAAGCCTAGCAGGGAACAGAGTACAACAACAGAAACCTTGTACTCTGCTAAATGAACAGATATTACAATGGCATTCCCCTTTTCTGTATGGGAATGTACACAAAAACATGAGGCAAAAGCCAGACTGGTAGTACATAAACTATTATTCTACATGTAAAATACTTCAAGTACTAATAATGATGAATAAAACAATGTAGAAAGGGAAAAAAACCCTGTGCAAAAACATGTAGTTACTCAGCAGAAATCTGCATCCTGCATGATTGCAACATTTATGGTTTAGAAAACAATAAAGGTAGATATAAATATTTCAGTTGATTCATTTCTTGTGAGCGCTGTGCTACGAGTGGGTGTTCAGGCCGGATTTCACAGGACTTAGAAGAACTCTTCATCTGCAGAAAACCAAGAAAGGTTACCTGGAAAATCTCTCAGCAGTGGCCAACAGGTAGATGAGAGCCTTTGATAAGATGATGTGGGTGTGTTATGTTCTACAGTCCTGCCATAGACTATATGGTCAAAGCAACTGAGAGCATCCAAGTAAACAGCACTTCTGTTTTAAAGATAGCAACACCAGCCACTCACTGGAGAGCACAGAGTCATCTCCAGTAACTGCAACAGGAAAATAATACATACCTGACCACCTGCATCAACTCTTCAGGAGTGATTGTGAAAGTGTGTGCACAACTCATTGTGTGAAGCAATCTACACCAAACTGCAACACCAGGGAGAAGCAAATAAGCAATTCAAGTCATGAATCCAGACAGTCAAGCTGGCAAATCAGGATACAAACTGAGAAGAGCAAGCAAGGTGGCAGCAACATCTAAAAACACACTTTGCAATTTAAATAGGAATCAGTCTATTACAAGCACACATATGCCAGCAGTACTGGCACTTCATCCATATATTGTTAAACCTAAGAATAAAGTTTAGGTAAATGGTTGGATACTACCAGTTACCTCAAAGCATAAGTAAACTTGTGTGTGCTTGACTTGCCCACCTGTCCATGCAGGTCTTCTATCAACTGCCTTTCTAGCCTAAAACCTAAATTACTCCTTACAAGATTTATTCACTTTTCTGTATGTTGAGCTAGAACAACTCACAGTCACCACAAAAATAAGCCTCCAGCCAAACATTCCAAATACAGTCCAGCATGTCCATTTGAGATTTTTTTCATTATAATCTAAGGAAGTATGATGAAAAAAATCTTTTTGCCTTATGTGATTTTTTTTCTCCAGTCATGGTCAGTAAAAGGAAATATCTACATCTGTTCCTAGTTCACATGCATGAAAAACATTTTATAAAATGAAAACAGATTTGAAATAACTTAAATTCCAACACTAAACCTTCAAAAGTAAATTACCTACAGAAAGTACATGTGTGGGTGTATTCCTGTTTCACTGCATCAACAGCCTTAATCAGACTTGCATACTATTTCTGATTATGGTTCATTATATAAAATCACGTTGATAACACTTCAGCAAGAACATTGCTTAACCCTTTCTGGAAAAAGGAAATACCATTCTTGCACCAGTTTTCACCCTTGCTGTCTGTGTTTGGGGATGACTTTCTCCAGCCACCCCTGGCCTTGTGGAAGCCAAGACAGCCGACTGTAAACCACAGGAATCCCCTGTTGCAGTGCACTCTAAATTTCCTTCCCCAGCTGTGCCTGTACCTCTCTCCCTTCCCCCTTGCCCCCATGCTGAGTGAGTCCTGTCAATCAGGCTGAACATTCCAGCAAGGCGTCGGTGTGGTTGGTCAAGTTCAAAGGATGCCCCTATGCCCAGGGGTCATTGGCCTGTCTGGGTGTCATCTTCCCCTGAGACCCTGCCCCTCTCACCTGGTTGGTGCTCACCTGTACCTCCCCTCCCCCTGTCCCTGAGCTTAAAAAGGTGATCAGACCATGCGGGGGGATTCTGTTGGAGCAGTTGCTCACGTTCATTCCTCTGTAACCATGGAATAAACCTCTGGATTTAAACCCTCCAGCAGAATCCTCTCCTTTTTCTCTTCACCATCACCTGAAGCCATTCCTCCTGAGGTAACGGGGTTCCTACCAAGCCTGGACTTGTTCAGTGCCCAGCTGCAACCACCAGCAAGCCAAGGTATCTCTGGGGTGATACACCACAGCTGCTGCCTTTGGCCCGGCAGCGAGGGTCAGACTGGCCCAGGCACAATCTAACTGGGAATATTGGGATTCCAAGTCCAATATCCCCAACAGTGAAGAGGCTGCGGCTCCTCCCTGTGCCGAGTCTGGTGACTCCTGCAGACCACTCCACAGCTCCACTTGCCCCTGCAACCCCCAGGTCCTTGGTGATCCTCCCCAAAAAGCAGACTCTGAAGGCTAATGCACCTCCCTGCTCATGTGAAGTCACAATTATTACAGTTGCATCAACTGGAGCCACATATCTCCTGCTCAAAAACTGAAGGCCCTGCTCGGAGTTCTGAGGAGTAGTTAGGAATACAAACACTACTCTGAAGCCCAATATGCCTTTCCTGATTTGCAGGGCTGCCTTTTCCTAGGCACTACAGTTTCTCTTTTTGGTTTTGTGTCTGTTCCTCTATTACTCCAAAATGAGGATTTTATCAATATACTGTATTTTCTGTTAGCCAGATCAATATCTGAAAACTACTTAAAAATATCAGCAATTGTGAAGCATACATTATAACTTCCCAGTAGGATTTCTGACCAGAAAAGGATCATAACTGTGCTCCACAATCTGCTTGTAAATTTCAAAATAAACTGGGTCTTGATTTCATCCTGTAAAGACTAGATGTTTTTGAACATTGAGAAACTTTACTCAGTGATACTATCACTATGAAAAGCAATTCATCTTTCTATATGCAACATGGAATTTTTTTCTAGGAAAAACTTTCAGAAGAACGGTTGTTTTTTATGAGAATTTCAGTAGCTGATTCAGCGAACAGTCTGATTCATCAATGCAAAACTTTATACTCTCACTAAAGAAATCCTCTTCAGTAATTACATGAGTTTAAGTCTCTAGGATTTTACAGGAAAGGCAAATATAATTAAGCTGTTTTATGTGCACAAACGTGTTTGGAGGAGGGTTGTGGGGAAAAGAAAAAGAAAAAAATTTTGAACAAAATGACGCCATCAGCTCAATTTGCATTGCAACCCTCAGGAAATGAACTCTATTCTTCAAGCCTACCATGAGCACAGCAATGGGATTAGAGCAGAGAGATCTATTTGGAGCTGGTTGCACACACACACAAAAAACGTTACAACCTAAAACCACTGTATGGCTAAATCCACAGATACTTATTTTTTTCACCACTTTGTTCTTCAAGCCAATCATACAGTCATCATTTACCAAATTCAGTGAGTCAGTTTTTGAAGTAGTGAGACACGGCTCAAAATAAGATCACAGTTTTAAAACCGCCTGATAAGCATGGAATCTGAAGATCACAGAAGTGCTCCAAAATACTAACTTTTATAAGAAACTATTTGGTTTCCTTCCAAGTAAAGTACTTAGATTAGTTTCCGCTCCCCTATACTTTAATACACTTGCCAGAACTTCCACTGAAGATGAGCATTCATTCTAGTTGAAAATCTCTCTAAAATGAAACATAAAACTTCTGACAGCCTTGAGTGGTTCAGTTCAGAAGAGGGAGTAAAAGTTTTAAAGTTTTAGGTGAATCTTTTATTTCATATTAGGAAAAAAAAAATTACAAGTACTGGAATAAATTCTACCATGAAACAAAATAGATGTCTAAAGCTTTACTCTGCTTTTGCAGTTTGGGGGGGGGCACAGGACTTGCATGCTAGAAAGTCGTGGTGTAACCACTGAAATATTACAAACAGTTCTCTTACCACAAAAAGAGAGAATTTCTATAAAACAACTAACAAAAATGCATGATTAGTTATCAATCATAACCATGACTTATGGATGCCAAAACCTATCTTAAAAAAAGTGGTCAGGCAAGTCCATATACAAAAAATGTCATCAGGGGTTTCAAGTGCAAATAGTTCAACAGGAAGTTGGGGAAGTTCCTCAGTCAGATTTCTAGAAACTAGGAAAATATAGCTGAGATATGCAACTATTTACCCCTACCTTTCTCTTCCATACAGATGCCTGATTCAGAACTGCTCTTGGCTATGTTCTTACATAAGATGAGATCATCAAGTTTTATTAGTAAAAGAAATTAGCTTCAGGGAATAATGTTTTTGTATTGCCAACTCAGATGAAAAGCAACTTTTTCCTGGAACTTTTCAGGAGCCTTGAAGACTGGAAACTTGCACTGGTCCAAAGTTCCAGTTAAAAACTTGGTAACTACTTCTGTGTTGCAAATCTGTCTCCCAAAATCCACATGCTACTCTACTGAAACGGCTTTTTAAAAGCATCATTAGGTCAGAACAGCCCATAAACTAAAACAAACAAAGAACAGGCAAAGAACATAACAGAAAATGTTTGGGGAGTGTTAGTATAGCCTAATGCAGCTTCTGGAAACTAAATTACTTTCAGAAGCAGGTTGACTTCAAAATACTCATTTAAGACCAATGGCTTAGACATCAGCTATTCACAAGGCTGTCTGTCAAATTACAAAAAATAAGCATTTTCTTGTTTTGCCAATTTGCAAGTATATGCAATCAGAGCAGAAGGACTACCATTTAACGGGTTATTTTAAAAACTAGCTTGAGGACTTCTCCTATGACAACAATTGCTCTATCAAAAAACTCTTTCCTTGAAAAGCCCTGTCCTTACTCTACTGAACCTAAAACATGAGCATTTGAGTCAAGTCTTCTCTGAATTGCCCCCCAAAGGAGACTTTGGGTCTGTCCTTACTGATTATAGATCAAGTCTACAACGCCACACTCTAAACTACCACTAATTAGCTGGAGTGGCACTCTCCACCCACAGCTCACAGACAGAAAACCTTTTGACAAAGCCATGGGAGATAATAGGATGATGTAAACAAAAACCAGAAGAGTGGAAAGGCACAAGATTATTTTAGCAGTCAGATGATCTGCATAATAAGAAAATAAATATTGAAGGAAAAGGACGTGCCTGAAAAGACAAAAAACCTAATACCTTCTTTTCCTTCATGTTATTTATCCATTCATTTATTGCAGCCAATAATGAAACTACTACAAGCCTGCTTTCTAAAACAGAAGAGAAAGCTTTGAATTCAAGGTGAAAAGTTATATACCATCATTATATACCATCAACAGTACCTACCTTAAATTTAAAAATCCGCATACACTAGGAGATGTTACAGAGCTGTGCACTGCTAGTATGCAACAGTACTGTATAACTGATCATGAAGGACAAAAAAAAAACTTGTGATTCTGACATATTCTAAATTAACTTTGCAGAGAGGGCACCGGGAACAGACCAGTATCGCCATTTTCCAAACCATGTTGCTTGAGAATCAGTATCTTAACTTCCCACTCACACAAAGTCATTGCATCAACTCCCACTAACTCTATCTTACTTAACTTCAAGAAGAAAAGTCATCAGTTCAAAGTATGCCAAGAGAAAATATTTTAGTTGTGAGTATATGTGGAATGAGAGCAAAATAGGAAAGTGAGAGAAAGGAGCAGAATGTAAGGCTTCATGCAAAGAAACTGGGATGATGCTGCATTAGTGCTAATACATATGAAAATTAAATCAATGGACCTCCTTCCACTGCTCCTGCAAATCATCTCTTAGAGATTAAAGCATCTAGGAATCATGGAATAACATCCTTTCAAATACATGTAATAATCTCAGTTACATGATGCTGAAATTCTTGAGTTCCTTACACTTCACAGACTGAATATGATTATTGCTGCTGTGAGAATACAGTTTTAGCAATGCTGATTACATCTGAAATTTTTGTGAAAACCATTCACCTTCCCATACAGATGAAGAAAAAAAATTTTGACAAACAGAAGAGAGTTTTAATTCTTTAGTTCTTACTTATCACTGTGGTTTCATCTAAATTACATGCCCAAAGTAAAGTAATACAGTCCTAAATTACTAAAGCATTTGAAGAAAGGAATAAATTATAAAACAAATGTTTATTTTAAAACACAGTGTCCTGGTTTTGGCTGGGTTAATTTTCTTCATAGTGGCTGGTATGGGGATGTGTTTTGGATTTGTGCTGAACACAGGGTTGATGATGTAGAGATATTTTTGTTATTGCTGAGCAGGGCTTACAGAGCCAAGACCTTGTTTGGTTTTGGTCCAGCCACACTGGTGAGGAAGTTGGGGGTGCATGGGAGGTTGGGAGGGGACACAGCCAGGGGCAGGTGACCCCAGCTGACCAAAGGGACATTCCAAACCATGTGACATCATGCTCAGTATGTAAAATCGGGGGAAGGAGGAAGAAGGGGGTGCATTTGGAGTGATGGTGTTTGTCTTCCCAGGTCTCTGCTCCGTGTAATGGGGCTCTGTTCTCCTGGAGATGGCTGAACACCTGCCTGCCCAAGGGAAGCACTCAGTTAATCCCCTGTTATGCTCTGCTTGTGTGAACAGCTTCTGCTTTCTTCCCTATTAAACTGTCTTTATCTCAGTCCAGAGGTTTTCCAGCTTTTACCCCTACAATTCTCTCCCCAGTCCTGATGATGGGGGAGTGAGCTAGTGTCTGCATGGGCCTTGGCTGCTGGCTGGGGTTAAACCACAACAGTTTCATTTATTTCCATTGTATGAACACTATTTTTATTTTTATACACTTCCAGCTGCAGTACATTAACCCACAGCACTAGTGGCATACCAGCAGAACCCAACTCACATCAAGAGTAACACATTCCTCCCTGCCTGACATCGCCTCAAACAGGAGGTCAGAGCTCCCTTCAGGTGAGTCCACAGAAGGAAACAAAAGCATCGAGAACACAGACCTAAAATTGAACTTCACAAAGACAGAAGGCAATGCTCAGTGCAGAGATTAAGTAAAAGTTGGAGAAACAGAAACTATGATGAGAACTACTTGTGAAGGTAGTCCAAGTACACCCAGGAACATTAGCTTCCATTTTTAAAAACCACAATGAAAAGTTCATAAATAAAAAACTAGTTAAAATACTGCTAAAAAAATGTTCAGCTGAGTTATGTAGCAGACAACAGCTACTATACTTAAAACACTGCAAAAACACGCCTTTATCATCACTGATAATACAGGAATTTCTATACAGATAGGCCAAAAATATTAAACCTGCATTTCTGGAAAACGACTCAGCAGGTAACAAATTACTGTACTGTTTTTGACTCTCAGGTAATATGTAGTGCTGTAGCAATCTGGTGAGCAGTCTGAACAGATGCTGACTGATAATGAGAAGATATGGCAGCAGAAAAGTGCTGTGTTTCTAGGGTATTGATCCTTACAAATATGGCTTTAACTCAACAACCTAACTAACTGCCAGCAGAGAGGCTGTATTAGCACATAATTCCTGTGCCTAATGATCAATGGTTAATCAGCAGAGGAGAAAATGAGCAGAGAGAACCCACTGGTGCATACAGAGAATTACCTGATACCTTGAAATAGTTGTGCAAAATTAAACATGTTGGTAATGGGAAGATAACAACCCTTCACTAAGAAACAGCACTTTCATACATGAACTGGCAACATAAGTAATTTATTATCCAAATCACTATTCAAAGCAGAACATAAGTAAGCAGACTGAACTGCACTACTGTATTTTGCAGTTACAGTAATTCCTCATATTGTGAATACTTAAAAATTACTCTTCTGCATTCTTAGTTGTTTTGGAAAATTTTTAAGTCTTTTGCAAATATTTCCACGGTGTCAGATAAAAGGTTGCTAACTGTCAAGCTGAGGGACTCAAGAATGCAGAGTTCCTACAAGTACCTTTAAAAGCCTTAATTTGGGTAAGAAAAAATACAAAGATTCTCTGTTCCTTCTAGATATACTCAGACCTTAACTATGACTTAGTGTTCCTTTTAATCAAACTCATTTGTCACACATGCCAACAACTCAATGTCTTCTTTTGAGAGCAGATCATAATGTCAGGTATCTAACCAACATGTTAAGAATCACAAATCACACCTCAGGCCTATAAGCACCTGGCTTAAAAAAAATTGTTTTCAAGCAGTACTCACTCTACTATATCGACAAAAAACCCTTATCAGTAGAAAATATTAATACCATTAATCCTCTTGTTAGACCTAGAAAATTATTGCAGGGATAGGATGAAGATCATATTTTAAGTGGATTTTTTTGGCTAATGTAACAAAGATGACTTTTAAGTCAAATAATTACTTGAAATAACCACTTTGTACACAACCAAACCAACCAGTACACCAGGCTGTCCCACAGAAGATGTGTAATAGCGAGGTATTAGATTCTTTAAGCAAATGGAAAAAAAAAAAAGTTCATCACTAAGGAGCTCCCATTATCAACAAGCTACAGTTTTGGCCAGAGAACACATTACTGTGGTATGCAGTATGGTATGCACTGCTTCTCTAATGAAGTCACTAGCCAGAATAAAAATAGACATCTTAGCAGTATGGATCTCTCTTCAAGATAGGGGTCCCTTCTGGATCTTTTTACTTTACATACATAGGAAGAAAGTAAGGCACTGTCAGTCAGTAATGAAAGACTGAAAAAAAATCGACTGTGAAACAATCTTCAAGTTCATCTTCCATTTAAGAAAAAAACATGCAGGTGCATGAAATGTAATTACATACATTTATTTCCAACTGTCTTCCTATTACCTCAAAAACTCATTGTTATTTCCTTTTTCTCCAAAATCAAGGGCCAAAGTTGATTTCTATATCCTTGATGTACACAAGTGTGCATACATTAATAATCAAGAATACTAGGGGGTCTCCTGTGAACTGCAGACAGAAACTTAGTCAATCACTCTATTAACCTGCACAGCAAATGGGTTTTCCTTCCATGCTCCTTCCTAAGGATGCATGCAGGAATGTACCATAAATTTTCACAACAGATAACAAAATGACTCTGACTCACTTACCAAGTAAGAAATTGAAAACAAAACCATGAGAACCAAGTATTTAAAAGATGGAGTAGTGAGCTGCAAATGTAACCTCCTCCTCTACTACTTCCAAATTATGAGATGATTTTTTTTATTCTACTATGTAAGGTGCTAGGATGCATATGAATTGGGGTATTAATCATGGTATCTATCATGCCACCATCATTTTTAGGTCAATTTCTGGTATTCCTGTACTACATTTTCACCACTAGTTCCATCTACTCTGTCAATGGCAGGAGATAAGAGTCATCAGAAGACAGTGGTATTTCAACTAGTTATGGCTGTGTCAATGAAGAACTTGCAGCAAAAAGGAAAAATCCAACTGAAACTGGAGAACAGCATAAAACAAATTTTTCTCTGCCTTTTGCAGAAAGTCATTTTTTTGGCCTGGTGTAGTAAGGGAGAGAGAATTTGCTACAGAGATTCAGGAGACTGAAGCACAAGTCCTCTGCCATTAAAAATCCTACTGAGCGCATTCATATGTGAAATTCCAGCAATGCACAGAACTGTGCTGGCCATCCCATTAATGCTGAAGATTACAATACGGCAACAGCTTTTATCTGGTACCCCATAGCTCTGACAACCAGAGAGAAACAAATAAATAGAATGCATTGAAAGTGCCTATACTTCCAAATTTTTCTAAACAAAATGATGTTCCTTACAAACTGAGAACTTAGAGAGTTTCATAATTTGCATGGTACTGGAGCCGGCTCCTCAGAACAATTATTAAACCAATGCTGATGTGCTTTAACAACTGCTTCTCATTTACAGAAGTTAAGGCAGTTATGAACTGGAGGAGAGCATTAATCCTAATTAGCTTTGATCCCATCACCAGAAAGACCTGGATTATCACTCTGCTGAAGATTTCTCAACTTAGTGCTTAGGAGATCCCCTGCTGGGAATTCTTTTGAGTTCTTGTCTTGTGCTACCATGAGCCTCCTGAATATCCACATCTGTGTAACACTCTTCTCAAAGAAGCCTGGGGAAAAAGGAATCAATAAAATATTAGAAGTCTTCTGTCAAATAATTTGTCCTGATCATAGAACTCACAAAAGGAGGAGCAGTCTGGGTAAACTGCAGGATCAGGAACACGCCATATACTGAGCCTGTGTTCAGCTTTGTAGTCTTTTCCTCTCTTTTCTTAAATTTGGTGGGTTTTATGTTTTGGGTTTGAGGGGTTTTTTTCATTGCGCTCCAGCACAGAGAAAACAAAAGTAACTGAGGTGTTTCTGTGAAACCAAGCTGCAGGCTCCAACTTTCAAGGTAACTGTATGAATAAACTCCTGAAACACCACTGGCCCCAGTGGAACAAACTGGGCTAAAAAAGAAGAGAACATAAAGGATGGAAAGAAACAAAACCATCACCTCCCACCCTGCAGCCCTGACTCTCATTACCAGTGGTAGCTGAGGGCAACAGGCCCCATTTATTAGTAGAGTCCCGATGCTCTCCTCTCCCCAGCAGATGTATCCATACATCCTTTCTGCACATGAAAGCCTAGAGCTGGAACCAAGGCTGCAGATGCACACTGCCTGGCAAAGCAAGTGGCAGCAGCACATGCAGCCACTCAAGGGCTAGATTTGAGCCAGCTGTTTCTCAGTCAATGTCTAGACTAACTCCTCGCTAAAGCACCAATTCCACAATTTACTCCATACCAAGAACTTGACATCTCTCATTGATGTGAAATCAGCAGCCCCTTAATATCCAAAATGTTGGGTGGATAATTTTTTTTCCCCTTTTGGAGTGAGAGAGGAGGAGTAAAAAAGAGGGATTGATGGATAGGCAAATTTAGCCACAAAAGCCTCACTTCCTTAGCAAACAGACTAAATGCAGTTCCCCTACAAGAGATCCCCTTGAGAAATAAACCAACAGACTAGGGTAAGGATTTACATAGTGAAAATTCTTGTATGTTGACAAAGAACAGAAACTTCAGAAGAAGTACTTGCCAAAAGACCCAATCTAACAGTGCACAAGGTAGGCCAGGAAATTGTGGCATGACAGGGCTGCTTTTCACGTGTCTTTAAACGTGAAGCCAGTAGCTGCTAATTGGTAAGAATGGAGGAGATCCCACCCAACACCTGCTACAGCAATTCGGTTTAATAGCAGTCCTTCACTAGCTTTGACAATTACTCCCACACTCCCCTGTGAGAGACTAATGGTTTGCTAAAAATAAAACGAGAGAGATTAGCGTCTACCCAGCCGCTATTCGACAGAAGGCGATCTTCAACAACCTTGTGGTGAGCTGATGTCCAGACTTCAAAGTTTTCATCCTGCATCCCGAGACTGGAGTGCCTGGCTAAAATGGCAGGATGCAATATCACTTTTTGTTCATTTTATTCTGTTCTACAGCCTGCATCTCAGCACACAGTAATAATGTTCTTACTTATGCAGAAGGGAATAATCAGTACCAACCTCAATTTGTGCACAGCAGCTGCTAAAAGCTGAAGTTGCCAAGAAACCTAAGATGACAAAGCAAAACACAGCTCTCCTCCCCTCCCCCAGCTGTACCAGCAATTAGTGACATTTTCACTAGTATGTGAATCTTCAGCAAGCAGACCAAGACTTACCAAGTCACAATGGCAGGCAAGGATGAGAAAAAGAACAAAAAATACCTTTTACATTTTTTCTGAATATGATATATAATATGGTTGTCAAAACCATCAATCAATAGCTTGTATGGAGGATGCAAGTAACAAAAACCATATCAGTCTTCCAAAAGAATTGCTTGTATCTGTTTTAAAATACAGGAACTATCAGACCACAAAAGCAGGCAATATGAAAAAGAAAGCATTTTTTAAAACCACATACTTATTTAATTCTGTAAGAAAATGCCTGACTCCATGACAAAAAAAAAATTACAGATTAAGTTTTGCCTTACACTAAATACTAAGAAAATAATCTAAAACTACAGTGGGAAAAATTTAATCTTTTGTCAGACACAGAAGGGGAAAAAAGGGCTTCATGAGATGAATAAGATAGTGTGTAAAAAAAAAAAAAAAGCCTCACAAACAACCCTGACCTTGTTTTATGGAAGCAAGCCAAATTAATTCCATCCTTCAAATCTTCAAGACACTGGTGTCACACAGAAGAAACACTTTAATTATAGCTGCTCTCAAAGGAAAGTAGCCATCATATGAAATTATTGCTGTCTTACCTGCTCAAATGGGTTAGATTAAGAAAAGACATCAAGAAGTACAGGTCTAGATTTCTTCCTCAGAAATAACAAGGACATTTCTGTCTGCCTAGGAGGACATGAATAGCTAAAATTCCATTTGGTTTTCAGTTGTGTGAGAAACTTTTGTTTTAAAAAAATAAGGAGATATCATAGATGAGGCCACTTTCAACAAATATGTCCTCCTGTACAAGTCAGATACTATGAGATCACAGGTGGCAGTGTGTGTGAGGGGAGACAGAACACCTGAAGAATATACAGGTGACTCCAGAAGAAGAGAAAGGTTTGTGGCTAAAAGGTAAGAGAACTGCAGCCCAGAAATTCTTTCCCTTCAGCCTTGAGATGGAATGACCAATATCTTGATTTAACAGCCATTGCTTAGGAACACTATCCATCACTTCCACATTTTCTCTAGTGCCTTTCATTTGGTTTCATAGCTACCAAATATTTTTAACTATCTCCAATATAAAGATTTATTAAATAGAAAAGAGTTCAAAAATCACCAGAACCACGACAATTGAAACTTAACATTAACACGTATAAAGAGAGGATCTTCCATTGTGTGCCTCAGTTGAAAGATGAAGGTATTATGTGATATGGATGTGAAGTTTTCAAATAAGGATGTAAAGGTTTCAATCCCACAGAAACTATTGGGTTATGTGTTTGTGCCTCAGTGTTTGCACTTGGGCAAGACCCATCAAATAAACTGCAGAAGTGTGATGCTAATGTTTCTTGGCAGTGAACCTTTGAATGATCTCTTCAGCCTCCATTAAGACATCACGTGCAGCTGAAACTGTAACGCACAAATTATACACAATTCTTGTGTAAATCAGCCAGTAAACTGAATCAGTAAAATATATATATAATCAACTTTTAAGGCCAGGTTTTACATTTCATGATTTTTCTCTAGAAAAACTTCCACTGAAAGGACAGAGATAAAAAGGAAACCACCATAGCATCAGAAAACCATTAGTTAAGTGGTTTGCAAGGTTAACATGCATCTCTCTATGAAAAGAACCTGTACACAATAATTCCTATTAGGGCAAATGACATTTTACCAGAGAGAAACAAATAAGACCAAATTGGCAAATGTCACTGTTACCACAGAAATTTCTTCTCAGACTGGAGTGAAGAAAAATATCACCAGCTTGTTCACAATGAAGGCCTCCCACAGGATTATGTGGAACATGTGAAAATAACTTGTTGATTCTAAAGCTTGTATTGATGCAGAAAATCTGCTTTGTCTCACAAAAATACAGATATGTGCAAAGACATTCCCTTTACTGTATTCTACTATCATACAAAGAGCGTTCCCAATTTCTGGTTTATACAGAAAAGCAAATGGCTACTGAATATACCAGTTTATATTCAATTTTGTAAACAGTACCACATTTTCTTTTCATCAGCTGGGACTCATTTTAGTATTTAACACAGCGGAAGACATGCTTTTATTCCAAACTTGATTGCAATATTGCAGAGTGACAGAGAAAAGCTTTTGGCACAGGTACTGCATGGGTCAGTCAAGGCTGATGCACAGCTGGGTCTGCTCTTTACTAACCAGGATGGGCCATGACAGCCTCGACTATGGTGACCAGAGAGAGAGGTGGTTAAGAACCTGGGGAAATGACAAAGAATAGTACAGCACGCAAATCTGGACTTTGCAAGAGGTGTTATGTTAAACAGTTACACCTTTGGCTAAACAGTAAAGCCCTGATTGAGTGCAGGGCAAAATAAAACTCTATACAGGAGGCAGAAGCAAGCAGACACAAGGAAGAATTTGGAATCATCAGCCAGGCACAAAGGTAGTATCAGGAAAATCATGTATCACCACTACTTGTAACCATTAGTCATTTAGGATTTATAAATACCTTGAGATGGGGGAAAAAAAATCACTTCAGTAAGTGGGAATAAGAAATAAACCTAAATGCTAACGGACTCAAAAGCATTTAAGAGCAACCTTGCATATTACTGATCCTTACTGCTAGAAATTCCTCCAGATTTTTTCCCTGTTTTCTCTTCCTTTTCTTTCTTTTATGATGGAAACACAACAAACTCCTACAGTGGAGATTCTGCATCTCAAACCACTGAATTAACTTCTCTTATCTTCCTCTACCACTTGGATTTCAAGTGTATTCTGCACAGCTCCACATCATGCCCTAAACAGACCCTGATGATACTGGTACACACACCCTACATAATCCACTTCAGAAGCAGCAGATCAACAGGCATCACACCTCATGGAATACAGCTCAAAGAAACAGATTTTTCCCTTCCCCAAGTGATTATCCAGTCATTAAAGGCATGGGTACACCTTAATTCAAGCAAAGATCAAATACCCCAAAACTTAACTCTACTTTATACTTTAAATTACTGCCCATTTGCTAAAAATACTAAAAATTAAAATTCCAGAATGAAAAAAAAAAAATTCTCGTTGCTATTTAACCTCTAAGTGACTGTAACTGACCTAGAAAGACAAAATCTACATTGGAACTTTGACAATCAAACTTGCTATGGGGAAAAGCTTCAAGTTCATTAAAGAGTAGCACAGTAATGCAGAGAGAAGGTGACATTGTGGCTGTTTAGATGCAAACTGTTGGCAGGTTGCTGGAAAACCTACACATATTTCTCTTTGAAAAACAAACAAACAAACAAGCCCAGAAAATACAGACAAAATGGTTGCAATTACACTGGCAAAAATGGCATAACTAAGTTTTCAGAGCGAGCAGGAAGCAGTGAAAAACTTCATGTACAGCAGAATAATTTTAATTTTTGAAGCTGAAAATTACATGACTCAGCCTGTACTCATCATCTCCACGAAGACATCGTTCTGCTGCTGAAATGTCAGCTCCGCAGCTCCAGCACACAGCAGAAACTGAAGCACAACGTTTGCTTTCTTTTATAACTCAGCTTTTTGGCTTGGATTCTCAATAGCTCTGTCCTTTCTGCAAGTTTGAAGCAAAGCCAATGCAATACTGCGCCCAGCAGAAAGTCCCACGACGGAGAACAGATGTGTCTCCCACCGGCACATCCCCTCACCTTCACCAGCCAGCGCCGCTCAGAGTTCAGCACGTTAACTAACACCAGCAACAGTATGCTCTCTGTCCTTAAAGGCAATTATTTCCAGTTTCTACCCTAACACACTAAAAAAGCAGCTAGTATGCACCAGAAATGAGAATAATTTAGAATCCATTTCATCGTGGGGTTTTGGGTAGGTATTTTCAGACCAGCAATTTTCAGTACTGGCTGGAAGGCAGTCAGGTAAGCATTCAAGTTGCAATTGAGGTAAGTGTTAAAACTGCAGTTTATCACAATGCTACATTTATGTAAGCCCTAGTAACATCTTGAATGGTTTAAGACTTGACTTTTTTAAAGACTGACAACAGACCTGCTATTTCGTATGTGCTCCTTTAGCCTCAATACAGATTTGCACATTAACAAACACTACACGACAAGTTAGCTTCACAGTAATAAAGCCAAGATGCCATTCCCAAATATTACACCATGTTTATCAGTTTAATATTTTAGTTTCAGAACCAAAGCCCTTAACAGAATTACCATGTTGTTCCATGCTACTCTACATGTAATACACCTTCAAACATAAGTAGCAAAAGAAAAAAAAAAACCACAAAAATAAACCCAGCCCCCAGCATGCATTTAACAAATTACCTTGTGTTGTTATGGAAACTAAATATCTATGAAGAAGCAAGAAAAAAGGGGCGGGGGAATCCCACTGCAAATCCTCCTCTATGTTCTGTAGATACTTTTTTCTCTCTCCATTGCAGATTCAAATGAACGTGGTGCAGTACTGCTCCAAGCATGCCATCCCTCCTCCTTCCCTCCCTTCCCTTACCTTGCCACTCCCCCCCAAAAATGTAGGTTAACATTTTAAAATGTTATTGGAGATACTGAAGTAGGAAGCTGAAGCAAAACTGCATTTTGCTTCCTCTTTCCATAAGGAGGATAGTTGCCCAATTCAACTGTTCCATGAGACCATTCAATTCCCAAATCTGTCTTTAAAGAGAACAGATTTGCTTGATGTTCCAAGCCATCTCCTTGCACAGTTTCTCTGGAACCCACAGCTGGAAAAACATCAAAACCCTAGAACAGCTGAAAGAGGACAAAACTTTTCTCTTGAAAGATTCTACAGAAAAGAAAGAGGACAAGCCAAGACCTCTCAATCTGCCTTTTATGCCTCCGCTCCCAAAAGTTTTGGTAAACATATCCCAATTTAACTGATATCCACGAAAACAAAAAACCTAATTAACAAAATACAAATTTTGCCAAATTTGAGGTAAACGTGTCAAAGATATTTATTTGACTGTATCTATTTACTATCTCACCAGTAGGGACAAGAACTTGTGTTTTTAAGTGACTATCACAGACTTTAAGCCAATAAATAATATTTTGCAGAGGGGTGTGGTGGGACCTTCTCTGGAAGGAGTTTTTTGGTTTAATTTCAGAATCTCTAAAGCAAGTATCAGAAAAATCTTCACTAGAGAACTATTAATAAATATATCTGCATGACTGTATGAAGAAAGTTGCTCAATTTTCCTGCCTAAGGGAAATCAGGTTAATAGTATGGACAGTAGGAAACAGAGAATACACAGATTGTATCTGCTCATATACTTTTTAACTTTTGAGAGAGCTTTTGTCTGAATGCAAACTATTTTTTGAGGCTTACCAAGATTGCTTTTCTGGAAAAATCTGCCTCGGTGAAAAAAGGTCCCATCCCTAGCAGCATTTTTCAAATGATAAATTCCTACATGAGGTTTTAAGCACTCATAATCTAAGTTCAAAGAACAGTACATACTCTTTTTCAAATTCACACATTAAAAATGAAAAGGAAAATATCTGATTAGTAAATCACCTGTGCTAAGTTTTAACTGCTTACCCTAGTGCCTGGCACATACTTTACAAACTTGTAAATAACTCATCGGTGAAGGGGGAAGAAAAAGCATTTCTAGCATGTACCATCTTCAAACCCATCCAGGATTTTGGAAGTGTTACAACATTGCAGCTTAGGCAAGTCATGCTGCCCCATCACTTTAGGTAGGGCTTCAACCAACTTCTTCCAAAACACATTAGCATAATGTTGCACACTGTAGATAAAGTACAACATATTTAAATAATGAAAAAGGTGAGACAGCACCCACAGTTGTGACCCTTTAAGTTACTTCAGCAAGTGTAGCTCAGACAGAAAAATGCTAGTAGCAAATACAACCTTGAAACATGAGAGTAAGAGACAACTATTAATAGAAGGCTCACCTACACTCTTGCTTTACATAACACAGAAAATCACAGTAAAAATCAAAGTTCACCAACATCAACAATGTACTTGAGAGCTCCATCTCAGCTGACAATAAGCATGAAAAATTAAAGTGTTTTGTCTCTAGAAGAGTTTATTCCTCAGGCCTTTGAAAGCAGCACTTAGTGACAATGTGACATGACCAAAGAGAATTTGCTCCTGCTCCTGAAGAAACTAATATAGTAGTTTTCCTTTTCTTCCTGTTTTCTTGGAGACCCAGTGAAAACAAACCCAGTGATATTGTGGCAAAACACCACCCAAACCTAATCCTAACCAAAATGCACAAATTCTGGGAGCCATTTTGCAAAACTCTGAGATCACAAATACACTCACACACAATTTGCATTCACTATGATGCTAATTATCTTTCAAGGAAATACTTAGGAAAAGTGGCTCAGGTGTGACTAAGACCAGAGGTGCTGAGAGAAAGGTTTACTAACACATTTCTAAATATTTTTCCATCTTTTGGCCAAGATATTATTTGACCCAGAACTTAAGAACAGAAAGCATCACACATTCTCCATCTCTGGGGCTTACAAGATTTGAAACACTTGCTTCAACTAAGCAAGACCATCTTTAACCATTGACACATACCTATTTTTAACATTTATCTCAAATTTCTTAAAAACTATTAATTAAGTAGAGTTCTGGATACCCTTCTAGATCTGCCAGATGGTACTTTCTGTACCTTTTAAAAGCTAGCATTTTGAGGTTTGCAGGTAGCACAGGTAGATCACAAGTAAGTGAAGAATGGAGGGAAGCTACTGTTTAACTTGATACCAATTTTATGGTCCAGGCAATTATACACACATGAAACTACGTAAGGCAAACTAAGCAAAGGCCACAAATTACTAAGGATGTCACTCATTCTATTAAACTGGTACTTGATAACTTTAACATTCTTTCAAATTAATACTAGTGACTCAACATCCCCAAAGGCATAACGTTACAAAGCACTTATTTTCAAAGAACTAAAGTGGTTCTCAAAGCTCTCAGAAATCAGTGCACCAAGAAATTATACCAAGCAACAAAACAGTTTCTGCTTATCGCTGGTCATGGAAGATACCATCCTGTCCTGTCCACTTCCATAAAACATGTTCCAGATAACACACAAATATCTTACTATCTCCCCTATCACTTGGAAAGAGATTGAATTTTTCATTTAATCACATTTCAAACAGGTTTACTCTTTACTCTGAGCATTTAACTGTTTTTTCCTTAGGGAAACATGGACAGTAAACACCAGAAGTGATGGAACAGGTCCATCATTATCACCTACTTCTCAATACAAACAACCATGGGCAAAAAAAGGTTAAGCCATTTAAACTCTGAACTGGCCTATACAGCCTCCCCAAAACCACTCGGTGCTATCCTCAGTGCATCTTACTTCATACTATTAAGTCATCAAGACACCAAGACAATTCCAAAAAGATCATTAAATGATTAACAGAGTATACCACTCAAGGGCAGAAACAGATTTTTGTCAAGGAAAAATACTATTTAGTAGAGGTTCTAAGGATTCTCATATCAGATTAAGAGACATTTCAGCAACAATCCCCAGGTGACCCATGAAATTTCTTAATTTTCTAGAATATCTTCATACAAATATGAAGAGAATGGTTCATAGCCTAACGCAGCAGAAGCTGGCAAAAGTCATGAATCCAGTTCAGCCACACTTGATAGTCAATTACTAGCATTAAATTTCCAGAATAGAAATGAGCAAAAAATGTTTTGTTCTACTGTTGAAAATGCAAAATATGGAGTAACACATCAATTTTTCTTGACTCTAGAGGTTTCCCTGGTGATCAGAAAAAACCCCCAGTATGTTATTTTAATTCTCACATATTAAACAGCCAGGCTGATTTACTTTGCTGGCAGAATAGATAAGGAGGGTCTTCTCCAAGGCAAGCCAAATCCTTCAAATGGAGACTGAAGTGTCTGCTAAATGACAAAACAGATTTCCTGGGGCAGACACATCTTATTTAGGCATGTAATCTAATTTCTTGTCATGAAATACTGGAAGGGTTATTACCTATGATGATTATAGAAAGATATGCTTCCAAGAACCTTAATGTCTCACAAGCTTTAAGGAGATTACACAACAGATTTTTCTAAAGCTGTATTAATAAAGCAATAGTTGCATAACTGGTTTGTCTACACCAGGGCAGAAATGTAGGATTCAAGTATGCTTAGAGCATATCAAGGAGATAAGAGAAATTCTTGGGAGATGGAAAGAAGGTGAAGATTCCTGTGATTCATTTGAAGCAAGGGACATTTCTTCTAACCACAAAAGAAGAATCAATGAGCCCCCGTAAACTTGAAGTCATTCTTATGAATTAAAACCAGTTTCATTAATCCAGGAGTTCTAATGTTCCAGACAGACAGGAAAGGAGTCAGTACCTGCATGTTTCAGCCAGCACTGTGATCTCTGTGAGGTATTGGAGAAGTTGACAGCTCCTTCTATACAAAAATAAAGTCCTGAGGAGAAGAAGTGACAGGGCAAACACCTCCCATCACCCTGCAGCGAGAGCGGAGCTGCAGGGGTTCCCATGAAATTTCTGACACTCACATACTGGAACACCAGATCAAAATCAGAAACTTCATCAAACCACCAACTCAAAGGATGCTGAACTATGAGGGGGACAAAAATTGGCTCATTTGAGGTATATAAAAATGCTCATAATTTGGTATCTTCCTAAGACATTGAGAGTATTAACAAGCCTGTTTAGACAACTCAAGTCGTGACTCTGCTCTACACCCTTTTGCTCATTTCAAAACCTGTCAACCCAGATCACACAGAATTCCTGCATCACATGGGTTGATTTGTGAATATTTTCATCTGATACAGTGTAAGGTTTCTGAAACTAACATCCTGTCTATCAATAAACAGTTACACAGATAAAACTACAGCATTGTTACTGTAAAAAAAAAAAAAAAAAAAGACAATTCATATTTTCAGAACAACGACATTTCGCAGAGCAAGGCAGGAATAGAAATTTGTTTTTAAGTCCAACAGCACAATTTTTTTTTTTTAACTGATGCTAAATTATCAACAGTTTACATCAAGAATTATAACAAAAGAATCTAAGTACACAACAAAAATGGTATGATCAACACTTGAAATGTAGCACAGCATACCATATATTCGTTTACTGATTTTTCAAAACATGCATAGACAAGCATGGCACAACACAATCCTTTTAAGAAAAGTCACCACACATCAGCTCACACAGATGATGTTCCAAGGGGGCTGCTAAATCCTTTCAAACAGTGGGCAAAGATCAGGGTACGTAACTCTACACTGTGCAAAAGTCCTGAGGAGCAGCAGGAGATAAAGCACAAAAGACAGAGAAACAAGCAGAGCATTTCAAAGACAAATGCAGAAAGCCATGGTAGAGGGCACATAGGATTGATGCCGTAACACACAGAGAACCAGGCAGAAGCGTATCCAAAGCAGCAGAATTAACCAGGGATACTTCCTCTGTTTTAATTGACATTATCTACCACACAGCAGACAGTGATAAGTGAGCTGTGGCTATTTTGTGTAGCAGATACAGCATTACTTCCATGCCAATGTGACATTCTGCACCCTGGCTGTAGCTGCCTTCCGAGACTTTTCCGTGCAACATGAGCTACACCAAACCAATCCATATGCATCAGGAAAAGTGTGGCCATAGGACACTCAAGACATGTTCAGGGCAACTAAAGTTCCACAAGTGACTTGCACAGCAGAAGAGAAATAGAGGTAAATGCCTTACAGGTATTTTCAGCATCTGCATCTCAAAACCATCAAATCAAGAGAGTTAATGGTGAAGCAACCAAAACTTCAAATATACTCTTCTGTTTAAAATTAAGATGCCTCCAGTTGAAAGCCCAAGGTGAGAAACGTCAGCATGCACATCTAGTTTTGTGAACTGCCAAATACATCAATACTTTAAGCAAAGACTTTATGGACAACTCATCACAAAGAGTCTTCTGGAGAGTACATCATCAGCATTAAAAGCTGGGATATCAACACTATCTACCATGAGACCATCAAAAACTTCTACAGAACCTCATTTTAGTTGACTCTAACTTCTAATCTGAGCAGACATGCTTAAATATTCCTGTTTGTTAAAGGAAGATGTCACAATAATAGCACTTAAAAAAACATTCTCTATATATTATCCTTGTCACATCTCATTTTCCTGCACACCAGACACTGACACTTATTGCAGCTCCTGGAAAAAGACTAGGCACGTGACAAATCTAATAATTGGAGATGTCAATTAAAGAAACTTCAGATAAAAAGCTATTTATGTTATAACTATCAGAGACATAATATCTACAATTATATTTCTGCACAGATACATCTATGTAGATATATCCTTGTAGCAGTTAGATCAATTGTTTATATGAAGCAAGATATCCTACCTAACTGACTGAACAACTAAAATAACATTTCCACCAGGCAGGACTTGAACATCACCATACAGCAACCACTTTACAACAATTTCAGTACAGTACAGTATTGGCAAGGACTTCAGAGAAAGTAATGAATAATATATTACAAAAAGGGGAAAAGGTGGCAGATGTCATGATATCTAAAAATCGACTGCACAAAGCAAATTTAAGAACCTCTCTAATAAATACAAAGAAGTACTGTAAAATTACTGTAAGCATTTAAGAAAAAAGAGAATCCCCCCAAATCTGGTAAAAATTTTTAAAATCCAGCCTTCTAAAAAAGTGCTGCTTCAAGGAGAAGGGTCGGATAAATAAATCTATGCAATTAACCAGAAAACTTGGTTAATTCCATTCACATGCACCTTCATTTCGGCAGTATGTCGGGATTATACTTCTGCATAAAAAGATCAATTAAAAATTCTCGCATGGATCATAATTTTTTATGATGCCATTTAAATTGTAACAAGGAATTGTCACTTTTCATTCTTCTTCTGTGTTGTGAATTTTACTGTGCATAATAACTACATGAAAAGACCAAGCTCTAACACTAGTACCACTGCACTGAATTTCCTTGCAAAAGAATTGCCTATGAAGTACTATCATTAAAGCCATAATTTAATGTTACTAAAGCACATTTCTTCAGGAATTAAAGTATTTACTGCACGGCTCCTCACAACCACCACTGAGAATGAGAGTAACAAAGAACGGGACACCTTTTTCTTTTATGGCATTTCTGTATTAAACTAAGAGCTCCATAGGCATTTAAAAAGTCAAATGTTATTTCACAAGAGAACTTCAATGTCAATAAGAAGCTTTAATTGTTTTAAATAAAAGCAAAAAAAATTTTGCAGAAAACTTCTTTGAATGCTTTAAGCTGCACAGGGAAAGTGCGTATACAGAACTCTGAAAACAATGACAACTTTGGTAGGGTTTTTAACTGAATACAGAGGAACCGTATTAATAAAAGGATTACCCTATGTGTCAGAGAAATGCATTCTTGAAATAAATATATAAAATTATATATAATTCTACATAGTATAATAAATATATATTTTATAACTAGAAATATACAATAAATATATAATTTTAAAAAGTTTTTGATGGTTACTACTGGTTGGAATCTAATCTTACTGTCCAATTTAAAAACTGACTCAGACCAAACAATTTCTAAAGCAACACAATCCACAAAATATCAAATGCCCTTTTTTAAGTCCAAGATGCTTAAAATACATCAAAATCCACCTTCTCTGTTACCAAAAATACTTTCCAAGCCATTTGGGTGTGCAGCATAAGAGAGGCAGCAGCTGGAGGCTGGGAGACAGCTGCACATCTGCCAGAATTGATTTCCTTAACACCATGACATAACACGTGCCATCCATTAGACAGATTATTCACTTCACAGAAGTAATGCAATTTGTTTGCTAGAATCTACTGCTTCAAATGCTGCAATGTCTTGCTCCTGAGGCATGTGCTAGCTTCAGCAGGGGGAACTAAAAAACCTCAAACAGGAACCATGCTCTCCAGCAGCTTCTTTAAGCTGCACTAAAAAGTTCTGCGGACACACTTGCACCAGTGGAACCTACAGAGCTAACAGTAAATAATCATAATAGCAGCATATCCCTGAGCTAAAACCAAAAAGTTAGAATGCCATTTCCCCACAGGGAAATAACTGTCTCATTCATTTGTTCTTTTTAAATTAATGAAACATGGATATAGATCTTAACACCTCTCTACACAAAGGAATAAATGCAGATCAAAGAATATGTTTTCTCCACACTCTATTCATATGAGAGACACCGTATCAAATGAAGGCAAGAGAGACATTGGTGAATGCTAAATAGCAAAAGGATAGCTTTTAGGGCTTTTCATTCAACATTTTATTGAAATACTTATTTTGAATATTTAAGAAAGAAACAAATAGTTCCCTAACTTTGTTGTAAAGATGAGAACTAGTTAGAGCAACATGTGACATGCCTCTTGAATATCACAGTGCAGTTAAAATAGCTCTTTGCAGGTTAAACAGCTGTAAAAAGTAAGCATTTGATTCACTGAATGGGAAACAGACTCCTGGAACCAGTGTGCAAACACAACAAGGTTTTGAGACCCATCAATGTACCTCAGTCTTGACATACATACAGTCACCTATTGGATTTGACAGCACTAATTTAATTCCCCAAACTACCAAACATTTATACTACTAGAATCCTCTTGTTTCCTTCTTAGAACCATTCCAATAGGAATTGGCAAACAGCTTTCAGCTGCAGCCATTTTTCCCCTTTTAGATGAGTGACAACATTACTAAGAAAATTTTCTTTGCCAGAGCTCTTAAAAAACACATTAAAGATTAGTTTTGAAGTTCGATTAAATGTTTACAACAATTCTTGATAAAAGCTTAAAATGCATTTTCATTTAGCCATTAAAAAAGCAAATAGTATTTATTATACATTAAGCACTACAATGCCCTGAGGTTTCTGCTTAGAGATCTCACATGTAAATGCAACTGATAAAATGAATATGACTTGTTAGCTAAGGAAGAAGCATTAGATAGGGAAATGTTTCATCCTCCCTTGGATGCAACACCGTATCATGCTTCTGCTGTTTCGGATGCTTATGAGTAATTGGTTCCGGGCAGGATGATATTTAATTAGCACCAAAGACATCCACTTGTTTTACAAACTGAATAAACAAACAGCACAGGTAACCTTACACATGATGTGCCATAAAGGTTGTTTCTTCATTGCACAGTAATAGAAAGTCTCAAGGACAAAAGCTGATGTAGATGCTGTGTCCCCACAGCCAGGGCCAAATTCAAGACCATGAGGAGACTGCGTCCTGTTACTTAACAATGTTGTTTCACCAGCATTTTTAACAGCATTGACTCACACCACTGCATTTCCTTCAATACCTAAAACTACTTCAAAGGAGGTTGTAGCAAAGGTGGGGCTGGTCTCTTTTCCACAGTAACAAGCAACAGGACCTGAGGAAGTGGCTTCAAGTTGTACCGGTTACTTAGACTGGAGATTAAGGAAAAACATTGTACCCAAAAGGACTGACAAGCATTGAAACAGGCTGCCCAGGGAAGTGGCGGAGTCACCATCCATGGAGGTATTTAAAAGATGTCTAAATGAGGCATTTGGGGATGTGGCTGGCTGACAAACTTGGGAGTATTGTGTCAAGAGTTTGGCCCAATTAACTTAGCAGGCTTTCTGACAAACAACTGGATGAATCTATATCCACAGGCAGCGTTTCAGAGAAGATGACAGCGCCGGAGGTGAGAAGCGCATCAGCCACAGCAAGGCTCTGAAATGCTCCTGGATGTGGAACAGAAGTCCCCATGTAAAGTATAAAACGTAATTAGGTGGAAAGCATACTGCCTTCACTCTTCTCTCAGATGAAAACAGAAGATGAAAGCTTGTGCAAAGGTACACAGTTTTTCACAACAGAAAGGAAAAGCATTAGGCCTATACTGCCACAGCTACTGTGCATGTTAAACATATCACTTACAGAGATAGCACCTTTCTACCCTGTTTTGTGGAGGAGTGCATAGCCACCTTCCCAGCTTCAGAGACTGAACACTTGGGAATGCTATTGCTCTGACACCAGGGGGCAGGTGAGCCTGTGCCCACAAACACACAAAGACAGGAGACAGCAGCTCAGAAGGGACAGGCCCATTTCGAGGCTGCTGATATGCTACTGCACAAGTAGCAATGATTATTCAGAGCACCAAATTTCATTCAGCCATACGACACTTACATGCAGGCAAGAGCAGAAATCTCTCTCACAGAGGAAAAAAAGTCAGAACATTTGCTGAAACACCATGTGAGGGGACCACAGCATTTTGCTGCAGCCAGACTTCTACTGTTTTGATTACTAAACCTACCAAAGACACTAACCCTCTGACGTTACAACAAAATATATACCACAGTTAAGACCTTCCCTTAGGCAAGATGTGTGCAATTTTGGATTCCCTATGCAGCAGCCTCAAGGATAAAATTATTAAGGAACTACATGTAGGAAGGGGTGTCTGTACAAGACTTAACAAGTTTAATGTTCACAGCAGCAAACCATCCCTTTAATGAAACTTGGTGTCAGTTTTGTATGGGAGGTAACTGAAGAGACAGAAATTATCTCATCTATGTAAAAAAATTGTGCTTAGTATTCCTTCAAATAAAACTGATTGTCAGAAAAGCATAATTTTCTTTCAAAATTTTTTTAAATACAAGTGGACATTAACCAACTGCAATCATGCCTAAATCAAAATTTAGACATGTTTTGTTATGTGTGCAAGGAAAAAAATATAGCAATGTAACACATTCATATTGATTTAGCTGGCCACAAGCATTTTCCTCAGTTTTCAGTACCGAATAGCATCTAATGAATCTCTCCTGACAGATGATGATTTTATTTTAATTTTGAAATTCCTCTTTAGCATTGAGGTTTCACTGCAAAAAAAAAAAAAAAATCTTCACTTTGCTCTCTATGGTAAAGTGAGCCATAAGTACATCTCAATAACGAAGTGCTCACTGAAGGTCTCTCTGCATGCAGATGCCAACAGAAAAAAACCCGATATTCTCCTCATTACCTGACCCTTATTTAATTTACCCCTCACCCTTTCCACACGTAGAATGCCAAAGTCATTGAACAGTCAGGGACCTTAAAGATGGCCTAGCCCAACACCACTGTCATGGGTGGAGACACCTGCCACAAGACCAGTTTGCTCAAAGCCCCATCCAAGCCAGCCTTGAACACTTCCCAGAATGGAACACCCACAACATCTCTGGGCAACCTGCTCCAGTGCCTCACTACCCTGACAGGACAAAATCTCTTCCTAACACATCCTTTAAACCTAACCTGAAGTCTGGAGCCATTTCATAAATGAGAAACAACTTAATTGCTCCTATACATCAGATAATGTAACCTGTACAAATGTTTGTTACTGTAACCCAAAGCTTTTGTGTTTTTAGTCTGTTTTTGAAGTTACTCAAGCTTTTTTCAATTATCTTGACTTCGAGAATGTTATTCAAGCAAAGCCAGAATTCAAATCACCAGAGCAGTACAGAGGTCTGCTACTTTAAGAAATCAGCATGTTTAACAGAAAACCACAACTGGTGATAGCTTGTAAAGACATTGGTTTTCTGCATCAATAAAAAAAAATTCTTAACACTTTTGCACTCTTCAAAAATTCTGCAATTCATTGTGTTCTGTGATTTCTCAATAACAGTATTTTCAAATTATTACAAATATTTTTCATTAACACAAAGTTTTCATTTCACTTGCTTGCTTACATCAATGCTCAAATATCTTCATTGGTGACAGGATGAAATTAAGGTTTGATAAGTTCTTAAGGAGATGTAGATGATTCCTTCCTAGAATATTCAGTAGAACAAAACCTAGTGCCCTAAAAGTAAAAATCAGCAGGAAACCATCATAAAGAGATATGACAACTAAAAGTATTTTAGAAAAGATATTTTAAATGCATAAAAAGGAAGGACTCTTCTACCAAAAAGTTCAAGACCATGCTTTGCATTTTGGGATTTTTTTGTTTTTTCTAGTGAAGTTCTAAAAAATTCATACTTTGTTTTTTTAATAAACCAGGTGTTCTATATATCTTTAAATGCCCCATTATTGCGTGCTTGTAAAGAAAATACTCATTGATCTTCAGAAAAAATAGTTAGAACTAGCACAGCTGAGGGTCCAACAATGCTGTGGGTTGCTGGCTTCCCTAAACAAGTAGTTCTGAGGAAGACTGATTTCCAATATACGTAGCTTATTGTCAATTCACAACCTTATTTACCCTGAAGTTGGAGCCAATATTTTTTTACCTACATTCATTATAACTATTCCTCCCCATACACTACCTAGTCTGAACTACAGTCCCCTCCAAGGCTTCCACCTCAGATGTTCATCCACATGGTACTATTTTTCATTTCTGCTTATCCTTCTGAATTTTCAAAGATTCCCCATGAATTCCTGTTACATGTCCTACCTGCCCCATTCAACCTGCCAGCCATACCAAAGGTGCATGAATAGTTCTGTAACCACAACAGAGATCAGCACATTTAGTGACAGCATGGGCATAAAAGTGAAATCCCAAGAGGGTTAAAATAAACAGAAGAAATAGAAAATCAGCCAGAACATCAACAAATCAACAGCAATGTATGACTAGAAAAAAATCTTAAGCTCAAAATCTGAAGTTCAAAGTTTAAGGCCGTACAGCAGCAAGTAGGTAATTTGCAATAAGCACAAATGATAATTAGTCTCTCCTTTGGTTTGTAAGTCTGCTGCAATCACATTTATCTAATTTTAACAGTGCTGCACTAAAACATCCTGTAACAAAACACCGTGATGCCACCACCAATACAGAAGTCCAACTCTTGATTACTAAATCATGAGGTCTTTCACAAAACACAGGCATGTCTTCACAATTAGCAAAATTAGCCCACTCATCCAGCAGCTTCAAGGGACTCCCTGCAACTACCAAGAACTGCTAAGCCTGAATCTGAGTACCTTTTACAGGAAAAACAATCATATACAACACACATGCTGCTGTCAACTGAAGATCCCTAACTTCCTCATGAAGGTTACTTGGGCATTTCATACAATCTTACGTCGCTCTCAGCATTCTAGGCACAGAACATTCCCAAGCTGCTCAACATGCAAAATCTATTAATTGAACACTCCCAACCCAAACAGCTAGCTCAAGAATTAGATATGCAGATTCTTGAAACAAAAATTCTCAGTAACATTTCAGGGTTTCTGATCCCGAGTAAAGAATTCTTGCAGACTTTGGAATAAACAGCATCTATTGCAAGGCACTTGGTCTCCCTTCCAAGCAGTTGAAAATGAAAGGAATGTTGTTTATCATCCTAAAATAGCTCTCAGTTAAACACTAAAGTCATCACCATTGGTGAAAAAGAAAATTTCAGTCATATAGCACTTCAAATTTATCTTTAAAATATTGCCCATTACACTGGTTCTTCCTGCCACTGTATCTTCAGGCTTGACATGCATTTAAAATTCCTCTTCCCATGATTTCTCAATTTCTCAGTTTCATAAAAATATCTCACATCTCCTTGGAAACCTGAACACAGCATAACAAAGACAGCTGGCTCTAATGCTCAGAAGCAGGTTAGAAAAACAACTGCATTCCCTTGCTAGTTAGGATAGGGTTCAACACTTCATTTCTCCTCACTAATGTATCTCACAAGAAGATGCCTCTCTCCCCACCATTAAATTTCCTACTTGTCTTCTCAGTCACGGCCCCAAATCCTACCCACTTCCTCACTACTAACTTGCACTCACCTTGAGGTTTCATGACTTTTCTAAGCCTCTATGCAGAATATTGTAAGCTATTTAAGGAGGGTGGCAATGTCCAAGCAATACTTCACTAATACTCCCCCTGCAAAACTGGTATGAATGAAATGAATAAAAGCCCCTTTTGCAGAGGTGTTTTTAATCTTGATCTACATCAGCTGGTTTCTATACCAAGTGCTCTTAATTAGCACAAGGTACCCAGAAAACCCCACAAGTTTCTATTGTGTTCCATGCACAGCTGTAGCTGCCACAACCACTGGCCTGGGAATTGCTGTTTAGATAATAAGGCTGCTGGCTAGTACCAAAAGCCAGCATTCCACCATCCCAGTTGGAAAACCTTTTAAGAACGACTCTAGTTGCTGTAAGAAACAAGGAAAGTACTGCTTCTCATTTTGGATGTAGGATTTCTCAGGGAAGCATAAACATCCTCTGAGCCCACCAAAAGGGGCTCTTGCCTGCAGTAATGTTTCAGGTTTAGCCAACATTGCCCTTGCAAAGCCATCTTCACCATTACAACTCAATTTAAAGCAAAAATTCTGAAGGTATTTCCCTAGATATTACACATTTTCAAAAGAATAAAAGTCCTCTCTCCCAAGAACTAACAGTGTTTTCTCTGTTGAAACATTGTGAGAAACTGGAATCATCCAGTTACTGCCATTTAGTTAAAAGCCTTACAGAGACACAACCCAAGAATAATAAGCAGCATGGAAATATCAATATGAAGGGGGAAATAAGAAGACTGAGATTTCCCCTGCCCCACCAAGACAGAAAACAGCACACAAAAGGTAGAAAGAAGTTTCTCCCCAGAATACTATAAGAACAAGAGATTATGTTCAGCCAAATGAAAACTGACAAGTTTACCATCAACAAAAAGGGCTGCCTCTTCATACCTCTACCTAGGGAACATAATGCTAAGGATATGGGACTGCAACCCAAAAGTTTAGCAGCATTGAAGGGAAACATTGAGGATAAAATTATATTGTAACAAAAAATATTTGAATAACAAAGAGCTAGAATAGATACCAAAGTCTCTGAGTCTTTTGACATAAAAACTAACAGGATCGCAGAGATACACCCCAGAGTATATTACTGTCATAACTGCCTATCATAGATTTTTTTTTTCTGCATCATCATCCCAAGCATCTGTTACTGCTCCTAATTAAAGAACAGATGGTCTGACCCACTATGGCAATTCCTATGACCCTATATTTATCAGCAGGTGGGGAAATTAAGTTTTGAGGTCTGAAGCAGCAAAGAAAGATTAAGAACAGATAGCTAAATAGGTCTCAAAGCCATCTGGTATACCACACTTACTGAAAAAAAAATTTTGAAGATTTCATACATGAATTGTCCACAGTCTCTGTACAGAGAAAAACTGGCTTCCACAAACTCCACCAGATGCAAACTTGTCTCAACCCCAGAAAAGCAGACACTATCAAGATAGAGTCCTTTTTCATGTTAAACTAGTGAAGCACTGCTATTCCAGCTGTACAGCAAAATTTGTGGAAGTGAAAGTCAGCATGTTGACATAAAAGTTAGAGTTCATTTTCAGTATAACTTTCTGATAAGATCATGGCATACACCAGTAAATAAAACAAGGAAAATAATGTAAACAAAGGAAATAAAAAGCCTTAAAAGTGTTAGGGTTGAAGGTTTTTTTGCCTATATGTTTTAAATGTGGGTAAAAACACACAGGTGAACTGTGGAAAGCTGCATTCCCAAATCTGGTAAAAAAAAAGAGAAGACAGCTTGAAATAATTAATCTGCCCAAGAAGAGGATGTGAGTGAGACTGATACTGACCAATGAGGCAGGAGTAACTCATGAAAGAAAGTACAGTTCCTTAAGTGGTACAAAAGGGAACTTCCAGTAGTATATGCCTGTCAGGTTTTGGGGTTTTTTAATACTCTATTGGAGAGAAATTTAACTGGAAGAAAAGTTCTATGTTCATGAGTCACAGGAACTTCTGATGAGCCTACCTTCTGAAAATGTGTGGGATCAGGCTCAATACGTTGCCAGAAAATACTATTATTGAACCAACATAAATGAAAATTTCCCTTTCCATGTAGAAGCAGTGATGGGAATGAGCTAATACACATTCTTAAATTAAGCCACCAGTTGGAGACCAAAGGAACAAGGAAGCTGGTTAATGGGCATGCTCTGTGAAGACAAGAAGGATGTTCCTCAGCCTAACTATGAAGCAGGATTAATCTGGTAACAGCAGCCAGTCAAAATGAGAGGACTCCTCCCAGTCCATGCCAGCAAAGCACCTCCTCTAGAGCAAATACAGCACTTTGAGCATTTTAAATTAATCTTAACTTTCTCTAAATTAACAAGACAGAGGCGCTGATTTCTTGTACATGGAGAATTTAATGAAAAAAGCTCCAGAAAATCGCTAAAAAGGAAAGCTTCAGTCTCGAATATATTCTTACATTGCAGATTTCCAAGATGGAGAAAGGAAGGCACTTCTCATACCCATCATCTCTTCCCTCTGGAAACATGAACATCATTAAGCTGCATCACAGAAAAACTGCCCACAACTTCTTGCATTTGTTAGCTCATAAAAATTTCTGCACTTCAGACGGGAAGGTGGGCTCCAGCCATTCATAGTGTTTAATCCCATTTATCTGCCTTTTCTTAAAAAAAACAATTTTCACCACAATCTTGGAAATTATTTACATATCTATGGTTTTTAGACTGTATATTAATAGAGCCTGAAAATACAATACTGAAAGTTATTTTCCTCTCCCACTGCCATTTACATTTTTAGTCCAATATAACAGTTATTATTCTCCTAACCATTATTCTCCTAACATTTTAAAACCTACTTCTAACACAACTAGTAAGCTGTGAAATGCTGAACTTTTGTATGACTGTCAGTCTGAAGTGTACTCTGAACACATGAAAAACTAGATGTGACTGATTTAAATCAGTCTCCCCATCATGTGGTTACCTGACACACTTAGGAAAGCTACAGCTTCTGTGTTGAAGCTCATCAGGGTGTCAGCTAAAAAGCACCATTCACAGAATCCTCGATCACTAAAGAATAACTTTCCTACTGCATACGTAAATTAAAACACCCCATCTAGAAGAAAAATACATTCCACTCTGTGAAGCTAAGCATCTCCTTTGTGCATGTGTGATGGGGCAGGGGGAGGAACAAAACAAAGATAATAACATTTGACTTCAATCCATTAATTAATTTCTTTAATTGAAAAATATTCAAAGATACTCTTAAACATGGAAAAATTGACATTGAAAAAACAAATAGAAATATTATCTCAAAGCACCTTAGGAGAAAGTGAGTTCAATACACACAAATGATAGCAATTGAATATATGAAATCACACTGTACTGACTACGTTAAACCACTGCCAGATATAAGATATCTGAATACTCAGATATAAGGTTAAGACACTTCTCCATTTATCTTGTTATTTACCAGGAATATTTTTACTTCAGGACTGATCTCATTTTATAAGTTGTAGGAAAAAAGACACTAGACATTCTGAAGTATTTCCTACACTGGATTTATGATTTGACATTTCACAGCATGGACACACAGCTCTGTACCTATGCAAGCTGAAGAAGATACTTGCTTCAATCCAACTGGTTGCCTACAGATTTCTGTATTAATCTAAATACATCTGCATTGAAGTATTGAATTATTGGATAGTATTAGAAAAGACAGGCCTAATAAAGCCACCTTTCTGAAATTAGGAAAATAACTCCAAGTGAGCTTTAAAACAAAGTAAACAAATTTAATGCATCCTAAGCAGAAAATTTTACTAAAATTCATAAAAAGGGAACTGTTGTGAAAAAGTAAAAGCTGTGATTGCAGATTTCAAGAGTTCAGTGCAGTTATAAGAAATTAAATACCCTGCAGCCATCACAGACTCCCCTTTGAAGCCAAGCACCTGACAGCAGACTACGTTCTCCCCCCCATAAAACGTTCTCAAACTGACATGTCTACCACAGTTCTAAAGTTACCTAGGACACAAGGAAATACTACAGATGTAAACAAGGAAAATAAACACCGGCAAAAGGGAGAAAAACAAGAAGTATGCAGCATGTTCTTTCAGGCAATGCTTAAGAGCCTTAAAAATAAAATTAAAACAAAAATCCATACAGCAATAACAAACTAATAAAAAGCAACATCAACCACATTTATAGATCTTCCATTTAGTATACAGATCCCTGTGTGTTAATGGGATGTGTCCTGTCCCTTCTGGGTTTTTTTAAGGTTTTCAGAGGTTCTCCTCTTGCACAGACCAAATGCATTCTCAGTTAAAACATCCTCTTATGCTAAAAACGTTGTGTGAATTTGCATTTGAAAATTCTTACCGTCTCTCAAATTTGCACTAGTCTCAAAGGGTAAATTTTACATATGTTTTATATCACAGTTAAATAAAAATATTGCTCAGGTGAATTAAGACCACAACTCTGTTTTAGCCTACATCTTACTGCATTTGCAATTTTAAAGAATGAAGCCTTTTATGGCTACATTTTTACTCATAAAATATTTAAAAGAAGTTCTCCAATTAAAATATTTTCCCTATGGATATGGTAATTTTTAATGTGTACACATGAAAAGAGCTGTGGTGATATGTTGACAGGCACCTGAAAGACAGTGACAGCAAGTAGTCCTTCATTAAAAAAGATCAAAAATTAATTTACAGTGATATGAAAATATCCATGGAACAGGAATATTTGGTTATACCTACTTAGAATCACTGCAAATCTGACTGTCATAATACAATGATGAAGTTGTTTTCATTTTCTGTAACATTTTAAAATGCTGCTGGTAAGGATCAAGGAAGCACATCAGGTACAAATGCTCTTACTGACCCCTGCTCTGAGTGCTTGATAGAAACCTCCCGTATTCAATGTCTGCAAGTGTTAAATACAGCTGTAAGTACTGAAAGTCTAACAACAGGCAAAGCAGATCCACTCCAAAACTGAAAACTTTCAAACCTCTACAGGAGGCTGACTGGGAAAAAAATCTTACCAAAATAAACCTTAAAGTAGCAATTTTTATTGGCTGTTGTATAAATATCTTTCTGAAACATTTGTTGCAAAAAAACCTGCAAATTCCTACATTTTTTTTAAAAAACAAACTGTAACTGGAGGATTAGATGAAACTGATGGTAAGAATTAAAACTGGGAAAACAAAATAGCTTTGGTACAAGTAAGTACAGATGTTAACATAAAAGAGGTGGAAGCAAAAAGCTCTCAGTTTTTGTTGCATGCACTTTTAAAAATTCTTTTGTAAAATCATCTCTTAGTTCAAAATCCTTCACATAAATTATTCCCTATAGCTGTACATCTGAAAACCAGATCTCTTGAAATACTGTGAAGTCTCCTTATAAAAATATGAGCAATTAAGCCAATAATTAAGGCTTCAACTTCTGTGTCCCTCATGGCACGGGTGGGTTGTTTTTCTCCAGATGGGACAAAAGGTCCACAGATTTGTGTGGGGCACTTCTGTTTTTTGTACGTTTGACCACTGGAAGTTTATGCAATCTGCATTTGTCATTCCTTCTATATACCAATAAAAGCCTGATGAGAATTTTAAAATTTCAATTATATAGAAAGCTATGAAGGTTAGAACTGGCCTATTTATGGTACCACAGATATGAGCATGAATTTCTTATACCTGCTTTCATAACCACAGGACAGTTCTCTCTCAAAGGATTGTTAGTACAGATAATCCTTTTTTTCCCATTTCCAGTAGTCTACAAATGATTCTGATTTTTAGAGAGGCCACCTAGATGCAGTTTTTAACTACAGGTGCTCCACAACCTCTTCAAGTTTCTTTTTTCCTACAGTTAGATTATAGTAGATGGAAATCCTTCCTATCAGCAGATGAGGCCCTGTTTTTAGTACAAGACAAACATTTCTTCACTCTTTTTCCACATGAAACTCAGTAGAAAAAACATCCACTATTTATTAAAAGAAAAACTCATTCACACAATTCTTTCCAAAGATTAGCATATGTACAAAACCACAATTGGGTAAAAGTCATTACTGAAAGGAAAGGACAAAAACATCATACAAGCACAGATGGCTCAACGCAAGCAAGAATCAATCCATTGCCACTGCAGTTCCCAACACCTTCACATTCAGACCTGTCTTCCCTGTCACAGCACAGGGGATGTAGGGCTGGTACTGACTTGTGACCCCCAGCCCCACAGCCCCTCCCAATTTAACAGCCCAACAGCCTTCTGCACCCCACTTTTCTTCCCCACCACAATTCCTATAATGCCAGCTGAAGCAGCTTGTGTCTAACCCAACTCCCTCCTACCAAATCTGGTCTTTCTCGCCTCCTGCTCCCCCTTGCCTCAGTGTGGCTTTTCTGGCTTTCAGAAAGAAGAAAGCTGTAACCCGAAAAGGTAAAAATCCCCCTCCAGTGCATGCTGCATGTCCTCAGCAGGCCCATCCCCTCACAAAAAAATTCAAGATACCACAGAGGGGTCTTAGCAGGAAGACTCCTCCTGAGCACACAGCAATATACATCACAACACCATGCAAAAGGATTATGGTACTAGACACAGCTCTCACTTTTTATGGTACTAGACACAGCTCTCACTTTTCCCTGGACTCCCTCAAGTCCAGGGAATTCAATACTTCATCTGAATAGTCCCCTAAAATGTGCTGCACCACAGGATTTCTGAGCATTATCTTACAGCAGGAGAATAAACAGCTGACTTCTACACTTCCATATGTTTCTGCCTACAAAACAGCACTGTGTGTGTGTGTGTCTGCTCTCAGGGTGTCTAAAGGCCTCCCCAATGATCTATCCAATCTGTGTGAGGGACAAAAGGGACACTGGCATCTCTGAGGCACAGAACTTGTGCTGGGGGCCCACTCTGAGCCCAGAGCTGCAGTTTAACATTACAGCTTCAGCCCAGTTGGCAGCTGGCCATTGCCAGGAACAGGGAGACTGAACCCTCCCATCTCCATTCCCATCTTCTTTATTTCTGGCCTACAGTCATCTCCTCACATTACAGGCACACTCAGCTTCCAAACCAGCAGAACAAACTATACTATATCCTAAAGATTTTAAGAATGCATGTATGCCTTCCAAGTAGGAGGAGAAAAAGCAAACACAAGCATATACAAAGCTCATGGCTCAACTGAACTGAAATTAACCTGCTTTAGAACCTTCAAAGGAATGTCTCCTTGTAAGGACAAAATACATCTAGGGGCTAACTTACCCCACAAATTCCTGTTGAATAGCTATTTGTGAAGGTGTTTATTTCCCTGAAAATGCATTTCTAAACTGGGGAGAAAACTCTCAGAATATCTCTTACTCAAGCTGAAGCAAGCCTTGTTACAAACATACACAGTCCTTTATCCATACTGTACCATCTGACATTACACTATGAGTTTCAGAATAAAGACAAAACACAATGTTTAAGGAACTGGTTAATGTATAGAATGTCTCCAGAATGTAAAACTCCATATTTCTAGAAAAGCTCACAACTGGCCTCAACAGTATTCTTATCTGAAGAAACAAATCTACAGTTCAGCAATCCCAGTAAATCCCTACTTCCACAATTTAACATTAATGACAGATTTGAGTGAAAATAAAGGCCTTACTGGATGCCTATCTTCATAAACCAAGGTATTTGCACAGAAATGGATAACCATACCCCTGTGAGGATGTAACTAGTTTGAGACAGATGGCAAACAAAGTTAATAGGCAGCTTAAGTCCCTCCATTTTCCTCCTCCTCAAAATTTCTAAGATAGAAAACTAAATCAATCCCTTAACTCTTTTCCAGTATGACTCTTAAAATCCAGAATGGAGCTTCTGGCTTTGCTTCCAGTACTTATTCCCAAAACACAGCTGTAAAGTATAAAAATCAATTAATAATGTTTTGATAAAAGACAGCTCATCCAGACACTAGACAGGACAGATTCACCATTCTGATCATTAAATAAAACATTCAGAAATCTCCAGAGACTTATTTTCCACAAATGTTGACAGACAAGTACTGCTTTTATCATCAATGTCTGAGCTTATAACAGAAGTATACTATTCATTTCAAATGACCAAATGAAAAAGAAAGTAGTTTCCCTTGAGCATCAATCATTATTCTCAATTACGAATCATGAAAACCATACTATGTACAAAAAGCAACCAGTTTTTAAACATTTGAGACTTCTCTTCACACCCACATTCCTATTAATGCATTCCACTAATTCATGTTTTTAATTTTATGTTCACAGAAAAATCTCCACTTACAGAAGAATGGTTCCTCTTGAAAATACCACAGGCATTTGAAGGAGGACACGGGTAATCTCTCTTCAAAGAAGCAGCAGCTAGTAAAACTGAAACAAAATATAGAGATAAAATACTCTTGTTCAGGTTAACTAATTCAAGACCTAAATAGCCAACGAGTTGGAGAATTATATTCTTGAAAAAAAGAACCTTCCATTGAGAACACCTGCCACAAAATCCCAGCAGTATCAAACTGCAGTATTTTTCCAGTACTAGTGGGATGCTCCAGGCCATCCAGAACTTTTTTAACCCAAACAAGTAATTATTTGCATTTTTTCTATCCTCAGAACCTCCTTTTGTTATTCACTGCTGCTTATAAATCAGCTCCTGTCATCTCTCCTTGTCCTGCTCCCTGTGTAGCCCTTTTCTCTAAAACACTCTCTGGCTTTCAGTCTTTGTTCCTCTCATTTGAGAGCTTGCCCTCTCTGTGTCCCAGCCTAGCATCTCCTCCTTCCTTTCTGCCCCTCAGCCCCCCGTATTTGATTGAGCTGCCTCCTCTCTGCACTGAGCGCTGGCTGCCAGCATGGGCGGTACCGCACACAGTGTCCCCGCACCCACAGCGTCCCCACGTTGTCCCTGCACCCACAGTATCCCCCCGCACCCACAGCGTCCCCACATTGTCCCCACACCCACAGTGCCCCCACAGTGTCCCCGCACCCACAGTGTCCCCGCACCCACAGTGTCCTCCCACAGTGTCCCCGCTCCCACAGCGTCCCCACAGTGTCCCCGCTCCCACAGTGTCCCCACATTGTCCCCGCACCCACAGCGTCCCCACGTTGTCCCTGCACCCACAGTGTCCCCCCGCTCCCACAGCGTCCCCACATTGTCCCCGCACCCACAGTGTCCCCACAGTGTCCCCGCACCCACAGCGTCCCCGCACCCACAGCGTCCCCACAGTGTCCCCGCTCCTCCGGGACAGCCTCAGCGCCACAGGCCGCGACTGCAGCACGGGGCAGAGCTCAGGGGCCTGAGCACACCCTGCCAAGCCTCACCACTGTAATAAACTGGGAGTGAGGCAAAACAAAGCTCCTTCACCAAACTTAGCTACTGGAATAGTAAACCTAAAATGAGTGTGTAAAATCTGTCCAAGCTGAAAATCTTTGACAACAAAAGCTTGAATTGGGACGGCTCCTTGACAGTACAACAGCCCCTCTCTAACTTGCAGGTGATGGGACTGCTAGAGTTATTCATCTAAACTGCAGACTAAGCGAAATAAAATACTGGGTGTTTTTCCTGCACTGTAAATCCCAAAGCTGACTGATGAGTCTAGATATTGAAACTAACATTTCCAGAATGGTAGTTAAGACAAACCATCAGCCTGTGCAGATTTGACTTGCAACACTACAAGCTACAAACCTCAGAAAATGAAAGACTCACTGATAAGCAACTCTTGCTCTGGCTCAGCAAGGAGCATAGGTGTAGGCAGACAATGCAAAATATGCTACTTCCATTCATGAGGCTGTGTCACTTAGAAAAAGATAAATTTTAGGTAGTAAAACCTAATCCCAACACAACAGCGTCAAAAATCAACTGCAGGACAGTTTTTTCAAATGCATGAGAACCAGTACTGCAACACCAACACCAGCCATCATTAAATATTTGATTATCTGAACTAAGAAAAATCTAAGAGATGCCTTCTGTCTTTAACAAGGAAATACCAAGCTGCATGTGCTGTGCCCTGCAGCTCACACTTCATGCACTCTCCCACTATTCCTGGGTGAAAGACCCTGAAGCAACCATCAAATCAGCAGATGGGAAAAGCCTGGACCACCCCTTCCAAAAAGACAACAGTTTAAAAGAATTCAGTGAATTAATCTGTACGCCAAGCTCAAGATTTTTGTTTTCCCATTTGCAACTTCTATTGTGTAAGCTGCCTATTTTATACTCCAGTGGCTTTCTGTTTTGGTTTTTAATTTTAAATCTGCTTGGGAGATTCAAGGAAACAGAACAACTACAATTTCAGTAGCACACTTAATTATTTCAACAGCTGTTCGTAAGTGAGATTAATTCCATTAACAATGGGGAAAAAACATAAATAGAAAAGAAAACCCACCTTCACTGAAAAATGCAACTTTCTCCTAAGATCACAGACAGAATTCTGTTGATTTAGGTCTGGCAATTTTTATTTTTAGCACATATCCTTAAACTTCCTTTCCAATTAAAACAGGGAAACTAATATAAAACTCTGATGCAGAACTACATTGTCAGTCCTCCAGCCATTTGGAATTATTTTCTACTTGTTTTCCACTTAAAATGCCTCCCCAGACATGAGAGATTAAACAGAAGCTCATGTGTCAAGCAGAAGTGATCACAAAACCTACATGGAAAAAACCACTAAATCAGATTGAATTTGCATCTGTTTTTCTTCCATTCTTCTTTAATGTCTTGAATTTACCAGCATAGTCTATTTCACAGAACTAAATAAAGGCAGAGATAGAGTACCATCCTTTGGAGCTGAGATTTTGAGTGTTCTGTTAGAGCCGCATAATTAGCAGCACCAGCAAAGGATGCTCAGTGCTGGATCAGTAATTCACTAAGAAATTTGTTAAACAGCAACCATTTAGAAGAAAAGTCAGAGATTTCTGCCTCACCTCTGGTCTCCATGGCTTCAGTTCTCAGCACATGTAGCTGCATTACGGTTATCTCAACAGACATTTTCAAGCACCTTCCTCCACTAAATGGTTCCAGCCAGGAACAAGGGGAAACCTTATCAGCAAGACAGCCTCAAGGCCTATGTTACAGGGTACATTTAGAAGATACCTAGCAACACTCTTTGTTCCTGAAGCTACAGCAAGTCTGCTCAAATGACAGATATAGTACAACAAAAATAGTCATAAAAGCCATTCGTTTGTACAGCACTTTATATCTTCGCAAGCCAAGAACCTCCTCTGTGCTCTTTTATGCTGTTCTGACTAAGGCAAAAGACCTTTAAGTCAGTCCTAGTCTTGTCCAAATAGGAACTGCAGAAAAACACCATACACACAAGTAGGTGGTTAGCAATACCAACAGAGAATTAGCTATTCCCTCCAAGTCTTCCTGAGTGAAATACCAGTCCAGAAGAGCTCTGCAAGGTGTCTCTCTGGGGGCGGGGGGCTACAAATCACACTACCAATATAACAACAAAGGACAAGCATCATCTCTCTAATTTTGAGAAATACCAACACTGCTCTCCAGTTCATTAAGAATGAGTTGCTTAATGGCAGCTTTTCAATAGCATGCTGGCTTGGACAGCCCACACATTGATTCTGGATTTTACCCAGGCTGTCAAAGCCTGCAGAAATAAATAAAATTGTGGTGGCACATACCAATACCAATTGTACAATCTACAATACCAATTGTAGAATCTGATCTAGAAAATGAGGGACCCCAATACTCTAAAGCTCCACAAGGAAGAGGCCAAAAAGTTAGCATAAAACACTCGAAATAATTCTCCTTAAAGAAACCCAAACCCATGTTTGAATTGGAAAAATTAATGCATAGTTTAAGCCAGCTACTTACAATAACGTACACTAGGATATATAAAAGAACTAGTCTAAATTATTTCTAAGGTATTACTGACTTGTTTGAGGACCAGTAAGATAGGGATCCCAGAGCAATATGAAATAGGGTATATGTCTCATAGCAATAGTAGGGAAGTGGGAAATTACTTAAGTAGCAAGACAAACAATGTAGTTCTGATGCTTAGAAAGATTCAGATACATTGCCGGGGAAAAAGAAGAGTGATTTAAGTTAGAGAAAGATAACTGATAGCCAGGAAGCCTCAAAACAGTACAGTGTTCTCTCTTGGGTAAATGTCTTACTGAAGTAGCAGGTGCAGCTTATGCAAGTTCAACTACTGTTCAACATCACCTGGAGACTATAATTCCAAAATAATTAGTGTAGATAATGGTAACTACTGGAAGATTCACTTCCAGAAAACCAATGGCTGAGTATAAAAAAATAAACCAAAACAGAAAGGATTTTGGGTTGGTGCAGCTAGAACTTGACCTGTAGCAGATTTTGTTTGGTTTATTAATTTTGGTGATCAAACACAGGCACCCTTGAAGAATCTACAAACGACACCAAACTAGGGAGGTGGTGGAGAGGGGGAAAGGGGGCAGAAGTTGAAAGGAATATGAAGGAGATGATCCTAAGTGAGCTTAAGAACTCACAGATTCTAAAACACACTTGATAACATCCATGTAAAGTGAGAGCAAAACCAAATACCGTAACTCTGAAAAAGATCATTAAATAAAAAACCTACCCACATGCAGAAGCATCCATACTAAGAGTAATAAAGCAGAAAAGAGAAGCTATACAGGATCAGAGACTAAAGAGTCATAAACCTGATATCCATCTCGAAAGCCAAACACAATTTGAGAAGGTGGTAAGACTACTGATCACATGAGGTTAAGCTGTTTCAAGTCCAGTCAACACCATTGTCCTAGCATTGAAATACCACATGCATCATTCTTGTGTATTCTAAGGAACAAATCCTGAAAATCTAGTTCTAAGACGAGTAAAAAGAGATTGATAACAACTGGAAGAAAAAATCCTTTGTCTTCTCACTACAGTTATTTGACTTTCCAAGAGGTATCTTATCTACAGTAAATGGGAAAAAAACCCCAGTCTTTATGAACTCATTTCTATGATTTATTTTAGATGACAATGCTCATTAAAAGATTTCTCCTTCCCTTCACCTTCCCTCCACAAATAGAAAAATTCCTTCCAATTTCAGTCTCCTCTTTTCTTGATCTTCTTGTAAAATTAACATGGAATTTTTAAAATAGAATTTATTTCATACTCAACAGTACTACTGATATTTGTACTAGTTCTACTTGGCAATTCACACTTTGCAATTCATTTTTAATGCAGTTAAAATTTAAAACAAGGTTCAATGTGAGGATTTTTTCCTTCTAGACAGCAGTTGCATTCTGACTCCAGCTGGTATCGTACCCTGTGTTTACACCATTAATATAAAACAATTTAGACTTTACTAACAGGTGTGTATGCACACGCTTATTTTAGGTCTGTCACACGTGTATTTTAGGTTTGATTTTATTTTTCAGCTGTCCTGTGAACGAGCAATAAAATTCTAACTCATACTTGACCAAATCCAGTACATATTTACATCAGACAGGCTTCAAGCAATTACTAGAGCTGGAGTGTCAACAGCCCATACTGAAATATCACACCATCTTTCAGCCTTTGCAAAAATTCAGACTTCCAGAAATGCTTGTTTAGATTTTAGACAACCACCACGCCAATGCCTTCAGCAACATTCTTTCCTGCCAGAAATGTAAGGCTAGTACATTATTCACATATACACACTAGTTTCTATGAATCCATGTATTGAAACTGAGTGGCAAACACACACACACCTACAGCAGTCAGAAAGCCACAAACAGGCAGCATTCCCCTTTTCCTTTAAAAATATATATGCATATTTACTAGTTCAGAGATCTAAAAGCCACAATTACATAAAGCTGTCTGAAAACCCAAGACTCCTTACATATCATGTGAAAATATTTGCTGAAGGATAGAACAAGACTTTGATTACACCTTCAGGGCTATTCCACATCATCTGTGAAACCAGACCACGAGACCTGGGTCCAGCAGTCACACATGATAAGGAATGCGAAACTCGTCCACTTGCAGAAAGAGTACCTGCAGTACTGCAAGAGCAAAGGAGGCAACCACTGGCCTATGTACAAAAAAAAATTGCTATTTCTCTGATACGATAGGCAAAAGGCAGTGTTTTCACTATGCACTAGCTCCCATTTTCAGAAACAGAACTCAAAACATTCCAATTACCTAACTGGATGCATGGCAGATTTTGTAAAGGTTTAAAAGCAAACCTCACATTTGCATTTAGAGAGAAAACAAAGAATCTGGCAAACAAATTAGAGAAAAACATTCAACAACATAGTAAAAGTAAAACATGTTAGCTCCACAGATTAACATATCCACCTGAACAGGGCAACATTATTACAACAAAAGGGAGGTAAATACTATTGAAAATCGGGAATAGCAATGATTTTACCATTGCCTTACAGAGGGCTGACCTCTCTCCTAACATTGCATTTTCCATCAGGAAACAATCCCTAAAACTATTTGTGTCCTACATTTTGTTATTGTTTAGGAACTTGTGAGACAGAACAAACAGTGGTGAGCTCTTCATTATAGCAACACTCATCTCACTGTCCAACCAGCCTTCACAACCACCAACTCCCAGGTATGAAAAATCAGTTTGTGAAGCAACCCATGCCTCCAAAAGGCAAAGAAGTACTTTATGCAGAAATCCCAGCAATTAAAAGAGACAGCAGTATTACTAATCTGTGGCAAGCTGGCAAATTTACAGGTCATGGCTCTTAGTCTAGCACTTCCATTTTCAGACAACAGGATTTCTGCATATCGAGTATATCTTTAAGAATCCTCTCTCTTAACCACAAAACACACAGAAAACAGAACAACATTGTATTAGAGAATAAACAGCTGTCCAAACATCTACTGAAGTCCAGAAAATAAATCCTACATCACTGTGAGGATTTTCAATCTTGACAACATTAGCCAGTGGCCTCAGAGCACCACAAATAAAACTTCCTAGAACTTAGGTTTGCTTTTTGGTTTGGCGATGGGGGTAGGGGATAGTCGAGCTTCTTTTTGACAGTATTTAGTTAGAATAAAGATAATTTTACATTAGACACTTTATGGCAAAAAAGTTAGTTTATTACTGAATTTATCAGTGTGTACCTATTCAAACACAAGAAAGCACCATCTGGTCTATATGAACACAAAATATTGGTCTATGTGTTACATTTTATATCGACTGTACTCTGTTACAATAAAGGCAAATGATTCTGAGGTTACTCTTGCTCTCACCTGATCTTGCCAAATCTACCATTACTCTGTACACTCTTATCAATATAAATCATGCATTAGAACACATACTGCAATTATTATTAAACATTATAGATATAAAGGAGCTTTTTAGCCACTCAAATCAGGCAAAAAAATTCTCCAAATGACCACTGCCCAGTGTAACATGAAATACATCAGTTTAAGCAAGAGAAAAAGTAATGTCTCTATGCTTCAATACATTTTAAATTTTGCTCCTATGAAACTCAAAATAAATCCTATGCACTCATGTATGCTCCCCTACCACAAAGTACAAACACATTTTGACATAGCTGTTTCTGATTTTTTTGTACTACTTACCAGTAAAAGCATTCCAATATAGTTCTTTAATTCCTTGTCAGTTGTACTTACTGTACAAACACTAATTTTCAAACACTAAATTAAAATGGCAGGCCTGGTGCATTTGTGCTACACTAAACTAGTATTGTAAGCCACAAAGTTAACTGTAAAAAAACAATCAAATACAGATTAAATAAGAAAAAATGAAAACTGTTTATTTCAGCTGACTTGTCTAGTCATAAAAGCAGGATATTTTTTAATTCATATCAGCCATGATCAGGATGATCCTGAGCTGCACCAACAATCCAAATGCCAAGCAAGATGTACTGTTTCCAAACCTCAGCAGTCAATTTAGAACAGAAGCACAACCCCTGCACAAATATTAACAGACTAAAATTGTTTTATAGGTAAACTGTGTTTTCAGTTGAGATGACAGAATGTGCAGCAATCTCTATAAAGCTCACAGCTGGAATACCAAACCCAAATCTCAGCCTCAAGGGTTGGTTTTATTTTAAAAAGGAAAGAGAAAAATGTCAGTTTATGACAGCTTACCAAAGGACAAAAAAACTTCTATTTCTTCCGTAATAGAATTCTGGACAAAAAAAAAAATCTGTCAGGAAAAATATAAAAGCAGTAACAGTAGTCATTTGGTCACAAAAGAGCAAGCAGCTTCTCTAGCACCCTCAGATTTTGTATAATGGCCATGTTTGTTGACCCCTTCCATACTAAAATTTCAAAGTACGTACTAATACACTCCTGCAATTTCCCACATGCACAATAAAGTCTCTAAAGGGTCTCTGAAGGTTTTCTACGTTGATTTGCTCTGGAATCTACTCATTCAAGGGAAAGGCTAAATCTCTGTTTTCATTTAATAGGCAAAATTAGAAAACAGCTTAAATCCTGATTATATAAAAACATTAGAAGAAGATCAGCCACAATCCTCTTTGCTCTGTAAATGAACAACTGCAGAAGTGTCCTCAGAGCACCGAGACCATTTAGTTTATTCTCTGGGGCCCCCTCTGGACTCAAGGTAAGTAACTGTACAACTATCCCAGAAAAAATGAAGAGCTCATATTAGTTGGTGAACATGGAGTAACAGCTGAAATAGGTAACAAAAATGCAGTAGCACACCTCTGGACACGTCAGCAGAGGTATCATTGATCCAGAGTAGGCTTAGGACAGTTTAAGCCCTAACTATGACTACAGGAGCCCAAACTCTGGAATACTGTACATGCTGCAAAGCCTTACAGCTCTGAAGCACCCACGGTTAGGTGACTGTACCAAACAGATAATCAAATATGGAAATCAAACCCATTTAAATACTACCTGGCCTTTCTCAATTCATTGTAGAATTCTTTATATTTAAACTATGAAGATATTTATGTCCACCAAATTATACTCCAACACTCACAAAAAAAAACCCCAGTAACATAAAACCAACATCCATGCATTGACAGCATTAGGAATTACTCTGAGAAGAACATTGGTTCTCCATCATATCACCATGTAAGGCTTCTGCCATCAGTACCACATGCAATTCTGCTCTTCCCAATAAAAAAAGCTCTTGCAGAATTAGGAAGTATAAGAGAAAGGCAACAAAGAGCAAAGGATACTGGATTTCCTGATTCAGAAAGTCCTGAGATAGAAGACATTAGGTCTACAGCTACAAACCCGTGCTACCTTCCTCCACTTACATCTGCTGCTGTGCTCTGCCAGATGCAACACACTTCTGGAGAGGGAACTTTGATTTGACCAGAGTAAGCTAACTGGACTTCTGGATGAAGGACAACAGTTAAATTTCAGTGTATGAGAAAATGTATCCAACTTGTCCAAATATTTAACCAGCTTTTTGGAATACCTTTGTAATGTCTCTGAAGATAGTCAGGAGCCTCAACATGACCTTCTATATCCAAGCCATTTTAATAAAAGCAAAGCTAAAAACCTCAAATTAACCTTTAGTAATGAAAACATGACAACTGCTTTACAAAATAATCCAAGAAAGAGCACATGGCTCACAACTTAACTCTACAACAAATATATTAAAAAGCCACTGCATTTGCGTGCTCTTCTCTCTCTCAAATTTTCAGTCTAACCAAATGTACCTCTGCTTCCCTTTCATAGTCAAGAACAGATACAAGGAGCAAAGATCTCCAATGCACACTCTCTCCCTTGATACTCCCAGCACAGTTAAGCATGTAAATGTTTTTTAAAATGCTATAAGCTTCTGATTCTAAATTAATCCCATCCAGCAAAGTCCTCAGGCTTTAGCTGCAGTTCGTCTTTCTTCCACACAACCTGCTCTCAAGAGCAATTTATCTCAGAGAAGAGAGGTTAAAGCAGTTTTTCCTTCTCAGAGGAGGGAACAGTCCTCTGGTGCAAAACTTCAACCTTTCTCCTCAGCAAACTTCTGCAAAGAGCTCTAGCCTAAGCACCAGAAGGGAGAAAAAGAGGAATAAAAAGTTAAAGATATGCTGAAGAAAATAAATGCTGAAAAGCAGTAGAGAAAAATAAAGGAAAAAAAGAGCACAGTAAGAAAACTGAACAAGAAATAACACAAATAAAAAGATTATATTAAACAATGATTATTCAGTGCTTCCTCATAATCTGAAAAATTATACCTATACTACCACACAGACATACAAGCTTATTGCACTTCTGGTCTACAGGCTTTAGAAACATATTACCAAGAACAAAGCAAGAAGAGGAAGTAAGAACAACTGTGGCTGCTTTCCTAAGGTATCACTATCACACAAAGAAATCAAAGTCTTTAAGAGCAATGCTACACCAATAATGACAAGGCTAACTTTAAAAAAAAATACCAAAAGAAGGGGGGAAAAAATAAAAATGTGTAGTCCTCTCCAGCATTTCTTGTGTCACAGCTACACAAGCAGAAGCATCCAAACACTTCACATGTGCATGACAAAGTAAACAGCTTGGTCCAACAACCAGATGAAGAAGCAGCTTTCCTGCCTTTCTTTTGTGTGCAGATGGAATGAAGGAACTAAAGGCTGGCCAGGCCTGCATGCTCTAGGGGCAGCCTTGGACACCTGACCCACCCCAACACTGAGCCTCACAAATTATGGGACACTGATGTGGCTAAAGAGGGGACCATTCTCACATGATCTCTGAAGGTTTGCAGGCACACACACAGAAAATGCCAACAGCAATAAACCCAAAAAATCCACCACGCCACATCGCAATTTAATTCTATCCAAGCAATTCCTCAACTTTAAAAGTCTTTGCCACCCTAGATTTGCCAGTTTAGAGAAACGTCTCCCCTTGAATGTTTTCTAACATACACATATAGATGCAAAAATGTAACTTGATGAACCCTGCTTCTTCTCCTTTCATTTTCTATTGCAGATGAGCAGGCATCAGAGACTACAGCTCAAACACATAAAGCCTCTGTAAATATGCTATGCATAAAGCCAAAGCTGATTTTTCAACTACTCTGATGAATCAGAAAATTGAAAGCTTCCTTTGTTTAAAAAAAAAATCTATAAGCTGTAAAAGACTCCATGAAAAGATGTATTAGTGGTATTAAAGGTCAATGTAATAAATAGCACAGCTTTGAGGTACCAAAGAGCTGTGTATTAGTACCAAGTCTTCACACAAGGAATTGACAGAATGAACTAGTGACTGATGACAAATTCATCTACATACACAGGGCAAAAGACTAAAGAGATCAACATGGTATAAAATCTACACACAGCAAGATTATTAGGAAGCACTACTTATTAATTGCATTACTATTACTGCTACAAAGACAACTGAGACTTCCCTCTTTCCAAGGAGTCACACAGAAAAGACAAAGGGTAATGGGCACAAGTTGCTTCTGGCGAGATTTAAATTGGACATGAGGGAAATTTTTCATACTGAGAACCATCAGCCATTGGAATAATCTCACTAGAGAAGTAGCGTATTTCCCAACATCAGACACTTTTAAGATTTGGAAGGACAGAGTGCTGGGTCATTGTTGTCTATAGAATTGTGCTTTTGCCAAGAAAGATTGGCCCAGATAATCCTTGAGGTCCCTTCCAACCCAGTATTATGCACTAAATCTATGCATTTCCATTATGATGTGTACAGACATGCATGCTATGTTTTATACATAAAAAAACCATGACTAATGCCTGATGCTGATGGAATCTGTAAAGCTAGCATCACACTGTCTAGTAGGCACTGATCTTTATCTTTCATCAAATGGAGCAGAGTTAAGTTGTGGGTTTGCATTATGCATAAGCAGTGAATACAATTAGGCTGAAAAGCAAGCTGATCTTCTCTGATCTCAAGTGGAAAGTGTGAATTCTGATCTTCACAGGTGACAGCTCTGAGCATCACTCCAATTTACCAGTCAGCTTCCTTGAATCTGTGTTCCCAAAAGAAAACTCCAAACACATAGCTGTGGCTAAACTTAAGCCACTACTGTGTAAACAAGAGAACACCAATTAAGAGAGCAAAGCAGTTATTTTACTTTGTCTGGCACAGAGAAATTCAGTTTTACAGCTCAAGAAGGGTACCGAAAAACTGGAGGAAATAAATTACAATGTATATAAGAAGGGAGTAATCAAGAGAAGGAATTTGATCAAGGAGAGTTATAATAGGACTACCACTGAATGGACACCTTTTTGCTATTAGGTAGTGAAATCATTTAAGAATTGTTCACCTCTGAACTGCCAGAAAAATTTTCTTTGAAACTTTCTACAGAAATGTTGTATTTCATGCTGATGCATCTGTTCAGAAGCATGAATTTAGGAAATCTTATGGTCAGTGCAGTTGTAGTAGTAGAAGTTCCACGTGTTCTCAAAACACTTTACAAAGGAATAAAGTATTTTGCTCTCTACAGGTAAAAAAGCAGGGATATAACACTAGCAATCGAAATTTTGCTGCTCTATTGTCTCTTCTGTCAGGGTTTTGCCAGTTTTTGTTTGTTGCCTCTTTGGTTGTGGGGGTTTGTTTTTTTGGAGAGGGAGAGGGACTATTTATTTTTATTGGTTTCTTTTAGTTTGTTTTTTTCATTGTTGGGTTTTGGTGCTTTATTCAGTACATGAATACATGGGGGGTTTCTTTCCACGTCTGTGGAACTCACAAATATCACATCCGTTCAATGTCTCAGATTTATTTAACTGCTGATTCTTATTACTCACCTGAAAAAATGAAAATACTGAACTGCAAAATGGTGCTGCTGTTCAAGTTTAAGGAGCGCAGCACAATGTACTTTAGGAATGTGCAGGCTGAACAATGCATAAAAATCAAAACACAATTGCTCATTCTTCACCAGCCAGTCCCATAAAATGTTAAATATAGCAGAATCAGATGCTTTCCTGTTTAATAAACAGAAAACATCTTGTTTATTAATCAGTATACATGTGTAATCATACAAAGTACTAAGTACATACTTACTAGTTCCAAGTCATACTACTACCACCTTAAGGGGAGAGCTAGGAAAAATCCACGGAATAATGTATGTATTTAATCTACCAACAGCTCTCCACATTTACATGAGCTACAGAACTCAGTTTTACAAAATCCTCAATTTCCAGGGCAGGATTGCAGTGATTAAGCACCCAGACTTCTAGTGAGCCTCAAACAGGCTATACTAAAATCCATGCTGTTAAATCCTTGCAATCATTTTAAATCCAGGCTAGGTAGATTAATGCTAACTTGGGTGTGCCTAACCATTCTGGAATTAGGAAGTTTGCAGACATAGCATGCCTCATTCTTGGCCTGCCTATTCAACAGGTGCCTGTTGCAGAAAAGAGTATGGATCATTACAATTCATACTATTAAATAACCTTTTTGGACTAAGAAAAAACATGTCAAAGCATAAAACCCTCACCAGCTTAGAGATAGCCAAGAATTAACGAGATCCAGGCTCTCCTCTCTTCATTCACTCACATTCACTTACCTTCTGAATATCCAATCCCTTCAGTCTCATACACAGTGAAATGAAGGTGAGACTTTTATTATGAACACTCATTCCCTATTAAAATGGACATACTTAACTATTAAGAATATTATCCTGTTTTTCAGACGGATTTTATTGCAATTCTCCAGTTCTCAAATACATTAACTAATCTGCCAATTATCACATACCAATTTCTACTAATTCACCACACTGTTTTTAAGCATAAAAGAATATAAAAGTAGGCTAAGCACTTTCTACTTCTTTTTCTGCATTTAAAGATAATTACTGTAGATATCATTGCAATATCACAGTACAAATACATTGCACAAGGCAATCACTAACTTGGGAACATACACACATCGAATATATCAATTTTCTTTGACTCACAGGTGCTTGTGTGCACAAGTACATGCATTCAAAATATATAAAAGTGCACTCCTCAAGGAACACCCTTCTTTTTTTTATAAAGAGGCCAAGACTGTAAGCACTAATTGCATGGGTTCTTCCTAAATTTCTTCAGACTCCTCAGGGAAGCAACTTGAACTACAAACCTACACAGTCCTAATAACAGAAATCCTTTGTATAATCACCAACTAAACCTTGGGGAAATCTCTGGGGAAAAAAAAAATTAAAACCTGCAAAATGTAAGGAAGGAACACAATTCTGTACAACTCTCCTCCTGGCCATTCAGAGAAACAGTACCCAAATAGCTCCTGCCTTCCTTTGCAGGGAACACAGCACTATGTACTCAAACATATCCCTGAGAAAAAGCAAGAATCATCAAGGCAAAGCCTTTTCCACCTCAACCCCACCCAACAAAACTTTTTTACTAGTGAACAAATGAAGTCACAGGACTTCAACCTGTCAACAGGAAAAGAATAGTACAGATAAAACCAACATTATATAACTTAATGTCAACATCAGCCACTTGCACACAGTGGCCATCTCTTCCTCTTCCCTCCCCAAAGTCCTCTTCTTCATTTTAAGTTCAGTTCTGAGGTCAAGTTTCATGAAGAATTTCACAAGTTTTAGTCCGCCAGCATCTACAGAACAGTGTGGGGAATTTACAAAACTAAGTTGATGTTGCTGAATGTTTTGCACCTAAATATTCTTACAAAACAAATTAAGATTCTGTATTTGAAACAAACATTTATCAGCTTTATTGGAGTGTGATACTATTCCTTAAAAAAAGCTGCTTGTTAACATGGTTATGTTCAGCTCCCAGCTGTAAAACATGCTGGGAGTTGAACATAACCATATTATTAAGCAGCTTTCAAGAATTTCAGTAAACAAGACTGGGTTTATAGGACCATGAGCCTATGCATTCATAAACAACCAGTAACCAGTAACTGTTACTGAGGAAATAAATTAGGTTTTAAGTATAACTTCACATTACTAGATTTGCTATAGTATGGAATTTAAAATTTTTCAAATTCCACGGAGAAAAATTTCCACTTTGAACAAAAAATTGCATGTGTCTAATAAAAAGGAATTTACCAGCTTCGTTGTTTCAGTGGTGTAACATGGTAACACCACTGGCAAAATGAAGTTTAATTACCTCATCATTCTTCACAGAAAGTATGTGACAAGAACCCCAGACTGTGGAATCCAAACATAGTAGGGGGAAGAAATACTCATTTACTTTCCATAAGTAAGTTAAACTACTAAGACTGCTCTTCATAGCTCAAGACAGCTTTTTTTCACTGTGCATGCCCCACTACAGTGTTCACTAGTATCATGATTCTAAGTAGCCTCTTGGAATCACAAACTTCATTTTTAAAAAAAAGGTTTTTTTGTATGTTGCGAAGGACATGGACACTATTTTCTCCTCTGTGGTAACTTTGAGAGCTATACATCAAAAAAAAAAACCCAATAATGATTGTGTGTATAAGTCAACACTCAAGATGATATCAAATGAAAAGGTAAAACTCCTCAAGGGAATAGACAAAATAATTAAAATACCCTTTTCCAAGGGCCCTGCTAGATCTGTGAACAAATATATTTGTTTCAAGTATATAGGTCCTCTGAAATGTTTTATCACTACCAGAAGTCAAACGTCAGAAGCTCAACCTCTGCCAACACGATGCAGCAGGTTATGCTGACAGTGTTTCAGAAGGAGAGTTTTAAACTGATGCTTTTGATATAACAACATCCTTCAAGGCAACTGCAACAACTACAAGGCAGATTGTCTCACATAAGAAACCTATTTGTTTGTTCTGACATCCAACAGACTGATGAATCAATGTTACAAGGGAGGGTTTTTCCTTTGGCAGAACTGTTTTTTTTCCACTTTCACTTCCAGACTGGACTTCCTTTGCATATCCTATATCTATAGGTTTCACTAGGTGTTAATAAACACATAATTAAAACATGTTCAGTGGAGGGGGTTATGCTTTTACTTCCTCATTGCAAATCTGCACCGACTAATCTTAATTGAGATCTCCAGTTTTGTTCTCCCTGCAGTCCATAGCAAATCCTGGTCACCTCCCTGCAGGCAGCACTACTGCTTGCACAACCTGTTGGGTTAATTCAGGAAGCTGATCCATCCAAAAACAAATCCAACCCCGCCTATCTTTGCAAAACCAACACCACTGCTCCCCACCCCAAACCCACACACTGCAATTTTCCGACCTTCTTCATATACCATCTTGAACCAGGTCATTACACACCTGTCAAGGACTTGCATATGGTATAATGCAGGTGACAAGGCTGCATGGGCAAAACTGCAGCATCTCACACTTGTTGCATCCATTTTACCTTCTAATTAATTACATTACTCTGTGAAAGGACAGATCATGTACTAAAAGCCAGTCTTTTTCAAGGATCAGGCACATCCAGAAGAATCATCCTTTTCTTTCTTACAACATGAGTTTAGTTTCACAAGTGGGTTAAAAGAAACCACCTACAAGAACTGCTGTGTTTCAGAAAATGTGACAAAAGCAGGCATTCTGTCACAGCCTGAACACAGTCCAACCTGCTTTTGCAAACCCTTCTACACGTTCTGGGAGGGGGATATAGGGTGGAAGGGAATAGCCATCTAGGTCCCTTGCATGTCCCTGTGGAAAAACACTGATGTACACAGAAAGCATTCGGCAACAGCCAGGGACAGAGTCTGGCACTCTGTGGCAGCCAGCCTACCCAGGGTAAAGCATCCTGCTGGAGACCCCCCCTTGCACACTGCATGAAACACTACACACTATCAGCAGTCAAACACAACAGTTTGTGACAACTAGCAGCACTCCAAAGGGTCAGAAGGTACAGAAAGCAGAACACGCACTCTTACCTATCCAAATTCCTGAGAAAGCAGACACATGCAGCTTCAGCAAAAACTCCCAGTGGACGTCACAATCTACTTCTGATGAATCATACCACAGTGAAACCTAGAAGCAAAAAAGATCATGGGCATGAACAAAATTTGAATGGGAAGCAATCAAATGAAATACTTTTCAAAAGGTAAAGGGTATTCTGAAACTTGTGCTTGTGAGAAGCCAGAACCAACAATGAAGGCTTACAAAACTGTGACGCTATAGATTTTTTGCACATAGCTTACACGTCTGAGAGCGCCTGTATGATAATTTTCTCACTACAACAATCCCAACCCTTCTTTTATCACCCCTTCTCTGAATCGTTATTTTCTTCCAGAACGCATTCTGCCAGGCATTTAGAGATTAAACACACATTTGGCAACGCCTGAAAGAAAGGGGACATTTAGCAGTGCTGTGGCCCACTTTTTTTCCCTCACTGCTCAACATAAAGTCTGTAACACATGCCAAAAACAAGGGAGAGCAGGAGTTTTTATCTAAGTCACCAGCTGCAGTACCCTAAAATTCTCCAAGTGCAGGAGCAAATGTAAAGGTTTCAAAGCTGGTCCTTCCTATTTACCAGGTCCTGTAAATTATAATCTCTATTTTTTCAGAATTACTCTTAACATCTGACCTCTGTCTATTGCTACAGAAGGCTTGCATCTCTAGATGATATGAGTCCTCTAAAATTAGACCGGGCAAACAGATGTAACCATGGAGATTCATGCGGCAGTCCCGAGAACTCCGCAGAGGCACAAGCTGGAGGCAGAGCACATACTGCCAATGAATTTTTGTCTACTCTACTCCCACCAAGCTCACGTGTTAGAGGAGATGTACAATGAATCATATCAAAGAGAGATTAAAATTCCAGCTCTAACTAAGGAGTCTAAAGAAAAAGACCTAGATTCTTCTCCAGCCTGGTTTTCCCCAATCCAGTTCACTGCACAGCTACATGAGCACCTGTGCTGACATTAAGCAGAAAAGGTATCAGACAGGAGAAGCCAAGAAGGATGGTTCCTTTCAGTTGCAATGGCAGCATGAACTGCACATAAAACCACAATACAAGGGCTATGTGTAATAATTGTTGCTGAAATTTGGTAGGTTGATAAGCAAATTTTAAGCTACCCATTGCTACTCTCCCAAAAAGTATTTCTTTACAGAGTTGAATAAACTCAGATAAACTCAGAATACCTACCTGGTGGCAAGAACACTAGCATCAACAAAAATTCTTTAAGAAATGCCAAATAGCATTATCAATAGAACTCAAGAAAATAATTACTGCTATCTTTTTTGAGCAATTAAAAATACAGCTGAGGGGTTTTTATTGCAAGTTTAGGATTATTTAGAAAACATTGTGTGAAACTATTTAGAAAATATTGTGTGAAATGAGAAGCATCAGCAAAAGAGCTGTAGTACACAAAAAATAATAATGCAGTGCAGCAAAAGCAGATTATAAAAGGCAGAGAGAACTAAAATCATGTTTAAAATAAGGCAACACTCCCAGAAGAGCTTCATTTTAACTTTCATATTGTCAGCAAACTGAGTTTGCCTTTTTCATTAGAATCACATTCTAATTCTAGGATAGAAAAGCTCAATTATAACTTAGTCTAATGAAGCAAGTGTAAGATTTAAAGTCTATCTGTTTGTCATTGCAACTGACATTTTGGCAAATCATTCAGGTAGAATGCGAAACAATTTCCACAGGTAGTGAATGGTCTTCTGGTCAAGAGAACCATTTCCCTTTTTTTAGGGTGAAATTCTTCACAAATTCAAGCATTACTAAGACACATCACAATTCTGACCCAGAACTCTCCATTTCCTTTGGTGTTAAATTACAGACCTGCTGTGTAAAGATGATTTTTTTTTTTTTTTTTTATAAAAGATTGCCTGTGAAGCTCAATTGTGATTGGGAAGACCGCCTACACAGCAGAGAGAGTGAGAAAACACACACTTGCAGAGCTGAAAAAACATCACTGTAGGAGTATGTAAGGAGGGAGAGAAGAAAGAACTTGGTTCTACTGAAAAAGGCTATTTTCTGACATCACTCTTGAACAAACCAAAACGTGTTAATTGAAGACAATTCAAGGGTTGTTTGTTATGTTCCAGCTATCAATATGCAGTACTACAAGCAAGAGGAGGAATCCTTGCAGATTTATCCCTCCAGCCTCAGAATCTGCCACCTACCCAAGGAATGCTTCACTTCCCCCACTTCTCTGCCACAAGCTGCAAAAGCTGTTCTCATAAAGCAGCAAGTCACCTGCAGAAACAGCAGCTCAAAGCTCTAAAAGTCTTATATAATTAATGACATTATAAGTATTGAAATTGTAGACAAAGCTTGTTCAAAAACATAAGGAGAGAGAATGCTGTCTAAAAACACTAAGAGTAACTAGCATTTAATCTCAGCAGAATCTAACAGTATTTGAAATGGCTGAAAAAATAACCACAAGAACTTCAGATATCTTTCTCATACAGACTCATAAAAAAATCTTTGCCTCCCTACCCTACATACCCTTCAGTCCCTTCATCTCCTAAGAGATGTAAGCAGGCCTTTCAGGATGTCCTATTAATGAACTTTGATTTTCAAAAGAAAGAACAAGCATCAGTGGAAACAATCCTTCTCAGTTTACCTTTGGAAGGCACCACCTATGAGCATTATAATTCCTAAATAAAGAAGCCTCTATGAAGTGTTCTCATGCCATGATAAACATATGAAAATATTTTTATTAGCTCTGTCTTTCTCTTCAGAATAAAAACAAAAGGCTTTTGACACATAGGCTTTGGCTGATTATTACCACAATTACTACCAGGGGAATGAAGACAGCCAGGACGAGTTTCACCAGTGAACTTCAATAAACATGAGATGATTCATTGCAGGGAAAAGATGCTGTGATGCTGCTTCTCCCATGGCATTGGACATCAGTCTACAACCTATTTTGCAACCAGTCACAAGGAGACAGAACTTCAGCACCTAATTCCCCTGAGTGTTTGGGCTGGTGGCTCCAAAGCCCAATGCCTAGCAGATGTCTGAATTCCTGCACCCAGAGAACACTGCCACAGCAGAGAATAGCCCACAGAGAAGCCATCTGCAACCCAAGCTTTCACAGGGTTCTAAGCTTCATCTCCTGGTAAATAACATTACTACAATGTAAACTCAACTCTTCTACAACTTGTCAACTATATGATTGTTAAGGACTAATGCCTATTACACATACACCTCAGAAACACAGGCAGGACAGGATTTTGAAAAGCATCAAGCCTGACCTGACCTAAACTACATGGCAAGCAAAAGCTGCACACTCAGCAGAATCACAACTAACTTGTTAAAATTACTTATAAAATGTTCCAGAGACTCAGTGAAGCACAAATTCTTCTGGGTCAGAAAGACAGATAGGGATGAAGTATCAATGGGAGCTATAAAACTCACCAGCAGGAGAACCTCCTGAAAAAGGAGAACCTGAACTAATGAATATGAAATGGCAAAAAAACAGAAACAAGAAAAAAATAGGGTGATGTAGAAACAAGCACAAAAAATAATGGTCTATAAGAAGTTCTAAGAATTGAAATCCCTCATTCTAGAAAAGGTGGAGCTGTTTATTAAATAAGGTGTGTGGACTATTACTAATCTATGAAATCATAGCCATCTTGACTTTCACCTTGGTGAACAGTGAAGTACTATTTGTGACATTAATAAAATCTCTCTCAATACTAATCAACAAGTAATTCCAATAAACCAAAAATACATTAAAATATTACACAACAAATGAATCACACCCAAAATTTAGGAAAGTGTATCCCTTCATGCTTGGCTTATCAAGTTAAAGAACACTTGCTTCGAGAGTCACGGCCAGAATAATCAGATCTCTTGTATTCTCCATAAATTTCACTTTTAGGTAAAAAATGAAGTTTTGTTTCTTCTTAGTGAGAACAGAGCAGCTCAAGGTAGTTTGGAAGGCTGTCTTTTACCTTTAGGCTTTAAGACCTCCAGTCAGACTAAAGTTAGTAGGAAAGAAAAAAAGCTAGAAGACCACAGAGGGCTGTCAGAGGATACTCTGCTGCTGCTGACATCAAAATTCAGAGAGAACATTTTTGCTTTTCACACACGAAGACATTTAGGAGTTTCTCAGAGATATGCTATTGACAAGGAAGTAGGCTGAACTAGTGAAACCTTTTAACTTTCTCACACTCTTTGATAAAATGGCTCAGGTTGGGGAAGCATCTGGGTTTTCCCATTTTATGTATTTTTTTCTCTCAAGGGTAGACTAGAAATCTGATGCAGATTTGCAGCCTGATAAAAAGTTAAATACCTTTGACACCATAATTACACAGTATCAATCAAAATAACTACCATTGCATTTAATTCATTAACTACTCTGCTGCCATGTCAACAAGAGTCAATTACTGGAATTCTTAACATTCCCCTCAAAAGCAGTAGGGAAAATTTCATTTAAATTAACAGGAAAAGGCTTCTGATGTTCACAACATTGTTCTCCTGAATTAAGAAGTAACTTCTCCTGATTATTCACAACCACCATGGCTTACAGACTTCTGTGCTGAGGGCAGTTTTTCTAGCCTCTAGTTTTTCTACAATGTGACTGTAATAGCACACAAGTGGCTTAATGTTTACCTTGACTTACTGTACAGTCTACAAGTAAAATACCAACACAAAGAGGATGCTGCCAAATTGAAAGAGCTCCTTGTCTATGAACTAATGCTTACATCCACACTTGGACTAACTGAAGTGAAACATTGAGTTTACAGAGCCCAACCATGTAAATGTGAACTTTGGAGTTAGTCCTGATAACAGTAAGCACTTTAATGCAAGGAATGCAAATAGACAGTTCATAATGAAGAAAACCATTAACAAATACACAGAGTTCACTTTCCCCCTTACATTAGGTAATGACCCATCCTTCATACTAATATTACCTCTTTAAAAGTTAGGTTTCCTCTTCATAGAAGTAATTCTTTTACTTTTCAGTCTAGCAGTCACAGCTAAGCCACAAAACAAGGACAGGATTTTACAGCGCAGAATGAGTTACTGCTGCCAAAGACAGAACTAATAATCTGTCTATGGCAGAAAATACTGGAGAAACATTTAGAAAGGGCAAATTCAGCACAGAATTTGCACATCCACAGTTTGAAAACTCACTACTTTTCCATTCTGCTTTCCCATCCCTTCCCCAGATAATTTTAATCCATCTGTCTGCTGTTAAAAGAAAGGCTGAGCTGGTAACTCAATTGACTTTGGAATTTTAAAGCTGTTTGTCAATAAAAACAGAGGAAGCACCATAGAGAATATGCTGCTGTTAGGATGCTTTTACAGGCTGATAAGTGTTCAAAGTGCCTAGCAGATAAGGTAAATATCATTAAATAAAATGTAAACAAGGGGAAATCAAGACAAGAGAAGGACAATGAGTTGCCAGGGTCATTCAGCAGCCAAGTGTTCATCAAAAATATTGGTCTTCCATCTTCTACCACCCATGGCAAAGCCAAATGACCTCTCTTTATATGAAGGCTTTTCATCAACACTTTGGTAATACACAAAATTTAAGCAAAAACATTAGCTTTACAAATTAGGTGTCCAAAACAAGAAAGCAAAGAGCTACCTAACGGTGAAGTTCCATCATTGAACATGCGTCACCAAACAACACGTGAAATCACATCTGCCCCATCTTCCACAACATACTGGAAGACTGCAGAAGCTCCATTACTTGACCCTTTACCACCAAAAAGGCATTTAAGCCAGGAGTATCCAAATGTAGATTCTGGTGACGTGCATTTATGCTGTAAGCATCACTTGTCCCCTTCACAGCACACCAGCAACACCCACCTGCTACAGAAGGAAGCTTCCCAGTCAAAAGTTGTATAGATGCTTACTGCCTGTAAAATTCACTTCAAGTGCTATTAACTACATAGTATAGTTTCAAAATATCCAAGACAACATGAAAAATAACACTGAAAAGGAGAATTTATTGTCTTCAAAAGCTGTGAAACTGTATCGAACTGAAAATCCTAGTAATCTCTAAGTTTCACACTCCATAAACCATATCTTCTATCCCTAACTGAAAATTCAACTATAATAACAAGACACAATTTTTTAGCTAGAAAGCTTTTTGCATATGTAACCAAACCTCTGCTCTGCTATGTTACAAGCCTCCATTCACGGGGGGGAAAAAATTCCATCTACAGGGTTTTTGAGATAAAGCAGAACTCATTATTTCCATCCTACACGAAAAGTCAAAAGTAAGATATTCCAGATATTCTCTCCTGCATTTCACAGAAACTGATCATCTGTTATTTTATAAGACAAGCACCTTACATCTCCATTCCCATTTGATTCACTTGGCAGACTCAGTCATTTCCACTACAGTTGAGGTTTCTCTGCCCATTCAAGGACCTTCATGCTTTTTGCCAGATTAAGATAACATTTAAAAGGATTCTTTGTTTCCCCAGTAAACTTGCAAACTGTTTTGTACTCTTCTCAGTAGAAAGCTCGTTTATTCCCTGTTCAAGATATAAAATATTTCATAGTTGTCCTCTTGGTCACATAACGCTTCAGGAAACAAGAAAAAGTATTCTTCTGTCTGCTTAGATAGTATGAATATTATTACAGCTTGCATTAAAAAAAATTGTGTAAAGAATTTAGTGAAATCAGGCAGTCTAGCAATATGACCACATGTCTAGAGCGCTGCATAATTCAAACAAGCAATTTTACTTGTCTGCTTTGCAATTTTCCTATTAATGAAAATAATATTTACCTCACAGGGGGTCAGAACGATTAATTTCCATGAAGAGCTTGAATCTGAAGCAGAGGATAATTTGATAGATCTCCAAGGAGAAAGGGTAAAGGAAAAACAAATTAGATTTTTATACTCAGTTTCAAATGAGAAAATATTTGAATTGCAGCAGAACCAGCTACTGAATATTAGTAAAATTGCACATAAAAAAAGAAAACTCAGTGCTAATATAATTCTTCTCAAACTACATGCCCAACCATGAACAGCAGCAGCCTCTTCAATGCCAGGTTTTGGAATCTTGATTCTTGTCCATTTCAGAGTTGCTGCCATTTCATTAATAAAAGATGTTACATTCTAAGAACTTGGCGCTCATTTATCCCTGGGAAGAAAGAATTGCAGAACACTCTGAACATAATATTTTTAATAAACCCAAACTAAAAGCAAAATACAAGAAATACCTTGTGAATCCAGAGACTATTATTACAGCTCACTACTATGGATCCATCAAAGTTCATTCCCAGTTTCAAATGCTCAACCCAAGGCCAGAAAAGTTACCCAACTGGTGTCAGTGGATACTGATCCCAACACTAGATCCATAACCTTTAAAAGTACCACGGTCAATGGTACTGAAGTCAAATGAATAATTACAAGACACAACACTGAACTCAAGTTAAAAGATGAAGATATAAGGAAGACAGGGATTTTCTGCTATGTTTTTGGACTGGAAGGGGAAAATAGCACATTTGTTTATCTAGAAATGCTGTGGCCAAAACACTTTGTGACTAAAATCCTTGGAGAGAAACACACTGCTGAACAATTCATTATTTTATCATAAGAAGAATACTAGGCACCCTTGTTTCTAATGAAACTGCAATTCTAGGAAACAAACTAAGAAAATTATTCATATGAGAAATTAGATTAGGAAGAAACAGAATAGTAAGGTTATACATTCTTAATGAAGTACATTAAACAACTTGAGATTCTACACTTCAGTAATTGTTCATTCATGCTGGGGAAAAACAACCCAGAAGTACAAGAGCAGAAGAGTGACTAATATAATGACAACATAGCTTTGACTTAATAAAATGACAGTGTAAGGTTTTTTTTTATTTAGATGTAGAAAATAGTTTATTTTTACTTTACAAAAAGATACTCTAAGAAAAGGTTCTCCAGTATTACAAACTGCAGACCTCCAGCACCAGGCCAGTGTATTTGACAAAAATTACAGAAGTCGCAGAAGATACTGTTAGATGTCCACCTAAAACTAAAAAGGGTGTGTGGAGAACACAACGCTGGCAATAAGGGAGTCTGTGTTTTTTTCCAAGCCACAGAACCACAGAGGAGGAGGTGCAAACACCTCCACCAGCAGCTGCACTCCTCCATAAGACAGTCATGTTGTTTTCAGCAGCTCAGCTCAGCCACAGAAGAACCCGACTCACCCAGCCAGAAGCACCCACTATCCACATCCAGTTCTTTCTCCAATACACTCTGTATGTCAGAGATTCCCATTAAAGAGAAAACTCTAATCTTATACCAAGCTAAAAATTTCAAATGTAAAAGCAGAATTAGTAAGAGAAGTGTAAAACCCATATTTACTGCAAATGCACATTTCTTTTTAAGTAATTTCACAATCCAAATAGCATCTTCTGCTTCAGTCCATTTGAGTCATAATCCACCACAGTCAAGAATTCACACAACATATCAATCAATATCAAATCTGCTTCCCTATATCCTTTTGTGCAGAACATAAAACACTCTTCTAAATAAAGGCTTTGAAAATGCTCTCTGAACGGTTCATCCAAACAAGCATGCCAGCTAAGGTGTACATTCCACCAGGTGAATGTGAAAATAAATAGTGGCTATAAATCTTGAGGGAAAATATTAACACATTTTCCCTTAGTTTTTCATAGAATTATTTGTTCATTCATATTCAACAACTGAAAAGTTGCACAACTCAGTGAGCTAAGCAAGAGGAGAGTTAGATATCAACGCTATTAGTTAGAACTTATGGACTCCACACGACATTCTTACAAATATGCAGATACAGGAATGTATCCAGCAAAAAATGTTATTCTCTTACACTAAATAATAAGAAATCTGAAGTCAAGTAATCATTCTGAAATACTGTCCACATCGTTCTTATCTACAAAAAGCTTTACTGCATGCCTAAAGTAAAATCCAACAATCTTTACTTAATTTTTTTTCCATTGCAAGAGAACACACAGACAAAGCTTCAAACTGTTTTACAAATAGGAAAATGTAGAAAAGACCATCTCAGATGCACTGTGGCCATTTAAATTACCTAACAGCATTTTTCCCCCTATACATTTAGAGGCTCACTATGAAAATCCATATGATGCCACTGACAGTGTCTACAAGGAGCCTATGCCAGGTCTTAAATTATTTTTAACCAGTTTTAACAATATGACAGCATCATTACTACAATTGCACAATGATTGGCTTCTGGTGGGCTTAAGAAAAGCAAGGGAAAGAAAACATTAGTAATGCATTACATGGAATTGAAACAATTTACAGCAAGAACTCGGGGTACAAGCACAGTTTTAACAAATCTTACTTATAAAAAAACCCAGACATACCATAAGTGTCAGCCAATTTCAGAAACATCCTATTATGGCCATACAGGTCCAGTCAAACACATTATAAAGCACATACTTGCTGCTGACTGGGGAGAGGCAGAGGTCTCTTGCCCCATCCCTGGGAGTGTTGGCTTTCAGCAGGATTGATCCCTCAACTCAGCCCACCCTGCAGCTGCACATATCTATAACCATGGGAGGTAGGAAGGAGCAGCCAGGCTGCAGGGGGACAGAAGCACCATGTGCCCTTCCAGGGGCTACCTGGGCTTGTGCCATGCTGGTGTAGCTGCCCCCGACACCTGGAATTTCCCAGGCAAAAAGTTCTCTGTTTTGCTAGGAAAACACAGATCCCATCCTGCTAAAACAGCAATCGCCAAGAGAGGGCTGAGTTCCAAGACAAACCAATGAAAAATCTCATCCTATTGGCTTTACTAGTTACTACTGTTCATTGCTTTGAGAGAAAAAACACCTGAACTTCACCTGAAATACCAATTTTGTCAAATATAAGCATACTTAAAATCTTTTCATACTCTCCAACATTAGGCTTTGATGCACTTTTGATTCTCATTCCAAGTGATTCAGCACAAGCATTTGAAAACAATACAGCAGGTTACTGAGGTAAAGGGAATTGAAGATGTGCTTCTGCAGCTCTAATGTCTCTTAGGTTGGAGACGAATCAAGCCCAGACTGAAGCACTTTTAAGGGACCTTTTTCCATTAGTATGTATTGCAGATTCATAGAGTATCCTGAGTTGGAAAGGGCATGCAAGGATTGCTGGCCCTGCACAGGACACCCCAAGAGTCACACTACGCACCTATAAGCATTGTTCAAATGCTTCTTGAACTCTGTCAGGATGGGGCTTTGACCACTTCCCAATTCCAGTTGAACCTGTTCCAGTGCTCAACCACCCTTTGCGTGAAGAACCTTCTAATATTCAACCTCAATCTCTCCTAACATAGCTTCATGCCATTCCCTTGGATCCTGCTACTGGGCATCAGAGAGAAGAGCTCAGTACCTCTCCTGAGAAGTCACACACTGCAATGAGGTCTCCCCTCAGTCTTCTCCAGGCCTAACAAACCAACTGAATCCAGCTGGTACTTACATGGCTTTCCTTGTAGACTCTTCATTTTGTAGCCCTCCACTCCCTTAGAGCTTTGTATCTTTTTTATATTGTGGTGCCCAAAACAGCACACACTGCTAGAAGTGAGGCCACTCCAGGGCAGACAGAGCAGGACAATCCCCTCCCTTGCCCTGCTTTGTCTGATTACCCCAGGACACAGCTGGCCCTCCTGGCTGCCAGGGCACTTCTGACCCATACCCAAACTTGCCAACGACCAGGACCCCCAGGTCCCTTTGCACAATGCTGCTCTCCAGCCTCTCGTTACCCAGTCTGCCTGTACACCCAGGGTAGCCCCATCCTGGATGCAGAATCCAGCACTTGTCTTTGTTACAACTTCATCCCATTGCTGATTGCACAGCCCAGTGATTTGTCCTGGTCTCTCTGCAAGACCTCTCTGTCTTCAAGGAATCAACAGCATCATCAGCCAGCTTACTGGCTGGCTTCAAGTAACCCTTTGAGTCCTATATCCAAGTCATTTTTTAAGATGTTGAAGAGAGCCAGGTCTAAAATGCAGCCCTGCAGAATCCTACTAGTGACCAACCACCAATGTGATGTCATCCTATTTCCTATAAACCTTCTTTTTTTATAGACACCCACCAAACTGGCCAGCTTTAACTCCAGAGCTTTGGCCACATGAATTTTCTCCCCACAGTGGCAATCCCCTTTGCATTCTTCCCATGACTATTGAATATGATCCCAATATTACCAGGTAGATTGTGCCTGGGCTCGTCTGACCCTTGCTGCTGGGCCAAAGGTGGCAACTGTGGTGTTTCACCTCAGAGACACTTTTGGCTGGCTGGATGTTGCAGCTGGGAGCTGAAATAAACCCAGGCTTGTAGAAACTCAGTTTACCTCAGGTGGAAAGGCTTAAGGCGATGGTGAAGAGGAAAAGGAGATGGATTCTGTCGGAGGGTTTATATCCAGAGTTTTATTCCATGGTCACAGACCTCTGAATCTTGGTAACAGCTCCAACAGAATGCCGAGCACATGGTCCTGGCTCAATTTAAGCCCAGGGACAGGGGAGGCACCAACCAGGTGGGAGGAGGAGGGTCTCAGGGGACAGGGACACTTAGACAGGCCAATGGCCCCAGGCCTGGACTGCATCCTTTGAACCTGACCAACCACACAATGGCCTTGCTGGAATGTAAAGACTGACTGACAGCCCAGCAGGGGGAGAGGGGGAAGGGGAAGAGAGGTATTGCACACCTGGGAAGGGACTGGGAAGTCTAAAACGGGAAACTGCAACACATGACAGCAGACAGCTTCCAGTGGACATACACTTTCTCTTTTTGCCTGAGCTCTAAAAGAAGATCCCAGCTCAGCCAAGCCAGCTTTCTGTGTTGTCTGATCCATTTCTAACATAAAAAAAAAAAAAAAACTGAACTAATTTTTAAGAAAGATCAGAAATTATAATCTAGCAATTACATAGAAGAACAATTTCCAGCTCAAATACTTAGAAAACAGAGCATTACTGACATGTTAAACCAAAAGATGTTTGGGCTGCAAAATAAGGAGATCCACCATCCCATATCTCACTTCAGTGTCTGGGTACAGAATAATTAGCAGTTCCAGTCTGGACTCAGTAAACAGAAATGTTATACTTGAGAAGGAAATGTTTGCAAAACTAAAGATATGTATTTTTATGCTGTTTCAGAGGTTTGGTTAGGATGATGGCCTCAAAGGACTTCACTATCACCAGGGTCTGAAGTGCCACAGCATGTGAAGTCAACGTGCTAAGGAAACAACTCCACTGCACAGGGGGGACACCACACAACAAACCCATATGCAGCACAGGATTACAAGATGCACACATTGTTAACACATTTTTAAGAATTTTACGAACATTCTCTGCAGACAGATTGGTTGCACACTGAACACCCAAAATAGCTGGTAAGACACCCGAGAACAGCTGTCAGTAATAACACAAAGCTTACTCTAGTGGAGAAGAGACTTCTATCATGCTGCTCACTCACTTCTTTCCTTACAGTGCTACAGAGTCTCAATTTACAGTCTTAGGTTGCTTCCAACACCAACATACCTTGATCATAAGTATTCCTCACACTTCTCTAGCCTTTTGGATTTTTTGGGCTTTAACAAAGCCCAAGTAAGGGCCTTTCCTCATAACTAGACTCTCCTATCACCAACCTCAAAACAAAACCCATCTGTTACCTGAGGGCACTTCTCCAGATAGGAATGTTTGCTTTCAGCCAAAAGAATGCTCCTTGTAATCCCTGCACCAGGCAGCAGACTGCACGCAGTTTGGCAGAGGAGGAGACAGGAATATCAACACTGTACAAGGCTCCAAAGGAAAACTAGCTTCAGCAAAGCGTGCCACCAGCATAGTGAATGCTCACAGACTGACTCTCCTCACCCAAGCACCTCACATTTTCCATTAAACAAGTTACAAAAATAAATCCCAATATATTGCAAATCAAATGTTAACTAACTGTTCATTAAAAGAGGAAAACTATTAGAGCACATATAAAAGGATCATTTCAGGGGGAAAGAACACTAATCTACGGACATCAGATGTAAATAATGTCAATGTGACTAAAAGAAAATATCCCTTTATTTTTAAGGTAACCTACAACAACAAAAAACCCCTTCAGATTCATTATTTCACCACTCAACAGAAGCCCTGAAACCCTTCCTCCCTCTAGTAGGCAGGGAGAAGAAACCCCAGAGAAAACTGTGAGGGCCTTGGGAGGACCCTACCCTCTAAGCAAAACCAAGGCAAACTATTCCAAGCCAGCTCACACCAAGAAAAAACACACAGTGTAATGGAAGACTGATTTGGCCATATGGTAATTGACACAAAATAACTCTGGCAATTGAGAAAATATACTATAGACACTCTCCTCTTGGAAATTGTCTACCAAAATGTGTGCGCACTGTGTTTATGTTTAATTTTCCATCAAACCAAATTCTGGTTGACATTCACTAATTTGCTAAAAAGTGTGCATAGATCTGGAAGGAAAGAGGGGAAAAATGAGAACAGCAAGATGCCAGACCATTACTTCATGAAATTATTGGCTAAAGCTTACTCACTTTTTACAGAATTTTTTGTGGACTTCAGTAAGTTTATAAATACATCCTTCTATCTGAGAAATACAGCCTAAGGATTTCCAACAATTTACCTTTAACTACAGTTGTTAATATTTTTTTAAGCATACTTATATTGAAAGCACAAATAGCACACTGGAAGACTCAGAAAGGATTTTATTTTTTTTGCAGCTGTATTTTTGTTAGGCTTATTTCACAAACCATTTGTTTCTCAGTAAAATGCATACATAATGGGATATCTGCTCTTAAACAAGCTCAAGTAAAAGGTTTTACCTTCCTCCTCTTTCCTTTCAAGCCTTAATTGGCAGATGGTCAAGAGGATGTTTATAGTAATAGAGGATGTTTATTAACCAGCTTTCATAGGTTAGAGAAGCTGGTGCCTTAATAAAAACATTTGACAATACCTTTTAGTGACCAGAGTACTCAGAATGAAATGGATTCAAATAATTCTATTTTAAAAATACTTCAGAAATACTGATCCTGAACTCACACGTGCAAAGCTGCTTTCTTATACTATAGCTCTGTGGGTCTAAATCCTCAAAATACAACCTTCCTTCAATCTCTGTCATATTTAAACATTCCTTTAATTCACAGCAAGTTCCAACAACTCTTACGGAGTAAACAGTTTCCAGCAACTCACAGGTTTGAGAAGGATACACTTAATTCCTGGTTGTCCTCAGACTACAATTTTGATGAAACATCATCTTCTTTTCACCAAACTTTAACTATGTCTTTCACTTATCAACCAGGTCACAAGTCAGGTTTGCACAAAATTTACCCAGCCAACCACAGAAACACAAAAGCTATGTTAGCATACTGGATTTGCATGGATTACAGAAGACATTGTTCAACCTTACAAGCTAGGACTAATCCACACTCGGTGTGCAACTTCCTTACTGGAGTCTTCAAACATTTCTCCTGATTACCTTTTTGTGAAACAAAAATGTCCCCACTTCAGAGACATACATGAGGTAGGCAAACTGAAGGGCAGAGCCACTCACTGGGCATCCGTGGTGCCCTCAGGGCCTCCCCAAGGCAGCCAACCCACAGCAAAGTGCCACCCACACTCCTCCTGGCAGAAGCAGGAGCTGCAGAGGACAGGAGTCTGGGCTTTTTCCACTCTCTCAGCCCTTCCGTGCTCTGTCATCAATTGGCAGCTGATGACCTGGTGAACCAGATCAGGAGAGCCAGCTCAACTGGAACCCAACACATCTTCTCTGGCAGGTTAGCTCTGACACAAAGAGCAATTCCCACTCAAGTCTGCTGAACGCCTCTCAGAATTCCCAGACGAACTTGGGAAACCGCAGGGGATTTACAAGACCTCTGTTTTCTGTATTTCTGTATTTTCTGTATTCAGACTCTATTAAAATCAGCCAGGGAGCTACAATATTAAATATCTACATTTCTGTATGTCTTTTTCCAAAGCTTCTCATCCTCTTGAGCATCTTTACTGTCTTATGCCCAGTGCCACCAAAGTGAATCTGGTTTTCAAATACACCACCAGGGCCTAATTGAGCACATCCAACCAAAGCAATAAAAATGCATCTCACACAGAACAAGAGGACTGTGATCCACATCACTCAGTAAATACAGACACTGCTAGTTCAGAATTCAGGAAGGGGGTGGTAGGACTGGTTATAAGGGTAAATAAGCAGTTCTCAAATTTAAGACAGTGCAAATGATTCTTTCCATCCCTCATACCTCTTCTTTTAGTCACTAGATCCAGGAACTGTAATACATGAACTAAGACTTAGTATGCACAAACCTGACCATTCACAAAATGACTCACAAAACTATCTACTGAAGACTTTTGCCTTTAAAAGACATTTAACTGCATTTTAGCTCCTAAAACTACCCAAATACTAACAAAATATTTTTGTACATTTTTATAATAACTGTATTAATATATATCTAAAAGGAAGCTTCCAAATAACTCCTAAGCTTAGTATTACTTCTAAAATAAAAATAACATCTATAGAAAACTACCAAATAATGGTAGGGGTGCAATGTTTAGAAACTCTTAAAAACTGGACTATAAGTATAGTTGTCACACATATACATCACACTAATTGCAAACACCTAACACATTTTGCTCTAGGGAACAAATTGATGTTTTCAAAACTTGGGAAATCAAAAGCTTATTAAGGATTTTTAATTGTCTGTGACCTAGACAAGATAACTGGTATACTGCTCACTGGGTATCATTCTTTCTGATTGAAATACCAGTAATTTCCCTGCAGACCAAAGCAGATCTTATCAAATGACTACTCTGCCCTGAAGAGGTCATAAATTAGTACGCAGTGACTTGATACTGTATAGGGGAAGAAGGAAGGTGGAAAAAGAATACACATTATATCAACGAATTGCAACTCATCCTGAACACTATGACCAGTTCCACCACCTGGTGAAAGGACAGGTGAAACAGGCAAATGACGTGCAGGCTCCCCCAGGAAGACACACAGCCCTTCAAGGAAAGTTTCCATGCGAGTCACATCATGGCAACCCCCCAGCACATGGAAGACATGATTAGTTCTGAAATTGGTGACAGCAAGTTACAGCTTTTAAAGATTGACTTGGTTTTACGAAGGGAACCAAATATCTGTACATTTTAAGCCTTGTAAAATAAAGACTTGAGAGCACAGCTAAAACAGCTATACAGATACAGAAGGCCACCTTGGCAGCAGATGTACTATATCAGAGATACAGAAATCTGAAATGAATTCCATGGATCAAAATACATACTCCTGCATTATGTTACTCCAGTGTTTAGGTGTTCACAGCATCTTATTCCAGCACAAGTGGCCAGGACAGAGGACTGGATTCCAGGAAACAGGCAGGGATTGTACATCATTCAGACTGAGGGGACACTTTGGGGCACACTAATACAAGAATAACTTGAAAAAAGAGAACTACTTCAAGAAACTCTAAGAAACAGGGCATTAAAAGATGTACAAAATGTCACCACTGGATAAAAGTAACAAATCCAGAGTAATCAAGAAAAAGAACAGGTTTCTTTTCGGTGCAAAGGCTGTAAGCACATACAAAACAAACTGATCCCCAAATTCTTGCGGTGTTCCTATTTCATTCCTTCTGCTTCTAACCTTTTCCCAAATGTTTCATATTTCATGTTTCTCAGCTGTGGTCTCAGTTCTTGCTGGAGGTGAAGCATTCAGTACAACTTCCAGGAAGAATGTTATCTAACTTCACTGTTCTGGAACAGTGATGTTTACATTTGTAAACCCACATATAAAAATATTTATACACAAGATGCTGACAAGTCAGTCCAGAAATAGTGGATTATTTCCACTTCAGGTTCTGTAGACATTTTATACACAGCTCTCATTTGTGCCCATGGCTATTCCACATGGCCATTGCTGCACAAATCCATTCACAGCAACTAAACTACAGGTTGGTCCACTACCAGGTCACCACTGAAAAAGCCAGGTTTCTTTCTACATTATTTTATTTCTGAGATGTAAAGAAATTAATTATAAATAAAAGGGATTTTCTCCAATTCCCCTCATTTTTTTTCATATAGCCAAATTTTCATTATGTTGATTTAAATCCATGCTCACAACTAGTTTTATCAATTTCTTCAAATGTAAATAAAACACACAATGCATCTTCCTTTTTACCTACCAAGTAAAATAAAAACATTCAGAAAGTAACTGATTTCTGAAGGGCATTGTAGGACACTGCTGCAGCTCATTTAGAGTTTCCTTTTGGGAAGGTGAAAGAAAGGAAATAATCATTTGAATTCTCAGGCAATCCAACCAGTTTGACTCAAATATAGACAGTAATGCCTGCATTAATGCACAAGTAGGGAGAAAGGCTAAATATTAGTAAAAAGTTAAATCCCACAAAATTATTTTGTTGTCAGTATAACTGTGTTATTTTCATATTTACTCAGAAATGTAGAAATCATATTAATTCAAAATACAACTTTCTGCCATGCAGAAAGAAACAATAATATTCCTAATCCCAAAGTCCAAACAAAAAGGCATTAGAGGAGCTGGTGATCTTGGTCTTTCCTCCCACAAGCTAAGCAGAAAAATTCTAAAACTACAACAAAATGCATTATCATAATAGTAAACACTGGATTTAGCGGACTTTGCAAGCAACCATAGCTTGATGTCAGATCTCAAAAGCCTACAGGAAATGAACATAAAACATACCAATACATGAATGCCCGTATGAGTTGAGTAAAGAAAGAAACAAAATTATTACTTCTAATTAAGCAGAGATAATTAGACACTCTGGTAAACAGTGGTAGTTAAGAAGCAAACTTACAATCAACTTAACATGGAATTCTACTTACGTTAACTAATAAAAGTAAACTAGGCATGTCACCCTCCCTGGTTTTAGACATCTGTAGGAAGGCAAGGTGTGCATTTACCAAAATTACTTGTAGTTGTATAAGATATCCACTGATATCCACTCCTCTGGAGCCTCCCACCTACCATGCAGGAGTATCTTAAACATAAGAAAGAGAAAAGGAGGGCAAAAAACAATTCTGCAAACCAAGCTCAAGGAAGAAAATCTTATCTGGTCTCAGGGGGGCTGCTGGAGTTTAAAGATCAAATATTTTGGTACACTGCAATGTTTCCATAAACACTTCTTTTCTTTGAAACAAGTGTCTGACCTTTCTTTGCCTCCAACTCACAACCTGCTGCATGCTGTCACCTTAAGAGGAACTCTGAGCTCAGAGAGAAGAGAACAAGACTGGAAAAAGCAGGTTCAGCTGGAGCAAGCTGAGAAACAGTACAGAGAGACAGCTACTTGCTATGTAATGCTAAAGGCAACAAAATCACAGCTAAGTTCTCCTGCTTATAAGAAAGTGGTCATAAAGGGCATACCCCAAGAAACAATAGCTACTTTATAAAAAGACCTTTATAAAAGGTAATATTTCCATGTCTTGTGAGAAAAGGATTTGCACTATGAAAAGCTTTGTACACTGAACCTCTGACAGAGGCAAAACAACAAGAGTTGCACATACCAATCACATCTGAACATAAATTAAAGGTTCTTGTAGGGTTTTGGCTTTTGTGGCTGGAAGAACTGGTCACTCAGCTTATGCAAGTTTAAAATGAAATAAGAGCCTCAGGTACAGATAACCTCATAACCTCCCTGCTTGGCAACAAGGGAAGCCAGTGCCACCAGAGGCTTGCCATTGTTCTTCACAGTCTCAATAATGTCTCAAAAGCTGAACAGAACAAGGTGCTAACAGTTCTCAAGCTGGCTTCCTCCAACAGAACATATTCAGGTAATTTTTTAATGCTGAAACTTGAGGTAACAACGCTACTACTGCTTTGAAACATAATACAATGAAAATTCAAAAAAGAGTAGCCCCCCCCAAAATGCTTGAGTAATTTTACTTACAGGAATACTCTTTCTGAAGTTAACTGGACTGCTCAGATTAAGAACCCTCATGATGCTGCAACTGGGAACTAACTATGCTCACAGCAGGTAAATCTTAGTGAAAAAGGGTACATCCAGTAACTTCTTCATAATCTAAAAACTAGTCAGTTGGGGAAAAAGAAAAGAAAACCATCCAAAATGGAATGCATCTTTGCAGTATCCCATCTGCTCATCCATTAGTCTTGCAAAAGTTAACTCATTCATTATTAGCCAATTTTAAAAGATGACCACAAAATTATCTGGAGACTGGACATGTAAGTATGCACTGTGTAAAACACATCCTAACCCCCTCACAAAAAATACCTGTAAATCAATAGACAGTAGGCAACTATATATATATCCAACTTGAGAAAACTCTCATCAAGTTTTATTTTGCAAACCTGGTCATGGATGTTGTCTGGAGCAAACCTTTAACACATTCACTCATTCCTAATACACTGGTTGTTTCTGGCTTGCAATTCTAGTTAAGCTTTGCTGCTGACTCTTTAGGTAAAATTAAAATTTCTGCTAAACTACAAGCCTGGACGTGTTTTTAAAACAAGATTAATTCTCTTTCCTGTTTGGCCAAATGAAAGCATCTTTGCTTTTGGTCAGCCCTAAATAATTATAATATTATCGAATATTAGCAATTTGGGATGACTTCCAGGTACTCTACTGGAGAAATACTATTTGAGGGAAAAAGGCTGCCATTTTACAGCAAGAAATCAATCAAATAATTTAGCAATATGAGTTCTTCCTCTTTTCTCCACCTTTACTTCCATTGTACTAGCACAATGATATTTAGTCACACAAGAAGAAGTGGTATCAGAGGCAATGCCAAAATCGTATTTGCAAAACAAAGTCACATTAACAAAACTATTTCAGGTAAACAATGCATCAACAGGCGTGCAAGGAATAAAAGCAAGGCATTTAACTGCAATTGCACTGCAATGTTCTTTCTGCATTACCAGCATGATGGAATACATTCCCATTCCCTCAGTACTAATGAGCTCTGTAAAATACATTAAAAAAATATTTTCAGGATGTCAAGTCCATAGGCAGGCAGAGATTGCCCAAGTCAGAGAAATCTATGTTCTGTGGTACAATTCAGAACCATGGCTCCACTGGAAAACATTATCCGTAGGAAGACACTTTGAACATAAAACTTACCTTTTCAAATTTTTATGCTGTTTTGTTAAAGCTAGAGCAAGAATACAAAGTCTCTTTTGACTTGAAGGTGTATTTTCAAAATAACCTGCTTTCAATTTTTTTCAAATGAGAAATGCAATACACTGATTTCAGCATTGGTGGAAAACCCAATCCTAATTCAAGAAGTCCCATATCTCAGGCACATTGTTTTGTTTTCCCCTTACAAGTATGAGATTTTGGCAAAAAAATACTACTAATTAATTAAATTGGAAATGAAAAATTTACATTGCAGTCCAGGGAAAACATCACCTCACCATGTCTAAAAACCTGCTTATGGTGGGTTTTTCATGAGAGGCTAAAACCTTTTAACTTGTTTTGCCAGTAAAATGGAGCTCTTTTATAACTGTTAACCAACAAACAAAGGAACATCCCTTTGCCACCCACATCTCTCCTGACCGACCTTAGAAATCCACTAGTCATACCAGTCCAAATGAGCACTTATCTTTTTTGTGTGAAAACAACTTTTGCATACCTCTCAAATGAGAGGATGAAATTTATCAATAAACAGCCCATTTCCAGTGATGCCAAACTGCTCCTGATCCCGGGCAGAGACAAGCACTGCTCTGCTCGTGTGGCTGCCACAGCCTCCCCAGGACAGCTATTCACTCTGGCTCGTGTATGCAGAGCTGCACCTCTCCCTCTTCCCTCCTAGCTGGCAGTGTCTACACCCAGCCCTGAATAAACAACATTCAGCTAAATGTCACCGTAGTTAATATTCTGAAGTTTGGGCTTGCTGTTTTGTTTTGGGATATTTTATCCTGGTAATTGATGCCAGACTTTCCATTTGTAGAAGATAACTACAGTTTCCTTTCCAGTCCTGTGATCAAGGCAGCTAAGAGTACAAACAGATGAGCTGGGAGATAATTCTTCTCTTCTTAGATAAACTAATGAAACGCCACGAGTAGGAGTTACAAACCCCAGATACTCCCTCAGCATACACCCTGGGTGTGTCCATCACATCAATCAGACCCGGCACTCCCTGTGGTTGCAGTTCAGATTCATGAGCAGAATTGTTGTGGTTGGACAGAAATGAAGAAATAGAGACCGCAATATTCAGTTTTCTCATGTGACCCTTAGATTTTGTAGCAAGATGGAGATGTGGGATATGGTGCATGAGTGCTCCTAATAATTGCACCAGAAGAAATTCTTTCCAGTATACTCCAAAAATGGAATGTGCAAGACATGGATCTAATATTGGTCTCGTATTCTCAGATCTTGGTTTTCAAATAACCACTATTTCAGTGAACTCACACCCCATCCACTTAGCATGGAACCTATTTAGTAAGTTTTTGAGTAAACAGCTGAGTCACTGAAATGATTACATTCCTTGAGATATTGTGCATTCCAAACTCCCTTCCTGTCCATGAGAAAAAAGCAAACAAGTCAAAAAGATGAATAAATATAACCTGGAACAAAAATAAACCCAGGCCTAAGTATTAAGTGCCTATATTTGACTCTCCTCTTAAAAAAGGACATCTCTCAGAATAGAGATTTAAATACATATTAAAAAATAAATGCTGTGGTCCTTCTAACAGCCTTTACGTCAAAATATTTAAGTCACTATATATATATATATAAGAATTCTAGTGATCAAACTACAAAATACAGGTAATGGAAATAAGCAAATAGATTTGAATCGCGATAACCCGAAAGGCAGACAAGTTAATGCTAAACAGTTTGAAGCCTTCAACTTCATATTCTTCCCATGCAATCATACTGTGGAAGCTTTTGGCTCCTGTATCACTCATGTTTCTCCCCCCAGTTCTCAGAAATCATGATTTTCTTCACTTAGGAGTAACCTGTGTGTGACCTTATTTTTCTCACAGTCACAACCCCATGACCATTCTCCTGTACAATTGTAGATTTCCTCCTCCTGTGGGCATTTCTGCATCCCTATCAAGAGGCCTTAGAGAGCATCAAGTAAACTTACTCCTGCCTGTGCTACTGCATTGTTTACCCCTGTGACAATGAGTAAGAGAGAACACACACCTCGAGAAAAAAATGCACACGTAGACTGCAGAGGAAACAATAACAGCATTCACTGAAAAGAATGACAAAATGCTTAGAAAATACAGAACTCTTTTAGAAAAGCATCTACAATCAGCTACTCTGAGGTATAAAGACAAGCTGGGTTTGGAGATACTAAAGAAAAGGGACAGAGTTTCTGTGGCTTGGTCTTGAAGACCTTAACACCACACAGCTTTAGTTGTATGAACTGGATACTTCCCAAAACTGTCAGTAAACCACCAGGTAGCCCCCAGCACAGCTACAAATGTTTTAGCATTTAGCCCCCAAATAATTCATTTGCAGACAAAACACACAGCCCATCGATAACACAAACAAGCCAAAATATTTTGAAATGCAAGCGTACAAAGGCAAGTTTCCACAAGAGATGGGAATGCTGCAACAAGGGTATTACAGGGCAGCCCTCCACAGGAGACCTAACACTTTGATAGGTAATTGCTTTTATTGCACTTCAGAACAAGATTTCTGAATATATCCTAGAAAGAAATTTTGTCAAAATGGGAAATCCAACACAACACCTTTAAGGTCCTCCTTAAAGAAGAACTGACTGGAACCCTCCAGAATTAACACACATTTTCTTACTGAGAAGCAAAACTAAATTGCACATTTCTTTTTCCACAGTGTATCCAACACCAACACAAAGGCCTTCAAGAAGTCTTCACAGTAAAAAACTCATTCAAAAGAGGGGAGAATTGACAGTTTTGAGAACTGCCACATTTGGAAAATTACCAAACCTGTCTTACAAGGGGGGGCATGGGGATAAAAACCAAACTGAGGACTATTCTAAATTTCAGACATCCTGTTTTTATGAAAAATAGATAGTATCAAACAGACAGTCTTACCTCTTACATGATCAATTAACAGGTAAAGATTTAATTACCAGAAAAACTTCTTTAAATTCACCATCTACATCTCTGGCTTCCAAAAACACACAAACAGATGGGAATGCAGTGCCCAGTATTACAAGATTAACAAACCTGTAAGATGTGGACTATAAAAACTTTTGCAATACCAAATTAAAGAGGTTTGCCACAGTCACTTTTAAGAGACCAGCTCTAAAATTGAGGTAAAGATATGATTAAAGCTTCTTGGTTATAGAAAAGTTCTTTCACCTTGTAATCAAGGCCTGAATCCAGGATTGAACATCCATATCTGCTCACACAGGAGATCTGCTTTCTCTCATTACTTAAATTTCAAAGTTTCAGAGCCCCACATGTTTCCTGGACTACAATTTTTCCCCACAATGTTATCTAATAACTCCCTAGAACTAGTAACACTAAATTCACTGCCAAATTAAATATTGTTCCTCAGCTCAACAACTTCCTTTCTCTTGGAATATCTCTTGGCTGTTACCATTGACACAGTCACTCTTACACAGCTCCACAACCTAGACAGCCTTCACTATTCTCTGCTGCAAAGGATACAAAATCTTTACTGTTCTCGTCTGTTGCAAGGGCCCAGTTCACACACAAGAACAGGACCAAACACCAAGAATCAGATGTGACTTTTAGCACTAGGCTAAGGTTGGCATTGTGCAGGGGCCATCCTCAACCTGAGCATTATAAAAATCAAAGAACTGGATGCATTGCAAACAGCAGAGTGGTTCTACAATTTACCGTGAGTCCTTCTCTTTTCTCCTTTTCTTCTCACCAACAGACACCCCCTGCTGGGTGGGAACATTCACCAGTCTAGTCATTCCTCAAGAAAGCACAACCCTAAGAAAGATGCCTGACCTACTAAAATTGGTCTCGAAAGAGCACTTTGCTGGGACACAAGAAGGAAGCCAATTACTGGGAGTTCACAGCTGGAATGCCATGGTTTTCCACATGCATAGTCTCCAACAGTGTTCAGTATGTTCTGACCACCAACCCAGAACACAAACTTAGACACTTAATATTGCTCAAGGGCCCCTTTTGTTTTGTAAAGAGAAGCATACTACCACTAAATCAAGACAAACAGATTTTTTTCATTTCTTTATATAGTAGGCATTCCTGCCTTCCTGCAACTACTAAATTAATACTGGGAGCAACCATCCAAGGGGTAGCACAGAATTAGGACAGTGACTCTTTCCAGATAAGTATGCTTAGATCAAAGTTGAGGGAACATTAAGTGAATAATTAAGCATATGTTTTTGATATAAGCAGTCTTAATTTGACTGGCTGCTCCATCTCTGTTCATTAGAAGAGAGACAAGCATCCATCCAGAAAAGTTTCTAGAAGTGGTCAGACGTTAAGTATCAAAGTAAAAGGGGAAAGAGGTTGGGCAACTGCAAATAAAATAAAACATAGACCGCATTTTCATATACCATAAGATGTATTAAATATTTTCATAACACATACATTTTGATTTATTGAAAGAAAAGAGAATATGAGGTCACAAAGAATAAAATTAGTGTTTCAGGTCAAGTGGGAAGAGTGCTAGAGCACAAGGAATGCTTAACCTTGACAAGTCATTCCAGAGGCTATCAAAAGTCAATTACTTAGTTCTCCATTGTGGATTTCCATCTGTGCACGTTTTGTACATAAAAGGATCTGGTGACTTTCATTCCCAGCACTAAGAGAACCAATCAACTTTTGAAGTTCAGTCCCAGCTATCTTCTCCACAACTCCAACAGATCCAAAGTTCTTCCAAACCTGAAGCCCAACAAGCAGTACCACAAGAGGTCCAGTGCTGTTCTGTTCCCACAGATCCCAACAATCCAAGAGTCTTCATTATGCATACAGAACCAAAATGCCAAAATGAATACAGGGCAACTTGCTTCCTGGACTGGACAGTAACATGGAACATACAACTACAAGCTGCCCAGGGAGTCCACCCCTGGACACAGTCAATACTTACCTGGAAAAAGTCCTGAACAACCCAGATTAACTTCATCATAGCACTTGACTACACAACTATTACAGGGCCTTTCAAATCATTATCCTTTTAACATCTTTAACACCCTCAATTTCAAATGTCTACATGATGGAAATATATTTTCAACAAGTCAAATCTTTCTTTATAGTAGCCAGAGCATGAGTAAACACACATGTAATTACACTTAATAACCCACTTGATTTTCTTCTATCAGCACTTGGAAAAATACAAATTAGACCAAAACTGTCTTAAGTTTAATGCTACGATCATTAGTTCTAAGTTTTACTACATCAATGTTTTTTCCTAGCTTAAAGTTACTGCATTTACTAAGAGGTACTTTCTTCATTAGACAACACCAGTATACATCCAAAAAGCAATAGTAGATACAACTTAATTAATATGGAGTGTTGATCAAGATATGAACAAACAAAAAGAAAATCTAGACTTTTTACTTTCAGGCTCAAGTCATCTGATTCCTCTCATAACTAATTAGAAAAGCAACCACTCCTAATTAATTATCTGCACATTTAATGCATGGTAATTTTTCATTACCAATGAAGCACACATTCTGTAACATACAAAACAGAACCAGACCAAAACAATTCTAGAAATACAACTTCTGCAGTAAAGCTTTATGTCAAAAGGGTACCTTACTCCAGTGCCAAATCACAGTGCTATTTCAGGATGCAACTTGAATAAAACTCTCTTTGCCTTGACGTGTCACATTTATTATAACCATATACTTCAGCTCTAAGCCATACAAAATTGCATTCAAACTGCAAATTTGTAGGAATAGCCCATCCCAGAAGATAAGGATGTTTTGACAGTATTTGCACTTTCCCTTAGATCTGATCAGCGTTGTTGCTCTTAAACCTGAAATAAGTCTTGCAGCTGAATGAGACATCTGACCAGGTTTTTTGCCTCCTACTCTTAGTACCAGGAAGAAAGTGTCTATTTCAACTTGTGTAAGTTTTCTCCAAACAATTAAAATCTCAGTAAAACTTTAGTGCTGCTAAAAAGGACCATGCACTGTCACACAAAAACTGTATTATTATATTGGATTTTGCACTTAATATCAAGAACAGGGAGGTTGGAACTAAATGATCTTTTAAGGTTCCTTCCAACACAAACCATTCAATGATTCTGCTCATAAACCAAGAAGGACTTCACCTTTTAAACAATCACTGCATTAATAAAACCTGTACTAGCATAACTCATCTCCAGACAGGCAGACACATACTTTATGGAAAGATCTCATTTAGGTTGCCTTTTCTCTTACTTCTGAAATATAGATACACATGTGTGTGTCATAATAAAGTGTGTGTGTGTATATATATATATATATATCAGAATAAAGAAAAAACTATATATCCCAGAGAGGGCTGTGCCACTAGGTAGAAGTATTTTGCCTTCCAAACAGAAAGCAAAGCCATGTGAAATTTTGAAGAGTATCCATTCTGAGGATCCTAAGAGCACAACTATGGTGCTCTATATTTCTCCAAGCTGGAATAGAAGTCCAGAAGAAAGACAGGACAGACATCATATAGATTTAGAAATAATTACAATTTCAGAAGTGCAAAAGTACATGGGAGATTCTGAAAACAGTCTGAAAAGGAAATGTTCCCCCATCTGTGATTCCCAGCACATTTAGCTTAGCTTCACAGAGCTACCTGTTGTGAAGACACACCAGAAATAAGATGTTCTACTAGGGGTCCTCCTATATATCCAGAGAATGGTACAGCCATCCTAAACAAAACTCATAGTAAAGTGGATGCTTTTAGCCATGAGGAGCAGCACAGAATTTCCCCTTCTTTCTTGCTTCAATTACTACCTCTGTCCCTTCCCATGGCATAGTCATTTATGACCTGAACATAGGGCATGTTTGTATTTGAAAGGTTCTTGTGCTGAAGGCTCACAAGAAAAATGTTTTATATTATGTCTTAAAGTTTGAAATCACTTCTTGAAGCACCAAATTAATACCACTGATTACCTTTTAAAACTATATACCGTTATTTTAAAATCTCAAGTGAATTAGTAAAACCAAAGGCTCTCATTTCACAAAGTTAATTTTACTACATAAACCCTTGTTCCCATGGGTATAAGAGTGAAATATATTAAGTGGCCATTCCACTTGGCATTTCTACCTTCACCTTGACCATTAAAGCACAGAACAGAAAGAGCAAAGATAGCATGTTACTTGAGAAGAATCTTTTTATGAGGCTTTTGGTTCAATGAAGGATTTCCTTCATGCATTCTATTTCTAAAAATCCACGAAAGGGGGCTGAATAGCCAGTCAATTTTATTTCTTTCAGGTGTCAGCTAAAATGAGGGGCAAGATTTGCTTTCAGCTTTGCACAGCTTAGCTTGCAGGTCCAGCCCCAAGAGAGGCTTGGCTATTACTCAAATTCACCCATCAGCAATGAGGTGCCCAACTAGCCCTCAATGTGTCAATGAAATACAAGACATGCATCATGCAGTCACACTGGCAGACACCAGGAGAAGGACGTGTGTATGAATAAACACAGCACATCACGATTCTCTCTTCTGGTGAGCTACAAATTCTCGTGCAACAAGTTACACCACCTGACTGTCAAAATGCAGTCTGTCTTCGGCCAGTCAGGTGGTAAATTAATGCTTTGACACCACATACCATACAGATTTCTGCAAGGTGTACAAGGGTTATGTCTAAAGAGTCACAGAGCAATGTGAGTAATGTGAACACCATGCTCAGGAACAATAGTTACATGAAATACAGACCGTAGCATAAAAGTATTCAGGGGTTTTTTTTGTGAAACACAGTACTTAGATTTATGGAATAAGAGTATCAAAACACTTCTCAAAGGACATGAAAATTCCCTATGATCGTGATTCTCAAGCACACACAGTAAGAATTAAATACTATTAAATGCTCCATTACCACAGTGCATAGCAAATTAAATAAAAATAGGACCTACTTCATACTAGGTGCAACAAATACAAAGCCAGTTCCTGAGATAATTACCTAAACTACTTGTTAGACTGCAAGCATTAGGCAATTAATATTGAAACAGTGCTGTCTCTGCCAGAAGCAAAGATGCCATATAGTTAAGGATGTAAAAGTTCATCTTCTATCGTGCAATCCCTGTTTGGATTGCTTGTTTCTATCTGATCTGCACAAATTCTATAAAGTCATTTAATTTTGCAGTACGTAAATCTCCATGTTTCAGCTGGCTTAATGTCTTGTAGTCAGAACCCAGGAATTCATCGTCTCCCTAGTAACACACACCTGATCCAGCCAAGACTCAGGCACAGCAACACAGGCAGGCAAAAGCAATTTCTGGAAGCAACTTTAAAAATACCTCACCTACTAGCAGAGGAAATCTGCTCCAAATGACTGAATTCACAGCCTCAGGCTTCTAAGCCCCCTCCAATCCAACCATGTTCAGAAGTGCTTTTTACCAATCTCGAGCCAAACACCACAGGCATCCTTGCCTGGCAATGGTAAAAACCAACCTATGCAATGACACCAGGAGCAGTGTTAGCAAGGAAATTACCCAGGGCTAACTCGGGGTATCCCTGAGAGCTGTCTCAGCACACTGACCTGGCGGGCCTCAGGCAGCAGCACCCAAAAGGACCACGCTGCAGGACAGTGATATCCTCTGCCTTGGCTGTTAGGCATCACTGCAGCTCCAGCTCACAGCCCCATTTCCACACCAGAAGCAGTCATTTACTTGGCTTCCCATATGAGGATGACTCCCGGATACATGCCAATAAATACTGCTGCTAACATTCAGACAGAACATTTGAGGCTTTAATGCCTCCAGACTTCATCCAACATTAACTGAGAACAGGGAGGGAGAGAGGCAACTCAGCCCAGGGCCACCATGAGCTCAAATGCCATACAACTCATTGTGCCACCTGAAGATGAATCCCTCCACAGCTAATGGCCCCCCAAGGAAAGATGCATCAGGACTGCAACACATCCAACAGCCCTCAGAAGATATAAGGTTTGAAAAAGAACAGGAACAAAAAATGCAGAAAAAATTCAGACGATTTCTGCTTTGTTGTTGGGAAGTCTCACACTGGAGTGGCACAGGCTCCTTGTAAACAAACTCCCTAGCAAAACAGATGTTGTTTAGGGTTTTTTAAATATGCAAATATCTCACCTTTAATCAGTTACAACACATCTTCTAATCAAACCCTGTCCTAATACTCAATAATTGAGCTTTTTTTTCAAGAAACAAGAGAGATTCTTTCATCATCCAGCCAATTAACAGAGCTGTGGCTTTTTCTTAGAAAGACAAAAAAAATTAATTTCCTTCCCAACAACTGGCATGCAGTTTTTCAGCAAAACTCTCGCAATTCAAATCTATTATTCCAACTGAAGTGCATGTGAATTTCCCCAAAAAGGGTCCAGCAGAGTCCCTGTGAAAGGCAAAATATTGATTATGACCACCATTTACAGTGTGAAAAATTAGCTGTCAGAAGAACACTTAATGAATTAGTTCTGCAAACACAAGAAACATACTATTTACAAATTCCAATACTCTGAGTATTTACAACCTCCTAAAATCATCCCAAGGGCCAAATTATTTTATAAGATTAATTAGTGAAAAATCCCAGTGAACCGATTTTTATACGTATGCAAGAGTTCTGAAACATATTTTCTTCCTTCTACTATAAGTAGCAGCTGACCTATTTATCTTTCAGGCTTTTTACTACATACTGGGACTGTTTACATACAAACTCTGACAGAATGGGAAAATTAATTTATAAGATATTTTAAAAAATTAAAAATCAGAAAAGACTATGTACTTTAACAGTTTAAGATAAGCATTACAAAACAACATTTAAAAATAACTATATAAAACTTCCATGTTTTGAGCTTATCCTCATAAACACTGTTGGCTAATTCCATTTAACTAGAGAAAGACAGGTTACAGTTTGGGAGACTAACAGATTACCCTACACTTAAAAAAAAAAGTCACCCTTCAAACTTTCAAATATTTTACCTCTACAAAAACTTCCCCCTACCTGTTGCCATCTCACACACAGGCGCTTATGTAAAGCACAACTGCCTGCAAACAAGAGGCACAAGAATCACCCCCATCTGTCAGGCCAAGTGATAAGTGATATCCCAAGTGATAACTCAGGGATCTGGGGTTACCTTTATTTTTTTCAGTTGTTATGGTTAACAACTGTCTAAATATTGCTAGATCTTGCTAGTATATATGAATATACATCTAAAAATTATGCAGTAACTTTAAGGAAATGCCACCTACCTTCATGATACAGGGCCCAGCAGAGTATTTGGCTTAACTGAGGTGCAGCAGTACAACCATTAGACTCTTTCACCAGTGACGATTTCTGCTGGGCAGAAAGGATTGGCCCTCAGTGATGATTTCTGCTGGGCAGAAAGGATTGGCCCTCAGTGATGATTTCTGCTGGGCAGAAAGGATTGGCCCTCAGTGATGATTTCTGCTGGGCAGAAAGGATTGGCCCTCAGTGATGATTTCTGCTGGGCAGAAAGGATTTGCCCTCAGTGACGATTTCTGCTGGGCAGAAAGGATTTGCCCTCAGTGACGATTTCTGCTGGGCAGAAAGGATTTGCCCTCAGTGACGATTTCTGCTGGGCAGAAAGGATTTGCCCTCAGTGATGATTTCTGCTGGGCAGAAAGGATTTGCCCTCAGTGATGATTTCTGCTGGGCAGAAAGGATTTGCCCTCAGTGATGATTTCTGCTGGGCAGAAAGAGTCTAATGGTTGTACTGCTGCACCTCAGTTAAGCAAAATACTCTGCTGGGCCCTGTATCATGAAGGTAGGTGGCATTTCCTTAAAGTTACTGCATAATTTTTAGATGTATATTCATATATACTAGCAAGATCTAGCAATATTTAGACAGTTGTTAACCATAACAACTGAAAAAAATAAAGGTAACCCCAGATCCCTGAGTTTTCAGGCACCTGTTGTGACAGAGCTGCAATTCCCTCCACTCAATGCTTCAGCACTCCTTTCCACCACCCCTTCTTGGAGAAGACATTTAAAAAAACAAGCTGAATGAAATATCATCAGTTAAATACACACACCTGCTCCCAAACAGATGAAGTCAGATTAATTATAGCCACCTTACCCAACAGTTTGCTATTGCCAAAAGCCATAACCTGACAGACAACTTATTTCCTCCCCACGCCATCTTTTTGGGTAATCTATGCACCAGTCCCAGCTGACCTACACAGAGTGAAGTCAGACACAGACTAACATCATGAGAAAGATGAGATAGGGGAGCAGTAGTCATGGCAGGGTTTCCTAACTCCCTCATCATGGAGTTTGACACACATAGGAAATAGATTAATGCTGGTTCCCAGGTATCACCTAACAAGTAAACCTGTCAGACTCCAAAAAGGCACATAATACACAGGAAAAGGGAACCAACATATGAAATGCTTACACATGCAGGGTGCAAGAAAAAATTACCAACAAGCAAGAAGCAATGGTTTTCAAAGCAGAAAGGTAAAACTGTACAAGCCCAACTTTCAGACTTGGTTTGTTTTTTTTAAGTCATCCTTAAAAAGAGAAAATTTGAGTTATTTTCAGGGGTCATAAACACAATGTTATCTGCGCTCTGAGTCTCAGGCTTCTGTTCTGATAGGAGCTTCAGGTGACTAGCTTGGAGTTTAATAAAAAGAGACATGCATTTTAAAGAAGAATAAATAATGACTTTTCATTTCAAAGCATGGCAAAAGATTACCAGACCAAGTAAAAAGAAGCAACATTTTCCAAATGGGCCCCGAGAAAGTTTTTTTAACAGTGAAGAGGAAAACTGACATACTAAAATTATATCAATACTAATCATATTGCTCATGATAATCTAATCTTTCCCTGTTAACATGTAACAAATATTTCTTTTTATTTGAAAGCCCATCTGGCAGAATTTGGTAGACATGAATTTTGGCCTATTAAACAACTCAAGTTTACAAGGAAGCACATCTCTCAGTACAAACAATTCCATTTAAAATCTGATGATTTCTCATCATTACACAAGAATTGTTAAACCATCTGTTACATCTCATTGCTGTTGTTCCCTGGCCATATAGCATTGACCACGACTGCCCAAACTGCTGTTTATGGTCTTTTATCAAGCAGCTAAAATACAGTTCTTTTCTGCTACCCTTTTATCAAATATGTTGATAATTCTCATATGATATTGTATTTTCTGACCTTTGTCTTACTTCTGCCTAACCTGGACTTGCCCATCCAAAAATAACTGCAATTCATTTGTTGCAAGTGTGATACACAATCCCTTTGGTATGCAAGCATCAGTCAGACTTAAGCAATATTGAATATGTTAGCTGACAAAACTCAGCACTGTATCTCTGTTGGTTAACTAAAACAAGCTTATATGAATTTCCTTTGTTTCCTTCCCAGAACATGAAAAAAATCATGGAGTAAGAAAACCAAGAACTACAATGGAAACTAACAGGCTGCTAAAATATTTTAATTTCACATCATTTATTCCTGTTACAGTTTAAAAAACTACCAAGTGTCAGGAAGAAGGCAAAAAGCTAATCCAATGAAACTAAGTGACAAAATTCCAATTGTCTCTTGGCCACCGGTCTCTGACCTCTGGCACTAACTGTGCAGCAACTGAAAACAAGTTGGTAATTGAAGGTGGCCTCTGTATTAAACAATTCCAACATAATCAGCCAGATCTTTCTTCAAGAATTAACAGACCTTTTGTTTTCTGTAATTATTGTACATATTGTCCTGCCACTAAACAATATTTTCTTACTATAGCAAGCTATATACTTTCACGGCAAAGCCATTTCTGCATTTCAATTCCAGCAGGAATAGACTGTGCCCATCACAATGAATGTACTGATCATTTCAAGAGAAACTAGTCCTGTGTCCCACTGCAGCACAGAATAAATTTTAAATGCACCGAAAGGTAATTCTACTCTTGAATTCCACTGCCAACTGAAAGAAATACACCCTCCTCACCCTTTACCCAGGCAGGCAACAACACAGAAGAAAAAGTAGGTCTTGGCATTCCATTACTAATATAATGGACAGGTTTTAAGGAAGGTTTGAAGTTCATTAAAGAGAAAAAATAACCCTGTTGTTGCTGTTGCCCTTTTGTCACAACCTCAAAGACAGACATTCCAAACAAAGCTTGCTTTACAACAGTCCAAGCCATACCTTTACAGTCTTGTTTACCTCTGCTTTTCTCATACTCTCCTTTTTGTTGAAATTTCCATTTAACTTTTTGCAGTTATTTGAAAACTCTTGTTTCATCATTTTTTTCCCCTTGGTAAGGGAAATGTTCACATTCTCAGTATTGTGCACATTATATGTATTGCAACTTACATATTCCAAGTAAGCACGAAGGTGTCTTTAATACTATAAATGCCTTCAAAAATATTTCCTTATACATAAAATATGGAGTCTTTGGGGAAAAAAACCATAATGGTATCAGTTCCAGCTAAATGTTGTCCCTTTAATGCTAAATTATTTTTTAACAATTTTAAGTGCTCTGAAGAAAGAGTAAAACAAATACCAATGAAGCATTTTCATAGACATCAGGCTAACCCTCTAATTTAGATTTTTCTTAACTAAATCACATCACCAAAATACAATGTGTAACTGCCTACTGGCCTCTACTTCACCTGAAATTCATTCTTAGATGACAGGATTTCAACCTTTACCCAAACACCCTTTGAGAAAGTCTGTGAACCTGTGTCACTGCGCAGTTGAACATTTTATAACCAAACCGAAATGCATTTCACTCAGACAATTCTAACATGCTAAGGAAGAAGCTGAAGGGATTGGTTTTGGGGGGCTTTCTTTTTTCCCACAGATTCATATATTTGTTGTTTCATTTCTTCAGTATATATCAGTATGAACTAATAACACCTTTGAGGAGTGTTTAGCCTTGATTTTCTCACAAGTTTCCAACACAACTGTGTTCCCGTAGAAGTGATGGTTCTCTATAACTATTTTTCATTATATTCCAGCATTAGTATTGATAAAAACTGCAAGCATCAGACTTCAGGCTTTCTAGCCACCTACATTCAGCTGATGAACTACAAGTTTCTCTGACAACTTTTGCCAAGATAAGGACTCCATGGTCAGAACTTTGGCAGAGAAGTTTCTAATTTCCCCCACAGGCTTATGCTTCCAGCATCTTATCTGCACCTACTGGATTCCCCCTCCTTTTTTTTTTTTTTTTTTCCCTTTTTGTTTTTTTTTAATACCAACAGTTAGAAACCAGAGTTCTGGAAGAATTTCACCTACTGCTCTTATTTGGGACAGCCCATTTAAATCAACTGCACTACCCTGTAAGATGCCCTGGATGGTGGAGCAGCCATTTCCTTGGTCCTACCAAGCAAGTCTTTCCACCACACCTCCAACAAACTGCCATCCAAATTCCACATCTGTCATCCACAGCTGCCAGAAACACTTCCTCAGATTAACCACTCAGAAATTACTTTTCTGTTGCAAAAAGAGCTGGGTGCATGTTAAATGAAAAAGCAATTAAAAGAACCTGCAGCCAACAGGGATGATATGTAAGGTCAGAAAAAAACGGGAGGAAGGAGGATATATAGATGTCTACGGTTAAAAACACCTCCGTTTTAGACTTAGAAGAGCAGAGTATTGCTCTACAGTGTTATGAAGTTAAGTAACCAACACTGAAAACCTGCAATTTCACCACTTACTGGTGTCTTTAAAAAAAGGAAGGGAGGGAAGAGTAAAAAGCAGTAATTTTTTCATGGATTGAGATGACAGACACTGACTGCAAACTTGGTAAAAACAAAATATAGAAAAAACAGGGGATTTTTTTTACTGATATAACTAGCCCAAAATACCTACCTTAGACTACTTCTTCCTCCTGTTTTAAAAAGAGACCTGTTTCTCTAATGTTTTGTTATTGATCTGGAAGAGGTAATGACTAAGGGGAGATGTAAAGACAGCATATGAAAAAGGCTGGCAATGTAGTTCTTGAAGCACTGTAAAAACTTAAGGCTGTGTTCTTTCTCCTCCTACCCTCTATTATTCTGTGTGATATAATCATGTTGCATACAGTTATTAATCAAAAGCTTCTCAAAGCTTTTCACAAACATCTAGTTAGACCTTATAAAAGAAACAGTAATTTCCATCTTTCCAAACAAGACTTACAGACAGGGACCTGATCTAAGACAATGCCATGTCTCAACCAGAACCTGTGCATCTACACTGTTGTCACTGCTGTCCAGCCCAGCACCCACCTGGGTGTCCTTTTTGGTCTGCCTCTGACAGCTCTCAAACCACTTACTATATACATTTAAACATACACTTTAAAACTATTTACCAGACCAATCTGACTGCAGAAAGACTGTTGTTCAAATGAGCTGGAGGGTTTCCTTTGTATTACAAGCAGAGCATATTACACAAAGCATTTTAATTACATCAAACAACAGTGCTGCTAAAACAAGCTCTTCACCCCAGGAACAAACATTAAGCTATGCAGAAACTAAACATGCCACAGAGCACAGGAGTTTCATTTGAAGACAAAATTAAGATTTCAGCCCTTCCTTTCCTTAAAAGCACACACAGTGAAAATATACCTGTATAACAAACAAAAACCCAAACTCCATTTCAGCAATATTCTGACTAATATTTGAGACCTTTAAATGTCACTTCTGACCATTGTATGAACCATTCTAATCAATTAGCATGACATAAAATTAGATAACTAGGAACATCAAATCCATCTCCTGGCATGGGAAAACAGTAGGAGACCAAAGATATATTTTGAAAACAAGGCACTTCACTTTCTTCCTTAGACATGCTGTTGTCATATCTGCATATAACAAAGTGACCTTGGTTGCCACCTTGGGTGCTAAAGAGCAGGTGTTGGAAACAGAACCTGCTAAGGGCTGAAAAGGAGAAAGGAAAACAACTAACCAAACCTCACTGTGCAAATCCAAGTCCCAGACAAACTTCTTTGTACACAGCCAGTGTAGGTGGGGATACTAAGATCACAAAGCACTTGCTTTCAGGCAAGGATTTGCCCTCAGTAAGCTCAGTCTCACTTGTAAGGGCAGGCTGGGACAAGAGCCAAAGCAGCCTCAGACAGCACTCACACAATCCCTGCAGCTGATATGGGGAATATGGGAGGGGGAACTGTTGGATGGCAGGATAAGCACAGGCCCTGCTTCAAATGTGCCTTTGGTCTGCCTCAATGCAATGTTTTATGACAGTTTGGCAAGTCATAAATGAACCAACAGGTGTAGACATCTCTCTCACCTATAAAATGAACAATTGTAGGGTAATGCTAATGAAAGTATCCAACCAACACTTTGAACCACTTACCATCCTTCCACCTTCATAAAGCTTGCTGAAGACAGGTAGAAAGTAGTCTCTAATAAGGCTTTTTATAGACAAACTCCCCTTTTCACTGTTCTATCATGTTTTATAATTTAAAAAAAAATCCACAAGCCCAAAAGTGATTTACCAGATATTAAACATAAAATTAAAAGGCAATGCTGTTTTCTTTACACTGAGCTGACAAAGAAGGTGAACAAAGAAGTAAAATTTTAAAAACACAATAAAGTTCAAACATTCATTACACTGTATTCCAAGCTATTACTAAATAGTAGCTGAAGATGCAAGGAATACCTTTTATAATAATCAAAACGCAGTCACAACAGAAGCCATAAGAAACTCAAGGAAAAAGGAAATCTTCATGGACACCTCAGAGCAAGCCTAAGCATCCAATCCTTATGTCACTCCTCACTGCTCCTCATCTGCTCAGGGCAGAGTCTCACAGCACCTGTTGAAAATGCAAATACTCCATTACCAGTTAGGTACCACACAAAGGCAAACCTCCAGAACAGGCAGCACCTTTGAGAGCAAGCAGTGTGTTATGAATAATTTGGGGGGGAAGCTACTGGCCTCCTTCCACACCAACACAGAGGCCAGATAACTCTGGATATAGCCCCTCTGTCCCACACCACCCAAAAGTCACTTTAGAGTCTTTAGCCCCACGACAAAAGAAAGCTCTGGATCTTCCAAAACTCAGAGACAAAACTGAATTCCTAAAGCAAAACTGCATTCAACATCAATGACTGAGCACATTTCATTGCCTTTATTTTTAAAACTGGAGAAGAATAAATTATTTTCAATAATCCAGTTCTGAGTATCTGCACCATCTTCCACTCATGAAACACTTATGTCCATACTCTGGAAAACTGTCAGGGTTTTTTTTTTTTTTTAAGATACTCATTTCGAGATCACAATACTTCCATTTCAGTATTCAGTATCAACCACAAGATTCGATTATCTAAGGAGCTGGACAAACACTTTAGCAATTTACTTCAGAAAAAGTAATTTTATGTTTCTTAAATGAATATGAGTACTAAGGGAGACTAAGTCAAGTTCCACTTCATAATTACTCATTTCTATGAACATGTGTTGACATTTTTCCGCATATGGCCATTCTTTCTAAAGCAGAATTTGAAGCTAAATTTCACATAAATGACTTAAACTGTTTCCCAGCACTCGTGCTTTTTAGTCTTATCTCTACCAGACATAAGACTGCAAGATTTCCTGATAACCACCCACTTAGAATGAAGGGATAGAGAAACCAACACAAATTCAGAGATATTCTGCTGTTCTTACTTTCCAAATGAGCATACTTAGTTCCTAAGCATCTCTACTGAATAGGAAAATAACATTTTTTTTTTAAAAAGCACAAACAGGAAAGGAGGAAGATACACATTCAATGTTATACCACAACATTGTTGCACCTCCTAGTCCCAGTCACACAGGGCCCCTACAAATTTGGGACTCCTTCCCTCCAGAGTACGTACAAGCTGTTTAATCCTCATTGCACCTTACTGCCCAGAGCTGATGCAGGCCCCTTCTCAACAACCTTCCCACATGCACTTCAGAAATATTGATAACTGCACTTACTTCCAGGTTCAGTGCAGCTCTCATTTAAAACCATCTGTAATAAGGAACAGTCCAATAACTTACTATCATCAAACCTCTTCATCATAAGATAAAGCATGAGACTATGAAATGTAATACCATTCACAAAATTGATGAGAAAGGATGGCAATCCTTTCCCAAAGCATAAACAGCCACAGGACATCCTTTCCCTACGGAAGCCAAGGGACAAACAAGTTACATAACACATTTTACAGAGAGCAACAAAGAGAAGGCACAATAGAATAAACCCTTCATGGAGTATAGGAACCAAAACAAAATAACAACCAGGAATATAAAGAAAATAATTAATTAAAGATGCAAAAAATGTTGTTTTGAAAGCAATTACAATTTTGATACTATCTTATGTTACTTTTACTTGAATACATCCCTTCAAAAATACACTGTAATCAGCATAAAATAGGAGGGCTTTCATGTAGATATACTGTATCTATCACTATTTTAAAATTAAGAATTTCTTTTTACTTCCATTTCATAGGCCTTGTCAGCCAATGAAGCACTGCCTTAAAATTTTTCCTCTATCTGTATAAAAAAATTATACCAACTTATCTAAGTTCTCTGCTTTTTGGAAAGAGTGACCAGATACAGAAAAGAAGTCGATGCAACAAAACTACAAAAAAATTGTTCCGACTGTTTCTATAAAGGAGAAAAAATAAGGAAGGCAGACAGGCAAAGAGCTATTCAAAACTGGGAAGCTTTTCTAAAAATATTTAATAACACAAAAACTAATTAGGCTAAATTTTTATTTATCTAGATTATTATATTAAGATGATATGCAAGAGCAAGTTTCAACACCACCATTAGCAGTGAAATACTGAAATACAAAAATTTCACTACTCTCTTGGAACCACCCAACACTGCACTGATTGACAGAAGATGCATTCACAGCCACACAACCTCAATCCTCCCTTGTATCCACACCAACTTAAATAACTTTGCTGCTCTGGCTGAGAAGCAAAAATAATCCATAAAGTCAAAACCAAAAAATCTGTGCAGTTCCGTGAGCTTCTATAATTCACTGTCTATGCCCATCCATTAGTACTACCAAGAGAGGTAAGTAGAATGCTTCAGCAAAAACAAATAATGTAGCAGCAGTGCAATTTTAGTCCTGATTTACTTTAGGCTGAAATCAAAGCTACACAGGACACTCTTCAAACTGCAGGCACTGTGGGAGTTGACTTTTGAACAAGATACACCTTTAAAGAACATCAGGAATAAGTCAATTCTGTAACTTAACACAAAGATTAATTCTCATTTTCAATCCAGGTTTTCAGCTTAACTTTAGGACTCTTGACCAAATTTTAACTGAATTGCTTTTTTGCTCATGGTTCCAGAGGAATGCATTTCCATGAGGGAAAACACAGAATACTCTTGAGTTGGAAGGGACCACAAGGATCATTAAGTCCAGCTCCTGGCCCCGCAGAGGACATCCCACGAGTCACACCCTGTGCCAGAGAGCATTGCCCAAATGCTGGTTGAACTTCCCTGGGGAGCCTGTTCCAGTGCCCAGCCACCCTCTGGGTGAAGAACCTTTCCCTGACATCCAACCTAAACCCTCCCTGAAACAGCTTCAAGCCTTTCCTTCAGCTCCTGTCACTGATGGTCACCACAGAGAAGAGATCAGTCTGCCCCTCCTCTTCCCCTCACAAAGAGAATCTGTTATTAGAAAACCGTAGTAGGAAACAGGGCATTTACTGAAAACATGATATTCTCAGACATCTCAAATCCCACTGCATTCACCAAAAAAAACTTATTTTCCCTTCCACTGTCTTTTCTGCTCAAAAAATTTAACTACCTTATACAATTATCACAAAACTTCAGGATTAAAAAGGCAGTGACTTTAATGCTATTCCCTCTTGAGATAACAAGCCAAACTCTGAATTGCAAAGCACCTAATACTTCTAAAATTCCTCTTAAATTCAGTAGCCAAAATTTGGCAAATTTCCTGCTTACTCAGCACACCAGCAAAATGGTTAATCTTGTTCTCTTTTAGAAAGCAATCACCCACAAATTTCAAATATTCTGGAAAAGGTATTAAGTGTCCAAATGTGAAGGAGCATCACAAAACTGTTGGTTTTTATTTTGCACCATTTCTATACTGAAAGACTAACTTATTGATTTTTTTTTTTTAATAACAGACTCCGTGTTATAGTTTTTTCCTTCTACTTTCTGCGGCTTAATCCTGGCATCAAAAAAAATTCATCCAAAGGATGGCATTCATGCTGCCAACAAACATACAGCTTTTGGCAGACTACAGAGAAGTCAGTGCTTCTCACAGAGCAGCTCTGTGCTGTATAGAGGCTGATGCCAGTAAAACATTAGCCCAAACTGAAGCCTATTACATAAAATATACACAAGCATCGGCATCATACTCCAAAAATTCATTTATCTTGATGAGTAACAAAGTCTTTAAAGGCCTTATAACTAAAAATAAACAAATGAAGTATAGAGTTGTCTCTACATTTCATTTTAAACTGGAAAAAACCACTAAATAATACAGAAAATAAAAAAAACACTTATGGGAGAGCACAAGCAAAGACAGCCTAGGAGAGCACAAGCAAAGATAGCCTAAAGACTCCAATGCAAGATATTACTCTCACTGCCTTTAAGTAATTATTGCTTTCTAAGCTCTTTGTCTGTCCTTTGACACTGGAAACAGATGAGGAATTGTATCTCAAGCAGAAAAACTGCTTCATATGAAGGATAAAAAGAACAGCACTGAAGGTCTGTTCATTAACTGTACACTCATAAATGCACAGTAAGCAATAGAAGCTTTTCAGTTCAGCTCATCTTCTGCAGAGTAGCACACTCAGTAGCAGGGTATGGAAACATTAAATGAAACACAGTAAGAGATGCATTGTCCTCTACTTCCCAATTCCTCAAAAGCTGATTCCCCGAAATCCAGTACTTTGACACAGCTGCAAGCTAAACTCATAGCTCAAGCTATTAGATGGACTTTGTTGCTCAGATTTCTGTGGACAGATATTTTCAGGAACTAATGGACTTGTTCAATCAAACAGATTCATTAACTAGCCATGAGAGTAAATAACCTTTATAGGAACTGCATGCAGCAACTCTTCTGGACTACAGGGACCACAAGCACCAAGACATATGCATATACACATATAAAATACATAGCAATGTACAATAATATACTTAATGTAGAAGCTGGTCTTAGTGGAATCATGTTTAACACATGAGCCAAGTTCTAATGTAATTTTACATTACTTCTTGTTCCTATCATTTTTTTTTTCTAGACAATGGCAAAAAAAAAAGGCACATTGTCTTTGTTAAATGAACTCTGATGCTTTAAATTCACACCAGATTTTTATGCACTTGTAAGTTGACCAAATCAGGATGAAATTATTTGGCTTCAAAAGATCATCTACCCCTGTTCTATCCTACAAAGTAAAAAAAAAAAAAAATACCATGCAAAACACAGGCAAAGAGTTATAAACTAGAGCAATAAATAAAAGCTCAAAGCATATGTTCATGGTCACCATAATCGTACTACACATAAAACCAGTATTCTGCTCATTATCCGTGCAGAACTCTTATCAAGTCAAAATTTTCTAGTATAAATATCTGTGTATTTCCATACAATATTTGCATGCAATTATTCTGGCATCAAGTAGACTTAAAAAGTCATAACACTTTAGGAGGTCATCTTTATGGCTATGGGCTACCTCATTTTAAAAAACAGTGAAAAGTCATTTTTTCACAGAAGGCAACAGTCACAGAACTCATTTTAGTTCATGTAATACCTCACAAGTCTTGCGTTTGGCATTTGGCAATACCAGAGCCCAACCAGAAATTTACTTTTATGTATTATCTAGAAATCTCACAGAAATAATTCTAAAGGCAAGCAGACTAGAAATATTCTGAGCATCTTCCCCTTACTATCTCAAACATAACATGGTACCTTCCAAATAACCTTGAAATCTAGTGCAAATGATGATTTCACATTACTATCACAGAATCACAGAAGTTCAAGACTGGAAGAGACCTGTAAGATCATCAAGTCCAGCCCATGTTCTAACTGTTCAACTAGATCATGGCAGCAAGTGCCACATCCAGTCTTTTTTTGAATTCTTCAAGGGATGGTGACTCCACCACCTCACTGGGTAAATGATTCCAGTATCTGACCACTCTTTCTGTGAAATATTTCCTTCTTAATTCTAACTTACATCTCGCTTGACGCAGCTTGAGACTGTGTCCTCTTGTTCTGTCTGTTGTCGCCCAGAGAAAGAGGCCGACCCCCAGCTCACCACAGCCACCCTTCAGGAAGTTGTGCTATACTGGCTCTCAAATCCTCCCTGCTATATATCTCTTCACACAGTACATCTGACTGCTAGCCAGCCACTGGAATACTGACAGGGCTAAAATACACCTGTGTATTTGCAGCACACCACTTTACCCGGGCAGCAAGGGGGCAAGGAAGAAAGCTGAGGGAAGGCAGCACCCTGGGAGACTTGCCCACCACCTGAGTGCAGGCAACAGGCACAAAGAGCTGAGCCAGCTCTCTCTCAGGACAGTCTACACAGTAAAACTTAACTGAAGTCACACTTTTTATTCATCAGTTTAAAGTGTCCAAACAAAAGAATCCATTAAGAAAAGCTGAGATTTACAGTTCTTGCTCCTTCCAAAAACATCATTAAATCAGCTTCTTATTACACAGCAACATGAAGGAACTGTTTACAAATCAAAAATGTACCTTTGTAAGCACAGCAAACAAGTCAGGGTGTGGTTGCCTCGAAACTGGCAGGGAACTTTTGCCTGTCAAATATTTCCAGTTCTACCGTGCAGCAGCTTGGGTTTAAGGCAACATAATGCAACAGGTTAAAACTCATTCAGAGCTCTCATGCCACTGCCACAACTACAAGGTGTGCCTTTTGGCTCTTCTGGAGCTACTCGTCACTGTTCACCTCACTTTGCTTGCCCATTCAAAGAAAAACATCCATCATCTCTTCACAACATGGTACGTGGTAAAGCACCCTGACTTCCACAAAGAGAAGTTCAAGCATTTAGGATTTGCTCAAGAGACAATAAGCACACTATTTAATGCAATATTGAAGAAACCAAACCCTCATAGGATGGGAGCAACAAATTACCTACACATTACTACTGTTCAACAAATATGAAGTGGGAGAAAAGCAGCAGCAGTAAGCTTTTTTAAATGGTGACCCAGTAATTGGAAAAGAAGGGAAGAGGATGATGCACTCAGCCTTCCACAAGGATGTACACTTACACTTATAAATATGGATTAAACTGACAGCTTGTAAAGCTAAAAAGTTTGATATCCAGTCAGAACAATCTCGTCTCAAAGTCACTGTGGATAGCCACAGAAGGTTTGGACAATAAATGACTGACTATGAAATAAAATGTTATATTAAATCCATTGCCGATAAATGTAACAGAATGGAAAAATAACCTCAAGTGGTAACAACTGAAATAGTTTAAAAGAGAAAATAAAACAAAAATCGTTGTCCTATACAACCTACCATACATTGCTCAAAAAGATAGAGAGACCAGAGAAAAGGGACAAACAGACATAGCTTGTCTTCCATACAAAAATTACAGATAATTATGGCCTTGGAGGCATAAAAAAGAGCTAAAAATCAGCAACATAAAGCATGAAATAGTTATCCATTTTATACAAGGATTGGCAAAATATCAGTAAGATAACCAGACTTTAGGAATTCAAGAGCAATCTTCTTCCCTACAATATATAATTGTTACCACAGGACAACATCAAAATCAGAATTACAGTTTGATTGTGAATCCACAGAAGATCAGGCACTTTTTAACATAACACCCTAAATCTGTCACCTCTAATGCTGGCAGGTGTTAAGCCAGTATAACACTGTAAAAAGTGCTTGTAGCATCTTATATATGGCTTGTAATAACCTCTTACAATTTTCCTCTAATATTTGAAAAAAATTGAAAGGGGGGGGTGTGCTACATACACCTTGCAGTGTTTAAGGTTTAGATTTACATCCTCAAAACTGATACATGTAAAACAGTATTCATTAATATGTATCTAAGTCATTCTCAAAAGATGAAAAGAACTGTTGTTCTCTCCTTTTTCAGTAGGAAAATGCAGCATTTCCTGAATATCATGTCAACCTAAAGTCTTCTAGACACCATTTGGAACACAGGAGAAGGGAGAACGTCACAAGGGTCACAAATGAGTCATCTGAAACTACAGACTAGCAAAGTTCCACAAACTGCTTCATCAAGGAGCCCTAAAAAACCTGAAATAAATCCCACGCATTCCTATATCATCAGAAGATTCATACTAGGTGGAAATATGCACATAATTGGAAGAAAAAAAAAAGGCAGCTTTTAAAATAAAGCCTGTGATAACAAAAAGTTACAAGGTTTTTTAAATGTACTTCAAAGCTCCCATTCAACCTTTGAAAACACCTCTTATTTGTAAGCACATAATGTAAGATTACGCAATTGCATTATGGCAGTCCCAAAATATTATGTGCTGAAAACACCAAAGCATTTACAGGCAATGCTTGCCAAACAGTCATTCCATCAAAACCACGACTCAACCACTACTTGAGCTAAACTTGTTTGAACCAAATCGAAATATAGATGTAAAGTAAGTTCATACTAAATTGCAACACAAATTCCAGGAAAACAAAAATAACACACCTGTTGGAATACATGCACAGAAGCAATCTGCCATGCAGAGACCTGCCAGACACAGATTTGAAAGAGGAGATGGGGGCAAAAAAAAAAAAAAAAACCAGTTCACAAACTATGTTTCATAACAGGAACATACAGAAAATCCATAAATTCCTCAGATCACTGACATGGTATAGGTGGGAACTGCACTGAGAAATGAAAGGAGTGACACAATCCCAATAGAAGAAAAAAAAAAAAAATAACCAGAAACCAAGGAAACCAAGGGGTCTGTCACCTATAGATTTCAAGTACAGTTTAAAACATAACTAGATTATTCTCATCCAACAGCTGTGTAGTGTGTTGTGAAAGAGACTTTGTCTCATCCCAGTTTCTAGTGTCCAAAACAACCAACAAGAGTCTCAATTAACATCCTCATTGCAGAAGGATATAAAATCAAAAGAAATACAGAAAAATTGTTGTGGCTGTGAATTCTCTCAGAATGAGACAGCAGCTGTACTCCACTCACACAGTTGCATTTGTTACAACCTGTGTTCTTCTTCTCTTACAGATAAAAGTTATACCAGCTCTTTAAAAATGTATTTCCTAGCTTTGCTGGCCTTCAGAAAAGGCAATGTACAAGCACCCAGAAACACCAGAAGTTACAATACTGACTTTTAGGATGTGACTTCATGAGCAAATTTTTGGTGCAGCTAATTGTCCCTCTCATGTCTTCTCAATTTTAGGTATGAGGTGGAAGAGGACTGACACAGCGACATGACCCCATGCCCTGTGCAGCACTGACATTACATGGGAGGGGGGGCCCAGAAGCAAAACCTAGCATAAGAGAGGCCAGTCATAATGCAGCTCCAGGTGCAAGTCTGACACATAAGGCATCCTAGCTCTTCATTAAGTATATTAGGTTGTATTGCAGGTTCCTTCCCTGGGCTGTCAAACAAAATTTTTAGAGACACCTCTCAATATCAGAACTTCGAAGGAGATTGAAGAAATCCTGCACACACACACCCCCCACCACCTCCACGTAAGCACATTTCAGCTTTTGGTGCTTTTATAAACTAAGAGTTTTCAAATTAAAAATTAAAAACAAAGTCACAAAAACCAGTGAAACCAAAGTTCCCCGCTCTACTCTGTCTTAACCACACAGGTCTCCTGTGGGCATGTAAGAACGGCTCACTAACATTCAGGAAAGAGGGTCACTTGGCACACCGTAGTGTTAACAAGTGCTCTCTCTGCATAATTTAGCTTAGGCAGCAATCATGTAAGAAACTTTGAAAATTCACAAAATACCCTTCAATCACAAACCGTCAAAGACAGAGTCTAAACCATTCTCGGGAAAAATAACTGAACTCCTTGCACTGAAGAGCCCTCCTAAGTACTCCTCAAAAGATAACACTAACAACAAAGGTTATTAACATCTTCAGTAATTTTCTGACCTGCAAGGAACAAACAGGACCTCAGCTACTGTTACCTTATCTGTAACACTACAGTATGTTTAAAGCACCTTTGCTCTTTCCTCATCTGCCTTTAAGAAATACGAGAAGAAAAAAAAAAAATCTACCTGCACACAGGTAAACTCCCCTTGTTCCACTCATCTCAAGCTCAGACACTCTTCGCATTTAAAAAGAAAACTTGAGCCAAATGCATGTTAGCTTTGCACTGCAGAAATCACATTTTCTCTAGTAGAAATACAAGAGCTTCAAAGTATAGTCGCTGTACTAAGTAAATTTTGCCACAGGATGATTCTTTCTGTCCATCAAAATTTCTTTAAATTCCTACAATGTTTTTTTGAAAAAATCATTCTATTTCCATTAACAATTAGAACAAAAGGTCAGAAAATGTTACAATGAATAGTCAAGCTCTGCAGCTAAGAAATTTATCTGGATTTTTCTGTGTAATTTCTCTTACAGTTTAACTACACACTGTGAAACAGACCTTCAAAAGAAACCAAAGGTTTCTTTCTCAGCCCACTTCCGTTCCATCTTCTTCACAATGTGAGCTTTCTACTGCATGTCAAAAAATTATCAGGCAAAACGCTAATATCCGACAAGAAAAAAGTTATTTAAATTCAAATAAAATACATTTTAAAATATTTCAAACCTAAAGCAACTCCCTGAAGTTATTCGTGAGTAACAGTCATGACCTCAACATATTAAACCTCATTTAAAAACTGCTTCCTCCAAGCTCCACTGTCAACACGGCACTTGAGTTCTTTAGTTACATTTCAGAATAAACAGGTGTCAAAACTTCACTTCCTTTCCCTCAGTGTTCTGCCACCATATCTTGGTATTGTGGAAAGCACTTCATGTATGTCATTTTCCAGGTGTAACTACTCCAAATTATGGTATTTTGCCTTATAATGAAAGGGAGACACTGAATTTGACTGCTGTCTTTATCCTTCATAATTTCCTGGTTTTTCCACTTATGTAGCAGGAAGTGGCACGTTCTGCATTACAGTAGCCAGATACCCACAAGACTTTTATGCAAGATAAGGGAATTCTTACCCTGCTCATCAATTCCTTTTGATAGCTGTTCTAAAAAAGGTTTACAAAAATCTTCAGATTTTTATTCCTATCAGAACCAACATCTGTTAAGTCCAAAGAATAGTCTTCATCTAAAATATACCAAAAGTTGATCTGATTTAATGGCAACAGCATCATGACAGACATACACACACCAAAAAAAATCCCTTTTCCCCCAAAATAAGCATTCTAAATTCATTCTCTTCTTTTGTAAAAACCTTACCAAGCAAAATTTTAGTTACAGTTGCAGCCATATAAGCAATTCACAGAGCAAACTGATAAACTGAGCAGGACTACATGGCAAGTTCAATTATGGATGCACCATATGCCTCCATCATCCTTTAGGTACACAAAAGAATCAATTTGTGCAATTTGTTCAAAACACAAAAAGCCCTTTTGGCAAGATCACCCTTCAGCTGAACCAGCAGTCTGAACCCTTGCCTGCTGTGAGCATCACTCACTCCACACAGCAGCAACAGCACCTTAAACAAGCACAGGAGTTACAAGGCTCTGCTACAGAACAGAGCCATGAACGTGGCAGGGGAATTTGCCAGATCCCTGTGTTTTTTGGAAGAAATAACCAGTGGGTTTCTTTTGGTGGAGATATTTTTTCCTAATTAACCTTCCTCTGATACTTGAGGTGACCTTTACCAACATCTCTCAGCAGGGTGTAACAGTAGGCCTGGATGTAGAGAGTTGCTTCCAAGTTTTGTAACTCAGTTCTCAATTTACCTCTTACTTTACACACAGCCAGAGCTGCAAATCAGTAAACTCTAAAAATGAAATGTTTATGTCCCAGCAAACATATACATCAAGAAAATTCTTACCTACACCTTCACTGAAAGCCATTATCACAATAAGGAACAAAACCCAAAAAGACTAATAACATTTGTTATTAGCTTCAATATAAAAACACATAAATCTGAGTATACCTTGAACACATATTCCAGTATCAATTCTTACTTCTTTTTGTAGGCTGCAGTTCAGGGTTATCTTTCAGGAGACATGGTGATCAGCAGAGTCACACTAAAAAGCAGCATGCCAAGTAACCACCACTTTTTCCTAGTAAGGACTCTCAACCAGAATATAACATGGTAGAGGTTCAGCAACACTACATCTCTCCTGCCCATTTTCTCTCCTCTTCCAGTGGTCATTAGCCAGTTGTTCAGCTAATTACTGTTTGATCTACTACTCAGTGTTGCTGCAATTATGCAAAGTGGAGCTTAGCTTTTAAGAACAATCTCCATTTTATCTACTAAAACACATGAAAACAAAGACTAATCAAGCAAGTACTTTATCCTATATTATCCCACCAGTGAAAAGGAAAGGCTTCTCCAAAAGATGAAGCTCATTAATTACAGCAACTTTTACACAACTTTTCAAAAGCATCAGCTGGGGAGAAAAATAATAAAGAAAAAATTAAAAATCAGCAATGCTGACTACCTGCCCTCTGAGCATTCAGTTGCCTTTGCAGGAAAGTTTTAATGCCCTACCAGTGCCTCCCACTCCTCAAGGCTACACAAATTTCTCTACTCCTGCCAGCTTTTTGGGAAAGAGTGGAGTCTTAAGAGGCTTTTTTAAAGGCATGGAAATCAAAAACTAAAACATATTTATAGGTACTAGGCTATTTCTTTGATTTCACCAGTTGGTAAGACAGGAACTAATAAAAAAAACCAGGACTGCATTCACCTTGGCCACAGCTGCTTTAAAGCAGGTTCACCTTCCATAATTAAACTCACTTACTGAAAGCCAAGAACAATCAGCAAGGTCTTCAGAGTCAAACTTCTCAGCAAAAGCAAAAATGAGGCACTAATTCTTAAATTTCAGTCAAGACATATTCTAAACGTTTATCTGGTATAGATCACTGTCCTAGAAGAAAACTACGACAGAAAGCAGCTTTAGATAATTCCCCCTCCAGGGAAACCTCCATCTCCAACTAAACACTGCCTTAGGTTACAAATAAAAATTTTCCAGCCATATTTCTGCCACTGAAAAATACTTTATAATGGAGGGGAAAAGCTTAATAACGCACTTTATGGGAAAGAAAGAAAGAAAGAAAAAATAATTCAAGTTTACTATACCCCAATTTTCTTCACCTTATCCATTCCACAAGTCATTCCACATACAGAACAGTTCAAACATAAAGGCAACTCAAGTCTGAAGTAACAGTAATTTTATTTCTCTTCCTTTTATTTTCATTCCCAATTTCTCAGCATTTTTATTTCAAGATTCATGTTTCCAGGACACCAGACAGACTTTCACCCAGCAACAATAACATCTCTATAGCCGCCCTACAGTAATCCCCCTGCAAGCCACCTCTATTTCACTCAAGGCAGAGACTTCCCACCCTAAAATACAGCCTTGCTTTCTCCTAAACTATTTGTGAATTACATATACACACCAAAAGTTAAGCTCCTACAAGTCTAGAAAGGTTTAGCCGGCCTACATCTACTATAAATAATATTTCAACAGTAAGGTTGAAGTTGATAACCATGAACACTGTGGATTTTTTTACATGTTGTTCTACAAAGAACAAGCTGCAGTTTAGAAAACCCACGCCTATGACTACAGAAAGTGAGCTGCAGGTACATTATGAAATAAGTTCATCCTGTAAAAGTGACAAAAAATATTAAACTTTCCTCAGGAAAATAAAACTCTTAATCTTAGAAAACTTGAGTTAGCTGAATCTCCATGCAACAACCCACATAATTTCATGGCAGATTAAATGAATCATTTAAATAATCCAAGAAGCACAAAGCCATTCAAATAGGCACTGTTTACATTTTTATCTCATCTGTGTCCACTGATCAAATTAACAGAAAAAAGTAACACTGGCAAGATAACAAGAGTGTCTCAATTAGATTAATTATGCCTGATAAATCTTTTCCCATGAGGTGTAAGGCAAGACAGCTGTGACAAGCACGGGCTGCAAACTGATTTGTCCTTATGTCTTGAAACACTACGTGCTATCTTATAAATGAAGCAAGTGACCCTATCTGCTGAGAGCCCGTGGCACAAGAGCTGTATTTGCCGGAAAAGAAATGTTGTGCAGGCCCCAGCAAGTTTTAGTTAGTCTTCAGCAAAAATCCAAGTTACATGACTAAAAGTATTCCCATAGGAGAGGTGTGAACCTAAACCAAGAATCCAGTGTCAGGATGACCTGGACCCTGCACCAAGAGAGCTCTGTGACAGCTTGCTTCTGCTCCGGCATTACCATGCAGCCTGCTAGACATCACAAGCAGTATGAAGAAAGATACAAGCAGCAAGGGCAAAACATCTTTTTTTCACTGGTCCATGTAAAAGACTGATTTGCATGTGGACAAAAATATCATTACTGTCTGTTCTCTGTTCCCTGCCACTACTTCATTTCCCTACTCACTGTTACTGAGAATGCCCACTTACATATTTCTCCCATAAGCATTTATTCTGGCATGACTATTACTGACTTAGACACATTAAAATATGGTGCAAAGTGCATCTCTGCATGCAGATCAAGCAAACAGTAATTTATAAACTGGAAGCTGACACCAAAAATAAAAAAGGCAGAAAACTACTTTTTCACTCAAAGTCAGACAACCACCACAGCTTGCTTGATGCCTAGCTTCAAGAAATGCAATATAACATGCCACACAAGGCAAAATGCATCAGAAGGATAACTAAAATGATGTGCAACTTCTACCAGTTCAATTTAGACAGAAAAAAAGCTTCAAAGAGCAGAGAAATAGATTGATTAAATCTGCAGCTGCATGAAACAAGCTGGCTATAAATTAGTTTACTTCGAACTAAACAATGGTAAAAACCCTTTCTGAGAACAGTAATATAGTAAAATATTATTCAAGCTAAGACTCCTCACCCACCTAGGAGTAAAAATAGACATTTCTGAAAATGTACTATCTCAGCTGCTGTAGATAAGAGCAAGTTAAAAATATCTGCCAAAGTGCTTGATGGTGCCCTGTCTAAACCCAGAAGTGACACTGACTTTTACTCAGCACTAGTGAGATCCCAGCTAAAGGAACATGCCTCGTTTTAGCCTGCTCAGTGTAACAAAGATGGACTAAAGAAAGTTCAGCAGAGACCACCAAGCCATCAGGGGACTGAAGTGCACAAGGAATAAGGACAGGCTGAATTACCTGCACTTGCTGCTCTGGAGAAGGCTTGAGGAAACATCTTGCTTTCTGCACCTACGTAAGGGGGTTTTACAGAAAAGACTAAGCTAAAGTCACTATCACTGTAAGTTTCTGAAATTCAATAATCAAGGCCAGGAAAGACTCCTCCATTGCAGAATGTGTAAGAAAACAATTTTGTGGCACATGAAACACTAAAATAAATATCCCTTCCTCAACATTTTTGTTGATAAACACCACTACTGGGGAGGGAAAAAAAATTTAAAATAGAAACACTTAAATGGAATCTCTGTTAAAATAATAAGAAAATTTTAAAACCTGCCATAGTTCAAAATAAAAATAAATCACTTTAGGCCTTGCACTTAACAAATATTTTGCCAAAAACCACCCCAACATTATCACGGTTGAATCTCTTCACCCTGTACTTCTGGACACCATAGATTCAGACATATTCCACAGCACCCAAGACGCTATTTATGAACCTCAGCATCTCCTATTCTGTAGAAATCTGACCCCAGATGCTATGCTAATTTTTTGTAGTTTTTAAAAAATATATTTAGCCACAAGGCTAGAAGAGTATGCTTTCCCCTTCTGCAAAAGAAAGGTCAAAAAACTTAAGAAGGGCCCAATTCATGTCGTGAAACAAAAATAGCAGCTCGTAACAAAATCAGGTCAAATACTGTGAACTTGGAACATGTAAATGTCTTCAGAGGAGATTCAACTTCCAGGCAATGTCTAATAAGAGAGATCCAAACAGAACATTTACGATCCCACTAAAATCTTTTCCTCTGAAGGCTCCTTCTTTTCTTTAGCATTCTCCAGATAAAAAGATTTATCGTCTCATATCTATCAAAAAGATTAAAGAGAATTCAAGAAAGAATCTGCTTCACTAAGACTGAATTATTTTTTCTCTTTTACAAAATTAGAGATAGGCTTTGGGTTTGGCATAACTCTAAGAATGGATGTTGACTAAAAAGATAAATACAATGAAGGTCAGTTTACCATGTCTGAAAGCATCCATTCATAACTTCAGACAACAGTAGCTGCACAATGCATGCAAAGACCAACCCTTCTATAACCATTCAAACGCTGCATAAAACCGGTCACTTGCTAGGCACAAAAAAAGTTGAAAAGTACACTTTCTCAAATATTTGTAGAGATAAAGTTGTCAGGAAGTTACAGGAGATGAAATACTGGTTTCACAAGAATTTACAGCAAATCTCAGCACTATCACATCACCAAACTTTATAAATTTGATCCAAATGAGATTCAGGTACGTGCTCAAACTTTATCAGGCATCACAGAACATGACACCAAACTGGTATCAATGGTAGGGAAGAGCATTAGATCTAATTCAATATAAAATCATAGTGGTCTAAATAATGAATGTGTAACACAAATAAGTCATGCTGCTACCAGGTAAGTATTTTGATTTTATTAAAGCAAACAGAATGATTTAAGAGATTGATACTTTACATATGACCACTGTACTTTTGACCCAGTACTGGGAGTTCTAAAGTCCTTTTTGTGGCATCACTGAACCAGTGTTCTAACTTAATAACCTAAAATTTGGATATACATTATTACATACTCTTCACACCAACTCCCATGGCTTTGTATGCTAGTGCTCTTTTCTCCTTTTACTAAGATGGAACTTAAATTCATTTTGTGTTGCAGCACTTCTTCAGCCTAGTGTTGATTGATGCTGAATGCCTGAACAAGGGTCAGCCTGACAGATACTATCATCTAAATTGAAAAATCATCACAGCAGCCCCAAAAAGAAGTAATCCTAGAAGATCTGTGAACCACTGTCATCTAGTATTAGGCCATGCCTTACTGTCCAACAATCAACAGCATTACAACTGCATAAGATTCTAACTTTGTAAGTCAGGATGTCCTTTGCAGATCCTCCTGTCTCACACCACCTGTCCAGCAAGATCCAAACTAGCCTCTGCATCCCCTGTCTAGGTACAGAATGAACCTGCTTAACTTCTCAAATAGAACAAAAAAAAAAAAAATTGAAGGAAAAAAATGTTTACGCTTTGGTCAGACAAACAAGAGCAAGACAAGAGCAACCATCTTTCACACTCACTCCATCTCCTTTCAACTAAGACTTACAGGCACTTGCCAGTAAGCACAGGCAGTCAGAAAGAAGCCAAAAGAGTCTCTTAAGCATGAATTTGGAGGGCAGATTCCCATTTGGGCAAATTCCCATTTGTGTTCATCCTCCTCTGACATTCACAGAATTTTGCAGGTTGATCCTTAAAACACATCTCTGTAGCACAATGAAAAGATTATTCTTGAGGAAGGTAAAAAAAAGCCAGAAAAAGTTAGAAAAAGCTTTTGCTAACCAGTATTTCAATGTTCAACAGTAACACTGTGGGGGAAGTAGAGGGGCGTGGTATTTCAAAATTCTCCAGGGGGAAAAAGTCATTTCCTGATACAAAGTGATTTCATTTACAAAAAACCCCACAAAAGCTGCTCACACAGCAGTAGCACTAACCATACTGGAGGGAAAGAAAGAAAGATCTCATTAGACATCTAGCTACAGAAACCACTGAGCAACCGAAACACAGATACCACTACAGGCTCCCACCACATTTTATCTTCCGCACGTTTTCCAGAAGGAAGACTGGACAGAAATCTATACAGAACAAGCAATTACATGAACTAACAAGGTCTTGGTACCTTCAAATCTCTCTCATATTTGATATATAAAAACACACACACTTCAGCTGAAATTCCTCCCATGAAATTGTATTCATCACACAGCTTCTCTGGCAGCTTAGAACATCCTGTGTGCTACAGCTCTCACCACTGCTGGGACTCAGTCTCACCCACTCATTAGTCTGTCTTTACAAGACCTTTGGACACTTCAAGACCTCATAAGGGAATAAACCAAAGCCCAGCAAATCCAAAATATTTAGGAAGTTGGGGAGAAGAAAGAAGTGTTTAGGAAAAAAGCAAACTGGAAGGAACACAGAGCGTGACCACCCCAGCTGGTTTCCATAGCAAACCAAGAACTCTGAGAGCAACCCTGCCTCAAAGCTGTTACAGGAAATGCAGAACACAACAACTGCAACCTCAGCAGTGACTGCCATGCAGCACAGGTACCTGAGCTAGTGCTGAGCTGAACAACACTACCCATGCATCTGCTAGAACTAGAGAAAAGCTAAAATGACAAGTGACAATACAAGGCGTGTTGGTTGACTCTCACAGGGTGCAGTGTCAACACAGACACTCTCTGAAGCACAGCCAGGCAGTACTTCACATGTGACTTTTGAACACAATTTTTTCTGGAGATATCTTGAGAGCCTACACCAGATAGTAATCCAGATTTACAGGAATGCTTTAGAATACATTTTAATGGCCTTAGATCTGACAGTTTCTAAGCATTGCACGCATTCTGTTTGATTCCTCTTGCAGTTTTATGCACCTTCTCATTCTCTATTGCTACAGGTCAAGATGCAGAAGAGCTCACTAAAACAGGGATATCTAGGAGGCAATTAAAATCCAAGGCAATCTATTTCAGTATTACTCTAATTTGCAGCATGCCAGGTACTATGCTTGTACCACTGATCTTCTGACCTTTGAGCTAAAACTGTTGGACTAATGGCAGAACCAGAAAGGCCACAGCCACATTAGCCCAACAGTTCCTCTTCCTAGGCTTGAAGAGGAAGGCTCACATGCAGTGCTACACTCCTGCCATTAAATGCTGTACACATGCAGCTACAAGCTCAGCAGAGCATTACACTGTGCCGTGTAGGCACTGAGAGCTACAGCTATTATAATAAATAAAATAAATCCAGGGCACAGGTCTGAGCATCAATCCATGACTAACATGGTTTTGTTCAAGCTTACAGAGAGGCCAGGGACTGTTCCCAGCAAACAGCAGGAGTTTGAGCTGAGCAGAGCCACTCTTGGGAGCAAAAACCAGGCTGCAGACAAGTGCAGATGTAGTCCCTGCCTTCCTTTGAGCTGGCCCAAGTCTCCAGCACAGCTTTACACTAGTTATAAATAAATTTGTCCATAGTAGGATGAAATCTAAAGCCCAAGGCAGCTTCTGCTTCTGAACACTACTAGAGATTTCCCATGTGTGTTAAAACACCTTGCTCAAGGGCACCTGCATTTCCTTACTTCACAAAGTCAGTGAGGTAAACTAATGAAGGAATACAAGGCACTGACATTACAGTAATGTCACATCAAAATGCAATCTCATTAGTATCTCTCATTATAAATAGAGTGCACACAATGCAGAGCAGCACCACATTAGTTATCTAGATGATTCTGTATTTTGCCTAAGATGTTCAATTAGGTCTTTGGCCTCTTCCAGTCCATGTAAGCACAGACACAAGTACAAAATACTTATGTATTGTCAATATTGTAATTATACTGCTTGATTCATTTCCCCTTTATTATAAATCAAGACAAGTAGAATAATCTAAAACTGAGGAGAAGGAGTGAGATATAAAGAAATTAAACTTCATCCCAGAAGTAACTGCTGCTGCCACTAGTACAAACCATTTACAAAGCCTTCCCCACAAAAATCCCTTCTTTCCTAGATGCAAAAAAGGAGCAGATCAGATGATATTAACTTTACCAGAAGCAACAGCTTCTTCCTCACATGTAATCACGAGACTGGACAAGTCACTTGTGTTCACCAGACAAGCAAAGGCCCTGATAAGAGAGTATGCTCAAAGTTGTATATTGCTGTTAAACCAGCCCTTCCCCTTGCAGCCAAGTCTCTGACTGTCCAGTGTCTGATGACCCATTCCCAAGGGACAGCTACACCTGTAAGCCCTTCTCAATTACCTTTCTCGTGGGGCAGAGTCAAGCAACTTTTTGGTACAACCATTCAGTGATACAATGACAATAGCTTAATTTCAGAAGTAGTTTCATTAACACTGCATATGTTCATCTTATTGACATTCAGCACTAATTAACATCATTATAAACTAAACAGCAGTGGCACTTCAACAGCATCCTGAGTCTGGCTGAAAATTTTGAGCACAGGGATAATAAAACACACTGACTTGCAACCCAGGGTGCCAGTATTTAAGCACCTAACCTGCTTGAATCTGCAATGTATTTCAAGAGCTTTTGGCATCTCAGCTAAGTACCAAGGTGATAACAAAGAGAGGTTACAGCAAACAAGATATCTACTGCTATTAACATTTTTAAAGCAACAGAACAGTCACTCAGCACTAACACTGGATTCAAAACAAAAAAACACCACCACCTTCAGAAAGAATTTTTCTACCTGGCAAAACAACCTTGAACATCTAACACAGAGGTCTTTGCACCTCCATCAGCAACAGGAAAATACTGTAATGCAGAAATCAACCACTACTTAGGGGTATTTTGCATTATACTACATATACCATTACTTCATTTTCAAAAGTAGTATTAAACACTAACAATAAATTACTTTACTTGCAAGCACATGACACCCACATACTGCTGCAGAGTTTGTATTGAAACCTGTAAAATGCCACTGAAATAGACAGCACCATTTCACAAGTCCTCTTCTTTCCCCATGTAAAAATGTGAACATGAAAAACCACGTAAGCTGGTACAACATCTACACAATCCTCATGTAACTTCTCTGTTACAAGGAATAAAGTTCTGATTTCTAGCTACGTTTCAAAAAAGCATTAATTTAGTTCTGTTTTCTGACAACACCTGGAAAAATAAGCTAAGCATTCTGGAGGAAAGCAGGATTCAAATTCAAAATAGTCAGAATTTTAAGCATTAAGCTTCATTTTTATTGAGTTGAGCTGATTCTTCTCCCACCTCCCTTCAAACATATCTTTAACTCTTCTCTCACTTTTAAAGCTAGAAAATGAGACATCTCTGGACCCTTCTTTTATAAACTGTAACACTTAGGAAGAGGAGAGAAGAAGGGAGAGGCAGAAACAGATTTTATGATTCACTTGTTCATATAGTTTTAGCTACAATATTTAAACACACATCAAAAAATTGCTTTCATCAGTACTGTTCTCTACCAAAAACCATTACCCATGCTAACTCGGGATGCTTCTGGATTGCTTTTATCCTCTACAGCATCCCTGGTGTTCACAACACTACCTTCCAATATGTTCCAAACATGTAAGTGATCAAAACATTACTTGATTTTACATCTGTCCACTAGATCTTCTACAATTACTTCACGTTTGGCTCTTGTTAAATCTAATTACTTCTTCCTATTACTCGTAACTGGAAGATTAAATGAGGATTTTATCTAAGAATTCCTACAACTGTTCCTTAATTTTAGTACTTGTATCAGTTTGTGAGGTCTGTCTATTTAGCCCTAAGTCCCTTAAGGCCATGCTTCAGTAACACAAAGACAGCTGTCACCTAAAGTTAGACTGCACCATAGTTGGGAATATTTGATCGCTATCAACTGCTTTGTGGTGTTTGGTTTTTTTTTAAGCAAAGTGCAGGTTTACAAAAAATAAGGAACAGTTAAGCTCTATTCCCTCACCCAGTACTTCAGTCATTTTTTGTCTCTGGGCACCCTGTGCTTCTACAAGAGGCAATGTTTACCTTTCCTATAATTATTTTTCACATAGCCAGCTCCACACAATTGCAATTAAATTAATTAAAAATAACTGCTTCCCCCAACCCCTATTTTCAGAACCATTGCATTCTATGTCTCAGTTAAAAAGCACATTCACAATATGTGCCCTCTTGCCCTTGGCAGGCATAAAGCTGATGGCAGTCTGAGGCAAGTCATTACACTCAACCTGCACAAACAAAAAGATACATCAACAACACAAGAATGGAAAACCTCAATTCAGTTGCTCAGGTATGTAAAGTACCAATCTATATACTAAAAAATATATTTAATGATGTCAGCGATCAGTAGATAATGACTAAATTCTGTTAAAACAACAATGAGCACTCTTCACAACATTTAATAACTGCTTATTATCACACCTTTGTTTTACAGGAGACATGCTTTAAATTACCAACAAATTCAAAAGTCTTTACTGCATCAACACTACATATACATGTGATTAAATCTAGAACACAGAGTACACGATTGCATGTTCACACCAAACCCCAAAACTGTTGTCTGGAGACAGAATAATCTGTCCCTATTCTGAAATGTTATCTAGCATATTAATAAACCTTGAATTTCCAGCTAAAAATAAAAGTACAACAGTACAGGATTAAAAAAAAAGTCCTGATGATTTCATTTTAGCACATGACAAAAAAGCCTGTGAAGTTCTGCAGATATTCTGGCTTTACCTAGATACGGAGGTAATTGTATAATAAAGCAAAAATTAACTTAAGGCTCTCAAACTATTCCACAGTGCATCACAGTTCAAATAGTTGCAGGTAGTTCTCCACACCACCACAAACACTCATGTCACTGTACAGGCAAGCACTAAAAACCCACAGATCTGAATTTTTTAAAAAGCCTTTTCAATTTGAAATGGATGGCATGTTTTAAGATGATACTAGCATTTTCCTCTTGTTTATATTAACAAAGGCATCCTAGCAAAGAATCTCCTACCACCTCTGTATGGCAGCACAATAAACAGTACTAGATTTGGGAATTCCCAGAGCTATGCTGAGTACGAGTCAATGACTGCACTGCAAGACAACGCAGAAGTCAGGGAGGGGGAGGAAGGTTAAACAAAACTAGAACTGACTTTCTGTCAATAGCTCCCTCTTCAAAGACTGCAAAAGGAAGGCAAAAGAAGGGAAAGAGTCAAGGGGAAACAAAACATTCAAGAAAGGATAAACTATGTTAACAGCTTTTACAGAATTATCTCCTTCTGTCCTCATTTTTAAATGTTTTCTCCAGCAAAAACTGTGGGAAAGCATCGTGGTTCACTCTTTCTTCCAGCTGCTGTATGATCAATTACAATGCAGACTATTGAACTATTTTATTCTGATTCATACAACAAGCTGTTAAATACATTTGGAAAGTAGATTATCAGTGCCAGTATCACATCATTCATGAAGATATATTTACTTTCAAGGCATGAAAGTGCCATAACTTTCTTCTGCACAATTATGCAGTTCTTCAGCACAGACTGCAAGCATAAAATCCTATTTCAGCCCTAACAATTTGAAAAGAAAAATACCCCTAGAAATTTCAACTGCATCCAGCAGAAGGAGGGAAGGCCCTTCAGGATTTATTTGTTGAGGTCTAGTAGTGTCTTCTATTTGATACATGCAAAAATATTCCAAAAATGGTATCAGACATTTTAGCTTTTATAAATTTTTAAAAATATAGATTGGCAATTCAGAAAGTGAGGAGAGAAGCCTTGTGCACAAAAACCAAATGAGATCTTTAAACAGTTCAGAGATAAGAACTGTAATGACTTTTACATAGCACTAACACGTTTAAGCCCGCAGTCTGAGTTTCATCACCCATTGTCTTCTTTAATTTTTAAACATGCAGACAAAGTTATGTTACACTTCAGAAATGCAAAAAAGAAAAAACTAAAGTCTGATCACTGCCAGTTTCTTCAGCAAGAGCAAATTTGTGCTGTGGCCCTGCCAAAAGGCAAACGTTCAAGACGTGTATGTTTCTGCTTACATGAGTCTCTTGAGGAAAAATAAATAATTAAGTTTGCACACAACCCACTGCCCCCTTGCGTGCCCAGAGATAAAGGAAAGGGAGTTTCCTGTCCCAGGTTTGCAACCTGAGAGCCACTAGCAGCGCTGCTGCTGCCCCTGCAAGAGACACAAAATGGGCTGGCCACCAAAGGAAAAGTGTTGCACATTACTTCAAAAAAGGAAAACCATCCTTATAGCGAGCTTTTTTTTTTTTTAAGCTGTACCTACAATAGCACTTCCACCAGCAGTGCCCTCTGAGGAGCCCTGCAGCCAGCAGCAGCTAGCAGCCAGCAGGGTTTAACCCAGGAGTCCAACCTCCACCGGAGCAGGGCTTCCAGGGGCTCATGGCTTTGTCTGTCAAGCTTTAAAAGTCTCCAAGGATGGACATTCATTCACCAGTCACTCTGGGGTGGTCTGTTAAATGCTTCGTCACCCTCAGAAGGATTTATTTTAATTTTTATAGGTTTTCTGGCATCCATAAACCAGAACTCTCCTGGAGGAGACTAAGCTAAAAACCCCTGCCCAGAAGTTCACCAAATGTGACCCAACCCTTAATGGTCACAGAGGTCCAAGCCAACAAACCACATCTGTGTGGGCAACATCCAATTCAGGAGACCAGACCAAATTCTGTCTGAAGTAAAATTGGCCAAATGCAAAAAGTTTTGATCTGGGAGACTATAGGTCCCCATCTTCAGCCAGAGCCCCATGTCTACTGTGCCAAATTATGCGCTACAGTAAGACCAAGTGACAAAACCATGTATATAAAACAGTAATTTTGAAATCAAATGAAAGTACTCTTTTAAACAGAAAGAAAGGGGGAAAAAAAGTTTCAAACCAGGAAATAACCTCTCCCATAAACACCAATCAACACAGATCTGCACAAAATACTTCCAGTGACAGTGTGAATTCATTTTGAGTGAGCAAGTAAGACTAGTACCTTATAAAAACAAAACTGCAACCATTTGAAAAAGTTCTAAGAACAATGTAAAAATTTTCTTGGGGCTAAGCTGTGGTGCTTAGTTGCTGGCTGGGGTTAAACCACAACAGTGACCTTTGGTCAAATATACAAATACATGTATTAAAAGTATCTGTTAGCCTTCAGAAAGAGCTGTCCGTAGGACCGCCAACACGAAAACCCAAGATATGTACCAAAGCTGCTGATGTGAACAACTGGCATACAGAAAGCTCTGCCACCACAGCAGTCATTTTACAGATATTATCTGACACTCTTAAAAAAAGGTCTGTATTAATCCCATTTCACATCACATCAGCATACAATAAGCCTGTCATTATTTATTCAAAAATCAAAAGACAATTGATTTAGTGCTGTAAAATGCATCATGACTCGAGAAACTCGGAGAACAGAGCCATGCTACAAAAACTGGCCCTTGGCACCTCCTGGAACCTCTCTATCCACTGCACAGAGAAGGCAGCAAGGCAGGCTACACACAGCAAAGGAAGATGCTTGGGTATTTCCTCCACCCAGAAAAGCAAATATTAAAATCCATAAAATAATCCAGGCAAGCACATTAAACATAAATAAGTCCCACAGGCAGATCTAACAGGAAACTTTTCTCCAAGTTATATTCAACTTCTGATCCATACCTCCTAGCAGCCTGGAAGAAGAACTTGTTCCCCAATGATTTTGGCTAGTTGAGATTTTTTAATCCACTATAACATCACAAGTTAGGGAAAACACGATTGTTTTAGGGTTAACTCAAGAAGCTTTCACTAAATGAAAAGTCCATGTTAAAGCACAAGTTCGAAGTTAACATCTCACAGCTGCATTAATAAAGTAAAAACCAGTCTCTCTGAGGTTTATGTGAGTATTTTGAGGTACAAATCCTGTGACCTCAAAAGGTAAATAAACACAAAATTTAAACACCTCCAAAGCTATTTGAGCACTGAAGGTAAACCATAGGGATTAATGAAGAACAATCCAACTTTAAACCAACTATATAATACATGCCAGTAGCTTCTCCAAGTTTTGAAAACTTATAAAACTTGGCCATCAAAAATCATTCCACTAATCTCTGCAATCCACCTCAAGAAAGCATGCTTCCCATTCTACAGAGTCTAAAACCAGAAGTAAAAGAATATTAAAACATCAACAAAAAATTCAAAGTGCCTCTCAGGCCTAGGCAAGAACCACTAGTGCCAGTAACACCTCCTCCTTCTCTAGGATACATTTTCAGAAAAGTTTTCTACACAGCCATGCATTTTCAGGAACTTGATTTCTCTTGAAAAGATGGATGTCTTGAGACATCCATCCACTATGCAGGGAACAAGAGCTATGACTACTGCACTGCAGCACCCAGCAGGAGCTGGAGGAATGGGAAGACACAGCTTTGCAGGACTCCACTCCACCTACAGACTCAGACCCTTGAAAGAACCATGACAAATACTTGGTTAGCAATCATACAATTCAACAGCTACCAAGATTACAAAGTGTTCTGTCTCTGCATTCAAAAGAAGTGCTCTTTAAAACATGCTTCCATAAAGAAAACAAAGACATGTAAATGCTCAGCCTCACTTAACATAAAAGACATGTGGCAGACTCTAAATCAAACAACTCACTCAGTAAACTGTGCCACAGAATCCAGTATTAAAGAGACTGAGACAATGACATAATTTAGCTTTACATATGCACAAAACGGACATCTAAAACCATTTTATCTGCTGATTCATATTCAAAAACACAGTTACAGTCTCTGCAACTCCTAACGGGTTTCCCAAAGTTCATAGTGCAAAACTACTATCAAAACTAACACCAAAACTGCTACAGACTGTGTTAGTCTTGGGCTGCCAGCTGCATAAGAATTTAAAATAAAAAATTATTGTCATTCAGCCTCACTAATGACCATAATCTGTAGGTTTACAATCGAGCCTTAAATTCATCCTTGCTGGTAATGCTGCACCCCCCAAAAAACACTGATTGCCTTTCATGAGAGAATATCTCAAGTCTCATAGAGCCATCAAATCCCACTCTATAAACCTCCAGCTTGAGAGTCCTCATTCAAATACTACATTGAACTCTTGTGAAATATGAAGTTTATGATTATTTAAAAGCTGCAATTTAGGAGAGATATACTTGAAATCAAGTCACTGAAGTCAAATCTCCCTGGAAACATAAAAAACAGAACAATGTAACTTTTTTCACTCACAGAAAGATACTGAACATATGATTAATTTTCCATGCCAAATCAACAAAACCCTCACCTAACAGTTCTTAAAATTATAAAAAAATAACTGCACTTACTATTGCTGTACTCCTGTCATAACTTATTAACAAGTTAAAGAAATGGCTTTCAGAATAAATGAATATGTCAAAAATCTAAAATACAGATAAAGAAGTAAACAGAGGAAATATATAAAAAAATAAGACAACTAAATAATGTCTTATTGACTTTTTAAATATTTAAATTAAGGAGCTGGGAAGAAATAAAGGCAATCTGCCTGAAGCCAAGAAAGCCACGGAAACAACAGATCAAAACTCTTTGCCAAACAACCAACACTCAGGGTCAATGAGAATAAATTTCAACCTCTGAACACATCAGCATTAGAGAAACCAACTTGTGTGACTGAAATTTTGATGAAGGCAGAAGCTCTGCTTCCTTACCCCAGTAGGGCATCCTGGATTTCTAACCAGTAGCAGCAAGAATTCAATAGCTTGCAGCAAACCCCTTGCTGAAGGGGTTAAACTACTGATATGGAGAAAACTGTTCCTTTTTCTTCTCTACAACAGACATGCTATAGGACAAAACAGAGGAATAGAAAAGAAATTCAGCTGGGCCTCAACCCATTGTCTTACTAGCCTACCTCACATTTTCCCTACGTATTTCTAAAATGTTCCTCATGACCCTACTGAAGTTTAAAATAACCAGTTGGAATAATCTGTTTTTAAGTTTTGTTCTCCTACCTTAGAAATAAAAAAAATGCCTCCATAGTAGCAAAACTAATAGTTCTGAAATCAACATTTTAAAGGATCTATTTGAGACAGATTTACAAAGCTGAGAAGACAATAAGAGCTACATAAGAACAAAATGATCTCAAAGTGCCAGCAGAATGCTATAAGCATGATGGAAAAAAAAAGCACTCCTTGAAAAGCTGCAGAAGGGAGAAGAGGCCACATTTGAACATAGTTTTTAAAACAACAGCTACCCAAAAGTTAACACCAAACCTTAAAATAACATTTCAGATAAACATGAGAAGGTGGGAGAAAAAAGCTCTTCAAGCCTAGAGCCAATGATGCACAACAACAAAACCTTTTATTATATAAAAAATAGATCATTAATTGCATGTCCTCATGCTAAGTCTTCACTCCTGGCTGCAGCTCCACCCTTTCACAGGTCTGTGTCAGTGCCTGCCTCTACACCTGCTAGCCCTTTGCATCAAGCAAATTTTTGCAGCCCTACAGTAGTCAGAGCTGACATCCCATTTTGCTTCTGACTTCATGATCTAAGAGGTTTTATGAACCACAACTGAGAGCTAAGTACACCTATCCCAAACAGCAGTGATGAAACTAAGCATTTTATTAGCATCACTAAAACCTTCTTAATGCAATGTTGAGCAACTAAGTGCACATCCTTTAATCAACTGGCCATAAATAAACACTTTAAATGGCAAAAAAACCTTCTGTCTCTAGCTTCCTATCAGCAAAATGAGACACAGCACGCACACAAAACATTCAGTCAAGAAAATTCTCTTTTTAGCTTTACCTAAATAGAACCTATGGGGTTGGGTTTTTTTGAAATTAAGAAAAATTTATTGTTAAGTTCCCACACTGTTTCTACATTAATAACTGGTATGGCATCTGATGGCCTAAGGCATAAAAGCCTTGACATTGAAACACAACTTAAGAGATCTCTGCGATTACAATTGCCACAAACTTCTACCTTAATACTTTCACATGTCTCTCCCACCACCTCAGCTGAAAGGGAATGGAGTCTAGCCCAGCAATGCATTCCAAATAAATAAGAACCAAACTCTCCACCTGAGAGAACACCTATACTTGCTACCCAGTTAGTACTTGCAGCAAAACCTCTCTTCCCTTTTACAAAACTGGTTCATGCCTTAATTTAAAGGAAACAAGCGCTTCATTCCCATAGTTAGAAAAATAAATAAAAACAATCAATCAAAATCCCATCATGAAAGGGCTGCTTTCTAAAGAAAACACCAATCTTCCTTCATCCATACAGATCTGGAACCTAATGAAACCCGACACCTTTACTCCGAAGACAAATTTGCATTGTATTATCAACTAGGGCTCCGTGCTCACAGATGCACTTCATTCAGCATGCAGTAACGGGTTCATTAAAGCAGCATCACTCAAATTTTTTAAAACGATTTTGCAGGTAAAATTTTTGAAACACGATTTGGAAAGCAATATTATCCAAAAAAAAATGCCGCTGTTTTATTCTGTGGGTTAAAACGTGCCTCCTCAAACTAAAACATACAGATGTTGTGGCCAAGGTTATACAAGGAGATCTTCATTAAGTTGAGCTATTCCCATTTTGTGTCGCTGCTTTACCAGACATGAATGAGTGCATTCCTCATTACATGAGCTGAAGCTGCATCACAGATATCCAGTACAAACAGCACAGTTATTTTTAAATATAGCATAAGAACGTTAACATCAGGACTTCATGCAATATAAAAGAGGGAACGTGCAAACAAACTCGACTAAGGAAGGTAATCATTCACCTTCGCATCTACCTTTCCTTGCTTCTCCACCTCCTTCCCCTTAAGATTCAGTTTAAGGCATTCCCTGTTTTCCCACTTTTCCAGGTTCCCAGTGAAGAAATCAACCATCCGCAAACATTTTGTTCCTCTACCCCGCCTCCTCGTGAGCAGAGCATTCAGAACATCCCCACTGGCACTGCCCCCACATCACCTAATTGTTATCATTACTGCGGTCTCAGCACCGGCTCGGAACAAAACCGGTCCCACTACACCCTCGCTGACTATAAAAAGTAAAGAAGGGGGAAAAAAAATAAAAGAGGTTTAAGTGCAACTTACGGGGGCGAACAAGAGGCAAGTTATCTAGCGAGCCGTGGGGGCGAGCGGCGTGTGCCGCTCGGGGCCGCGGGGGAGCGCGTCCCCCGCCGCAGGGCGCCCTCGGCGCGGCCGCCTCCGCACGGACGGGCAGCGCGGGAGCCGCCGCCTCGGAGCGCAGCGGGCCGGGCCGCCCCGCTCACCGCCGCCTCCGGCCGCGCCGCTCCCGCTCGGGGCTGCCTTTCCTGCGGAGAAAAAAAAACGCAAATCCGGAACCTAGCACCCGGCACGGCTCGCTGCAGGGGGACCCCCGCCGACCCGCCCCGGAGCTGCCGGCACGGCGGGCTCGCACCGCCCCGGGGGCGCTCGGGGCAGGCGCCCCCCGCCCGGCTCTGGGCGCTGCGGCGGGCGGCAGCTCAGAAGGCCACTTCCACCCGGAGCCCGCTGCCCTCGCCCCCGTCAACCCTGTCGGGCAGGGGGCCGCGCAGCCCCGGGGCTGGGGGCCGCTACCCTTCCCCCGCACACCCCTCCGGCCAGCGGCGCGGCGGCTCCCCACGGCAGGCTCCGCGGCGGGAAGGAGGGGGCGCGGCGCGCAGCCCGCCTCGGCTCGGCGCTCCGGCTCGCAACTCACCCAACAAAGTTGCTGCTGCGGCTGCCGGCGGCTCCGCTCCGCTCGCTGGGCTGGGCTGGGCTGAGCGCGGCGCTCCCCGCCCGCGCAGCCCGGGATGAGCTCACCCCGCGCCCGCCCCGCCGCGCTCCGCCCGCCGCCGCTCTCGCGAGAGGGGCCGCCCGCAGCCCGCCCGCGCTCCGGCGGCGTTCCCATGGCAACAGCCAAGCGCCGGGCCCAGCGGGCGGCTCGGGCCCGCGCCGAGCTCCCTGCATTTTGATTGACTTCTTACCATTTTGATATTTACATCACTTCCCAGCCTCCTGGAGACCTATAGGGAGAAGGTCACTGTAGTTGCTAACACAAGGTCAAAACCTACCGGTTCCGTACGGATAGTATACCCCGAGCTCTTTTGCTACCACTCAAATTAAAATGGATTCTCCCTAAGATATCCATCACAGATAACAAATTTAAAATGTGGGAAGGCACATCTGAAAAATAGCATATGTAAACATCAGCCCTTGTTCTACAGGAATGCTGCCCTGTTTTCAAATGGCGAGAATTTTGAAAACAAGCTGCAGGTAACACATTCTGGATACTCTGCTAATGGTTGTTAATGTTCTGCCTAGCCAAGGACAGTAACAATCTCAGTTAAACCACTTTAAGTGAAGCTTTCCATGAAATTAGGACACTGTGATTTGGACTGGCGACGTTCCAGCAGTGTGCAGCATGGTGATAGCTAAAGCAACCGAGCTGTGGTGAGCAGCTGCTCTGGCGCAGAGATGCTCGCCTCACACCCCATTCACTTTCCAGGAACGTCCTGAAAGACCAACAAAACTTACACACGGATCCATGTGGCTTGATGCCTTCTGAAGGGGCTCCTAACGGATCTTCAGGACTGATGTTTAAATATCACAGTGTTTGGTACTGTAAAAATATCTGGATTTCTAGAGAGCAATCACTCTTTCACACGTTCTCAACTTGAAGTCGTGACTCCTGCATGTGTTATGGGGTCAGAAAAAACAATCCTAATCTCATCTTCCTGAGAAGAAACAGCATTATGGATGAACAAAGAACTGATCCCAGTGCTGCTCTGGCATGGAAGAAAAAGTAGAATTGACAAGCTAGGGAAAAAACCAGGAACATTTTCAATATTTAAATATATTTATCTTATGTCACCCACCTGAAGTGATTTTTTTACTTTTAAAAGAATATGGGGTTTTTTGATTTTCACTTAAATGAAAACTTTTTTATTGGCAGCTAGAGGCCCAGTCCTATAAAGGGGAGTCCAAAGAGGCTTACAGGCCTGAGGTTCATACACACAACAGCCCTGGATGAGACTGCAGCATTAGGAATTGTGGTGTGCAGTTATTGAATTTGCATTCATCAGAGGAGTTTAGATAGTGAGGCTCTGGCTTGCAAGTTCTTTAATGAGGTTAATGAGGCTAGCACATTCTCAAATGGTTTGTATGATCTTCCTTCACACCCTGCTGCTGTGTCAGATCTTGAGATGAGGAAGACATTCAGAAGGGGCGCACGGGGAGGGAGAGGCTGTGACGCAGCCCCAGCCCAGCCTGTGTGCTATCTGCACACACCCTTGCCTGCAGTCCAGCCAGGAGCTGGCTCCTGCTCTTGGCCCAGGTGGTTTCTCCCTGAACCCAGGCCTGAGAGGCTGACATCTGCTTCTGCAGGGGTCCAGTGTGAGGGCTGCTGCTCTGAGGTGCTGTTCTCACCACACTCTCTCTCTTGCATGACTCTCCCCATCCAGAGCTGTGATTAGGGCCCAGCAGCACTTAAGAGCAATATGTGTTCTCACAGGTGTCAGAATATCCAGAACTCATTTATGTTCTTTTTGTGGAAGTACAAACTTTGCTGTGTCTTTATAATAAGCAGTTATTAATTAGGCTCGAGGCAGAGAGAGAAGGAGAATTTAGAGTTTACCCCCGGCCTATGTAAGAAAGTCATCAGAAGAGCTGATCTAAAATAGGAAGGATAACAGGGGGTTCACTCCAAAATAATTATCTTGCCTCAATAATTCACATCTAATTCCAGAACAAAAGGACTCTTCTCTTTTATAGAGCAGTCACACACCATTTTCTGCTTGACTAGCTGCTACAGAATGAAGGATGCACAGCTGGTTTCCCTGTGTAGAGACAAGCCTCAAAAACTCCAATGATATTTGGATGCCAGTCCTTTTTCTGCCACTAACTTGATGTGTTACCACAGGCAAGACACCTAATTTCTGGTTTAGTATTGTCCTTTAAACAAAAAGGGAAAAGGATACATTATTTACCTCAGAAGAGCAAGGTGAGCATAAATTAATTGATAGCTTTATGAAAGTGTAAATAGTAGGACTATTTCTGAGTACAGCTGGCTGGAGCTGTTGGAAGCACAGGGAAAATCTGACTAAGAACCTGAACCACCCTGAAACTGAGTGCGTAATTTATTCACTGATGAACAATGAACATGTGGAAGTTTGTATCCAGCACACCCTTCCAAGAAGTGATACAATTTGGATATAGAGCTCCCCAGAAAAACAGATGAAGCAATTCACATAGAGATGATTTGACAGAGCCCAGGATCAGTGCATTCCAGGATATTCATGCTCTCAGGAAGTCTCTATATGTGGGGAAGGCTTTAGGTTCTTGGAGTGTTTTCTAGCATTATTGCCCTGGGAATTAGAGAACAATCTTTCATATGGATCATTTCAGTGATCCAGTTTAGAGCACACAAACACTTATACTGCCACAAGAAAGGGCCAGTTGTGCTTTGGGGCACTGGGGACAGGGACAAGAGGCAACTTCTTTAGCCAATGTTTGCAGGAAAGGCAGGATCTTGTGAATAGATAATTTCTGTGGCTTTTTCTCTTTTTTCCAATCAAGTAGATATAAACACTCCCTGACTTCACCAATTATAATTCTAGGTAACTCACACAGTCATTTGAACTCTCTAAGGGACTTCAGAGGCATTTTAAAGCAATGCTCTCTGCAGCTTATAAGAATTCATCCTGAAGTAAATCTGTTCCATTTAATTGGCATGGGTAATTACCAATAGGGCATAAAAGTATTTGAAGCCATTAAAAGTCAATGTGAGAAATACACATTAGCTAGAAGTGGGAAAAAAATGTATTTTTTTATAAATGCAAGGAAATGTTTCACAATTTAGCATTGTAGAAATACTGAAGGAGTTTCCTCAAAAAGGATTTGAAAATAAAGCATGCAGGAGCATTTGCAACCAAGCAGCACACGGAGCAAAGAGTGCAGGTGAGCCTGAAGGCTGGTGTGAAGGGATTGTCAAGTGGGAAGCACAAAATGAAATGATCAGTGTCAAGTCTGACAGGCCAGAATTGTGACCTCTCAGCTGTGGGCTCTCAGAGGCACCCAACCACATTGCTGCTTCCTCCTGCCAAGCCTGTCTGTCCTGCTTTGCAGTCAGCAGCCTCTTTCTCACAATTTGCAAGGATCTGCGTTATTCTTATGCATTTCTATGGTCTGCCAAACCACTGGAATAGAGAAAAAAGCCCACAAACTGTACTAATGGGAGCCACTTAGGACCTAGACAGCTGTAAATTCCTCAGAAAAGAATTGCAAAACACACATTCAGAGCATGTCTCAAGTCTGCACTTACAGAGGTATGACATAGCCATTAACTTTATGAATCAAGAAAGCTTTTCAATAATAAAGGCACACTTAATAATCTTGTCTGAAAGGGTTTTTTTTTTTGTTAAAAAAACCCTGCATTTTATTTGGATGCACATCAGAATACTTAAAAATATTATTTTGATGTTACCTTTTGGTTTTAATTTAGTACCTGGAGCAAGAACATGGCCAGTTAGACCAATGTACAGTAAGTCAGCATAATGTGTCAAGTAGTCACAGTACTACAGGCTTAGGAGAAAGTGCAAGGAAAGAGAAGGAAAATTAGAAATTTTCCTTGCCTGACAGGAAGGTAAAATAAAAGGGAAGTTTCTGGAGAGAGGGTTCTTTGTTTCAAATTTGCAAGTGATGTGATACAGTGTCAGCCATTAAATCATACCATTCAAGTATTTTAAAACAACATAAGCAGAATTTCTCTGCTTTATTTATTAAAAAAACTCCCTTCCCATGCATTAAAAGATTAGGGATGAAAATTCAAATACGCAAAAGTAATAAATCCCAAATACCATCTGCATATACCTTTATTTCAAATTTCTCTGGCACAGCCACTCCATAATATGAATTGCAATTGCATGATTGTATAACTTTCTCCCCAATTTCTCTGAAGCCTGGAAAATCAGAGCACAGCTCCCTGCCTTCCTTTCTGCAAAGTGTTGTTCTCTAGCCCTGAAGACAGGTGGATGTGTTGCCAGCTAGGTTGATCTGGAGTGTTCATCAGAACAGAGTGTTTCACAAAGAGTAACAAATGCATTTTTAGCCCTTTCCTGTAAGGTGATATTGTCATCTCCATTTCATAGATCAAATAGCTACCACCTGGCTTTCCGATGTGGTTAGGAAGGGATAGCTCTTCTTTTCCAGAAGCACATCTCCCCAGAAATTCACTTGTAATTGTGAATACTGCTGCAAATCAAGCCCCAAGCTCCCTGGAGTAAGGCTCAAGGAACACAAGATGGCATACACAGGCACTGCTAATGGAAGTAGATCTGTCTAGTCCACACTCTGCTCCTTCTTCCTCTTGGTTGCCTGTTCCTGCCTCTGTGCTGCCCCAACCTTTCTGCTTACACAGATGTCCATGTGACTCTGGCAAGCTAACTCAGAGACCTGCTCCAGCTAGAAACTAACCCAGCAGGAAAAATAACCACTAGCGTTCAGACAGATCACTTTCCTGATCAAGTTCAGACTGTGGCCTCATAAATGTTTGATACAAGATAGGGCAAAATACAGGAAGAGAAACAAACAGCCAAGAGGGCAGGCAGGTAGGATTCCTTCACTCAGTGGCAGCAGCAGCTTGCTCTGGATAGAAGCATTTTTTGAACCTCAGAAAAGGCCAGACTGCAAAAGAGGGTGGTGGTAGTGGAAAGGACACAATTTCAGTTCAGCTGCCCTTTTACCTTGAGACTACTGAACTCTCTTTTTTGACTCCTGTTTCCCTTGAGTCTTGCTTCTCCTTGGGACTATGGGACTGTTCTTCACTGATGGAGCTCACTGAGTTAAAATGTAGTATATAAATTGGCATCTCTTCATAGTTTTTCTGAGCACTTTGTAGAGAAGGAGGTCCATTTTATTCTGCAAATGTAATATTTAAGAGTGTAATATTTAAGACAAGTGAGCTGGAAGGAGGAAATGTAGCTTGATTCTTGCCCTGGGGTTTGTTTCTATTTTTTTTTTTTTTAAGAACACGATCTGGATGATGTTCATGTAAGGTCCAAAGTCTCAGTACTGACTTTTATGCTCTGGCACCAGAAATCCTTCCTTTCCTTTCTGGGAAATAGCAAAATTTCAGCAGTAGTCATGGAGAGCATTCTCACCAACAATAGCTCACAGCAGCATGCTTATAGCTTGTGCCTGGGAAGTAGAGCATGTAGTTGGAGATTGATATGGACCAGAGAGAAACATAACCCAAGTGCTCTGTATTCAAGGAAAGTTTAGTCCACACAGAATAAAGCAGCACCCCTTCTGTTGGCAACATCTTAAAATGAAGGAATGCCCTCTCATTTCTACTTGTAGCAAGCATTTCTCTCCAGCAAAGGGTTCTGGGCTGGTCATACTAAGGAATGGAGCTATCTCCTAGTCTTATCTTTGAGGTTAACAGTAGATTCATTTAAAAGGGGAGGAAAACAAAACCCAGTGTCCTTAGAAATTTCTAGAAAGTTTGAGCAGCATTCTTAAACAAACTTGAATGATTCATTCTGAAGAAAATATAAAATAAAAAGCCCTCAGATACATTTCATTTTTGTGTTTCCATAATTCAAGGTGACTATTTGTAAAAGTATTTTATACACAATTAGTCTGAAATATGGTTTTCTTGCTCTCAGTTTTCTGAGCAAAATATAGAATGACACAGTTATTAACCTTTGGGAAACCTCTCCTACACACAACAGAATTAAATTCAACTGAAAACTGAATAGCATTGGGAGAAATTCCAAATGACTTACCACTCATTTGTTTGATGGATAGTTGGGCAAGCTATCGCTTTTTACAGAGCTGCCAATCACTGAGAGTGCTGGGAAATATTCCGAGAACTGTCTTAGAATCATAAATTGCAGTCACAGGGTTCCATGGCTTAAATTACTGAGGAAGAAACAGTTCCATTGCATGAAAAGAGATGATACTGTTACCACAACAGGATAATATTGTGGTATCAGCAGCTTCCACTTTGCAACAGAGTAAGTTGCTTCTTCTAAAATGACATTCAAAGAGGTATTATTTGTTTGGAGGACTGTTCTATCTCAGGATTTCAGGACTGATGTTGAAACTCCCAACTGAGATCACCATATTAGATAGAGAGGGAAATTTTTGTATCTGTTTATTCTGCATTTGGCAACTCTCTAAATACTCAGTTTCATTCTTTCCATAGCAAAGGGTGTTAGTCACTCTGTTGTTTGTCTGAGGATTTCATATAGCAGGAGGAAGAGGGGAGAAAACACTTTGTTATTTTTGAAGTCCAAAAACTGACAAAAATATTCTGGAGCATGGCTAAAACATGAAATTTTTTCCCATGCTATTCTGAAATAACTGAGCCACCTATAGTTACTATACTTATTATAAAAGTATATTTATACTCACAGAGTACATCAATTCAATGAAGCAAGTTATGCTGAGTAGCTAGACTTCTGGTTTGGTCACTCAGTTCCTCGATCTCTATGGGTGAACAGATTTTTTTGTAGATCTCAGGTTAGAATTCTACCTTTCTGCTGGGAATACTCCTTCTCATCTTGTATCCACTCTGCTCAAAAGAAAGATTTGGGTGAGAGAGAGAGGTGTAGAAATCAGAATTTCCTCTCCTCTGGTATCCATTCCATAGGGTTTCCACAAAGAGTGGGATTGCTCCAGCCACCACCGTTTTATGTGTAGGTTCTATTTCCACAGGGTCTGAAAACCTTGATGTGGGATTCAGAAGGCTACTTAGAAGCAACTGATAAATTAAGATCTCATAAGACCACTTTGTGCCATCCAAACCTCAGTGTTTGCCTTCCTCTTCTGTTGCTGTGTGTATATCAGGTTTCAGCTGCTTTGAAGTCATCTTCCAGATATTTTGTCAAAAATCCTGCACTGAAACAGGAGGATATTAGAACTGCAACTGCCATTCAACTTACAACTGCAACTGGAATTCAGCTTAAGAACAAGTAGGAAACTGGTCTTTAAAAGATGACTGCAGGGATCTGGAAAGCAAAAGCGCCAGGTATATGGACAGTCATTTTTTCCTTATATTTTTGCAGTATGTATTTCATATTAAATACATGAAAGAGGGCAAATTGCACTCTTGTCTTGTGCCATAGAACTTCTTTACCATATCTCTTCAACATGTCATAAATGTTACAAATACATGTTGCAAGCTTTTTATTAACTAGTTATGTTGTAATGGTACCTGTATCAACCTACACCTATAGCCAGTATACTTGCAGAAACTCAGGAGTTATTTAAAGTAAATCAATGAGGATGTGAGTAGGATGCATTACCCTTCAGAAATATGAGTGCACCAATACAGATTCATTTTTGCTGCTAAGGTAGAAAATAGAAGGGTCTGGCCTTGCCTAGAGTTACTCTGTTAAATCATGAAAGCTTTGAATGTATCCTGTGGCCTGAAAACAATCTTCTATGGGAAGATTCTCTTGCTACTTGACAAACATTTTCTTCTCAAGGGTCAAATATAAAGTCTTGCATACACATCCTTCATCAAGTTTCACAGCAGTTTCACAAGCAGAATCAATAAGATAATTTTTTTATTGTAAATTGTGGTTTCAGAGCACAGAAATCTAAGTTCTTAAGTTTGTTGATACAAATGTTCATTCAGTGCTTAATGGTTTTTAAATTAGCTTATATAATCACACAAAAATTATTTACAGGAACAAGCCCAAGTGTATTTGCATAAACTTTAGATGGATGTGGCTACAGACATTGTTGAACATGAATGCCAGGCTGGATTTTTGAGAGCCTGAGGTACTGTCAATGTTTTAACACTATCAAATCCCAGTGGTATTAGAATCACCAGGAAAAAAAATACACAGGAGCTTGTAAAATGGGACTTTGGGCAATTATTCATGGGAGGGAACTAAGAAAAAAAGTGACCTGGAGACCCTGTTTTAAGAAAAATTTTTCTGCAGTTTTCAAGGGACTAATGAACTATGTCTCAGAATGCCAGCCAAAGCCAAAATGTGCATTTCATTCTGGTGAAAGCAGGGAAGAAATGCACATTTCTTCAGTCTTATTCATTATCAAAACTGAAAAACAACAGATTTTAAGAGTCAAAAGTTTTTTAAACTGAATAAAAGGTAATATTCAATTTTCATTCAAGAAAAGATAAAAGCCCTACATAATACTGTACAAAACCTATTCAGAAATGATTGGGACTATTTTGCATGTGTATGTATATTTCCCTCAATTAAAACTTGGAAGTTCATTACATTCTTATCAGTTCTGATCTAGAGCAGCTGATATGCTTGTACTTCAGGCTATTGTCAAAACTGTAGAATTCCCTGTCCCATGTTCTGGTGAATAAATCCTTATGGTTTTTTTTCCTCAGTTTTCTAAAAGCTTTCCTGAGATTAAAATCTCAGTCAGTCTGTCTGTCTTATTGAGGCATCCTAGTGACATCATTGTGCACATGCATACACACATACACAGTCTCCAGACTGACTTTACATTTCTCCTCACTTTGGATGGCCTGAAAACCTAATATTTTCAGAACTGAAAGGTATTTTGAGTTCCAACAAACTTCTTCTTTTACAGAATTCAAGCTTGTGTATTAAAAAAACCCCTGGGATTTCACATGCCACTTGGCAGAATAATATATGTTCTTTCAGTTCAGTGTCCCCCAAGTCACCTAATGACACAGATGGGTCTGCTGATCTATTTATGAGGCACATGGATTGCAGGACTTCCTGTCTTGACAGAGTATTTGCAAGTTTTATGATTCCTGCCTTTCCCCCGCCCCCACAATTTCAGTTTTGTGTGCTTTATTTGCATATTAAGAACACACACAGCTTCCATTCTTGCCCTGCTAGGCAGATATTGCTGTTAAATTTGCAGTGATTGTTTTCTATAATATTGTTTAGTGGAGTTAATTTCTTGTCTCTGGAAAAAACCCCAAAACACAACCTGGTTAGATTACAGCAACTATGACTCATTCATCTGAGACATCTGTTGATAACCCCTGAAGTCACTCTATTTCAACACTGAAACAATTCATAACCCTCTCACGGAACAAACAGGAAACATTAATGGATTAGTAACTTTTATGTTCTGCCCTCCTGTGATCTCTAGGCTCAATAGAAATGGAAGTGTACTGTAAAAATAGGCAAGCATTAGTTGTCTAGACATCCTAGATGTGGCTGTCCTCTCTGGTAGTTGCCCTGGGGTAATCATTAGAAAATCTATATCCAAGCAGACTCAAGTTCCTTGTAAGGGATGCTGTTGGCAATACTTTCCAAATTGAATGCAATAGGTGTAAATGCAGCAGTGCATTTTTCCAACTGGTACTTCTTGCCTAAATACTTAAATGGCCTTTACTGAGATTGGACTTTCAGAATGACAAGAGGTGAGTTTTCTGTACAAACACTTTTTGTTGCTTTTTGTAATTTGTTTTCCACTCTTTTTTTCATGTCTATATGAACTCTTAATTACAATTTATTGACAACTAGCATAAAAATAATTATTTTTCTACTATGACACTGCTTGAAAATGTGCTTATATTAGCAATTTTAAGCCTTGGTGAAACAAGTACAACAATTATGTAAGGAACAAATAACACTACACAATTTTGCAAGCAACCAAATAGTTTATGATTGTACAGGATTATTATAACTGAAAATGTACAGGCAATAATTTTGCAGGTTTTTCCTGCTGTAAATCCTTCAGCATTTTTTTGTTATCTTTATTGCTTCTAAGAAATGGGGAGACAAAAGCTGTTCAGTGAAATCCATCACCAACATAAAATTAAAGTGATGGGGGGTTTTGAGATTTATGCTGGTTTAATAGAAATCAGATTCCTGCTCTAACATCAGATAAACACATTTGGTTAAAAGTAAGATATGATGGAAAATTCTTTTTTCTCTGTTTTTCAAAAAGACCCTAATGCCCTTCTAAAACTGTAAACCTGCAATTAATGCAAGCACATAGAGTAAAATATTCCTGATGTTATCTTCCAGATGACAGCTTAAGCCCTGCACAGCTGTGTTGTGTGTGGATATTAAACTTCCCATAACACTTCTGACTGTCTTCAGTATTTTCACTAAAGTCTTTGGCTCAAATTTCCTCTCTTACATTGCCTAATATTAGTTCCATATCGATGTATCCTCTTCATTTTGCAAGTGGCTGTATTGATCTAGGCCCTGTTTGTGTCAATATGCACATGCTGTCACAGCTTAATGCACATCACAGCTCAGATCAGCGAGAGTCACTACTCATCTGAGCCCTGGAATGAACAGCACCAGGTTTGTACAGTGCTTTATGGGTTTTGGCACACCTATACTATTTATGGAGTAATTTCCTATTGGCAATAGAAGGATTTCTAGGTGACATGGTAAAGCTCTGTAACACAAGTAACCTTGCTGATGAACCTACCCAGAAATCAATCTTGACACCTTCTAAGTATTTCATGTACGCTGCATGCAACCCTTTATTGTTTAGTGTTTGCCAGTCACTCCAAAATCAAAGTCTGGGACCAGGAAAGAACAAGACTCTCTCCCATATGCTATTCTTTATGACTATCATGATCTTTTATGGCTGGTGGTTTGAAAAATAGTATTTTAAAACATCATATATTGTCATTTACTATATTTTTATAGATTGGCCTTGTGCAGATAGCATTCTGCACAGCTACCTCAAAAGTCAGTTTTGGTTATTTGATTTTAGGAATGCTACCAGAACTACTCTGTAGCTATCTCTGTTGGCTGATCAAATGACAGGATGTCCCCTCCCATCTCTTTCCCCAGAGAACAGACACAGGCTTAACTTTACACATGAGTAGCCCTACCACACTTAGTATTTGTCCTACAATTGACATGCTTAGGGCTCAAGTCACTGAGTGCACCTGAAATAGAAAGGTTTAGGGATTGCTGACAGAGTGAAGGAGCAGCAATTGATACAACCCTCTAAAGGCAGACAAACAGAAAGCAAGCTAAAAAAGCTTACAAACAAGATAAACTGAGAAATGCATACTAAACCAAGTAATGCTTACTCTAAGTGATCTTCAGAAGTCTAAGAACACTACTGGTGGGAATCAGCCTCCTTTCCAATGGAAACTGCAACTATTGCCATCACAGCATCCTTTTTGCTAGCTGGCCTGGTTGATTGTTTAATCTCCTCAACAGATCCCCTCAATGCTGCTTTAGCAATCAGCTAGCTGCAGGCACTTACCGTGAAGGGTCATGTTAAATCACTTGTCTTCCCTGATGAGCCTGGCTTCCCACTACTCTGAAACTCTGTCTTCCCAACATCCTGATTTTCTGCTGGTTTTTTGGGTTTTGTTTTGTTTTTTGTTTTTTTGTGTTTTTTTTTGCATGGCAACCCAAAGTACTGCTGGTGTGTCACTAGATGAGCCAAACTTTGCTCATTTTGGTAATGTTATTTCTGTTATCATACTCCTAAAACACACAGCAACAGCCAAGACGACCTCACACTTGGACCATGGGGCCTGATTGTCACTTAAAGAAAAACGCCTTTGTGTCTCTGATGGCCTGAAAAGGGGGAGTAAGTGACATACTGAGAGTGCCTTAAAAGGGGCAGTTCAGTGTTTACAAGGGGTCATGTGCATAATGTGCAGCTGATAGAATGGTTTAAATCAATATGGGAAAGCAGGAAAGGGAGCAGTGAGATTTGAAAATTATGTAAGACCTAATAGGACACAACACACCTTTGAAGGAAGAGCAAGTCTAGTAGGTGATTGGTTATCACAATAAATTATGTCAACACGTGGATATCAAAGTAGTAAACCTGAATAAACAGGGAATTGGAACTGTATATTACAACCTAGTAACAGTAAAATTTACTCAGTGATTATTCATTTGGCATCTTTGGCATCTACTACACCACAAGCAAAAGATGTTTTTGTGATATCAAGTTGGATCCAGATAAATCCTGTTCATCCTTAAGAAAGCCTCTTGTGGGCATTACAGTCCTGAAGAGTGGTGCTATTGGCCACAAGGGATTGTTATAAACTACTGGAACATGTCCCTGTGTAATGTATTAGCAGAGGCTTTAAATCTATCACAGCAGGTTCTCTAGAGCAGATAGCATTTCATTCCTTCTGCTATTTAATTGTCATAACTACTGTGACTGAAAATCCCTCATTAGATATTTATATGGGCCATCTTTAAAATTTTCCGCTGTGTCATGTATTTCACCAACAAATAAAGTACCTAAGTACCTCTTGCAATGTGCTACATATTACAAACATCAGCCACAAGTATGAAGTGATGCAGCTGTCAGCCAGCTGAGAGCCCACCATCACGTGAAGATAAAAAAGTAGCATCTGAGCTCCATGCTCTTCTGCAAAAATCTGCTTACTTATGTTTGCCACCATCTCCACACCTGGTCTTGCTGTTGGCTACTTTGCAGAGTACTCTATTTCAGCACATTACAAGCACCAGAGTAGAAATAGGAAACTGGAGCCCTTTGTCCAAACCAGTCTTGCTCTCATTGCAGCACACAGGAAGGAAGCAGCAATGAATATTGCCAGCCATTCAGTTTATTCCACAACCCGTCTGAAAAGCACTCCTGCATCACTACCATCGAGGGAATTACTACTGCAAAATCAGCTTCCACCAATCCTTTCTGAATACCTGCTCGATTCCCTTGAAAGCTCTGGAGCTCAGTTCTACCCATCTTGCCACTGAGTATTTCTTTTACAGCAGACAGGCAGCCCCATTGATTTTGGTAGGACATCTGGGATCAAACCCTCCCCATTTTCAATAAAAACAGCAAACGCTGTCTTTAAACATCTGCTGGCTGCTGGAATGGTTCTCTGATTATAAGCAAGCAATGCCAATGAATGTAAAATTACTTATCAGGAAAAAAAAAAGGCAAATATTTGAAGAGAGTTACCCTAGGGTTGGGGGAAGGCATTTTGGAGAGATCACAAAGACAACATTGTCAAAAATTGATTTGCCTTATTCAAAGCACTAAGATATGTGATTGTGAGAAATTGCAAGATTTCAATTTCCCTATTCAGCTTAGAGTTTCTTTAGATTCTAATTACCACAGCTTAGAAGAAAAGAAAGCAATTGACAGAGAAAAAGTGACCTTTTATGGAATCTTGGCAGTTAAATCCAGTAAGGTTTGAATGTGTTATTTTAAGAGTTTGTTATACAAAATAATATTATTAGCATTTTATGTGAAATAATTAGAACAAAGTTCCCTTAACCGTGTCAATGGATGCCACCACCTCTGGCCCACAGGGCCACTTGTGATCTTTGAAAATTGTGTGCTTTCAGTCGGAGAGAAGAAATATTACATTATTATTACAAGATGGCAACGTATCCTTGGACTTTGTGCTGAAGGTTTTGAAATGCATGATCTAGTCTTGTCACTTCATCCACATGCCGGAGATGTGGAATCCCTCACAAAGCTCCCCCAGTGCCAGCTCACCTGGAGCAGTTTGGAGGTAACCCAGCAATGCTGCAGGCTGGGGCTGCCTGTCCTGTGCTGCAGCTGGTTCCTGTGCCTCGTGGGCTGTTCTGTGTGTCTTAGGGAAGTGGAAATTGCAATGATGGATCACTCAGCTGGTTGCTTCCCATATAATGTAAGGAGGTCTTATAAAAGGCAACATGGAAACCCAACTGATTAGGCTAACAGCAGGGCAAATGCTTTTCCCACAGAACAACCAAGAAAAAGAGCAAATGGGTACTAGAGTCGTTTAGGTTTAAAAAGACATTACAGGTTATGAAGTCCAACCATTAAAGTAACACTGCCAAGTCACCACTAAACTATGTCCCTAAATGCCATGACTACATGTCTTTTAAATATCTCTAGGCAAAGAGAAGCTGATTCCCAACTGTAGAGCTGGCTTTGTGTGGCTGGCAGTCTCCTTCTTCAGGACCTGCTGGGAGGGGCAGGAAAATGGGGACTGTCACAAGAATCAGCTGTGAGTTCTCCACTACCTTCTGAGAATGCTATCAGTGGTCTTGCAGATGGTTTCACCTGCCTGTGTCCCTAAAGGATGGGAATGGGAGGAAGAATCTGACCTGTGGCCTTGCAGCTTTTTCTCTGCAGCCCAGGACTTCTTGCCACACTGAGGTGGTTTTGAACCATAGATCGTGGACAGTTCAAAGGCTTCTTCAGTGCAGCCAAGTTTCTGTGCCCAACAGATGGCTCTTGGGACCCTGGCCTGCCACTGTCACAGAACGAAGAGCTCATGACAGGACAGATTCCAAAAGGCATTAAAGCACAGCTTGCTCCCTCACATACAGAGGAACTGACTTGTCAACAAGACTTGCAGAGATATGTTAACCTCTGGACAGAAGGCAGTTTTATTGCCATTTGACAGGAGACTTTCCCCCCATTGTGTGTTACATGGATTACTGCTTCTGTTGCTGCATTGGCAAAGTTTGGTATCTTGTCCAATTAAGAAGGGCAGACTGTCCTGAAGACTTCCACTCAAAACCCTTGAACACTTCAAACACCAGCCATATACCCATATCAGCACAGTGACATGGGCTTTTTAGATGCATTTGAAATTCATATCCAGATTCTATGGCTTGAACTCATCCTAAGTTATAACGCATAACTTAATGGACTAACATGTACTGCTCCATCTTTCCTTTGATAAAACAATTTTTTAAAAGTTAAAGAATGCCTGATTGAATCAGGCACAAGCTTCCCATGGGATAAAATCATCTGCTAGTGCTGCGAAGGAAAATGCATCAGTTACCATTGCAATGATTTAATCTTGCAACGTTGAAAAAAGGATCAGCAGCATGAATGCCACAGTGATATTAATAGGAAACCCAAAGCTTAGAAATACAAGACTTTTGGTTAAATAAAGAGGAATTTAATTTTTCCTTTCTGTATGATCTTGGAGATTTCTTTTTGACAAGAGAGTTTTGTCTTTTTTGGATAATAGGAGTTGATGAGGTCTAAGAAGTTAAGGAAAATCTCACTTTCCATTCATTTAGCAAAGCCCTGCATTAGCTGAGAAATCAGCCTGTTACCTCTGCTTCCCTATCATCCGTTTGCAGAAGCCTGTTACTTAATTCCCATTCATATGGCTTCTGTGGAGAATAACAGGCTGATGACATTTTGGTTAATCATAATCTTCCCTGTCTGTGACAACCTGCCAGTAGCCTTTTTGAAAATAAGCTTGCAGAATAAAATTTTTTAAAAGAAGGATTTTTCTTACCCTCATGGAGAAGGGAAAACTGACAAAATAAATACGTGGGAACATTTCACAAATGAAAAAAAAAATTATTCTGAATTTATTACCATTTCTCTCTCAACACTTTATATGCTATTTCATTGCCCAGGAAATTGTTATTGACATAACTCTACTTGTTTTCCTTTATGCCCTTCAGGGATATACAGGACTTCTATATATAGGACTCCTATTGCCTCTTTAACATACTAGCAAGAAGGACGCCTTAAGTTTCCAGGGACTGATTTGAGTATCAGGCAGTGATAGAAGTACAAGTAAAATCATGCTCATGTGGGTATGAATGCATAGAGAGTATTCTGTATAAGGTAAGAAAGACGGAAACATTAAGATTTCAAGCCATTGGTGCTGCCTATCTTATGTGTAACACATTCTGATAAATATGACATATAAATAAATACCAGTAACAGGATGGGAGATGGAAGAGTGAATTGGAAAGTACATGAGAGGGCTTGGAGGGTTTGATGTCATCAATGAGCTCACAGGAACCAGCACCAGCAGTTGAACCTAGGTGAAGGCAGGTGTAAATCTTGGGTGGAGGCCACTGAAGCCCAAAGAAATACTATAAGCTGGAGACAAAACCACAGGCAGACATCACTGACTAACAAAGAAAAAGTCAAAGGTGGTCTCATCCACAATGACAGCTTTTGTGAAAATTCAATCAAAGCTGCACAAGTGTCAGCACCATTTGTTCATGGCAACAAAAGGCAGGATGTTGAACTATGTGGAAATAGCCTGTCTTGCAAACAGCTGCAATGTTTGAAGAAGAAGAAATTCAAGTTTCTGTCAGCTATGGCATACTGCCAGCTTAAAGTCAGGAAAAATATCCCTGGATAGGCAAAATGAACAACTCTTTCATTAGTATGGTGATTGAAACTATGATGTCTGAGCAAAAAGTGCTTTGCTCCATCCTGAAGACCAATCCGCAGTTGATTTTCTTTCCCTTAGAAGTTATATAACAAGACAAAGACAGTTGCTTTACAAACACTCAGACAGTGTTAGCATTGAAATGTATTGCTTTCAGAGAACTTTGATTCCAGATCCTTCTGCAGTGGGTATGAAACTCACACCCACCTCACGCCCCCAAGGTCTATCCAACGTCTTCACACAATGTACAGTATAATCACTCTGTACTTCCACTACAGAAGGTGGCCAACCGCGTGACTGGTAACCATAGCAGCTGCAAGAGCCAAAAAAAATTTCCAGTGCTGAATGTATGCACAAGTCTGTTGCTTTAGCATCACTTTATTTGCCATGAAGAGCATCAATTGGTATGCCTCAAAATGTCCTGGTATTTGATGAGGAAAGAGATGCTGTTCATCACCACATGGAAAACAGCATGTCTCGCACAGAAGAATGTTTTCTGTCACTCTTTTGACTTTGGTAATGTCTGGAGATATTTGTCTGAAGCTGTAATCTCAGACACTCAAGCTAGGATTTCTATTTCTTGTATGGGAAAAATTGGTCCTGGACAGTTTCCATGCTGGAAGCACTGGTCTTTTTCCTGTCATGTGCCAAGTGTTGCCTGCCAGGGACCAAGAAGTAATGACAGGCAGTAACATCTTTCCCAGTAACAATTCACAAAGCACAGTATCACAATACCACTAGCTGTCTCAATTCTATTAACTCTTTCAGATGGAATAAGTGAACTTTTCACAGGTGGATCATGTGGGCATGGAATTTCTCCCTTTCCTCTACCTAACAGTAAATTTCCAGCTGCTCTGAAGCTTAGGAGACTGTAATTCCTTGGAGCAGGCTGCAGCAAGAAGTGGCTCTCCTCTTGGAGTATCCCACCTTATGGGATCTACCTCCCCAGCACAGCCCTTCTCAAGGGCCCACAGACCCTTGGTGGCCTGCTACATGCAGAAGCTGGCCTGTCAGCTTCTCTCTCCATTGCTGGAGGAGGACATTATGGGAGTGCAGGCAGAATGGAGGGAGGAAGTGGAGTAAAAGCAAGAGCAAAAGGAAACCAAGCAGCAAGGAGCTAAGGCAGTTGCTATAGACATTTTGACAGAATATCCTCTTAGTTTTGGTTAAAATTTACTACTGTGGGCATTTAGAAGCCTGTTAGTATTGCTGTGCTGGTATACACATCAACTATCAAAAGCATTCAGCTCCCGACAGTATGTCACACTTGGACATAATCCAAAGCCAGGGACAGTCTAAGACCTGTGAGTTATAAAGCCAATTCTTGTATGCTTATTTATGCTAGAAAGCTCACATTCCAGCCCAAAGCCCAAAAGCAAGATATACCTCAACATACAACAAATTATAGATGACTCATGAAGTCTGAGTTCAAGTTTTTTGGATTTTAGCACAAAAAGCTATCACCTAAGCAGCTGCTTGGCTGCAGATTTCCTTTTTACTATGTTTCAAAAAGTAGCGTCCCTAAGAATATCAGGAGCCTCAGAAAATACAGTCCTATTATTTTCAACATATTTTCTTTGCATAGAGGAAACACAGCAAGTGTGGATTAATTACCCAAAAATTTAACACAAAATTTAATGCTTCAAATGCATCTTGGCAAAGATCTAGAGTGCTCAGGTAACATCTTTACAGGGCAGTCTTGTGTTGCTTTTTTATAAAACAGTGCAAACGCATAAGGACATTTGGCCAGCACAGAGAACAGCTGATCTACACAACTCCAGAAATAAAACACGAGTTGCCGCAGTTTTGGTAAAAGTGCTGTGGCTATTAGTTGCAAAAAATATTCATCTTTGCAGATAAGCATAGGAAAAGCTTACCAGTTGCAACCTCTCCTTTGGTTTGCAGCTTCCTCCACCAAAAGGAACCATAATTTTCTCTTAGGAGACTCAGACAGAGTTGTTTAGGAGAACATAAACAGGATGTAAACTGCCACCTTCATTCATAAATACAAAAGGACAAGCTCCCCACAAAACTCCTTCCTTGTTAAGCAGGGCAGTGCAGGGAAAAATGAACCAGGAATATCAGGCTGCAAGGGGCTACTTGAAGAACCCAACACACAGGTTTCACAGACACCTCATTATTTAATCCTCTTCCTGGAGTAATCAGCTGAGAAATGGTTTCACCCATTGCTCACACTGCAGCTCCCTCAGAGCCTCACCTGAGCAACTCATTTACACTCTTTAGAGGATCTCTCTCTTAGGCAGAGTGCTCACCATGCCAGAGCCTACCTGATTTGTTAAAGCTTGGGGTAATGACAAACCACAGTGCTAGGGATGACATTTCCATTATGTTATTACCAAATATTTTTCATTATTTCTGTAGAATAATAATTGGCCTGTAGACATCACCATTTTTATATGGCTATGAATAACTATGCCGTGAAGCTGAGTTGGGGGAGGTTTAGGAAAAAGTTCTTCACCCAGAGGGTGGCAGAGCACTGGAACAGGCTCCTCAGGGACACAGCACTAAATGTGACAGAGTCCAAGAAGCTTTTGAGCAATACTCTCAGGCACAGGGTGTGACTCTTGGGGTGCCCTGTGCAGGGCCAGGAGCTGGACTCAATGATCCTTGTGGGTCTCTTCCAACTCGGCATGTTCTATGACTCTATGAAAAGTTTGCTTACCTTAACTTACTACATGTTTCCATTACTCTCTTGTGTAAGAAAGCTTTTATTTCCACAGGCCAACAGTCTCTCAGTTTGTTCTTAATTTTGGAGAAAAAAATTAACTTAGAATATCATCTTTCCTCAGAAATTTAGCCAAACCCAAGTCCCTTATTAAAATTAGATTTCCAGCCAAGAAAATTACAAATATGTCTCTTCTAGCCAGACATTTTCTATTAAGTCATGACTGCCTTTATTCTTCTGTCTTCCACATGGAGCAATAATTATTAGGACAATAAAAAATTAGGTAGTTTAAAGTTTTGCCTTTCATTGAAAAAGCTTGTTACTGTGCTGATACTTCTTCAAAACCAAACTTTTCTTGTAAAATTGCATATATTTTAAATATTTGTTGATATAAGCAGTATCACTACACAGTTCGCAGGTAATTAGACAAAGCTGATAACAGACGTGCTTACATAAGCTCTGATAACATTTCTAAATTAATTTAAAAGAGATTTCATTATGTCTGAAAAATTAGATTCAAAAGCAATTACTTCCCTTGCAGCATTCAGTTTACCTTGCTGTTGAATATGGTCTTCAAATATTAGTATATTACACATTTGGAGAGGAATGGGTGAAGTAATTGGTAGTATAGTGAGAAGTGATCATCATTCATCTTACACTACAGCCTTGCTTTAAAAAGGTAATCCACATATTAAAAATTGTGTGAGAGATTTAGATATTTTATAATTTGGTTGGTTATGAATAATGACTTTCTTTTTGTAACAGATTAAAACAGCCATGGGAAATTATGACACTGTCCCTTACTTTAATTTGATGTTGGCTGGGAAAATGTGTGGCAGTTGGCTTAGCATCAATTTTTTAATACTCCAAAGATTCAGTAGATACAGATGTGCTTCTTAGAAGAGCCACAGGAAATGCCTGACTCTTCATGTGCTTGTTGCCATTGCAAGAGGAAGCCTCAGTAGTACAAAAAGGAGAAGCACTGCATCTGATAACAGGTTTGGATGGTCTGACTCTACTTTAGTTGCTGTAATCATTAAGCTGCTCTTTTTATGCATCTTTTCTTCCCATACATGCTCAGCAATAAAATGTAGCAGGCTGTTAAGGATGAAGAGCAATGGAAGCAACTTGTGCTCCTTGATTTGTAATTGGGACAAACCATTTGTGACTGTAACTCACTCGGCGATGCAGTGACTCACACAGATCATACTGTTGAGTTTGACTCTAGCACCAACTCTGAGTAAGACAAGTGGGCTTGAGCCCCTCTCATCAGAGAAGAGAGCCAGAAACAAAACTGGTATCCTCTGAGCACACAGAAACTGACTAAACCCTGCCATAATTGCTCTTCTGTACAGCTCATCATGAGCAGGGTGTGGAGGTTTCCATTTGATTGGCAGTATTTCAGAGGTTGTTCATTCCTTTAAATACAGCACCACCTGGGAACTGAAGCAAGAGAAAGCTTTACAATGGCTGTAAGAGCCTCACAGTATTCACAAAAAAATTAATAAGATTTCAGAGGGTTTGGATTTTTTTTTTAATCTGTGAACCCTTAGGAAAAAAATCAAAAATTGGTTTACCTCTGGCTCCAGTTACTATATATGAAGGTTAGGAAGTTGAACTCCGCTCAGTCTTCCTTCCACTTGAAGAAATAGGCTTCAATTACATGCTGCAAATAAGTTAATCATTACTCTGTTTCTCTTTGATCTTGATCATTTGCTATTTATTGCATTGCTTTTACAGTCCATCCTCTTCAGTTCTCCGAGTCATATTTTCTTCCTTCTGTGGGTGTGTTCCCTTCCCCCCCCCCTTTCCTCTTACATTGCACATTGTTAATATTACTTTTATCACATTTCTCCTTGCTCCCATTTTAAAAATAATTTTTGCTATGCAAAAACTCTCTTACAAGCTCCAGTCATTGTTCCCAGACCATTGGTCCAATTATCCTAATTCCACTCCCATCACCTAGAGCAATGAAGAGGGTAGAGCTGGGTGGTGAAGCAGAGGTTCCTAGAGACTTTCTTAATCTCTCAGCTGTGCAGAGTGGTTTAGAGGCCCTGAGGGCAATACATGCAGCCACCTTCCTTGGGTGTACACAGGATCCTCAGTACCTGCTGCTGCATGCCAAGAGGGAAGCATGATGAGCAGGAAGCTGAATAACCCCTCCAGAGGCAGGAAAAAGGCTCAGGTACCACCTCTCCAACAGCAGGGTGTCCAGTCACAGCCCCAGTTGGCCTTTGCTGTGAGTGGGCTGTAGAGCAGAAAATTTCAGCTATCTTCTTCCTGACCTGCCAGCTCACATAAAGAAAGGCAGGATGGAGCCCACAGATGGAGCAAACACTGTTTTCACTGTAAAGGACATAACACTAGCCTGGGTTTCTCAGCAGTCAAATATTTGCCTGGTGGGGTGCCTCCAAAGCTGTTTCCAGCAGCTGGGCTAGACTGCTTCCTGCAGCCACAGAGCTCTGCTCCTCCTCTAGCCCTTCCCTCCTCTCACACAACATGCCAGGGAGTATTTAAACATCCACACAGAACCTCATGTTTGAGATTTCATCCAAAATACACCCTTCTACCACCCACTCAGAGGAAACTCATTTTATTTGTCTAACAAGAACAAAGGGCCAAGCAGGTTAACCCTGCCAAGCTTACTGCCAGGAATCCAGACTCACATCCCATTTATAACACCCAAACCCACCCATTCAGCTAATCCTTGCACAACACTGATAAATCATCCCATCTCAGAGGCATCACAGGAACAATTACTTTACTTTTACCAACCACTTAATTTAAAAAAGAAAAAAAAAAAAAAAAAAAAAAAAAAAAAAAAAAAAAAGGAAAAACAGCCAGTGAAGAGAGACAGGAGAGGCAGGGACCCCTTTTCTTCTTTGCATTCTGGAAGGTTTATTCCAGCAGGTGCCAGGGTATACAAAGCAAGATGTGTCAGGTTAGTATACTCATGCCCTGTCCATATTATTAATTATACAGCCAACACATTCCAATTTAAGGAATACAATTACTTTTGTGTTGATAAATAAAAAAAAACAAAAAAAAAAAAAAAAAAAAACAAAAAAAAACAAAAAAAAAAACAAACAAAGGGAAAAATATGTGCTTCCAGAATGGATGATTTATTGCAGATTAACAAAAAAATGAAAGAATGGAGAAAGAAGATACAAATCTGGACCCAGAATAAACAATGCCTCCATCTTGAATCGGCTCTCAGCCCCATTGCTTGGCAGACAGGCAGGCAGGCTTTTCATTTCAAGGCTGCTACACAGAGAGCAGACACTATTCCCACGCAAAGATGACTAAGACCCTAATTGTTCAATTTGCCAAGCCCCTCAAATAATCCTAAGTAAATACACTGCTTTCCAGAACCCCTACAAGGTCAAAAATTTCACAAAGCCTCCCTCGTTGTCCTACTGTTAGCTGATTTCCTTCCAGGAGAAAGCTCACAGCCACTCCAACAATTTTTTATCCAGCTGAACTTCAAAGTAGTTATTGATATTTATGTGTCCTTGGAACCAGTTCTCCAACTAGTGCATTTTAGGTATGATTTTTCCATATGTACTGTATTTTAAGAGTTAGTAACGCACAGAAATTGTTTACAGAAGTGAAGTTGGTTGATAAGAGAAGCATTTGCAAATATGCTACAATTGACAATCTTTTCCAGCCTTTTTCTTTTGTTTGGATGACTGGATGGGTGACAAATATCAAGGAAAAAGAAAAACTTCCAGGTTTATGTCAGCAGAACTAAGGCCATGGTATTACAGCTGCTCTGCTACCTGCACTTGCTGTGTCTTCCAGTGCTATGCTTGCACTTCTAATGGTACTCTAGGTATATACCCTGCCTTTATTCACTTTGCACCAAAGTGGCTTTAAATCCACATTTTTCAATTGTACACACACAAAAAAAGTGAGAATAGTTCTCACTTCTGCACTGCTGATTGCTTCCAGCTCCCTGCTCATCTGCTTGGCTTCTGGCCTGAGTAGGTTAGAGCACAAACTGTGCCTGTAGGTCCCTTCATCATCTCCTGGTGCACCACAGATCTAAGATTCTGGTGTTGTAAAGAGCCCATTTTGGTCACAAGACATTTGCCATTCGCAAGCATGAAGGGTCATAGAAGAGCCCAGGTCAAAACTGAGAAGCAGATCCTCATGAAGAAAATGTTACAGCATCACATTCCTTCTACAGAATGGATGCTAGCGTGGGAGCCTAAATTTAAATCTGACTGAAACTTTCCTGGTGTTTAGGGATGCTTGCAGGTGGGATTTTGGCATAGTCTATTAGGGAGACAGGATGCACTTTCTTACAAAGAGGAAAACAACCTGAGAGTGTAATCAGCAAGGGGGCAAGGTTGCCTTAAAATTTCTGGTAAGTTCATTTTGGTGCTGGAAGAAATACACAAATTCATCTCTCCTGAAGGATCATATCTGTTAGAATTGCATATCTACTTCTTATGCTCCCTCCCATGGGAGGAAATGTGGTGCTTCTTTTCTCCCCTCATCCTGAGGATATCTTCATTATGTTCAACTAAGAGCTTGGCATTACATGATGATGTTGCTAATGAAAGCCTCCAGGCTCCAAAGGGCTGAGTCTCAAGAGCTCTATGATTAAATACAATAATTTGCAGTTCTGCAGTACTTTCCATCTGAAGATCTTGACTGTTTGTACAGATTCCTGTGAATTAAGCTCAGTCTCTCACATGTGAGCTATTTCTGATAAATACCAAATACCCTGGTTGCAAGGACACTTTCCCAAGAGGTCACAGACAGTTTTGAGCATTTCTGACTGGGGTGAAAACTGACCCCAGGAGCCCAGTGTTTTGCAAAGGTTGGCTCCGCAGCAGCATGAGCTCCCAACTCGCTTTCTGGCAGTTTGGAAAAGAAAAGAGTGACCTCCTCTCAACCCTTAAAGGGAAAGCCATACATAATGGATCCCAAACAGATGAATATGCCTCCTGGAAGACTCCCAAAGAAGTGGATTTAAGGCTTATGTATCGTCAGCATTTCCCAGCTGGTTCTTGGCTGGTTCATCAAGGGCTGAACATAGGAAGCTCCATCCTATGATTTGTTCAAGTCATATTAGAAAGAAAATTTAATTCTGTCCTTGTGCTGCTTGTAGGATGTTCGTGTCTAACATAGAGCTCTACATTTTATGCAGTACATTTGATGTCATCCTCCATGATTAAATAATTCAAGAAAAGTTACAGAATGGCTTGACAAGGCATGTTTCTTCTCTTTCTTTTGTGTCTTCTGTTCCAACCACCACTTCTCCACTTCCAGCAAATAGGATAATTGGCAAAATATTTCCAGATAAGAGTGTACACAAGCTGTTAGGTTAAAAATAAATAAATAATATAAAATAAGCTATCTCTGATTGTTCTATCTGCCTTTGTTTCTGGAGCCAAAACTGAGAATAGGTTTAGAACTCTAACCCTAGAAGTAGTATGAAATGCACTAATACTATTAGACTGAAAATTTCACTCCCAAATGTCTTATTTAAAGATTTAAACCACCCCGTGTTTCAAAAAGACTTCTCATAACTTTGTGTTAGTGAAATGTTTTTAGTATTAGTGAAGTCATGGGTCTAGTGGATGCATGTTCAAGTCTTCAAGTTCAGATCCCCTGTTTGTTCAGTGTTTTCCCACTTCTGTAGTTTTAGCTGTTTTGAACAGGAAATTTCAGTGCATTGGTTTTGAGTGACAAGGTTGGGTTGGGGAGAAATGCACAGGAGTGGCTACTGTGAGAAGCTGCTAGAAGCTTCCTCCACGGCTGACAGAGCCAGTGCTGGCTGGCCCCAAGGTGGACTGACCACCGGGTGGTAGCCCATCGGTGAGGGTGGTAGCACCTCTGGGATAACACACCTGAGGAGGGGGAAAAGTTACTGCCCAAAAGCAACCATGGACTGGTAAGAGAGGAGCGAGAATATGGGACAGAAATAGCTCTGTAGTCACCAAGGTCCGTGAAGAAGGAGGGGGAGCAGTTGTTCTAGGTGCCAGAGCAGCAAATCCCCCACAGCCCGTGCTGTAGACCATGGTGAAGCAGGATGTCCCCCTGCAGCCCATGGACATCCACAGTGGAGCAGAATCCCCCTGAGGCCCCTGGAGGACCTCATTCTGGAGCAGATGGAGGCTGCAGGACCCCATGGGAAGCCTGTGCTGACCGAACTCCCGGTAGGACCTGTGGGCCCCCTGGAAGAAAAGTCCATGCTTGAGCAGGTTTGCTGGCAGAACTTGTGATCCCAGAGGGAACCCATGCTGGAGCAGTCTGTTTCTGAAGGACTTCAGCCTGTAGAAAGGACTCACATTGGAGGAATTTGTGAGGAACTGCAGCCTGTTGGAGACGTTCATGGAGGATTGTCTGCTGGGGAGGGACGCCACATTGAAGGAAGGGATGAGGGTAAGGAGTCTTCACCCTGAGGAGGGCAGAGCAGTGGAGACAAGATGTGATGGACGAGCTGCAGCCCTGCCCATTCCCCACCGCCCTGGGGATGGGGGAAGGAGGGAGTGAATGTGGGAGAAACATTAATCCCAGGAAGAAGGGAGAGTTGGGGGGAAGGTGTTCTTAATGTTTGGGTTTATTTTTCATTGTCCTATTCTGATTTGATTGGTAACACATTTCATTAATTTCCCCAAGTAAAGCCTGTTTTGCTTATGACATTAACTGGTGAGGGATCTCTCCCTGTCCTGATCTCAACCCACAAGCCTTTCATTATATTCTCTTTCCTCTGTCCAGCTGAGGAGGAAGAGAGATCAAGCACCTTTGGTGGGCACTTGGTGTCTAGCAAGGGTCAACCCACTACAACCACTGGGCTGTAGGTTGTAGAAAAGCCCAGAGAAGCAGAATCACAGAATTTAGTGGGGTAGCATTAATTAACAGTAAGTTGTTGAGCAATACAATGAATCGATAAAATAGACATCAGTCACAAAGGCTGTTTCTGCATTCTTTCTAGCACCATTTGATAAGTGCTAGAGGCAGAATAACAAAATTTCTTTCAGCAAGATGGGAAGAGAAACACATGGTTGAGACAGGGCAGCTGATGAAATCCTGCCGGAGGGGGAGGTCTGAGACACATGCGTGTCCAGGCAGCTGGAGGGAAACGCATTTACCCAGCCAATGAGAAAGACTATCCAAAGGTCAGGGGGTAGCTAAGCAACAGAAAGGAAAAAACCTTCATCACTTCCAGCTGGAAATAAAGCAAAAAAAATAGATTTCTGGGATTTAATCACAGTACTGTCCAGTGGGTAGGCAGCAAAGCTAAGGGAGCAAGCTGTGTCTAACTTTACTCTATTTGCAGAGTTGCTATGTGACATTAGCCAAATGAACTATTTTTTGCCTCAGTTTCTCCATTTAAAAAATGCCACAATGTGTATAATTATAACACCTTAACACAATAGTAGGGCCTTAGGAGGTCTCTATTTCTACACCTCTTTAAGACCCAAAGGTAAAAGAAGCTGTAGAAGTTCAGACTAACAGTTATTTTCTGTTTATTTCCAGTAGGTAGACACACAGTAGGAACCATTTTGACATGTGTTAATGTAGGTGGAAATGACTCATTTGGAAATGACTGGAAGCTAACTGCTGTAGACTGGCTGCTGCTACAGTCCTAAATAAATTCCATAAAACAGATCTTGAAAATGAAGCAAATGTTGCTGCTTTGTTACTAATTAACTTAATATTTAACATGTGTACATCTTAATTTATACACATGTGAACATACATACACTGCCTATATTATATACATTCTTTAAATTACTTGTAGAATCAACAGTGCCAAAGGCAGATCCAGTGTTTATTTCCCCACTGTATTTACCAACACCATAAGATGACCTAGAAAATACCATACAGAAATTTCCTGCACATTTCCTACCTGCTTTTTAAGAGTCTCGTTATATCCAGAAAGGGTTTTAGCATTAGATGTATTGTAATGGTCTGAACAAAAATGTGACAAAACTAAGGCTCAGACTAAGACCAAAAAAGCTAAGGAATTAAGATTAGAATTTTATTCCAATTTTATCAGAGATTCTCTGACTTCTCAAGGAAGAGAGGAGACTGGTCAGGTCACAGCTGGGATGAGCTCCCGTGAATTGCTGTACCAAACAAAAAGTTAATGCCACTCCTCAGGGCATTTCCACCTCCTTACTTCTGCATGGTGCTTGAGCACACACTGTCTAAGGTAGTTATCAGGTACTTACGGGCTGAGTTTGTACCTTTAGATGTGCATCTGTCTCCTTAGGGCAGGGGTGTATCTTTGCCTTTAGGGTAGAGCCTGCAAAGTGTCTCCATGGATAGGCAAAGAAGGATACATAACAAGCTGTAGTCACCATTTCTTTCCACTATGATAGGAAAGCGTGTCACCATTTCAAAAAAGTGGATGCAATCATCTGACAATGTTTCCTTCTGGCCTTGACAGCTCTCAAGCAGCACAGCACCGCACGAGAGCCACAGCCCTCAGCATTACAGGCCACAGCCCTCAGCATTACATGGCGAACAAGGAGGCTCCTCCACGGGCCAGCTCGGCTGGGCTCCACCCAGATTCCCAGACCCGGAGTGTCCTGAGATACCCGAGCACAGTGGCAGGATGACACTGCCCACATGGCCCTCCTGGGGTGGGGACAGAGGTGCCCGGCAGGGCTGGGGCTCCGCCAGCCCCTTGGCTGTGGGGGCAGTGGCGGCCGAGAGCAGTGAGTGCACCGCCCGCCTTGGGGAGCAGACAGAGCGGGCGCGCAGATCCCTGCTCCCCTCCCGGGCACGGCACAGATCCCTGCTCCCCTCCCGGGCACGGCACAGATCCCTGCTCGCCCCCCAGGCAAGGCACAGATCCCTGCTCCCCTCCCGGGCACGGCACAGATCCCTGCTCGCCCCCCAGGCACGGCACAGATCCCTGCTCCCCTCCCGGGCACGGCACAGATCCCTGCTCGCCCCCCAGGCACGGCACAGATCCCCGTTCGTCCCCCAGGCACGGCACAGATCTCCGCTCCCCTCCCGGGCACGGCACAGATCCCTGCTCGCCCCCCAGGCACGGCACAGATCCCCGTTCGTCCCCCAGGCACGGCACAGATCTCCGCTCCCCTCCCGGGCACGGCACAGATCTCCACTTTCCCCCCAGGCACGGCACAGATCCCTGCTCGCCCCCCAGGCACGGCACAGATCCCCGCTCCCCTCCCGGGCACACGGCTCCTCCTGCCCGCTCCCACTCGCCAAACTGCGCCCAGGTACTAAAGGAACTGCTAAGAGCTACTCAGAGGTGCACTGATTTATGTCACGCCTTACACTGGCAGAAGGAAACTTGGAGGGGCAGGCAAGGACGTTTCAGTGGCAGCATTTCAACAGCAGAATTAAAAATCAGAGCTTAATGTTTCTGTAAATTAAAACAACCTCATTAGTCAACAGCCTGTGAGAGTTTTCTCGCTAGGAAAGGACTGTAAATGCAAAGCCCTGCTCCAAGGTCTTGAGTTAGGCATCTGGTAACAAATCTCCCCTTACAGAGTGTCAGTGGGTTAAAATACTGAGGAGTGCCTGCAGATAAAGCTGCTAAACTCCACTCCAAGCTACCTCTTGCTACAGATCCCAGGGGAGTTCACTGAACAGACCTTCTGCCACTGTCCTTGCCTGAAAGAAAGATAAATTCTGTTTACACTAAGACTACAGTTATATTTTCTGTTTCACACTCACCCACCTTCACAGTCCTTCATGCCGTCCATCAGAGATTCACATGCCTTGCAAAGGATCTCAGAGAATAGAGCTGGACTTAAGTTTGTATTTTGAATTTACCATTAATATTTTTATAGTTTCAAGTCCCATAGTGTCAAGTCCCATAGTGTCACTTATTCAGCATGCTTAAAAACACAGGGCATAGAGCACCGTTTCAGAAGCACCCAATTTCCAGCCTACGTCAACAGAAAGCATTAATTTCTTCAACTTTTTCTTACAGAAAATGTTGCTGTTCAGTTTTTGACTCCCGGGCATTTTGAAAGGAAAGGAATGGATGCATATAACATAGGTCTGAGATCCACCCTCAAGGCCATGTAACCACCCTAGAGGATGTAATCATGAAAACCAGAGCCAGCCTTGGAGCAGGAATGCTCCCTGCACTGAAGAACCACCCCACAGAAAGCCTGTAGCGGTCTGCTCCACATAACTACACTTCCAAGTATTTTCTGCAGCCAAGAGGTCACTCCCATTTTGGCATGTGAAATAAACTGACTGACCTGGAGCTGTGTGAGTGGGGGGCAGTTGGGCATATGAGTATGTGACTTGCTAAAATAAGACATAAGCCCTTGAAGACAGCTTAATATAATCTTGCAGGGGGTTGGTCAAGCCTTCTAATGAGAAACTCTTATTTTCCCTTGTGTCTGGCTAGGAGTGTGCTATTACTAATAATGAAAAAAGGATCTTCTCCCTTCATTGATTTGTACTTGTGCTTAGCATCCAAACAGATGAGATTTCAGGCAGCAGCATTGTTTCCCCAGCCTACATTTGCTGCTTCTTCCTCAGGAAAGTACATGACGATGATCAGGGAAGAGAAAGCGCTTTTCTCTCCGATGGTGTGTGAGGGATAAAGAGAGAAACAATTTAGAAACAAAACTACCCCCAGCTGGAAAGCAAAGGTTAGTCCTGAGAAAAGACAAAGTGAAGAGGAATTGCTAAACTTCTGCTGAAAATAATGAAAAACACCTGCAATGTAGCTCCCCAAGGAGGGTAATTAAGTGAGAGAGATTGGTGCTTATTGGAACTTACAGACTCTCAGCAGAATTTAAAGTATTATCTCTCACATGACTTATTTGCTTGCTATTTTAGGAAAACATATTTTTCCTTTGTTATACTGATTAGATGACAAGATTGACTGACTTCCTATGTTACTTTGAGTTAATCACCTATATCTATACACTCCTAAATAGGTATTCACTAAATTTTTTACAGCTTCTGCACATCATTACCTAAAAACCTCATTCTTGTGTTCATCTGTTTGTTCAACCTACTACAGGAGTAGAGTTGTGAGCTCATAAATGGCTTCTTTTCTTGTACAACTACAAATATAAAATCACTATAACACTTTTACTTTAGGCCTCTTACTTTAAGTTTCTCCCATCTAAACTGGTGGTATTTACCTATTTCACAGGCTGTTCAAATAATTTTGAGCATATGCAGGGGTCTTTGCAAATACAGAAAATGACAGTCTCAACGCTAGGGAGTGTAACACAGAAAGAATTAAAACACGTAACAGAGAAAAGAAAAGGACAATGTGCAAGTACACAGAGCAACCATACTGCTAATGCATAACTTACTGGCTTGTTCTTTTTATTTGGCATTTATTTGGCAATACTTTTTTTTCAGTTCATTGTACTACTTCATTAGCTGATGCTTCCCTTGCCTCTGTAATCCATGGCAATGTACCTAAAACATATGGTACATGATGAGTGAGGGAGACTGGCTGGTGTCATGGTTACATGTGGATGAACATCAAGCTGCACAAATAGATACTGTCCCAATCTGAGACACAGATATCGTATGTGGCATTAGCTTAAGTCACTCAGACTTTTCAGAGATGGTCAGTAGTTCATTATTTCCACGTGCCCAAATCAAGGCTTTGAGATTACAGGAGATACTGAAGAACTAAAGGCAAAGCAAGCTGGAGCTAGAGCGTGCAAAGTGCCATGTGTCACCAAGTGCTGTGGAATATGCAGTTCCACTCTAATACTGGACACTTGAGTGCCTTCAGCTTCTGCTCTCCATTCTTCAGCTCTACATTCATGAAACACAGGTAGTGCCCTGCCATCCCCAAGGGGAAGAAGGAAAACAGATGAGCTAGTATTTGTGAGGCACACAGTTACTATAGCAATGAGCAGCACAAAAAAACTCATGAGGAAAGTAATTGCTTTCCATGCAGATAGTATGCAGTCAGTAAGGCATGGAGACACATTCTGAACAATGAAGGAAAAAAATACTGAGCAGCTGGTCCTTAAATGAGAATCATCCATCTTGTGCACTGGGTGCAGCAAGGCCCTGTGGAGTCCTGTGTGACCATGGAATTAACAGTGGCCCTTTAATACACACAGAGACATTCTTAACCCTGCTGTTTCCAGCCATTTAAGACCTGACTTGGAAATCTTGCTGGTGAGGCTAGGGAGAGTGCAGTACATAATTATTCAGACTATAAAAGCAGAAATTTCCTGTTGTAGCATCAGGCTGTTACACATCATCTGTGACACTTAGGTCCCCCTACACAGACCTCTGTTACTTATACCAAGAAAATAACTGACTGTGATGGTAATCCCTCATCCTTGTGATGTGGAACAATGGGTGTCGGTTTCTCGGCTGTTTAGGTGGCCTGGAAAGGCCCAGGGTGGCCTTGGGCAGCCCGCGCTTCAAAGGACGAGGAGAGACTTCTGATCTTGTTTCGGTCTCAGTGTTTATTAATTGTTTATCTAAAAGATTTTCTTTCAGCCCGACAGAGGTCTGCACAGCAAGTCAGCCATGGGCACACTGCGAGCCCCCGGGGCGGTCACTTATCTTTATACTCGAAGTTACGTATACAATATTTATAATTTTTCCCCAATACCTTCTATTCTTATTAACCGGTGCACTTTTAGTAAAGACCAATCCCAAAGTGCCACCATCACCACAGAAGATGGAGGCCAAGAAGAAGAAGAAGAAGGACAGGACACGCCCCAATTCCTCCATCTTACTTCTTTAGACCCCCCTGTACAGAAATCCTAAACCCTGTGTATTATACTCTAACTAACTTATCTCTTCACCATTCACCCCAGTGAAATCCTCCCAGTCCTCATACAGATGTTATCTCCCGTGCAGGATCAAAGTCCAGCCACCAGACACTTCTGGCAACGTTCCAGGACTCCCGAGCCCCCCAAGGGTGGTCTTGGTCGCTCTGCACCCTCATCCTGAGGTGCTGAGATCCCACAATGGGAAGGTGATTGCTTACAGAAAGATATTCTCTACCCATTTTTTCCCTCTGTCCCTTTTTCCAAGTTGTCTGTACACTTCCTCCTCTCCCTCTCCTTGCCCAAATTTCTCTCTGAATTTAAGTATGTTCCTGTTGTCAGCTTCACCCATGTTTTGGCTGATGCCCAGTTTCCCATCTAGGGGTGCGTGTACAATTCTCTTAGTCATCCCAGGCAGTTTCTTAGCTGCCTCTCCTAAGTCATGGAAACACTGCCTCTTGACCTCTTGTAAGCTCTGTCTTCCTTGCTCCTAATAATTACTCTTTGCCAAGTCAGCTTCAGATTCCTCTTCCCTATCTCCTCTGATTCAGTTTTCATGACCACCCATTTGTTTCTATTTTCAGAAGTGAAGATTCTCCTAGGAAGTCAATTGTAGCAATCCTGGCTAACAAAAATACTTGGTACTGTGAGATGAATTAAAAGTCACAGGTAGTGGTAGCACTGCGGCCTTTGACAAACATATTTTTACATGCTAAAAATGCACAAACAAATACTGAGATCAACTCCTGTTACAGAGTATTGTTCTAAGTGCTCCATTATGGCAGTTTTCTGAGATTTTTTGGTAGGATGCTTTGCCTGTTCTGAGTGCAAGGTTGTTGCAAAATTGTTGCAGGCACTCAAGTAATTAGCTCTACATGGCTTTTCTTAAAGACAGTTTCAAGGAAAAAAGAACACTTTACTAGAAACTACAAACTACATTGCTACATTGGGGTTTATGTTGTTTCCTAACACTTCTTGACTTGCCTCCTAAGTGTCCTTGTTAACCAACCTTCCTTCCACATTCAGGACAAAACCATAAGAAGGTGAGGGTGCCAGAAAAGGCCACTGTCTTACTGCCAGTAAAGGATGCTTAGCAAAGGGCAAGCACAGGGTGATTCTTCTCAGAATACTCTCTAGCAAGCTGCAGCTTAAGGACTCCTTCAACTTTACTGTATCCACATCCACTTAACCACCCTCGACGACCTTTCTGCCACAAATACGGGCAAGGAATTGGGGGTTGTTTTGTTGGGGTTTTTTCCCCATATATTATCTTTCTTTTTGTTTAATCTGGACATTTTTTTAGCATCCAGGGCATACAGAACTCGCAGCCATAGATTAATGTGCTCTGGTAGAAAGCACTGCTCTCTGTACTTTTGGAATGTGGACTTTCTGGGCTTGGTGCATCAGTGTGCATGTAAATGAGTACAGAACTGTAAACATTCAAGACCATAAGGGGAAGAGGGATTCAGGGACTGTAAACTGACCTGAAGGACAATGAGAATGCCCACTGTAATAACTGAGCAGTTCATTACAGAAATATAACAGAGAAAGAAGCATGCTTTTGAGTATAGAAACAATTTTCTGTGGATGCTTCCAGCTTTATTTGCATGCGGCACATTTAATCTGATGTCCTAGTTGGGGTGTTAGAGGAGCAGCCTCCAGAGTTTCATGTAACCATTCCAGCTGCCAAATTAAATTTTGCAGTTTGCAGCTAACAATCCATCATACACTACCCAGTGTTTAACTTCTTTTGTTTAGATCATTTGGATAATTAAAGTACCACAAATTCCATGGTGTCAGCGGGTCCCAAACAGACCTCCTGCTGGCTCTGCAATCTCTTTCAGAGATCAAAAATTAAAATAATGAATAATACTAGAAGAAGGAGTCCAAGTAACTAATATTTTATGTTTCATGCTTTCCTAATGACAAGGTCATATAGTCAGCAGTGTGATCAATGCAAATACAATACGCCTTTGGAAAAAGGCCAAAGTCTGCCTGTGGAAAGGGCAGTCAAGGGAACTCTTTTGTAATAATACACTTCATGGGCAGATAGCAGAGATCCCAAAGCTCTTAATCAAAAGGAACAAAAGAGCAGTGCCTCAAGTCGCCAAGTTAAAAAACAAGTCTATGGCAAGTCCCACATGGGCATGATGTCCTATCCTTTGAATGCACATCTCTCTCTCATGCATACTACATTTGTGTCAGCATCATTTTCTGTGGCTCAGAAAGCCTATCCTCAGCAAAAATCTGGAGCTAACAACTGTTCTGCATTTAGTTGACATGCACATGGCCGTGCTATGCCTCGCCAATCACTGCTATCTCTCCTAAGATGCAGGCAAAAAAAAAAAAAAATCCACAGATGTTAAATTGTTTCAGCTTGCCTAATCGTTAAAGTAATTAATTCTGCAGACTATTTCTGACTATGTCTACAAAAACAACATCATTTCTTTCTATTGCTTGTTCTTTGCTTATTGTATATATTGTCTCTTTCCAAATCATTGCTGGGACACAAATTCTGTGGCACACAATACTCTGAGCAAGCAAACTCCCTGATTTACTTAGTCTCCTCATGGCTTTTCATGATTATGAATAAGAGGCTTCTTTTTGATTATCCATGTGAAGAAGATTTTGGAAGTAGGTAAGATTCACTTATTCAAAATGTTCATAGAGTAAACACTCTTGATGACAAAAGTAAAGCTAGGGATGGATAAAACAAGTCTGTAATGAAAAATAAAAAGCTAGAGAAAAGTCCATCAAAGGTCTGAAAAGCCTCTGGAAGCAAACTAGGAGTTTCTGATCATTTATAAATCTAAGCAAAGGAACATTAAAATAGAATGGGGGTTTTCTAATTCTTGGATCAGTATTAATAGGAATACACCAGCTCAGTAATTGGCTCCTTTTTTCTGTCTTTATGGCACACAGGACCCACAAAGAACAGGAGGAAGCCAGAGCACTGCCCCCATGCTCCAGCAGAACAGAGCTCAAGTTTAATATGCTCTGGTGACCTTAAAATAGGGATTCAATATAAAAACGTGACAGAGTTTGTGAGTAAATGTAACTGCCCATGTAGACAATATTTGTAATCACATCTGCACAGTCCTGGCTCTATTGCTGTCCACAGGCCACTAGAGTGCAATTACACATTTGCATGCTACAGCAGTCGATATGTTTGCTCCCTAAGGACAGGCTCCAAAGTCCAACATTTCCACAGCTTTGTTGACCCCAGGGCCAGCCAGCTGCGTGCCTGTGCAACCCAGGCTCCCAGGGGTGAGCTGATCCCAGCTCCCAGCCTCAGCCACAGCTGGTACCACTGCCCTCACTACAGGGAGCTGGCAGCAAGCAGCTGGGGCAGCATCTCTCCCAAATCTCCAACCATCTCTCCCAAATCTCCAACCATCCGGGGCTTTCGGGAAGCACTTGGCTTCTCCTGTTTGCTCAGTCCCCTGCAAAATCAGGCATTAAAGATGCCTGGACCACTTTCTCATCACAATTGCTAGCTGTGGGAATGTCACTCATCAGTTGTTCATCTCCTCCCAGGACTTCAGTGCTAGAGGTTGTCACAAAAAAAAAGGATTATGTGCTGTTTACAATGCCTCACTAGTGCTCCCAGGAGACACTGTGCTCTGCTCTTTGTAGTTACTTAAGAGATGAAACAGTTATGGGCATCTACAAATAAACATTAATGCTGTTACAGACTTTGGAAATGAAGCTGGCGAACAATGAAGCTTTGAAAACGAAGCTGGGAACAGTGGTGTTTGCACTGTCATCTTAAGGTGAATTCTGAAATCACTTGGATTTAGTTGGATTGAATTTAAAATCTGCATTCTTTGCCCTCAGAGTCATGACAGCAGACTACATAATGTGAATTTGGAAAATTCATACACAAAAATTAAATGCAGATGATTACACTCCCTTTTTAAAGTCTCTCCTTTCTTTTCTTTTTCCTTTTTTTTTTTTTGTTTATATTTGCCTCTGCTGAAACTTATGTTTACTGGACTATTCATCTAAATGTCAGAAGGCTAAACCATCCACCTAGTAAGCTGGAAATGGATGCAAAGACCAAAACTACTGACAGAAAGGTAAAGCACCGTGACACTAGTAGCTTGTAGTCAGGATGCAGTACTCAGCTTGAATAGTAAAAGAGAGGATGCAAAAAAGCTGTTCCTTTGATAAGTGCTAGGATCTTGGAACTAATGAAAAAGTGTTTTTAAACATGAAAAACTGAGATTTGAGTTCAATTTCTGTTTGATTCTCCTCACTGTTTTTTCTGGAAAGCTGATTTCCAGTCTTTAGCTCCAACATTACTGGTTGCCTTTTCTTGCATTATATGCTCTTTCATATGATTTCTTTTTCATATGGCTGTCTTCCTTCAGCTGCCTGGAAGCTGCAAAGCTGCTGAACCTGGCTCTCCCATCCCCATGCACAGTCCAGGCTCATATGCATCTCATAAAGTGGTACTGGGAGCTTGCAGCGTTCCCTTTGGGCAATTACAGAAAGAGGGCAGGATGAGATGGACCAGATAGGTCTAAAGTGTATTTGCACATGTTTATAAATGTCTAAGGGAATCCCTTTGACCAGCCAACCATCAAGGGGCAGAAAAGCCCCAACAGACCGAATATGTATATGGAAATATGGAACAGTCTTTGAGCACAAAGGTTAAACAGTGCTGATCCTTCTTGACCAATAGAAAAACAACGAGCTCAACAAAAAATATCTTTGTTCGAGCAACATTCCTTCATTAGAAACAGGGATCTATCAGGAAAGGGAACTAGGAGAAGCTTTGAGACACATGTAACTCTGCAGAACTAAAACAGTGACCTCCAGCCCCACCCCATTTTCCCTGCATAGCACAAAAGTCACCTTCCAAGGCAGAGAGGTTTCGTGATGTTATTGCACATTCTCACTGTAAATGACTAATGTAGCAATATCATGTCCACCAGTCTCTAGCAGATTATGATGGAGAGCCCAATCCAGAAGAACTCACTCCATCCATCCATCCATCCATCCATCCATCCTGTAGTGAAAGGCCATTTGAAAATTTGTAAATTCCATACCTGCAGGAGCAAGACATGCACTATACACAGCTTACACAGGAATGTCAAGCCTGGACTGTAATACCAAGTCCATATATATGTGTTGCTTAACCACAGCTGGCAACTAAACCACACACAGCCAATTGATCACTCCCCCCTGATGGGATGGGGGAGAGAATCAGAAGGGTGAAAATGAGAAAACTGATGGGTTGAAATAAAGGCAGTTTAATAGGAATGCAAAAGCTGTGGGTGTAAGCAAAGCGAAAGAAGGAGTTGTTTCACCACTTCCCATGGGCAGGCAGGTGCTCAGCCATCCCCAGGAAAGCACTCCATCATGTGTAATGGTTTTCTGGGAAGACACATGCATCGCTCTGAATGTACTCCCTGCCTCCGTCTTCCTACAGCTTTCCATGCTGTGCACAGTGCCATATCCTGTGGGAGATGCCTGTGGTCAGCTGGGGTCAGCTCTCCCAGCTGTGTGCCCTCCCAGCCTCTTGTGTTTCTGAAGCCACTGGCTGGCAGGGTGGTACAAGAAGCAGAAAAGGCCTTGGCTTTGTATGAGCACGGCTCAGCAGGGACCAAACATCCCTGTATTACCAGCACTGATTCCAGGACAAATTGAAAACATGGACCCATTCTAGCTACTGTGAAGAAAATTAACTCTACCCCAGCCAAAAGCAGCATAACATGTTACATAACAGATTGCAAAGTGAGGAGTGCTGAGATTAGCTCCATAGCAAGGCCTTATAAGTCATGTGGAGGAGTGAGGAACATTCTGTCACCTTGAGCCAGCCCTGCTCACCACCACTGAGAGAGAGAGACAGGCGAGCAGGGAAACCACAGCACCCTTGCAGCCAAACATCCTCCTCCATGTGACCTCCACAGCACCAACAGCATCTCATGCTGAAGGTACAGGAAGTTTAGTGAGCAATGGGGTTGAAATTCAATGCTGAATTGGCACTGTGAGCACTCCCACCTGGGTGCTTCCTGTAGCAGTTCACTGTGTGTCTGTCCTTGCAAGCCTTCCCTCCGTGTGCCTGTGTTGAACAGATCAGCTTCTCCTGTGGGTTTCACAGGAAGCTGGGTGTGGAAAACTCTTTGCTGGGCATCCTGAACCTCAAGTTACTGCTGCTAGGCCAAAGCATTCTTTTTTCTTTTTGGTGGAAAAATTCATCGGAGAAGGCCAGGAAAACTGTGTGGTTTCTGCAATAGCTTTCTGTCTCATAATTTTGAACCATTCTCCCTCTCTCCTGAGGCTCACAAGCCAGGTTTTCAGTGGAGTGGGATTGCCACAAGTTCTGCTTCCAGCCACTGTCTTTTTCAGAATCATTTCTGGAGGAAAAATAAGGTCATATTAATTTGAAGCAGATTCCCAGCTGATGTCCACAAACAAGGCCCTATAGTTAGGTTCCCAGTCACCACAGCTCTTTCTTTCACTGGATGCCTTATGCTGCCCAGTGGGGGTAGGAAAAGGAAGGAGAACTGCAGGAAGGTGGCTGAAGTCCAGGTCTTAGAGACTTAAAAATTCCTCATTTCAAATTGTGCCTAGCAATTTTGCATCAATTCAGAGTTCAGACCCTTCCTGTTGAGTGTTATTTTCCACAATGCTGAAAAAAATGGGTGGCTACAGAAGTGTCAGGCAGGTTTTCAGTTTTCTGGGATATTTTTTTCCCTTTACCTCATTTGAAAAACAGCAGTCACCAGAATAAATGGCTAATTCAGTCTTTAGACATATCCATATATCCCCTGATAGATTTTTCAGGGAGTTTTGTGCTGTTTGGATAGGCAAACAGCTGCAGTTTTTTACTATTAGTCCTGACATATATATAGCAATACAGACACCCACCATGCACCATGCAATGCTTCTGTGTCATCACAAAGAGACTGAGATGGAGGCTGAAAGGTACCCTTTTGCTGCTATGTAGTGTCCTGATGCATCCACAGCAGCTGAATGCAGCTTAGGCCTCCACATCTCAGGAAGGATGCAGCAGAGTTAGAGAGCAGCAACTAGAACAGCTGAGAGGATAGAGAAGCTGACTTAAAGAGACTAAAAAGGCTTGTGTTCCTCTCTTTGGAGAGAAAATCAAGGTTGAATGAAGATCAAGGCCTATAAAACTGTGTAGACAGCTTCTCTTGGTGACCTCTTCCAGTGTTTCACCACCCTTAGAGTAGAGAATTTCTTCCTAATATCTAATCTATACTCTTTGAGTTTAAAGCCATTTCCCCTGGTCCTATAGCAGGCCCTTTTAGAAGTCCATCTCCAAGTGTCTTGTAGTCCAATTTAGGTACTGGAAGGTGCTATAAGATCTTCCCAGAGCCTTATCTTCTCCAGGATAAACAACCCCAGAACTCAGCCTATCTTCACAGAAAAGAAGCTCCAACTTCCAGCTCCATGACCCTCCTCTGGATCTGCTCCAACAGGTCCATGTCCTTCTCCTGTCAGGGGCCCCAGAGCTGGATCAATTACTCCAAGTGGGATGCCATGAGAGTGAAGTAGAGGGGGAGAATCACCTCCCTTGACCTGCTGACACTTCTTTTGATACAGCCCAGGATATGGTTGTCTATAATTTGGCTGGCACATTGCCAGTTCATCTTGAGCTTGTTAACCAACATCTTCAAATCCTTCTCCTCAGGGCTGCTCTCAATCCATTCTCTTCCCAGTCTGTATTTGTCCATGTTTTAATGCCAGTAAGTACCCTTAAGGCTTTTAAGCTTCCACCTCATAAAAATTTGCTTTGAATTCTTTTCCTATAAAAAACTACAAGAATAGATTTTATCAGATGCCTCAACTAGTCTCTGTTCTTAATGAATATTAAATTAATTAAAAATCAAGGTTCTTATAGTCAGGGAAAGATGTAAGTGATATAGGTTACTGAGTAAAAAGAGATCCTTCAACAGTCAGACCTCAGCTGAAATCCTGCAATTACACAAGGTAGGCTCTTTTGAAAGGTCTCAGAGGAACACACATAATTCTCAACACAAAAACATGCTTCCAGCAAACAAATTAGAGCCCCTGTGCTGCTGTTGCTGCACAGAAAGGGAAGTAAGTGTAACTCCTTTGGGGGTATTGGTGAGAAAAGATAAAAAAGAACACCAAAGCAGATGCCCTTGGAGAGACTTTTAAACCAAACCCACGACCTCTATGAAGGTGTAAAATGAAAGCCAGGAAGAAGTGAATCAGCAGGCCCCTGGGCCCATCACTCTGCTGTTTAAGTAGTAGCCAGCTGTATGCACTGTATAGCTGCAGTGTATCTGCACTGATTGACATATCTCTATTCTGTATATTTATTAGAGTTTACTGCATTCTTTCTAATCACATTCTCAGCAAAAATTTGGGTTCTAAACTGCTCTTATTCACTTGAGACACCCCCCCTGACTTGGAAGGGTACAAGCTGACCTTACCAACTTCATGCTGCAGGGCCGAAGCTTGTCATTGCTACTTGTCTACAAAATATCATTCTTTGTTGTTGTCATGGTATTTTATCAGTTGCACAAGTAATTAGCTCCCTGTAGACGTGGTATTACCAACCCCAGCAATCTTTAATGGCTTAATTAACAGTCTTAGGACAAGATGCATGGTGTTTGTTGCTGTCTGAGCCATTGTGTTTTGCCTTCACTCATGTCCACATTCAAACAAACTTGGAAAAAAACAATTGAAAAAAAAAAAGGCCAGACATTTAAATGTATTGTTTTCAAGTCATATTATGTGGGAGGTTTAATGGAAACAGAGGGAAATGTAAACTTTTGGATCCAAATCTGAAAGAAGGATCGATCAGTACATCCTCTGTCTTACAAAGGCACATTGCTTTCAAAAATATGGACTGCATTCAGTTCTTCATTGCTACCTGTCCCTTCCTAGATCATAAACAACTGCATGTTTAGTAAAGCTTTACTGTGACATATCTATATGTTTTGTTGTTATAGAGACTGCAAAATACTCCCCTAAAACTATTTTTAGCCTGCTATCCTCATGTTCATTACAAGGAGATTAAAACATGACTACCTCCTTCAGAAACAAATCAAAACAAAAAAAAGCAGGGGGGAGCTAAACTATGAGTCATGCATACCCGTGCCTTCCTGACAGCATTGAATCCAATGTTACACACTACTGCCTTAATAAGGGCTAAAAGTAGTTAATCTGACTTTGCATTAGGTAGCATGGTATTGAATTGCTGGCCAGTGTATTCCCATCCCAGCAGAGAATAAGTTGCAGAAGAAATGAACAGACCCCTCACCCTCTTCATAAGCTCAGATGTCCGCTATCTATTCCAGATAATTCATCTTTGTCTGCTGGAAAGTACACATCACCTGTACCCCACTCAGTAGCAGTAAACATTTACTCATTGTAAGGAAGAAGATGACCTCTGGCAGATTAATTGCTCTGACTCTCCTCCTCCTTAAGTTAAACACAATCTCCCATTTTTTTCTGGATATGTTTGTTCAGTACTTTACCCCAAACCCTTGGCAGAGAGACAAATGCCCTAGACAGTCCTTAAAACACCAAGACTAAGCTTCTCAGTTTGCTTAGTATTTTTGTGGGCTTGGGTTAAATAAATACAGTACTTTACAGACCTATGGTTTCAAGGAATTCAGTCCAATGTTTTGTTTTTAAACGATTTTCCCTAATTTCCTCCTTTCTTTGTTTTGTCAAGCAAGTTACATAACAGAAACCTTTCATGAAGATATTTCTGTTCTTGCCTTCTGCATTTTTGCAATACCCTCATAGTGGCTGCAGTTTGAGTTACTTATGGTCACATTGCTGACCTTGAGTCAGCCTGGCACCCATGACAGCAGAAACACTGTATGATCCACACCTGCCCCGAGCCCGTTTCTGTGCAAGGCCTAGCACAAATCACAGACACATAGCAAGTTTTTTGATAGTACTGTGGGAGAACATGCTTATCCTTTCTGGATGCTTGGCAGAGAATTCTGGGAAAGCTGTGGAGGACCACAGGTGGTCTAAGGCATTAGCCTGCAGCTACCCTAGAAAGCAGTGTATGCAGGATGTCTGCTTGACCATCTCAGCCAAGAGATCCAAGCTACAGCAGGGTTTTGTGTACAGATGGCAGCTAAAGTAGGGCAACACCTGTGCTCTAGCTCAAGTTAACATTGCAAAGAGAAACACTTTGAAGTAATAGATAAAGGAAGTTTGAGAAACCATATGGTCAAATGATGACAAAGGAACTGGGTAGGAGCATTTGGATTATCCATCATCAGCCCCAAGTGGGACGTGGCCTGGTGAGTTACAGGAGAGCATCCACATGGCTTACTTAGTGCTCTGCAGAATGGTGCTGTCATGTTTGCTTGTCTTGCAATGTAATTAGGGAAGGCTAATACAGCAATGCAGGATTTGTAAATCTTTTTGGAACCTTTGAGTGACAGGTGTACTCTGACACATGTAACATTTTTTTCCTGTTCTCAATATTGCCAGATCATATGCATGGGTAGCCTCAAGTGATGGTGCTTTCTCTTCAATGACAAATGTCAGTTCCACTTCATCAGTACAGGATGCTGGCTTCACCTCTAACACAAACCCTCTTCCTAGCCCGCTCACCTGAGCATGGCAGGCAGGCTCCAGCATGGGAAGAACCCTTTCTCTCTGGTCCCTCCCACCAGCACAGCCAGGGAGGTGATAGCCTAACCAGTAGGAATCTAAAGGATGAACCACACCCAAGGACACCACTCTTCCAATAGCACATGAGATCTCAAGGTCTTTCCTGGTTTCATAGGCAACCTCAGGGGCTGGGGTAGTGCTTATCCCTACCTTACTCTCTTATGCACTTGTATAAGACTTGTTTTCCTACTGGTATGTCTTTGCTACTTGCCCTTTTATTTTCATGATTGCAACCACTTCCTGGGGAGCTGAACTGTAGCCTCTGAGCTTCAAATGATTCAGCAAAGCAGTTAATACACATCAGCAATGGTCACTGGTGCAGCAAGCCAGATCCCTTCCTGGCAGAAGGCACCAGCCTGCCATGCACAGTGCAGAAAGCTGGCACTGCCAAGGGAGCACATCATACCCCTGTAGGCAGCAGAAGGATTTCTCATACATCTCCATACAAGGCACCTGCTGCAGAGTCCAACAGCAGTATGGTTTTTTGCCAGTGATATGAAACATTACTATATAGCAAGCAGAAAAATTGCTTAGGACAATTTCTGTGCCTTAAAAATATACAGGGATATCAGCATATGCTGTAGGAAAATATGAAACAAAGAGACTCTTGGATGTGGAGGATAAGATTCAGTTCGCCTGGCTAGTCAGTATACAGCCCTGTGCTGCCTGTCAGTGCATGTCAGTATTTGTCAGGAATGTCAGTGCAGATATTCCTCTCCTTGTGACAAGGAAACAGGTATGGATACCAAAACAGTTGTGGGAAAAGAGAATTTTTAAAAAAAAATAAAGTACTACTTTGAGGTCCGAGTACCACAGGACAGTTTTCAGAAGATTCTGTACAAAGGGTGGTTGGTTTCTGTGATGGATTTCCCCAGGATCATTCCTGGCAGAGAAGGTGCAATCCATGGCACTAGTGGTGCTGCTCCCTGAGTGATTTTAAAATCTTAAGGACAGTGTAACAACTACCAGGGTTAGCTCACAAATGAATAATCTAAACACCAGTTGGGGCTTCTACACCATGGACAATGACAAATTCTGGAAGCAGGCAAGCTTCTTATGAAGTTCTGAATATTAAAATCCTCTTATAAAAGCAAATAGGCTTCGGAGAAAGCCCAAGGGCATATTTCAGAGCACTTTGGATTTTAGCCTGTTTCAGCCTCTACTGCCAACTATCCATCTGTCCTGCTAATGTGCTTCATTATGCAGCTAGGTAATGAGCCTAGAGCTCCTTTACTGGTGGGATTATAATTGCAAGGGGACAGTGAGACAAACTTGTTGTGTGGGCCGCAGGGGGAAAGGTCCAAAAGGGGGGGGGTTTCTTATTTTTCATTCAAACACAGTCAGAGTACATATCTATCATTGCAGTGAAGTTACCCCCATTAGTAAGAAATATGTCCCCTATCCTCACCATGGGGAAGCTAAACTGTGGTTCAAAGGACTTGCCATAGGGACTATCAGAGGTGATGATTCACTGACATGAAGTGGTGTCTCTGGATCTGGCCATGCAGCCTCAACAAAGCTGCATGGGAACAAGTGAACTGATCAGGGTAAGAGGAACACGCTTTTTCTGTTATGTTTTCCCTGCACATTAAAAGGCAAAGATTTCAGATACAGAGCTCAGAAATGCTCCAACTCCAGCTTGCCTTTTCTTCATCCCAGGAAACTACTCAGCTGGCCTCTTATGGTCCAACCACCATAGAGAGGATACAGCCGGATCAAGCTTTGGCCAAGCATCTGGGCCCTTGCAACTCCCCTCACCTTTTACTGTTCCCCTTACCACCTGAAAAGATCTCTGAATGTCCCACTTAGCTTAACCTTCCTTAGTCAGCCTTCCCTAGGCTGCTTTGTGAATATCCTGTTTTGCAAAGGAATGATAGCAGAAGACACTATTGACCTTTACCATACTCTACAACAGATAGAAACTGATCCTTGTAGTGCCTTATGGCTTTAAAAGCCATTGTGCTTTCAGTTAATTCCTTGATTTTAGCTGTCTGAGTCATTTATGACCTGACTGGTTTGATTTTAGTAGCTTTTGACTTCCTTGGAATGGCATTGCCTGGTGCTAGGTGGTTTACCATCTAAATGGGCTAAATATAAAAAAGTTGTTATATTTTTGAGTCATAGGGGAGAAAGTGGATTTGTTTTATTTTGATGAATGGTCGAAATATTATCATATCAGATTTTGGCATTTCAAATGCAGAAAGGGCTTCCTTTGAACTCTGCTTATCTCCTGTGAAATGGCACATCTGATTTATGTGGCCAAGGCATCATCTTCTATAGATTTGTAATAAGGTTTGGATTTGATCTACTGTGAAATCGCAATGTCAGAGTAAGTTGACTGTTTTCAAGTATGTGTGTCTCATTTAAGTGCTTACTTTAGTTTAAAAATATGAGCTAAGCTGATATTTTAGTAATTTTACATTTCTCTTTGATTACAAGCTTCTTGTGATTATAAAAATCAACAGTAATATAGTCATGGGAGCACAATGATACAAAGCTGGTATAGCCAAAAATTAAAGAAATAAAAATTTTAAAATAAAAGGATTATACACATGCTCTATTTCTGGAAGCAACCACAAATAACAGAAGATGAAAACTGTCAGCAACATCTACAACAGAAATCAGAGTCTTCCAGAGAGGCATGCAAATAGTAAGACTTTCAAAATGAAAGGTTACTCAGAAAAGAGCTTGATCCCAGTACTTTTCTCCAGGGCACAGGCAGGTTGACCCCACAGGCAGCTCAGGTTTCCTGACAGTCAGCAGCACTCCAGTTTCAAGGTAAGAGGTTCTTTCTCTTACACTATGGTACTTCAAATGGAATTGAGTTTCCTCAAAGCTTTATGCTTGATAGAGCGAAAGAATGTTCTAATTGTTGAAAGATTGGCTACTGGCCATAGTAACTATAAAAAAAAAAAATTAAAGAGTCTGGATTATTAAATAGAAAAAATAAGTTTATACTCGGGCTGACTATGGTGCCACCAAACAGACAGCGTTAGCTGTGGCTCTGCCTTTAAACACCAGCTTGTACCCAGCATCATCGAAGAAATACCCCTTTGAGAGCACCCAGTTCTCCAGCAGGACTACTCTGCTGGGGAAATGTTGGAGAACCATACTCAGATAGAAATAAAAGGGCAAATTGCCCCATGTAGTCACCATAAGCCCTTTTAATTCAGTAAATCTGATGGCTAATGACTATCACTTTTCAGGTGGATGTTGAATATCAAATGCCCAGGACGTGTTGAGTGGTGACACAGGCACACAAGGCACACACATACCCTGCATTTCTACCCAGAAGTGCTGTCACTCATTCACCCCAGCTGGTGAAGCCTCAGAACCATAAACAGGTTGTTGACATCCCTGGGAGGTACTTTACATACAGCAGCACCTCAGCTTTGCCAGGCTGGCCTCTAGTACCACAGAGGGTTTAGGAGTCCCTGCCCAGCAGGGCAGCAGCTCCCACACACACTCACACAACCCCTTTCACAAGCAGTGCGCAAATTATTTCTCACCTGGATGGGGCTTTGCAAATGGATGGGGTTTTAATAAATGTCTCAGAGCTTTTTCTCCCTTGTACATTAAGGGAGAATGATCATCACCTGGAAGGGTAAAGCCTGGAACTCTAAACTTGAGATTTCCTTTTTCATCTTCAGGCTAATCTTTGTAGGAAGAGTGAATGACACACACTCCCACCCTCCAGTCATTTCCCCATCAGCTCAGGTTGTTTTTTGTCCTAAGCTAGAACCAGAATCAGCAAGCATGTCGAGGCAGGTTCTACCACCACTTCCTCAATCCATTCAAGCAGAGTTTAGTCCTACTGAGGACCACTGCAGACAAACTTCTTTAGACCTGTGCCGAGGGCACCAATCGCTCTCGGACAAAGCAGGAAGCTCCTCAGTGCCAGCACTGCTGAGGTCCGACCTGCCACAGATTCACACCCTATATCCTTCAGCCTTCCCCGCAATTTCCCCTGTGTCCTATGCCTGACCCCTCTCGGTCTTTTCCACACCCTGTGAGGTCATGCTGGCCGGGAGCCGCCCGTGACAGTCCGGGGCCGAGCCATTGCAGCCTACCTGCAGGCTGGTAAGCTGTGTGTGTGCCCGTGTGCCTCTCTCCTGCCCACATGCCAGCGCTGGGAGTTATCCTTCACAGCTCTGAGACCTCTGCTCCCTCTCAAATTTGTTTAAAATTAGCATATGAATGTAAAAGCTACGAGTGCTTGCGTGTGAGGGGCAGGGAGGGTAGGGCTGCAGAGACGTAGTTGTGTAAGCACAATTCACTTTGGAACACAGGCTAAAAATAATAAAGCTACATCATCACATTCTTTCACAATGCTTCAGAAGAACTGGAGTAGTGCTTACAGCTGCAACAAATCCTTATTAAAACCAAAGGGAAGTAGGTGAGGATGGAAAAGCAACCTCTGTGTGCTGCTTGCTCTGCCAGTTAACAAAGGACCAGGATGCTGGAACCCATCACCCCATCCCACGGCGCCCATCTCTGCTTGAATATTGGTGGCAGAACAGGTGCTGAGCAAAATCCTCACCTCTCTGCTCTGGGAGAGCATGCAGAGACTTTATTAAAACCTCCTTTCAGTGAAGGGCTCCCCTGCCTCCTAAACAGGTTTTTGAAGACAGCTCATCAGCAGACATGAAGCCAGGTGTTAATCTGTGTTCCCCCCAAGCAAGCTGACTAATTAGCTAAGTCCATAGGCTGGTTCTCTGGGAGCTCTGCTTGCATTTGTATGAAGGAGGATCATTCAGGATAGGAAAGACTCTAGGAATAGTATGACTGGTCAGACTAAAGCTTTGTTAAAATTTAGGATAACTGAATACAAAATCATATGTTTATTCACCCCCTTTCTGAACACTGCTGCCCTAAGATGACTATCCCTGTTATTGCTAACTTTTAGTATTTTGTGATTAAGGAGCCATTGATGAGGGAGGTGGCTGACAGCTACACGGAAGGTTCCTGCTGCAAACAGTTGTCACACTAGGGATAATATAGGAAGAGAAATATACAGATATGAATGAGGCTGCAACAAACTGCTGAGACTGTACTGTCTGTACAGCAGGCAGTGGTCTCAGCACACCAGGAACTCAATCACTGTGAAGAACACTGTAGCAGGGTGTAGGTACAGGCTAATTAACATGTTCCTCAGCAAAGCCTGCAGAAAAAGAAGGGAGAAGCTTTGGGCATGAGGACCTGGCACAGCCTTACAAGAGAAACCACTTAGCTGGATATACATCCAGAGGTCAAGGGCTAATGGCTCTGTGGGCAGTTTGGACGTGCAAGTCCAGCTCTCAGTCAGTGAGTGATGAGCAGGAACAAAAAGGCCACTTGTGTGTCTGTACCCATTTTCTGAGCCCTTCCCATGTGTGGAACTGCCCTTGCAGTGTAGAAAGGGATGGGAGCAGGGCTATGGTTGAGCAGCTCCAGCACCAGCTGAGGCATTTGTGCTTATTTTCCCTGTTGAAAAATTACTGTACCTAATATGGGTACAGTCAATAGCAGACAGACAATTTTAGGACAGGTTACAGCTAATTCCTTTCCTGAAGCTATGTTTTTCTCTGGAGACTCTCTTCTGGTCCCATGCCCTCAGCAATAAGGGACACTGCTGAAGCAGAGGCATTTATGTCCCTCATTTATATCCATCTCTTGGGGGTGTCTTTATGGCAGGTTGGTTGGTGCAAAGGAATTGAGCACCACGCTTGGGTGTCTGTGCTAGATGGGACATGAAGGAAAACAGGACAGATGCTTTCTGGTAAAAAGGGAAAGAAAAGGCTGACAATTCATGTGGTGCAGTGCTGTGAGGGCTGCACTAAAAACAGGAATCAACACTTCTTTTTGACAGAGCCGCATTCCAATGGCTAAACAGGCTTTAAAGTCAAGAAAAAGCCACATTGACGCTGCAGTAGAAAATAGTGAGTGTATACTTTTATTATCTCATTAACACTCTCTCCCCTCCTCCCCAGGATCATTTGGCTCCAAGACTGGCAGCAGGGTACAATAATGTTCCCAGCAGAAACAGCTGGTACGGAGACGGGATATTGTTTGAAATGGCCCAAGAGGCGTCCTCAGCAGGTGGCATTTATCAGCTGTATGCAAACACCCTGCTTCCGGGAGGCACTCTAAGAAAGTGCAGATATCCAAAAAAATAAAAGCAAAGTGCGGCTTAGCAAAGGGAGGATTTGTAGCTGAAACCCCATTTTTGCTATAGATGGAAGGGGAGGGAGTAATAAACAGCCCTGTTAAGCTAGTCTGTTGGCTTTAAACCAAGGTAATGAGGCATGTGGGTGCCTTGACAAGGAGCCAAAAACTGCATTTTGCCACCAATTTGACTTCTACCCTTTTTTGTCTCTCTTAATCTGACAGTAAATTCCTCACAGTCCACTGAGCATATCAAAATGGGGCTCAGGCTAGGTCTAATGCCTTTTAAAGTACTACTAGGAAAGTAATTTGATTAATTAAATATTTCCAGTTGTGGAGACAACCCTCTGGGCAAATGGCACCATCTCTTCCCCTTTTGCACACACAAAACATAGAAGAGCAATGGATATTCTCATTTTTACCCTACACATAGAGTCACTCACTCACTCACTCACTCACTCACTCACTCACTCACTCACTCACTCACTCACTCACTCACTCACTCACTCACTCACTCACTCACTCACTCACTCACTCACTCCTTCTTTCCTTCTGAGCTGTCCTTCCTGGAGGTTTTTCACCAGGAAGGAAGATTACTCTAGTGACTAGGTCAGAGACATGTGAGAGTCAATTCCTAGCTCTACTGCCTACTTGTTTTGCAGCCCTAGATAAATACCTTAACCTCTCTTTGAGACAGCTTCTGCATCTATATGGCCAGGAGACAAGCAGTGTCTTTCCACCCCATCACTCTTCTCACTGGTTAAGTGTTCACTGAGCAGTTTAGACTTCCTTTAGTAGGAGACATTAGATAGAAAAGGACTGAGTTTGCTCAGGCCAGAGCCCTGCCAGTCTGTTCCCTGGATAGGAGAGCTCTGAAACCCCTGCCTCAGGGGAGCTGCAAACAGGATGACCCCACCACCTGACTGAAAGTGTAGGACCATATCAGGAAGCCACTGGTGGCCTGCATTGGCAGAGTCTGTGTAAAGGACAGGAGGCCACAGGAGAACAGACCCAGTGCTTTTGTACAAATTTGCCTGACACTTTAGAGAATCTCACCATGAAAAAAAACTTGGTTTGGTTTGCACAGAGAAGCCTCTTGAAAGGAGAGCATCAAATCTTAAACGTTCTTGCAGGAGTACTTTTCTTCTCCACATACAGTATCATCACAGCCAGACTGAAAATGTAACCACTGGGCCTGGATGTCTTTCATAAGATGAATGCAACCTTTCTACTGGAGAACAAAGGATGTTAGTGATCTTTTAACAACCATCTCTAACTAACTTGCAGTGCTTGCCCTGCAGTAAGATAAGCTCCTTGTATCTAAAAGGTGCCCTGCAGTGAAAAGATTGAATCAAAACATAACTGTGACTTTGTGCACAGTAGCTGTTCAGAGAATAACCTGTACCAGGTCCCCAGGCAGTTCTTAGTGCCTGTATTTTGTCCAAGGGCAAAATGCTACCACTGATAGCTTCTTTATGACAGAAAAAAAATCCCTATCTCTGTGCATTTTGCCTGCCTCCTGCCAGGTACCTCTACAAATATTCACAAATGCTGGCTTGTAAGTGAGGAAGGGCACAACTAGTCACATGTTAGATATGCTTGTACTGCTCCCAGGCTTGTTAGCTTGCTCTCCTCTGCAGCTCTTCAAAGGCTGGGAGATGCTCTCTCCAGCATCCACCACAGCAGCAGCACAGCACAGAGATGATGCAAGCCCAGCTTGGGCTCAGGACATTACAAGCACAGCATTAGTCTGGGGGCTGCTGCAGATGCCAGGTTTGAAGGTAGCACCAAAACCATTTTGGGGCATCCTGCACTGTCAAAGGATTGTGTTCCTCAGCTGGAAGAAGATGCTCACCTTGGAGTCTGTTCACTCCTCACGATGAGAGCACAGCCAGCTGCAGCACAAAAACCGCATTTCATTTTTGCTTCCTTAAAACAAAGGAAGAAAGGCTTGGGGGGTTTTGTAACCTATAATGAAAACAAAGGGGAAGTGGGGAAGCCACATTTATTACCTGGGTCAACATTTTACTATCCACTCCAACAGGAAGAGTTTCCTCACAGGCTCTTTAGGACACCTGCTTTTCAGTGCAGCACACCTCCCAGCAGCGCTGCCACTACTGCTCACTGGTGTGTTTTGACAAGGAACCGTGTTCCTTCTGACACTATAAACTCAGAAGAGGCCAGAGTAATCTCTTTGCCTGACCTCCTGCCTCCTGCAGACCACACAAGAGTTCGAGTTCTTTCATATCTGAATTTATTATACATGAAAAGTAGTCTGGACTAACCACTGCAAATTTTATCTTTTTTTTGCCCTCAGAAGTAAAAAGCCTTCAGAAGGACTCTGTTCTGCTGTTTCAGCGTAGCAATAATTATTTGATCACATGGAACATTTCAGGTCCTTGCATATGTAGCTGTTATGAGTTGTTCTACCTGTCCCTGTTTCTGAATGAGCTTCCATAAGAAAATGTGAGTCATTTGGCAAATCATCTAAAGCCAGTTGTGGGTCTCAGATCAGGCCACAGTGGAGAGATGTCAATGCCACAGATCACTCCCAAATGTTCATCCCACAGTCTAAAGGGCTGGGGAGCCCTCCTTTAAACAAGACCCTTTTACAGAGGTTTATGTAACATCTGGGTAGATGCCTCTGGTTCTTGGCCCTGTCTGTGATGCCTTTCACTAGCAATCAGTTTAGCTATTTCAGGATTCAAGGGGGAAACAAACCTTCCAGTGGTCTCATTGCTTAATTTCTCTCTATTGCCTTAAGTACAATGGCTAATAGCTAAAGTGGACTTCAGGGTGCTGCCTACAGAGCTCTGTAATGGTTTCCTGCATTTTCCTTCTATTTGGAAGCTATTTTAAGTTGTTCCACCTTCCCTGAACTGCCCAAGAGGAGCTGTGCTGTGCACTTTCATCAGCTGATTCTGGGAAATGTCAGTTATGCTGTTCTTCTGTTAGTAATATGTTTCTTGAACGATTTAAAAATAGCACAGTATGAAACATTTCCATCTCCTCTCTTCTGGATGAGAACTGAGGAGGAGTTAACTCTTTTCTGCTTCACTGGAGCAAGAAGTCGTGCAGTGTTCAGGTGCTCTGGGGCTGGAGCCAGTTACTGGTGCTGGGGAGGCAGCACTGTGAGGGCACCTGGTCAGAGCCTGAGCTAAGGAAGGTCCCTGCTGTTGTCAGAGCTGCCAGCAGACCTGGCACATGTGGCAGCTGTGTCAGTGCAGGACACAGCAGGACTGGACATCCAGCTGCTGACCTGCCTCTGCTGCTCCTACAGCTTGCTTGGGGAGCTCCTCTCTGTGTACTGCTCCAACACACCCTAGAGACCAAATGTAAGCTGGGAACACCTCCCAGGCATCCACCTCACTCCTATAGTGCCATTCCATTTTTACTCTCAGCTGGAGCACCTCACCACTGCTGCTTGGCTTATGTCTTGTGTTCATTGGCATCTCCTTCCTCAGCTGTTCAGTTTCCTGTTAACGTCCCCTCTATTTTCTTGAACCTTCCAGCATTTTTTCCTTTATTTTTTGGTTCTCCCCACCCCAGCTTGTTTCTTTTTCTTCCTCCACTGCTGATATTTTCTCCAGTGGTACCTTCTCCTACACTCCCTATCTGAAGGCAGTTTGGAAGACAGTCACCTACAGTGCTGTCCTAGGGAGCTGCTTGGCAGCAGCCTGCTGTGACAACCCTGTATCTACATGTGTTAGAGGCAGAAAAGAAGAAAGATCCTTTTATCATCCAAGCAGCAGAAGCATACAATCATCAGCTTCCCCTACACATTTGCACTTGCCATGCACTTTTCCTCTGGTCTGTGGGCTCTCTGGGACTACTCTGGTAACCACAATGTTGGGAAATACTGTTTCAACCACCAAATACAGCTTCCTCTTTCAGATGAGGATTAACTTTCCCCCCTGTGGACAGCCTAGAAACACTTAACAACTGGCCTTGCGTTGCCCGCATCATCTGGAGCTGGAGATGGAGTAGAAGCTGACACATGGTGGCAGTGAAGGGGAGAAAGAATGATGCAGTTAATTATGAATGACTTGTCTTGGTTCTGGCCAAGGTTTAGTGCTGCAGGAAGGGCTACACAGGAGAGTGCTTGCTTTGGAGCCCATTCCACCAAAACAAATACAAATATTCCCATAAGTCTGGGGCTGTGGGGCATCTTGTTTCAGAATGATATCTAGAGGCACATCAGGGCTTTAAATTGCTTCCAGAATTGGTGTGATCTCATTCTAGTTTCTTCCTATTCTCATGAGCAAGTAATACTTGCGGGATGTCACCCTTGCTTTCTCTGCCCAAAGCTGCTTTAAAGTACTAATTAGATGGCTATAAATCACAAGGGATCTGTAGTGTTTTGAATGACTCCAAACTTTGGCATTATAGCTGAGGTCTTGAATGCATTTGCAAGCAAATCCACTCAACACTGGTTTCTGTTGATTCAGCAGTGATGTCGTATCAAACTTTCCTGAGCACTCTGACAGACTTAAGTTTATTAAAAGAAGTCTGGATAGCAGAGCCAAGTTTAGCTGCAGCCAAGTTATTCAGTAAGCTGAGTACAAAAGCAGAAGGACAACTCTCACCTCTGTGCTGGTGACTGGTTTGAGAGCCTGCAATTGCTTTGTCTGCAAATGCTGCCATGTCTAAGGGTCTGTCCTAAACAGGAATTTTCTGTACCTACAGCGACCTAGGATTTCAACCTTAGGTCATGTTAAGAAGATACCTATGTGCTGTTTGTCTCCAGTTGAAAATAATGCTGGGCAAGATGCATTTTTCACCAAATAAAGGCCCTACAGACATAAGGGGAAACAGTAGTAAATTTTGCAAGAAAATGTTTTCCATTGGAAAAATACTAAGTTGCTAATAACACTCAAACCTTATTTTCCATGGAATTTCAAACATGAAGGAAGATTTCCAAAGGTGCTTGGCAAGCAGCATTGCATCAGTACCAGACATGGATTTTCCCCACAAGTTTCCTGGCTCCTCAGGAACCCACCAGAATTTACCGCACAGCCCCAGCCCTTCACTGAAGGAGATGTGATAGCTGGGAATGCAGGGCCTTTACACTCCCTGATAAAGTGTTTCCTGGGAGATATGGACTTAGGAAGCCCTTGACAACTGCTGACTAAAACTGGCATGGTCCTTGTCATCTCTGCCACTCTCTGCAGCTGAATATGTGCACTCAAACCTCTCTATTACAACAGCAGAGATCCCATCACTTCAAAGCAGCAGCTACCCCAGGTCTGTGAATTGTATCTCACCAAAGAGAATGCAAAAAAATAGCTATGTCTGCCATCATGTTTCTGGTTATTTCTGGTTCTTGGGGAATTCTGGAAAGAGTATTTCCATTTATGCACTGGACAAAACCCAAGAACAAGGGCTTAATACAAACAGTAATCCCCAAGTTTCAAGAAGCCCTTTGCACATGAACACACACCTTCCCTGCCATGTTTGATGCTGCCTGCCTAGCCAGGCTGGAGGGGGATCTTCTCAATCCTGCTAAATCACTAGCACTTTTCCAGAGGGTTGGGAACTATACAGAAAGGGGTAAAATATTTTCAATGACTTTTTAATGCACCTAAGACAAATGTACTTGGACTAACTCAGCTACATCTTCCTATGAGCACAGCATTGTTTTCCCAGTGGCCATGAGTTGTGCTGCTCTAAGAGGCTGAGGTGTGCTTTAAAGGGCTTCAGACTTGTTTGAAATCCCCTGAGAATGCCATGAACTGGTGTCCTTCCAGAGTATCTGTATCTGTGAGGGAACCAGTGGCTACTACAGGGCCAGGGCACAGCCCCTGTTCAGAAGACCCTCCTTTTAGAGGGTTTTTGCACAACCCTAGCCAAAGCACTAAGATGTTGCCTGCCAGGCTCTCAGGCAGTGAATTAGCAATAGCACAGGGAAGTCAGGTGAAATTCAGTGTTTATAAAGAGCAAGCAGAATGTCCCTGGGCAGTAAGAAATATTATCTTTTTCCCTTATTGACACTCGCAGGAACAGTTAATGCTTGGTTTGGATAGAGCTGATGACACTGCTGTTGCTCATCATTTATCATCTCTAGGTTATTGTGGTTGCAAATCATTTGGCAGATTCCTCTCTCTTTTTCCTGCTCCACAGATGGCAGTGTCCATGAAGCATGAGACCCTTGCAGGCATCTGACTGTGAGGCTGGAAGCTTGAGGACCTCTGGGGGTAAAATGCCCCTCAGTATTATCTGACCTCGAATGTTCTTGGACTGATGTGCTGTAATTTGCACAGTTCTCTCCGACAGAAACTCCCTCTGCTGGGACCTTGGCTTGCAGACTGTGCTGCTTCTGAGAGGAGCCTGTGCCTGTGAAGGGCCATCACACCTTAGAGTGTAATTTCATTGCTGTACCCCTAAATGTTCGTGTTTCATCCCCAGTTCAACCTCTTCCAGGGTGGGGGGTCTAAGGCACTAAAGCTGTAGCTAGACTAAGGGAGCATGGAATAAGCCCACCCCTGTAATGTGCAGAAGTGCAGAAGCTGCACTTCTCCAGCTGATGTCCTGTTTTTTTTCCAGCTAACAGAGCTGAGCAGCTCCTGCAGCTGCAAATGAGGGTATCCAGTCCCAAGATACACTGAATCAATCAATGTGCTGTTCTCCCCTGCTGGCTTATTAACAGTTAAAAACTAAGAAAACACCATGTCTTGCCCGAACACCTGCCTCATTTGCCTTCCTTTCAGCACAGCAACAACCCCCACCATGGACTAGCCCTCATTTGGCAGCTTCGGGGGAAGCACAGGTCAAATTCTTTTTCAACAATGAGCTGTAACCCTGTGATCTTTAATAGGATTATACTGGGGGAAAAGGACAGGACTCAGCCTTGTGATTGCAGAGCAACTTATGATTCATGGACTGTGTGGGGACATCTTGGACACGGCTGATGCCTTCTCCTCCTTGCACTTAGATGTCTTTGCACAGAAACATGGGGTTTGTTCGGCTGTCCCTAACCTCAGTTCCTACATGCTGACCCGACACGGTCAGCACTGTCCAGCTGCCTGGGGCTGGGCCAAGTCCAGAGGGAGGATGGAGCAGCCAGTGGATAACAGAAGTGACCAGCCATGCTCTCTCTGGCTTTGTGCCCTGGGGTTAACTGGCTTTCTAAATGAATCACAGTACAATTCACTCTTAGCTCCTAACCCTTCAGCTCTTTCTGCCTTACAGCTCTCCCCAGAAGCATTCTTTGGTGACAACATGCAAGCTGGCATGTGCTGCAGCACTGGGGACTCTCAGAGGAAATCCTGGGAACAATTTCTCTTTTCTCCCACACGCAACTCTTGGGTGAAATTTAGAGGACTGGTGCTATTTTTGGAGCCCCTTTCTGGCTGAAATTGGCTAACAAGTTTAATCATAAGGGTGACAAAGAGGGTGGCCTACAAGATTCCCATGGAAGTTGCATAAGAAACAGGTCTAAAACATACCTAAAATTAGGTGAAGTGTGATGTGTTAGGAAGCAGGGCAGGTTTACAAGACAGAGACAGAGCACGTGCAGCAGAACATGCCCCTCTCCCAGGGGCATCCTTCAGGACCACCTTGGCAGCCAGTCTATTCCAGCCCTCAGCTAGAAGCTCTTCCCACTGTTTATGATGGGCCTGTACTGAAGGATAAAGACCCAGGCACAGCTGAATCACGCATTTGCCACCTCCCACCACCACTAATGCACCATACACCACTTAGGAACGAAGGTTTGGGGTTTCTAGAAATAGAGTGAAATAAAATATCATGTCATCTGCCTGAAGATTCAGCAGCCCACATGTTCTCCCACACACGCTGCTATGAAGGTACCATACCAGTGCTTTGGGGCAGTCCTTGGGCTGTTGCTTTGGGAGCAGATTAGATTCAGGCTCCAGCTCCTGAGCACAAGCATGCTGCAGAGAGACAAGCACTCACACCAGCAACATTTATCAGGGGTAGTGGTCCTTTCTGCATCAGGGCAACCCCTGCAGGAGATCAGGGCAGAGGGGTGTCATCAGTAATATTACAAGTACAGGTTCTTTTTTCTCTCACAGGAACAGGATGATCTTACTATAACCAAGGCTGAATTCAAGCCCCTCTTTGCAATACACCCCATCCCATCACTGCAAAATACAAAAGCTGGTAAATAAAATTCCTAATGTATCCTAGCAGGGAGAAGAGTTTCTTCAGAAAGTGTCTATTTAGATAATCTCTTCAGTGCTCAGATACCATGGAAATTAGTAAAGAATAACATCACAGTGAGCCTGCTGCACTGCAGCTTTATGTATCATTTGCTGTTGCCAAGATTAAAACTCTTTTGGGGTCTCTTCCCCCTGGCTTGGCCCAGTAAGTTGACATATTTTGTGATTATTTTGCACTTTCCACACATTTGACCATCATATTGTTTCTTATCATCTTTCCTTTCCCTGAACCTACAGCTCCTTGCTGTCCCCTACTCTCCAGGAACAGCTTCCAGGTAATGCCTCTTCCCTCATTTGGTTCCTGCACCAAATTTTTCTGAATACAGATTTCAGACTATTTAACATTGCATATCTCATCATCACTCCCTGATTCCCTTGTGGTCTCCACTAGTACCTTGTGGCCAGCTATCCTATATTAGCAGAATCTTGGGCAGTTTTAAAAATGGCTAAGTCTGTGTCAGAACCAAGGCAATTTGAATCATCTTTGATGAACTCTTTTTAAATGCTTTATTGAGACTCAAATATATTCCACCTTATCACATGCTCCTTGAATCTACTTTGCTTGCAATTCTACATGGTAGATTCATTTAAAATTCATTTTGCTGAAGCATATGCACATTTGCTAGACTGCTTATCCTGTATTCGGAGGAAACTGCCTTTTAGGCAAGCTGCTGCTGCTGGGAAGTCTGAAGACCAAAGTCCAAAAGGGTTTACTTCACACCCAGCCCCTGCAATGGTTCACTCATTAGAAGCAATTTCATTTCAGTCTCCAAGTTTGTGCTGCCTTCTGATGGGTCACAGGCGTGTTAGAGACTCTCGTTTTCTTCTCCTTTTCTGTGATCAGTCAACTGTGATTGCAAGCTCCCAGCCCCAGTACTTCCCTTGCCAGAGTCCTGCAGGAATATCTGATTTCTTCCCAGCCCTGGCAACTATTGTGGAGCTCAATTCAAGCAGATGGGCAGCATCCAGAGGACCTGCCTTGTGGGATAGATACTAGGCTACAGACTTCCCTGGACAGTTTTCTAGCATATTAATCTGATGACAAAGAAGTCAGGCATTGTTTTCTTTAAGTGATTGAGGTAGGAAAAAACATCAGTCCAAGAACTTAGGAAAAAGCTTTGGACTGTCTGTAAATATGTGCAAAATATTAATTATTCAACCTTGCTGAAGATTTTGGGCTGTTTTTCTCTGTTTTTTTAATATCTGTTATTCAGGGAGTAGCCCAATTCAAAAACCTCTCTAGATGTAAAGAAATAACAGAACAGACAGAAATAATGGATGACTTGGGCTATATAAACAGTGCATTAGCAAAACACATGGTGGGTCCTAGCCCAGAGGTGGCTGCCATGAGTACATGCATGTTGAAGTGGCAGCTGCACACCCCACAAGGTGAGAGGTATTTACACTGTGCTTCCCTCACCGTGCAGATTCCTGATCAACCCAACTGTGTTTGATCCCTGACCTTTGTAATCTATTCCACGTGCCAGCATCCACATTTGTAGATTTTCCTGAAGCAGGTATCTCTGTGCCATGCAAGGTCAGGGTTTGTCAAGAACATGGGTATCCTAGTTGGGAAGCAATAGAAAGACTGAGAGGGTTGCAGGTGGGAAGGTGTTTAATTGTAGAGAAGAGCAGATCAAAAATACTCAGATTCAGAACGGGGTAAGGGTGAACAATCAGTGACAAAAGGACTCTGCACCCATGCAGACATGACTGGTGATGTACCACAGTCAGTCATGGAAGATGACCTTCTAAATACCCTCAAGTACTCTATTCTTCCCCAACAGCAATTCAGGGGATTCTGTTTGAATAAGCAGATTTGTAAGTAAAGACCAACTCCCCCAACCAGCTACTGCAGCAAGTGTTTAACAGGAACTCCTGGATCCTGAGAGCCCTGGTGCCCTTCACCCCTGCCCCCAGAAACATGACACATGCACCAATGCAGGGATGTGTCTTTCCACACATGCCAGAAGTGTGTCCTCAAAGTATCTTCCAATCATCTACCGTGGCTTCTAAAGCAATAAAAATGCAAAAGAAAGCTTTTATGCTGTAAGCATCTTCAAATGCTAGAGCATTTGGACTATTAACCTTCTTACTTTTGGATGCTGCAAGCATTTAAAGATCTGCCTGGCTAAGCAGCCTTTCATTAGCTAATGTAACTGGAAGTTAGTGGAGGTAGATGAACAAACTAAACACAATGCAGTGAATGACTGCAAAAAAGGTCAAGGTGAACTGCTAAAAACAAAGCAGCTTTATTTTGCAATTTCTCATCAAAACTAACATTGATTACATGTGTTATTTCTCCAAAGAAAGAAAATTTCTCTGTTTGTGCTGACATTTTTCTCCATTTTTTTTTTTTTTTTTTACTGGGGTGGTTCAAAGAATAATTTCTACCACTCTGCCTATGAGGCAGGTTTGAAGATTTGTGGTGTTGTCTCCTAAGCTGTTGGCAAAAATTGTATCTCTTACAAACAGAAGAATAAGGCTCAAGGGGTTAATGCTGGTAGCACAGGCAAGTGATGACAAGAAAAACCTGAGAGGTTTTATATATTATGAAGAGCAAGGACACAATCACCAAAATACACCAGGATTAAATTAGCATTCAGGGGTAAAGATAGGAAGGGAAAATGTGGAGTTTGAGGAAGGACTTCCTGGCGGTGAGGTATACAAAATTGTCTCTCAAAAGTAATGCAACAGAAGCTCTACTCCTTGGTATATTTAAAATTAAGCTGGACAAAGCCATAGTGAGTGAATGAGAGATAACAGTTCTGATCTAGCAGGAAGGCAGACTTAGGCTATTTTCATCCTCAACTGCTTGGATCTGGCTGTTAGCATGATTGTTTCCAAGCAAAAAACTAAAGTCTTCACAGAATAACAGGTAGCAGAGAGCTACACCTGAATCTACTACCAGCTCTGGCAATTTTAGGACTGTTTGCCAAACAGATCTATGAAGAACAGGAAAAAACATGAGGACTGAGACTGTTTTTGAACTCTATGCTAAATCCAGAAACAAACACAAACTGAATTTCTGAAAATAAAGAATGTATGAGAGAGAAATTTAAAAGAACTTTTTTACTTTGCCTTGTAAATACTGATAACGCATCTCTTTTATTTTCTGGATCCAGACTAAATTAGGCAATTTATTACAGGAGATGATGAAAAAAGCTGCACTCTTGTGGCAATAGAAGTCAGGGCTGGGCTGTGATGGGTTCTACCACTGATTTCCTGCAAAACCCAAAGTCACTTTTTCTACCTTCCCTAGAGCAACCCTGATAACATGACAGTGGATAGGACTATTTGCCAAGTTTGCTTCATCTTCTGCTTCTTGCTCAAATTCCTCTGAAGACAAACCTCTCCCATCTGGGCTAAATATTAATCACTCACAGAAGCAGGGACTTCACTAAAGTGTGGTCAGCAAAATCAAAGCCTACTACAGTGAGATTTTAATCTAAGTATTACAACTCCTGAAGGCTAAAACAGCTCTTTTGCAAAGCTTCTCAGCCAGGTGCTGAGTTTCAGGCAGTCTTAACATGGTGGCAAGCCAAGAAGTTGGGTGGGAGGCAGGGTCAATGGAAGCTCACTGCAACCACTCACAGCAGGATCTGATTGAAGGCATGATGTGATACACTGTGGGTCTGTGCCTGTTGCACGTCTGGTGGATCCCTGATCCTGCCTTACAAGAGACAACCCTCAGCAAAAAAGGAAATTGTTGAAAAAGCCTGCCATAACTCCTGAAGACAGCAGGCCTTTGAACTGGCACATTACAAAAGTGACCTACTCATTTCATGCACTTGCTTCAACAACGGCTGAGAACCTCAAGGCCAGGCTGTGCAGCAGCAGCACACCATCACACAGCCAAGGGATACTTAGAGATCAGAATCCAGCAAATTAGGCAGTCCTTTTGCTGCCTGTTTCTGCTAAATACTGAGACTTGCACACGGGTAGGACATGATGGGAGGGAAAAGACACAGCAAGTTGGGTTTGTGCTGCTGCCAATGACTTATCACAGGAGGTCTTGAGACCTTGGTCAGAGTCATCCCAAAGCTGTGGGATGAAGCAGCAGCTTCTGATCAGCAGCAGGTCCCAGGGACCAGTCAGGCTGACAGTCTCACTGGCTTTACAAGGAAAAGACTGGCAAAATGGAAGTATATTTTATGCTTGACAAATGGTAACTACTAACAGTGATTGTCATCACTTTTTCCTCAATCCACACCTCCAAGTCTCAGGCTTACATTGCAATCTGGTTAATGCTCAGAAGGGAGAACCAGTCACACACACACACACTCCCATGTATTTTTCTGGGAAAAGTCACACAGTTGTAACAGGAAAAATGGGACAGTACTGAAACATTTCTCAGCTACAAGCCCTGGCCAAGCAGGGAGAACTGTGAAATTATGGGACAGTTTTCAGGCAGAAAGGACAGATCCCAGTTTCACACTTTGCTCAAAACTAGGTTACATAGAGCCTTGGAGAGCACACTGTAGGCAACAGTCTTGAAGGGAGTTCAGAGGACAAGCAAATAGAGCAACAAAAATTCACCATATAGACCCTTCATTCAAATTTCCTAAAGTTCCACAAAACCATGCATGAGGAAACCTGGTTTATGCAGTAGAGATAATTTTGTCCATACCATATCTGTGCTTGTTCTCCTGGAAAACCGTCTGGAAGCAGCCGGTACTGTGTTTTCCACTTGGCTTTTATGGCTGAAAGATTAGAAATACATATTTGTCATATATATTGGCATTCTTATTACCTCTGCAATTAATCTCACTACCTCTCTTGGCTAAGCAATTGCTTTCTACAGCAGCTGACTGTACCCAATTAAGGAATAAGCTGGGTATATGAAATCACACATTCTCTCAGGAAAGGGGATTTTAAACTAAAGTTTGTATTAAGTGAGGTTGGAAGGAAATCTATCCTGGCTTTTATCTTAATGGCCTTTTGAATGTCACCTTTCCATTTAGATCCTCTTGTGATAATCAGTGGCTTCCCACTAACACAGAGGCTTTGGCAGCTCTTTTCATAACACCTGTCCCTTCAGGCAGCGCTCTAATTCAGGCAGTTTGAGTGTCTATGCAAAGAAAAGCAGTGCTTATTAAAAAGAGCACACAAACTTCATCCACTCTGAGCCTTGTACATTAATCCATTAAAGGATTTCCAGTTACTCTTCATGGAATTGGAGGCTCATGAATACAGAAAACCCAGCAGATCAGGCTGTTAGTTATGCCGTGTCCCCTAGCTTTCCTCTAGGACAATAGAAAGCCTCAATTAGGAACAAAATGAATCAGTAAAATATCAGACAGTAAAATGATCAGACATCAAATATCTATGTGAGAATTATTGATCGTGCATGAATAACTTCAGAGTCACAGAATGGGTCAGGTTGCAAGGCATGATTTGGTCCAACCTTAATGCTCAAGTGGGGTCATCCTAGAGCACATGGCATGGGATTGCATCCAGGTGGTTCTTAAATATCTCCAGTGAGTGAGATTCCACAACCTCTCTGACAGCTGGTACAGTGCACGCTCACCCACAGAATAAAGAAGTTTTTTTCCTTTTGTTCTGCTGGAATTTGCAGCACATCAGTTTCTGCCCATTGCCTCTTGTCCTATTGCTTTCACAGAGAAGAGCCTGGCTCCATCCTTTTGGTACCCTCCCTTCAGATACTTAAATACATTGATGAGGTCCTCCTCTCAGTTGTCTCTTCTTGAGGCTGAAGAGGCCCAGCACCCTCAGTCTTTCCATGTAAGAGAGATGTTTCAATCCTCTTTTCCTCTTTGTAGCCCTTTGCTGGACTGACTCCAGGAGCTCCCTGTCCATTTTGTACCGAAGAGCCCAGAACTGAACACAGCACTCCAGATGTGGCCTCACCAGGGCTGAGCAGAGGGGCAGGATCAGCTCCCTGGACCTGCTGGCAGTGCTCTTCCTAATGCAGCTCAGGATGCCATTGTCCTTCTTGGTCACAAGGGCACTGCTGGCTCATGGGCAGCTTGTCCACCAGGGCTCCCAGGTCCTTCTCTGCAGAGATGCTTTCCAGCAACCCTCCAGAATGAGGTACTCTTTCCCTTCCCAGGGGCTCGTGTGAGGCTGAATGGCCAGTGGTTCCTTGGGTTCTCCTTCCTGCCATTTTTGAAGGCTGAGGTGACATTCACTTTCTTCCAGTCCTTTAGGCACTCTCCCAATTGCCACAAAGGTGATGCTGAGTGGCCTGGTATGGTATCTGCCAGCTCTCTCTGCACTCATGGATGCATCCTGTCTGGGCTCATGGACTTGTGGATGTCCTCTAGCCCAATCCTCTTCAGCCAAGGAAAAGTCTTCCAACACTCCTTTACCCTGGGCTCACAGGTCAGGGTTTCCTGATGGCTGGCCTTGTCAGTGAAGACCAATGCAAAAAAGGCATTCTTGCCTCTGTTATCAGGGCCAACCCTTCATTTGCCAACAGGCCCATGTTACCCTTAATTTTCCCTTTGTTATTGATGTATCTTTTCTGCTGTCCTTGACATCCATGGCCACAATTAATTCCACATGGACCTCAGCCTTTTTTGTCTTATTTCTACTTATTCTGTCACCTTTTCTATATTCACTCTAAGTGGCCTGACCTATTTATTTTCATTTAGAAGGGTGCATCCATTATGGTTGCACAGCATTACCAGTCCTGTCTGAGATAACCTCTCTGGACCATTAAAAATTCTACATTCAACTGTTTCTTGAAGGTAATTTTCTTCCTGTTCTTTCTACAAAGACAAAACAGCAGGTACTGTCTTTTATTAATGTATCCATTTTAATATGTCTGCTACAAGATCCATTAAAAATGCACCCTCATTGGTAGAAACAGACCTCTTTCTTCATCCTGTCTTAACACTCTTAACCATCACCTCCTTCTGTGACTTCTGAAAAATACAGCAAGTAGGCAATGCAGGGTAGGCAGTAAATCTTTTTACACTCCCTATCCAATTGTCTGCCATTACAAAAACAAGTTTCCAGGGATGAGTGCTTACCCCAAAGGTAAGAAACACACACGTTATTCCTTCAGGCAATGGTATGGTCAGTGGCTGCCCCTCTTTCTCTTCACAGACTCACCTGAGAGTGATTGCATTGATCACTGACAGCTGCGGGCAATTAATCTATCAGGGGCCTATTTTGGCAGTGCTTTGAAGCACACAGCACTTGCAGGGCCCCTCACCCAGCACAAACTGATGTAGCTTTGTTGCAATGTGATGGTCTGGCCTAACACAAATGAAAAAGTAAGCATAGCTGCATGTTGAATGGAAAGATCAAGCTGAATTGCAATCTAATCCTTCCCTAATACTGATGTACAGTCCCAGCACAGTCCCAGCTTCACAGGGCACAGACAACCACGAGCACTGAGTTGCTGATTAAACAAATAAACCAGCTCTGATGAGCAGAGAAATGCTGAACTCTTCTATCAGCAGTTCACTGAAGCAAGCCCTCAGCACACAAATAAACAGATGCCAGATGTCCTCCAGAACTGTGCAATAATATCAAAAAAAATTCAGGTGATGGACAGATGGATGTCTAAAGCAGTAAAAAAAATTATCTATTTCCTTGCACCACTTTAGAGCAATAAAGGAAATACATCTGACACAAAAACTGGCCAGGAACACTGCAATGTTGCACTTCTGCCTGCTTCCTGCCCATTTTAGTTCATCAGCAAGATTGTCATGAAGGTCAATGCATTTCAATAATGACATCCAGAGAACAAACAGTTCCCAAATTTCAGTAATTGCTTTGTAAAACCTCAGGACAGGATTCCCATCCATTCACAAAATTGGCATTTTGTGGGAGAACTTTAAATTGTGTGAGGGGTTCCATGATAAGCTTATGATGAAAACTCACCAGCTGCAATGTTCATTGCTCTTTGCAAGGAGAGCAGAGGAGCAGAGCATTTCCTGCTATTCCTATACAAGGGAGTGAAGCTCACCCTGCAGCACAGCAACCTTGCACTGCTGCTTTCACCTGCTGCCCCTCAGCCCCTGGCTTGCCAGTGTAGCCCCTTGTGCCAGTGCAGCTCCAGCTCACCCCTGCAGCTCCACTGGGTTGTCTGTGTGGAGTAATGAATATATGGGCTCCAGTCTTGCACTTCTCACTGCACCTTGTGGCACAAATTATGGCAGCATGATACCACCCCTTCCTGTCTAGTTGTGCCACGTCCTTTCCCAAAAGATTTATTGCCAAATGCTTTCCTTTTTTCTTGGTATTAACATGCTGTAAACATCAATTTATCAGAAACTGTCACCAGCATTTGATCTAGCCCTTGGCAACAGTGTCTGTCTAAGAGATCTGCACTAGGTATCAGCCTGACACGTTACTCTTTGGGGTTTTTGAAAGGATTTTTATATTATTTGAGATATGAATCACACAGGTATGTGTGGGTACATCATTATGTCACCCACAAGTGGCATAAGTAACCAGTGAGAAGAAGTACAATCTCAGTTAGCAAACCTAGGAATTTTACAGGTGGAAATAAATCATCCCTTTCCAACCTCAGCTTTCAGGAGAGCACAGCTGTGAAATGACACCTTCGGCATTTATCCACGTGGAAGTTGTTAGCCCAATTTTCCAAATAAGCTGTCACCTTGGAGCAAGGGAAAGAAAAACCTATCACACTCAGACTGACAGACATACAGACTTACTCATTGGAAGCGTTCGTACCTGACATGTCCACATGGCCTCTGTTTTTCTTACTCATTGGCATTTTGTTTTAGTACAAAACATGAAAACAAGGATAAAGTACCATTTAAAAGACCCTGGACATTTGAATAGGTTCAAATCTTCCCATCAAATGAAACAAATGCATGCTTGCATAAGTCTCATATACAGGCCAGACTGAGGGAACAGAGTCCTTATTCTTTTGATCAACAGCTTGCATTATGCTTACATCATGTTTAAGTCAGCCTTATGAAGTCTGATGACTTCACCTACAAGGTATTAGATATATATTTAGCTTAAATTGACAAAATGCATATAAATGATTTACAAATCCTAATACAACTACATGTCCAAGCTCATGCAAATCATTCTCCATCAGCAGAACAGTACAAGCATCCTCATGCACAGGAAGCACATTTTTTCTGTCTTCTGCCTTGTGATATAAGCACTTGATGCAAAATGTATGCACATATGGGTATGTATGCAGATGCAGCATTGCTGACACAGCTTAGTTTACAGAGATGCATGCACCTGAAAATTGCACAGGAATGAACTGACAGCTTTCTGTGGCGCCATAATTCATTATCCTAGTGTATGTCTAGTGGGACTCTTAATGAAACAAAGATCTAATTGGGGAAAAACCCCCCCAAAACATCTCTAGCTGTAATATCTCTATCATTAAAAATGTGGTATCTCAGTGCACAGACAAAATGTAGGATCCAGTCCTGACAGCTATCCAGCCTGGACTAACACCATATGCCTTGCAAGACCACCTGTGTTACCCAGCAACCAAAAGCCCCTTCTCTAAGAGAGCCAGAGTTTGGAGATGGTCACAGGAACCATTCTCATCTCCCTGCCTCCATCCTGCCAATGGCTGTCAAGATGCAGGTGGGTGCCACCAACTGGATTGCAGAGAACTGCTGGGCAAGGCTCTGACTGATGAAGTTGCTCATGTTGAGAAGCTTTCTGTTCAGCATTGAGCTCATGGTCATTGAGCTCATCGTGGGTTGAGGTTTGAGCTACTGGTGCTCTGCTGCTCCAGAGAGAGGAGAAAGCTTAAACAATTGCATTAGGAAGCCTCTAGTTTTCCCTCCAGCATCTACAGCATTTGCTTTAGAGAGGGTGTTTCCTTACCCTCAGAAAGTACATTTGGTCCTGTAGGAGACCATCATTTTTATAAGATATGCAAAGAAAAGCAGGGAAGTAGTTAACAAGCTCAGTCTACCAAAGCAGAATTGCATGGGTCAGGTGAGGGCTTGTTCATACTTCCACAGCACAGCTGGGAGCACCTCAAAGAGAGAAATTGCAAGAATAGTTTGTACTGAAAGTGAAGGCACCCTGAGCATGGAGGCTGTCATGACACTGAACACCCTTCTGATATTCAGCTTAGTTAAAACCCATTAACAAGCCATCAAATAAAAAAAGGGAAAATATGTTACAGCACTACACCAAGGAAATATTGGTTATATTCCAAAAGTGCTAAAGGGTCATGGCAGCAAAGTACAGCAGGGCTCAGCAAACGCATATTCAACTAAATTGCATCTGTGGGAAGGTAAAGAGGATGATGCCTGAGGGGAAGGATGCCATCCAGAGGGACCTGGATAAGCTCAAGATGAGCCCCTGTCAACCTCATGAGGTTCAATAAGGCTGAATAATAAGGTTAAGTGCAAAGTCCTGCACTTGGACTGGGGCAAGCCCCAGCATCAATACAGGCTGGGGGTGAAGGGTTGGAGAGCAGCCCTGAAGAGGAAGAGGTCTGGGTGCTGGTGGAAGAAAAGCTGGGCATAATGGACAACAGTGTGTCCAGTGTGACCAGGGCAGTGATCTCCTCCCGTACTCAGCACCAGTCAGGCTGCATCTCAAATCCTGCATTGAGTTCTGAGCCCTTCCCAACAAGAAAGACATTGAGGTGCTGCAGTGTGGTGAAGACCCCACCTGCAGTGCTGCATCCAGCTCTGGGGCTCTCAGCACAGGAAGCACAAGGACCTGTTGCAATAGTTTCAGAAGATGCCCACAAAAATGATCAAAGGGGTGGAGAACTTTTCCTGTGAGGAAAGCCTGAGAAGACAAGGCTCTAGGGAGACCTCACTGTGGCCTTTCAGTGCTTCAACAGGGCTTATGGAAAAGATGGTGACACACTTCATACTAAAGCTTGTACCGATAGGAAGGACTAATGGCTTTAAAACAAAGGAGGGTAGATTTAGGCTAGATGCAACAAAGAAGTTTTTTTTACAATGACAATGGTAAGATACTGGAAGAGGTTGCCCAGAGACATGGTAGATGTCCTGTCCCTGGAATATTTAGTCAGGCTGGACAGGTCTCTGAGCAATCTGATCTAGTTGATGTTCCTGCTTATTGCAGGGCTGCTGGACCTAGACGACCTTCAAAAGCCTCTTCTAACCCAAACTATTCTGTGATTCTATGACTTTGCTCTGCTTGTCTCCCACCACTGACTGCAGAGAACCCTACGGAACTACAGATCACTGCTCACTGCAGCAACCTATTGGCTCATGCTGAGCTCTGAGTTTCATTGGGTAACCAGATAACCAGCTACTGCTACCCAGAAAAAACATGGGGGTGTGTGGCGGAAGACAGGTGTGTCTTTATGTGACTTTATGTGACTGGGGAAGAGCCTGCACTATTCAATGCAGTCACTGGCCTTTCTCCAGAAGGTTTGGGTTTTGAAAGCCTTCTGTTGCTGTTGCTTACTTGGGGAGGGAGGGGGCATTCAGGGAGAAACAACTGCCTTGTGAGCAGGTTTTCTGCCCTTCATCAGTGCTGGCAAGTGTCTATCCTGCTGCCCCAGGACTGCACACAGAAGCCCTGTGGGCAAGTAATTCTCTCACCCAGAAGAGGCCATGGTAAGCAGAGCAGTCCATTCTGCAGGCACTTCATTTTGTGCAGAAGAGAGTTTGTGTGTTGTAGCTTGGGCAGTTAATTAAGAACTGAGAGCGCTTTTCCTGGGGCAATGTGCTTGTTCCTTAGAAAGGGTGGTTGATATTATTTATGGCTTGCATTGATCTAACATCTTGCTGCCAAGGAGAGAAGTCCTACTTTACCCTCCCTGCATTGACACTAGCCCTGGCAGCCCTCTGAGCTGGCTCTGCTCCCTCTCTGCTCCCTCTTTATGTCCCAGGGGAACAGAAACTGGGAGCAAGAGGACCCCTTGACTGGGAGCCATTGCAGTGGGAGCAGAGAGCTGTTGGATCACACTGGCTCCAAGGTGCAAACACCTTCCATTTGGTGCTAAAAGAGGTGAGATGAAACCCGCTTAAAACGTTGATCTGGCTTCTTGGCATACACAAATAACAATGAAGCTGTTTATGGCACTATTGTCCTGCAGTACACCTGCCTCATTATCTAGGCAGAATGGGCTGTCCTAAACTCTGTTTCATTCACTGCACAACAGGAAGCATGTAAGGCAAGAAATGTGGGCCAAAGAGACATATAATTAAGTAATGAACCACCATTGTAGCAAACAGGCATTGACTGTCAAAGTTAAGGAGGAAGCCACAACTTTTTAAGTGCTTGAATTTGGAGTGCTTCCACTAGGAAATATATCCTTTTGCATGTAGCTCTTAATGTAATTTTGGTTTTACTATGAGAAACTGCCTCCAAAAAATGATTTACAATACCAAACCAATGCCCAGTTGTGCACAAGTTTATATGAGGGTGCATTATTGTGCCTCCCTTTGATAAACAGTTGGGTGTTTTTGCTAATTGATCTTGTGCTGCCTGCACCACTTTAGGGCCAACGAGTGCTGCCAGCACCTCCTGTAGCTCTGGTTAATGGATATGAATTTCTGCACATGTGCCAACTAGCATCTTGGCACAGGTCTTGAGGCCTGAGACTTTGAACTGAAACACTTGTAGTGATCAGTAGTGTCATGTAAGTACTTTTGTGGATCAGATCTCTGCTCCTGTTCCTATTTCCATGATCTGGAAAACATGAGTTTTGTGCACGCACAGCATCACTGAGTATCAAGGTTCATTGTTTTATTTCTGAATATTTGGTATTTTTCTTAAATCCCTTGCCTGTGAAGAATAGGAACATCTTAAATTCCAACATCAAAACCAAAAAAGTGTGGATTATTCCAAACCTAACTTGATTTGGTTGTAAAGAAAATCTCATAGCCAGGGTGGAGCCTGTGGGTGCAGTAGCAGAAGGCACCATTCCCAGTGCCCACTCTCCCTCTTCAGCCACTTGCCTCAGTACCAAAGAACACAAAGTGGTTTTAACACCTCTGCACAAGTCCAGGATTTAGAGACAGGAAATTGGCCAATTACAGGAATTACAGATTCGTGCAGGCACATCCTGCATGACAGTGCCAGGCAGAAAGCGGGTCTTCAGAGGCAATGAATGGCACCCAGCAAGGCACCTGTCCCACACCCTTTCCCTGAGGAATTGTCCTTCTGGAAGGCCCCACAGCCCCACCAGCCGGGCAGGACCTGCAGGCACTGGGAGTGGATGAGCTGGGCACCAGGCAGCTGCTATGGGCAGCAGCAGGCTGTGCCCTGGGCGATGCTGCAGGCACATGCAGCAGCTCCAGACGTGCACTAATGCACCAGCGCATGCCTTTGCTGGGGGTGCTGCTGCAGAGGCTGCCAGCGACCTGCCAGCTTCATCCTATCACCAAGGACTACACTGCTGCTGGGAAGCTGCTGCTTTAAGCCTGACACTATAAAAATCCTGACAGGCATCACCTGTGCTTTGGTGCAGCTTGTATTTAGAAAAGCCCGATAACAAGGAATCGTGGCTTCGCTTGTGATCCCGATTCCTTGCTGCAGTGATGCTGTGACTTGAGTCTGGGGGCAGCAGTCAGGGGCTCTCTGAGAGCATGCTGCCTGCACAGCCTGCTCCCAAAGTCTCTGCCTGGCTTCCAACCAGCAAGGACAATACATGTCACTAGTTTTTAACACAGATGGAGTATTTATAGTTCAGGGCTTTTGTATTTTCTTCTATAGCTTAATTAGCAATATAATTTCCTGTAGCTCTCCCTGTACTTGTGGGAATGGAGGAGAATGGCAATTACTGTGGAAAGCCAGGGGCAGTGGGGGAGAAGAAGGAAACAGAGAGACACAGACACAGAGCCATTTCTTTGCAAGTGGCATAAGAGGGAGATGGCTCTGAGCTGCTGCCAGCGCAGGGGACTGTCTGCAGTGGGTTTATGGAGGAGTAATGACTCATTTCTACTTCAGGAAGGTTCCCGTATGGCAGAGGCAGAAATCGCATACATATTGAAATAAACTAGCTTCAGTCTGCATTGCCATCATGGCCTGCATCAGCACTACTTTCACATTTAAACAAAAAGGATCTAAACAATACTATAAAGGAAATCTGAACAGCTGTCAATGCCCTAAAATAATCATGTTACCATAAGTGTTCAAAGGCCATATTGTCTAAGGAGCTGTACAAACACAAAAAAAACAGATTCGTGTGCTGAATGTAGCCTATGGCAAAGTACAATAAGGGAGGAGAAGGAAAAAATGAGAAGCAGTGATACAGGGAAGGAGGTCCAGAGCAAAGAGTTCATGAGGCAGTTCTCCTGTGTTGAAAACAGCCTAAGTATCTCCCCTTCCCCAGGGCAGGTATTTCTTACAGAAAACCCTTTTCTGGTCTCCAGCCCTGTCACAAGCAACCTGACATGCTGGCACATGGGATGATTAAATCACTCCAAAGGCTTTTCTCCTGACCCTGTGAAGTGCATGGGCTGCAAAGAGGCCTCCACCTCAGAGGTGTGCCTCTGCTACTGTAGGGAAAGGTGCTACTACTGCACTTTGGATTTTCTTTGGACATGTTCATGGAGCTAGGCTGCTTTGCTAACTCAGTGTTTACTGAGTTAATTCATAAATCCTGCCTCCCCCCAAAAATGAGAAAAATCTGAAGCCTCCATCTACATCAGTATTAGAAAAATCTTATAGCACAACATATATATACACACACACATATATATATATATGTGAATTGCCTCCCACAACACTTCTCTCTCATGAGGTGGATAAAACTGTTTTCATCTATGAGAAGGCACAAAAAGGGAGGTGGAAACAATTAAAATTAACCAAAACTCGCCATATCAGCAGAGTTTTGACAGCAATCCTGCACCCTGTGCCTTGCTGCTCAGCTTCAACCTCTGCACAGGCACGTTCTCCCACAGCATTCCTGGCCCGTGCTACAGCAGCTGCCAGCTGAGTTAGAATTCATATTTTAAGCTTTTCTTGTGCAGTTATGTGCTTTATTTGACTCTTTTGGAATTATCTACACAATGAAGGCACAGCTCCCTTCACTGCTACCTTCACATCCTCCCAAATGTCATTTAGAGCCGCAGGAAAACATTTAGAGAACAGTTTAGGAAAGGTGAGCCATCTGCATGTTTATGAAAGAGAGAGAGACCTGGTAAAGCCATGCTTGTCCCCAGGCATTGTTTGCAAAACCTTTTCAGGATGGAAAGGAAAAGGCAGTTTCAGTGAACGTGTGAGCGCCCTGTAGCAAATCCTCAAGCTGGGAAAGCTGGACTCAGGCGGGAACACTGAGTTACAGCTACAATTTTCTTCCTGCTCATGCAACCCACATGCTTTGTGCCTAAATCTCTGTGTGATGCCTGGTTTGCTGCAGACATCCCAGGTCACAGCTCTGCAAGGCAGCCTTCATTTCAGGAGTGTCTGCACAGATACATATGCACACACTTATACAGAACAGTAGGTCCTGGGAACACTTTAGCAAACCCAGGACTGCCCCTGCACCACTCTGAAAGGTCCAAGAGACAAACCACAAGGCTGAATGATTGTCCTGCCCCAAATGTTTTCTGCAGCTCGGCAAGCAAAGGCTCTCGGCTTGAACACACTGCCCAGATTATGCTTTTCATGGTGTGTGTAAACTTCCTCTCCTTGTCCTCCATCCCCCCACTCCTGACCACAGAAACACCTCAGCCTGTGACAAACTAGAGCTAGAGGCAGTTTCCCAAGGCACAGACAGGGACAGACGTGCCTTGGGCACATCAGGCATGGAGATGGCACTTTGGCCTTCTTTAAGCAGCAGCACTGAGGCTGCAGGTCCCTTTGGGGGGGCAGCTGGGCCACAGGCAGCCCACCCACCTGGAGAAGGGCAGGAGGTGCTGGGAGTGAGGGTGCCAGTGGTGGGAGCTAGGCAGCATTTTAGGCTTCCTTCAAGGCACTCTTTATATAGCTGGTTACATAAGGCTATGCAATTTGGCTCCTGTTGGGAAAGAAACGCGGGTGTAGGAGTACTGGTACACCAAACCTGACTGTAAAAGTCATCTGTGGGGTTTGGGTTTTCTTTCCCTGTCATTCTCCACTAATCTCTAGAACAGCCACTGCTAAATACCTAATAAAAAAGAGAATACACTAGCAGTAAGTCATAGTGTGCCTCCAAAACCTGAGCTGGCAGCTGGAGAATATTCCCCATACAGTTTTCCAGACATGACCACGCCAAAGGCTCACATGGGCAGCACCACAGCGTTTACCCCATTCCTGCAGTGGAGGTACCAGGCATGGAAGAGGGTGACAATGAGCTCAGGGGGGCTCATCTGCACCCACCCCTGAGGAGCTGTAGTAACCAGGGATGAGAGAAGCAAGGGGCTGTTCCCCTCCCTCCTTTTCCCCCTGGTGCTGACAGTTCCTTGGCCACAGAAAAGGGTAAGCATAGGGTTTTGGGCTTAGAACAACAGTGGAAAAAGCACCACTTCCCCCAGACTTGACACTGATACGTATTTACATGTGTGTTTCATGCCCAAGATGAAGTCCAGCTCTGCTGCGCTGCGGTCTCCTTCGGGGAACGCATGTTCCATAATGGAAATCAATTGTGTTGAAAACAGTCAGGGAGCTGAGCAGGGTAACAGCAGGCACAGACAAACGCCATCGCGGGCAGCGCCACGCTCCCAGCCAGTCACTCACTGCACTCACAGCTCCCCTGACACGCTGCCCCGCGCCAGGCGAGGCCAGGCAGGGGCTGGGCGCTCACTGGGAGCATCCTGCACACACCCAGCGCTCCAAGGGGGTGGCGAGGCTCAGGCAGAGACGTACAGGGCTGTCATTTCACTGAATCGCCCCTCAGGCAAGTCCCACTTGGTTGTTTGAAATCAGGCTTAGTTGATGATCAGCTTCGCTGTTTCTGATGTCTCCAGCCTCTGATTTCTCACACATAGCAGGTACCTCATCTCTCATTTTATTAAGGGGCTTATGAGAAAGACAGAGACATTTTAACAAGGCCCCTAGCGAATGGAGGAAGAGCAGCAATTTAAAGGACGATAGGTTTGGATTAGATATTAGGAAGAAATTCTTTACTATGAGGGTAGTGAGGTGAAGTACCTGGGTAAGGTACAGCTCACTGCCATCCAGGGAGCCTGCTGCTGTCCCACCCCACTGCTGCACGTACTGTATTCACCTCCCCCCAGACCCCTCTGCTTGGCCTGCCCATCAACACACTTGACCACAGTGCCTGCCAGCCCATTTTCCTGCTGCCAGCCCACAGGGAGCCATGTCTGAGGTCTGAGACATCCTTGTTTTTCAGTTTGGCATAATGCAGAGTGCATTAGGATCAAGGAAGCCAGCACCTGTGAGAAGAGACAGCGCTAACATCTTATGAAAGTGTCTCTGCTGGTGATATTTGAGTCAAATGGGCACCCTCTGCATGGGCAGGTCTTCCATCTGTTGTATGGACTCTCCAGCCCAGATAAGGATTAGATGCCACCTGAGAGCTTGCATCTGGATAACTTGTACTGGTTGGGTACCTGCGTGGGGTAGCATCCTAGGATGGCTTGAGTTGCAGAAGGACCTTCAGAGATTAGTATATCCAACACCCCTTCCACAAGACTGGGCTGCTCAGAGTACAACAGATGGTTTTGAAGCTCATGTAAAGTACCAGAAAAGCAGATCACCCAGGCCACAGTCAAGAATCAATTTCAGGCATCATTTTCATAGATTCAGTGACAACAGACAAGAGTGCTGCAGGAAGCTACCACCCAGAGGTTTCCAAGCCTTAGGCAAAGGTAAGTGAAGAGCACTAAAACCAGGGTGCAGCAAGGAGGTTACCTTGTTATTCATAGGAAAGATCCTGAGAAGGTAAGAAATAGAAGCTCCAGGCTCTGGCATGGCTGGGAAAGAGAGCTTGGGAGGGAGGCCTTTGCAGACCAAGGGGATGAAACAAGCCCAGTCTCACTGTAGATGTACACAACACTGATGGACCTAAACTCTCCATTAGTAGCAAAAAATAGGGATTACAAGAAGCATGAGGCTGTGGTATATAATTGCCCTAAATATATCTGAGCACTGCTTCTTCCAGAGACAGCTGCTGTCTTGCTGCCTGCAGAGGGACAAGCTACCAGTTCTGCTTTCCACACCTCTGAGTGATGGGCAGAACTTACAAACGTGCCAGCAAAAACAGAGGATACAAAAGGCACTGGCTTTCTCCCTCAGAGGAAGTCAGGGAGCACAGAGGGCTCACTGCTCCAGGTGCTGGTAAACACAATGGTACAAGAGAGAAAAAGTTAATGTACCATAGCAATGACAGTGCAGGGAGGGGGAGCTGTCTGTTCCAAACCTCTGATACTCCCACGATGAGAAAAGGAGGAGGGCTGGAACAGTTCCTGTTGCTGGGGAACATCGCTAAGGTCTCTCTGTCCCTGTCAGCCACTGCTGGGACATGTAAAATGTGCTCCACTAGCAAGGTAAAAATTGTTTTCTACAAAGACAGCATTGACTTCCTGGCAACAATCTCCTGCCTGCCTTTTCTGGCACCTGCAACAGACAGCACAGGTAGGCTCGCAGGAGAGCTTCATAAGTGCCCAGGTCCCAAGCATTTGTTTCCACAGCTGAAGTCAAAGACACTGAATGCTGTGCAAGGTCATGGTACACTGCTCTGAGCCATCGTGCAATGCCTGCCACAGCAGAACGGATGTGAGGTCCAAACAAGCAGGAGAGGCTTCTCAGAGCCTCAGCTGACATTTCTACTGCAGTTGCAGTATGGATACTTATTCGGGTTGCAGGATTTAGACATGCATTCCTAAGAACCACATGTGGAACCAGCAGCTATTTCATTCCCAGCATCACAAAGGGGTAAGAACACTGTGCCCTTTAAACCAAGGTGTAATTTGTAATTTTACCTGAGTGTGACAATGCACCATAATATATACAATACACTGAGTAAAAGAAAGGTACCCATTATGATTTTTTTTAGTAATTTCTAAGACTGATGTCTGCTAAATCAGAATTACAATCAAAATTAATTTGCACTTTTGAGGAGTTCACCTCTGATTCACTTTGACATAGGGTGATTATTAGAAAGAGGCTGAAAAATTATATTAGGTCTGCCTCCTCCATTTCCTTCAGCTTCTGGAGAGTCAGAAGCGGTCTTTCTCTTTCCTTATCTGTGTTTTCCCCAGTATCTTTGTCTTCCTTTTTCTTTCCCCTCTTCTTACCCCCCGGTCATGGGATCACTGACGTGAAAGAAAGTAATTAGGCGGGTAGGTGTCTTCCTTTCTTTGTGATATCTTAATAGACATTATGAAATAGTGCAAAAGAAAAAAAAAAATCAAACAGACAAATTCATTCATCCATCGCTCCCTCCTGTGCAGAGGGAAGGACACGGGGCCGCGCAGGTTCCGGGGCGGCCCAGCAGCGCAGACTCACCGGTCGCTTCAGCGGGAACAGATGGATGCTGCGGTGAGAGTGGGAATTGAAGCGGCATCTTTGGGAGCACAACCCCAAGGCAAGGCGGGAGCAGAGGAGCGGCCGGAAAGGCAGGTGCGGCTCCCACAGCGCCCGCGGCCCGCACAGGCCCAGCGCCCGCCGGCCGCGCTCCCTCACGCCGGGCCCGCCGCTCTCCGGCGCCCCCTGCCGGCCACGGCCGCCCCGCCGTGACCCGGCCGCGCCGGTTTCCGCGGCACAGCCCCGGTACACGGCACAGCCCCCGGGACACGGCACAGCCCCCGGGACACGGCACAGCCCCCGGGACACGACACAGCCCCCGCAGGAGCAGCTCCAAGGCGGCAGAGCAGCGCTCGGGTGCCGCGGGTTCGCACCGGCAGCTCGGCGAGCCACCCCAGCAGCAGCGCTCTACCAAGTCACGGGGCTCTGCCCCAACAGCTCGGAGAGAAACACAAACCACTTTCTGAGGAACAGAGGAAAATCCACTGATTCAACCAAGGAGACCTATAAAGTGCCACTACTCAAGCACCATCTTTCTACATGAGAATTATGAGTCATAGAAAGTCCGGGTAAAAATAGGATAGAGGACCATCTCTGGCAATACAAGGAAGCCATGCAATTGCATTCCACTCACCCAGACCAAGTGTGTGTTGTAGAAGCAAAGACATTGCTCCCAGGTCCTTGCACCAGGATACATTGTCTTGGAGTAAGCGAACTGGATTTCTCTCAGGCCAAACTCCCTAAGAAATAGCTTCCAACCACTAACCAGGGCTCCAGTTCCCCAACTTTTACCAGTTGCAGGCCATCTGCTGATACCAACAGCAAGAAACGGTGGAACACAGCAACAATCTTAGCCTTTGCCAGCCCTACAGCAGTCTGGAAGTGCTGCTCCTCTTTTTTTTGATATTGTCAGCTGAAAGCTCAGCTGCCTCAAAAACACAGCAGTTACAAAACTTATAATCTTTTGAGACTCACTTGCTCACATTAAAAAATACAAGTTGTTTTTCCTTAGGAACACTTGCTCTGTTTATGTTCTTCTCTCTCATTCAACTACGGGTCAAGTGTCACAGGCAAGCAGATGCTTGGTTTAGGTTTTATACAAAGGAAATATCCAATCTTTAAAGACACAGTTCTCCAAATCACCATTGTTTATGTTAGAAGTGATCTTTTAAACTGTAAGGTGCAAGATAACTTAAGGTTGTCTCTGTACAAGTGTGAAATATTTGAGGGAATGGACAGACAGCAGCTGACTATTTTTAAACTAGCATCAGTGTATCAAAAAGTGTTTAATGTAAACATAGTCATCAGGAGGACTTCATCCAAAGCCACACTTGGCTATCAGATCCAGGATGGCAGAAAATTAGAAATGACTGTTAAAACCACTTTAGGGAAGGTGTTTCCCAGCAAAGTATGATGAGTGAAAAATTACTGAGGACAAAGACAGTACAAAGAGTGTTCTGGGCTTTGAAAAACATTCAAAGAGAAGGGAAATCACTGATAGAGAAAATGCTACAACAAAGACAAAACATTTTAGCTGCAGAAGAGAAGGCATGTGACACTTTGTTATGCAAAAGCATGGAAACCGGGATGATGCTGGCAGTAAAACAGCAATAGGTAAGGTTATTCTTTGCATATCTGCAAAAGACAATTTTTAAACAAGAGAATCCTTCATTAGAGGATTATTTGAGTAAACTTAAAACAGTCCTTATGGGGAATTTGTGAAAATGACATCTTAAGAGAATGTAATTGTGCAATAAATGACAACAAGTGAAAAAAGGTTCTTTTATTTCTCAGTGTTTCTCCACTGTCAGTACTGTCCTTTTGCTGCAACACGTTGCAAAAAACTCTCTGCCTTTTCCATTTTAAACAGCTACAATATTTACAGGCTGTTTCCAATAACACACGCAGACACATACACACTCACAGACACGCAGGTACATATATCCCTATCCCTGGCAAGGTAACCTTTTGCTGGTAGAGGCAATACATATTTTCATTGTCCATGAAAAACCAAAGCCATCCTCTCATTTATGCTCTACTCCCCTCTCCATTTCCTAACCAGCAGCTATTGTCAGGCTTTCAAGGGCATCTGTGTAAGGAGTTACATATCCAGCTATTTGATTGCCATCTTTCAAAGTTGTGGCCTAAGTGTACTGGGCTTATCTATTCAAACTGTACATAACAGAAGTCATAAAAATTGTTCATATTCAAATGTTCATGACCAAGTGATGTAAGTATACTCCCAAAATCTTTTGGGGCAGCCATCTTAATCACCTTTTTAAAAATATGCATATCATGCTGGGGTGAAACAAGTCACATGCTTTACCTTCCACCAAGGTGTTATGTACCTACTTTTTTACTAAGGCACCAGGAATTACCAGTATAATTTCTGAAAGAGTCCAGCACCACTGAATGTATTGCATTAGAATATCAAACAGCAAGCCAGACAAGAAAAGAATAGATGCCTATATAATAGGTATAAAATTCCTTAATAAAATTAAGTACATAAAACCTGTGGTGGTACAACCCCAAATCCAATATAAGTTGAATAATATTGTTAATGGTAAGAAATGCAATTTATCCAGCTCCACTTTGTGAATTGAGAGTTCTGTAATTGAGAAAGGTCTTCAAAGCAGTGTCTGTGTTGTCTACACTCCTAGGTAGCATGGTGGTGTGTGCATTATCAGAGAAAGCTGAATCAATCATAATGCATCTCTCCCCCCCTTGCCCAAATCCAGACAAAGCTTTATAGCCTCTTGCCAAAGGCATAGACCTGTGCCATGTCTGCATCTCACCAGTCATCCAGGCTTCTCAAAGAGTTCTTCAGTTCCCAAAGGCATTGTGACCATGGGATGAGGAATGACTGGTGATGACTTGACTGGAAAACTGACATCACCACTCAGAAACATGCCAGATGTCCCATGCTGCAGGACCACTCAGCCTACATGGAAATACCTCAACAAATCATCATCTTCCCCAAACTCTGAAACCATTCACACATGCTGCATCATGAGAGAGATCCCCAGAATCCAGCACTAGTATCATCCACTGCAAGTAGCACAGAAGTCTAGGTGTCATCAGTGGTGCCACATACACAGTTCTAGGTTTTTGGCTTTTTTAGTCAGAATATTTTAAAAGATTTCACAGAGAAGTGAAATGAGAAAAGGTTTTAAAACATCATGTAGTAGCCATTTTTACTAATGACATTATCTGCTTAACGGAGTTTTCAAGCCCTTTTCTGCAACTGAATGTTTTAGGGAGAAGTCCTTACATATGTACACACAGATACAACCTCCAAAGAAATCTAAGAAAGAAAATAGATTGGAGTCTACCTGGAAGCTACAACAGTAGGACTTAAATGGAATGCTCTTATGGCAAGAGAATATCACAATGCAAGGGGACAGAGTAAAAGCAAACATCTCTAAGACTTTTCATAAAAGTCTAGAAAGATCTAAAAAATTCTGCTCTATGGTAAGGTTCAATTTGGACTGACAGGACTAATTTGAAAATACCCATCTTTTCCATCCTTACAACAGCAGAAAAATATTACACATCAAGACAAAGGCCAAGAAAATAAAACAAAAGATGAAATAACTTTTATCTAGAACAGAGGTTTCCAAAGCCAGGTCTATCCTGTGGCCAAGAAGGCCAATGGTATCCTGGCCTGTGTGGCCAGCAGGACCAGGGCTGAGATCATCCCCCTGTACTCAGAAGGGTTAGGTCCCACCCTGAATGCTGTGTCCTGTTCTGGGCCCCCCAAATTAGGAAGGACATTGAGATGCTGAAATGCATCCAGACAAGAGCAACAAGGCTGGTGAAGGGTCTGGAGCACAAATCCTATGAGGAGGCTGAGGGAGCTGCAGCTGTGCAGCCTGGAGAAGAGCAGGTGCAGGGGAACCCCTACCACTCTCAACTCCCTGAAAGGAGGAAAGCCAGGTGGGGATTCATCTCTTCTCCCAGGTAACCAGTGCCAGGACAAGAAGACCCAGTCTTAAGCTATGCCAGGGGAAGTTTAGGCTGGGCATTAGAAAGAAATTCTTCACAAAAGGAGTGACTGGGCATTGCAATGGGCTGCCCAGGGAGGTGGTGGAGTCACCATCCCTGGAGGTATTTAAAAGACTGGATGTGGCACTTTGTATGTACCATGGTCTAGTAGTTGACAAAGCAGTGTTCAGTTATAGGTCAGACTCTATGACCTCAAAGGTCATTTTCAACCTAGTTAATTCTGTGTGATTCTGAGTTAGAAGAAAAACATTTTTGTGTCACTTGCACAGTAGAAACCAAAGATAAACTCTGTACAAACCAACATACAATCGTATGAATCTTAATGAGTTCAGGAAAATCTTTAGAGTTAATTTTCCAAAGCCTTATGGAAGAGCGAAATTTCAACTAGGTGGCTTCTGTTGAGCTGATCTGGAATAGGTATGAGCACTATGTGAATGGCTTCACAAAAGATGTTAGCTGAATACCTGAAAGAAAATGTTAACCTGTTAGCTGTGCACATTAAAATCCATCTCCTGAAGTCAACATACCAAAAGCCTTATGTTTTATAAAAACCAGAAATATTCATTAATTCTCTTGGCCTTAAAAAAGTCTCTCTCTTTCCCTATCTGCTGTTTGCCAATCTAATTCCAGGCAGATACACATATGCACTAAAATTTCCACAAGCCATATATTCCTATCACATCTTTTACCAGCAATGGACATTGTCCTTACCTTACCCCAAAGAGAGCGAGAGATTGTTCAGTCAGGGTTAACATACTGAAAGTTTTTTCAGTCAGCTTTAAACAAAGCAAAGCAAAAAAATCTAACCTATATATTTTGGTTATCAGTAATTTGTTTACCTCAAGGCTTCAGTCCAAGGGGGAAAAAAACCAACCCTGTGCAACTAATGTCAAACAGGGGCTTCTCCCTTTTAATGAAGCAATGTTCCTAGTGATACAGAAAACCTGTATTAATTAATTAAAGGTATCAATTAATTAAAAGTATTTACCTGAAAGGAAGGACTTAGAATAAAATCTTCACTAAAAGGCCTTCAATTCAAAACATATACATTTTCTTTGTTCCTGGTAGCAGCATTACCAGACCACTACAGAAGTTTCATCTTCTGTAGTACATTTTCATATATGCAGGAGATTAATTCAACTACTCTATAATGTGATACATATAAGGAATTTTGTTGTTCCACATAGTTTCAAGGGTGGCAGATCTGTGCATTTATACCATGATTAAATGGGACCATGTATGAATAAAGAGAAAAGTAATATGCAACTTTAGGATACACAGCATTTTGAGGACAAGTTTGCATAGTCTATGACACAAGCAAGGTCCCAGTATCATTCACTGGGAACAGCAGCTGGAACTGAGTAGCTACCAGGCACACAGACTTACCCTTTCATGGCCAGATGGCATACAGTGACTTGAGCTGGAATACCAGTGTTTCTTAGGTAGCTGTTTCTTCCTTTTTTCTTATGCCATGTAATTTCACTCTTGCATTAGGTACATAATGGACAATGTTTCTCTGATGTCAGAGAATTAATTATAATAACCTCTGTGGTATATCAGAAATCTCTTCTAATTACAACACACATAATGAAGTGGAGGTGACTGGGAAGAAGATGGCTGCTCCCAAAAGCTAGAACTGTATGCAAATTCCCCACAGAGTCCTATATAATTACAGGTCAGAAACAGGAAACAATCACAACAGGTACATTTCTTTCTTACGGATTAAGAAAAGTGAGTCATAGGAACTGCAAGTCAAGAACAAACCAGTTTCCCTCTCACACTCCCATGATAGTTCTGAGTTACTTGTTTCCCTGAATACACACTTCTAAAAAAATACAATAAAACCTAAGATATGTAACACATGAATAATTCAACTTCACAGTTATAAATACTCAAATTACACTTACATAGAATATATAATCACAGAAAATAAAATTCAAGTCATAGAAAAGAATGAAGACTAAAGGGAAAGACAAGGCAAGGTGGTAAAAGTGATACAAGTTTAGGGCTGTGCCTTCTATAAAAGATCACTGAAAGCAGAAGTCAAGTTTTGTTGGGTTCTTTTTTCATTTTGTTTGGGAAGTTGTTACTGTTTTCTATTTTTTGTTTTGTTTGGGAAGTTGTTAATGTTTTTTCTTTTTAAATTGGATAGAAAAAAAAAACCTTCAAACATATGTGAAGTAATCACGGACCTGCACCTTCCACTACAAAACTAAAACCACTGTGTTTGCCAGAAAAAAGACAATGAAACAACACAGCCAGCTCTGGGTGTAAAGAAGCAAAGTAGCCATGGCTAGTGAAGGGAAGACAGATGGAAAATCATACTGGGGCCTTCTTCAAAGCTAGATGTGTTGTACAGGCTTGAGGTACCACTGCCACCACAATAAAGTCTGATGTAGCACAGGGATACTCAGGTGCTTTTCTACACATTTGTAATTTTACCATTTATTGTGAAGAGGATGCAGCAAATGCACTTATACGAAATACAGAACGTAGAACCAAACCCATGGCACAGCCCTTACCATCAACATGTATATGGAGAGGGAGGGGATTAATCCCAAAGGCAATTTAAATAATGGTATTTTATATACTTATATTTATATATATAAATAAATGTTCTCAGCAATCTCAGGGTTGTTTTTAGTGCATTGCTGTAAAAAAATTAGTGCAGTTCTCATTAATGTTTAGCTCATAAGGAATAAGAATCTATACATCTGTTCAGTCTCTTCTTGCCACACCTGAAACCCTTACACTGTTTCACCAAACTGAAGGTTTGTAGTCAATTTCATTAAAATAAGGTGGATGAATTCCACACACTCTGTGACAAGACATGGCAATTTTTGGCAAAACAATTAGAAAAATATGAGGTGCTCTGATCTTAGAACTGAAAAGTTTGTTGATTTAAAGCATTACGCAATGCATAACAAAATTTATAAACAAAAGATATGTCTCAACAAATCTATCCTTCATGCAAGTGTTTCTTCAGCAGCTAACAACTTAAAAAAATTTCTTACACTTGTTTATTTGGGGGAAGGTACTTAGACAAATCTGTGTTTCAAGTCCTCTCCTACAACCGGACCAAAGTTTCGTGTCCTGGGAGCTGCTTCTTCTGGACCCCCTCTCTTCTGAATCATTGGAGAAGGGGAAGTTTCAGTCTCAGAGAGATTTACACTTCAGCCCCAAGTTCAAGGACTCCAGTTTCAACAACAGCAACATATTTATCTTCAATTTGAACCAGCAGGATGGTTTTATCTATATGTGACCGACTACTTGGATCTCTGCTGCAAGGCACCCAGCGGTGAATCACCTGGGGGGAAAAAAAAAACAAAGTATAATAAACTGTAAGCTCCACAGGGAGAGCTGTCATATCAAAGTTGTGGCTTATGATAACTCAAGACCTTTACAGGGCCAAAGCAGCAAAAATACAGGTGCTATATGACTTAGCTGCACATTTTCCAATGACAGCATACCCATAGATAAGCTGCACATTGAAGTATTGCTGGCTTCTTAAAATCACAGTTAGATCTTTTACAACCATGAGAGCAGCCAGTCTGATTTAGATTTGAGTAGGAACAACTTGACCCAAATCAAAACCAAACAGTTCATCCAAAGGGAGAAGCAACTATAAAAAGGGCACACATAGAGATTTGGGATATTTTGATGCTCAGTTTGTAATAATCTTAAAACACCTCAGTGTTGTGCAGCACGGAACCACAGTTCACCAGGAGTCAGGTGCAGACTACTGTCTCTTGCAAGTTAAAGCTCTTGCCAGGATTTTGTTACCTATGCACTGTGAATTCAAGGTTGATCTTCTAAACCAAGTTATTCAAAGACAATTTTAATTTAAAATATTACAAAGAAGAAGGGGTTCAGAAACAGTGCTACAAATTATTGTATTGTACTTCCTTAGATCTACAGAACTCAGGTACTTTGATCTGCTACTTCCACAGATCTTGCCTGATACTGACTGACAGAAGGTCCCTTTTTCATACTTGTATGTCTCTATTTATCTGCCTCCTTAAAAACACACCCTTAACTTCTGGGCGCCCCAAAGGAACCATAAGGGTGCTCCATTAACATGGGTATAAGTGCCATCAGCTTTATAGAAATAGAATTAGTTCAAATTTCCCAGCTGAGGGAAAAGAACCCTCAATTCAAGACAAAGTAAGTTAAAAAGCTAGTAAAACTAATTTTTACTAATTCCACAGCAGTAAAGTTTTCAAGAGTCCTACAGATATAAAGAGAAAAAAAAAACAGAAAACCACGGTCTTCCAAAATCAAATCCAAGAGACTCACTTATTTTTCATTATACACAGCTGACAATTTCTCTTAACACTGGGTGAAAGACATTTAGCTTTGTCCATTGCATGAGATCTATGCTGCATAGATACAGGGCAAGCAGTTCAGCCAGGGAAGCACAGCATCTTTAGTTCCTCTGATGCAACAGTGTGATATTTAAGTGTCTGTTCAAGTCTGACTTGAAAGAGTGTCCATATAATTTTTATGCTGCTGTATGGAATGAAAACAGGCATATCCTGTCCCCAGACACAATAAAAAGTTTTCCAATGAAGTCCCAAGTGCTACATACTTGTTGTCCAATTTAACACTAGTGCCTTTGAGATTACTACAGGCATCAATATCATGGCTCCTTAAAAGCTGTGTATTTGCAAAAATATGTACACAGATTGAAACTCATCACTGCCATACTCGGTTTTACCATCTTTTCTATAATGACTGGCATTTTTTTGGTACATGCAAAATGTTGTCACCAGGTAGTCAAGAGGTGGTAAGAATCTCTTGGAGGAAGAGGGTTCTTCTACACCCCAGTATCATGTACCATAGAAAGACAATGCTGGGCATACCCTCTCAAAACCAGGAAAAAATAGTTACATTACAAAGAGGACTGCTAAATATAATTTCTTGGAAGAAACCTTATAATGTCTTTCTGCCTTTTTCACACATTACACTGCATACTTAGCAAGATAAATAATGAAAAATGCTTTTTTCTATGTAGCAGCAAAGTTTTAAACTACCGAGTGCTGAATACTGAGAGCAGACATAAGGTAAACTGCTTAATGAGCAGCAACTCAGCAGGTAAGAATAATTTCTGCCTATTTGCAGGAAGGACCACAGTCACAGGATGAGAAAAGGAAGATTGTCCTAAGAGCTTTACTGATACTAGTATGTTTAACCACAGGCAGCTGAAGCAGGCAGTGTCATCAAGTTAAATCCTTTCCTCCTAATCACATACAGGATAATCTGGTGCTTTCCTCCCTTTCTTGTTAGGTTAAAAGATGCTCTTCTAAAAAAACCTGCTTATATGCTGTACCAAAAATAGATGAGAAGCATTCAGAACAGCTTACTCTGACCTTTAAATCCTCTTGTTTTAATCTTTCTATAGCATCAATCACTGTACATGCAGCATGCTGTAATTCACAAACTCCTGAAAAAAATTGTCCAGGGACACCAGGCAAGAGGACATGTTTCAACATAACCCTTTACATTCACCATCTTGACCACATTCTTGATCTGCATCAGTATGTCTGTACCCAAGATAACTGAGAATATTTACAACAGCATTCTACTAACAAGTGTTACCTACAATGTAATGCTACTGTCCTAAGAGTGGACTGTCAACTCTGTTTGCTCCATTTCTTCCCTGAAGTTTGCACATATATCCACAGTGATGTGGTCTTTCAAATGGCAAAATCTATCCCTAAAAGCAATTTATAAATAATGCCTCCAACTGAGGGAAGCAAAGAAATTTGTTCAAAACTGATCTATTCCAAATGAAAATACAGTTGTATTGAAGAATAATTGCAGACCACATCAGCGACTCTTCCCTCTATCTCTAAGAGAATACTGGAGCATCTTTACAGATATCAAAAGTTCTTAAAAAAAAAAAAAAGTATATTGCAGCAAAAATCAAGAGGTTTCAAAGACCACACTGGGTTTTTTTGCTCATAAAAGGAGCCTAAATTGGGAGATCAGTTTTCTAGCCAATGCAGTGAATTTTTGTAAACTGCAGATGTAACATCCATACAGAAAAGAGACACACAATTTCAAATCATGGGCTTTCACAAGTTTTAGTTAGAACAGCTTTCCTTCTTAAAGGAAAGTAAACACCTACCATGTATCTATTATAGAATAAAGTGACATCTAAAGACTATCTTATTTAGGAACAACTAATAAAAGGAACTAATAAAACAACTAATAAAAGGAACAACTAATAAGCACGTGGAAACATAAGAACATAAACTCTCTTTTGATCAGAATAATTTAAAATCAAATACTGTCAATTTTTCAATTAAGGAATTTTTAGTAAATTTGTTCAGGGATTGACATTTCAAAGAAAGGAAAATGAATGATGGATGAATGAGAGCAATGCCTGAGAGATTATGACAAGCTGAAAGAAGGCAAGGAAGGAGTGGTGGCTTACAACATTTGAAACATCATCCTGCATCTTCTCTACAGAGTTGCAGAAATAGCTCTCTGCCTCAAATTAAGACTCTAGACTTGCTCTTCCAGCAACAGAGACTTTGAGGACAGCTGCTCAGCTAACTTATCTACTGCATCCATCTTTTCATTAACAGGAATAAAGGCAGACTGCCACAGAATCAAGACACTGTCTTTTTTAAGGTTAGCTTGCCAACTTCCAAGCAAAACTTACATGGCCTTCCATGCCTTCCTGAGGACTCCAGTCTTTCCAGCTGTTTCTTCCAGCTTTTAGCCGTATCACCTCATCTGGCCACTGCAGCTCTTTCCTTTTTGACACGTTGATCCCTTCCAGTACTTGACTGGGATCCATTAACTATAAGTAGGAATTGAGTTTTGACTGTTAGTTCAGCCAAAATTTAAAAGAAACAGATAAACTAACCTTTTGCATAATTCCAGATAATTGACTTTAACCCACTGAAATTGATTTCTGACAAATTTCGAAGTCAGAAACTTGAGCTGCAGGCTCTCCAAGCCCAAACAGCACTGAATTTGGAAATGATGCTGTGGTTTCTGGCAGTGAATATGCCAGTTCACTGAAGCAACAGCTCTGGTTCCATTCCCCACCTCTTTCAGTTATACTAGCTCATGGCAGGATTAGGGAGCTGGCACGAAAAAAGCATTGGCAGCACACATTCTAGTAGCAGGGAAAAGTTAAGTGATGATGAGCTGTTACAATAGGCTCATTACTTCTTACAGAATATCTTAAAAAACTTGGGGAATTCATTGTTAGGTAGAAGAAGTATTTATCTACTAGCATGGTTAGTTGAGACCCACCCCATGTTTTGAAGTAAACTGGCCTTTCCACAGGGCAAGCAGGAGAAAACTCCTGAAAAATTCTTCCTATTTAAGGACAGAGAGAACTCCATAATGTCCACTATCCACATATCCACTTTATCCTCCTCACACAGAGGATTAGTAAGGAGCTTGATAAAAGAGCCCTTGCCTGCAAACAAAAGCTATTAAGCACAGACCCAAAAAATTAATTTAACTTTGCCCACTATGACACAATTTACTAAGTATTACTAAAACTGAGGTGGTATCAGCAATGAAATCATGTTTATTATGATCTAACCTCTTGAATAGACTTCTTGAGGTTTCCCACGTGTATACTGCCAAAGACATGTATGTGGGGCTAGTAAGAGCTAAGAATGTAAGAATAAACATTCCTGGATTTTCACAAAACAAGTAAGGCTGCCATGATTAAGTTCATCAATAGTGAATTGTTTGCTGCTCAGTAAACCCTGAAGTGGATATAACCAAAGAATAAATACATATGAAAGTGAAAGCAGGTATTTTACACTTACTTTTGTGGAAAATCTACTTGGCTTCAAAGAAAAAAGCTTTCTATCCTGCAAATGAAGCTGTTTAGCTTTACTTGCTGTAATGTATAAAAGGTAAACTAAATATGAAGTGGAACTGAGGTCCACTGACATTCTCAGAGCTGCACTATAGCCAAAAAAGAAAAAAAGTAAACAAGGAACATACAGGAAGGCTGCTTGTCCAGAAAACCTTTTCTTTACATTAATTCTCCAAACATAACTGCACAGAAACTGTATACCAGATATTCTAGAACGTGTATTTGTAAGCAGCGATTTCAACAACATACAAAGGAACAACTAATAAAAGCACGTGGAAACATAAGTTAACTTGTTCTTCTAGACTATTCACCTGGATTCTGTAAATAACGTCATCCTTTTTGGCTTGCATTTGGTTTGCAGGGCTTGCACTGCCACCTGACTGAGTTTCAGCTGCATTACTCCCTCCTTCTGTCCCTAGAAAGCCCACAAGGGCATGCTGTTTACAGGCTGGGATGCTTTGGCTGGAGCTGCTGGAAGAGGGCAGTCCGTGCTGCACGCTGAGCCCAGTCTGGCCAGTGGGTTCCATTTGGTTGACCATGGACAGGCGGGACTGGATGGAAGAGGGGAGGTTGCGAAGGGAGATCTGGCTGGTGGAGGAGCGGCGGCACGGCACGAAGCCCGCGCTGGACGTGCGGAGGGACGAGTGACGGCTGCCGTAGCAGTACGATGAATGGCTAGCGACGGAGGCACGGGCAGGGGAATGTCTGACAAGGCTGGACTGCACAGAGTGGGAGCTGTGACTGGTGCCTAAAAGTAAAAGGTACGCAATCAGGAAAGTTTGATAAAGCCTCTCACACGCGATAGATTGTCGACACAAATGTTCGTTTTACAAAACTGATTGTCTAACCAACATAATCTGAAACAGATGTATTGCAGAAGATCTCTGCTGCATCTCACACAGCAGAATATTTCAATACATTCCATTCAGCTTATCTCAGAATTTCATATTCTGTTCAATTCACAATCCCTATCAGACAAGTACCTTGAAAAATGCTTGCATTTTCTGCATGAACAATTTCTTACTAAACATTGGCACTTCAGTTTACCATACTTGAGGCAATAAGAAAGGTCGATGCCCATGTTTTAAAATAATATCCTTGCTTACACCTTCAAAGTTTGGGTCAGAAAATTCATTAGAACAAAAGCTATTTTAAAACAAGTTCAAATTTAATACATTTGAAGCTAAAAACAAATTGCAGTTTATGAGCATTGGTGTAATTGTTTGTCCTATACTAAATATTTGCAGATAACTCTCCTCAGCTGATAGATCTAATTATGTTCATACAAATCCATACATCTGCATTTTCTTTGTGACTAAAGGCAATGTTTGAAAGACTTTCTCAGCTTTACTGTTTGTCACCTCCTTAACTACAGATCACTATGGACCCTTGGATAGATTCAGTTAGAACACTGTGCAAATAAGAGAACTTGTTTCACTGTATAAGTAAGAAATATAAACATTCCCAAAAAATGAAGACTTCAGCATTTGCAAACAACAGAAGCGAAATATCCAGTCGGTAGTAACCTGTTTTAAAAAGTTATTCAATCTACTTGTCAGCACAACTATATCCCTATTTATCAGATCTGTTTGGGAACCTTGTATTGCATGAAACAGTACTGTAGTTTGAGATGAATCCAGCAGCTCTTAGCACAACATAAAATCACATCACTCTAGTTTGCTTTTTCTTTTAACTTAGGCCAAAGAGCTGAAAGGCCTGTTCTAGCTATAGGACCGAATTTGCATGAAGTTGTCTCTTTGTTTCAACTTTACCCAGAGTGGAGGGATGAGTTGGTGGATGAGCTGCAGGAAAAGTTGTGGGATGAGCTGCCACAGGAGGGTGCTGTACTGCTCCAGGTCCCTGCCCTGTAGTTGCATTCCCTCCTCCTTGTGACATGCTGCTCTGTGACTCATTGATAGTTGCATTGTTACTTGTGCAAGAAGCTCCACCTCCAGCATCTGAATCCTCAATATTTCCACCACTATTGCAGCCAGCTCCACAGCCTTTCCTTAGTCTGGAAACACAATGCAAGTGATACATTAATGCACACCTCCTAAACATTTGTATTCTAAGAAATGCTTCATGACATGCAAAAGGATCAGCACAATCCACAGCATTTCCTAAAATCAGTTAAAACCTGACTTTATTTTCTCAGAATATGCTTTGCAAATATAAACACTGCTTTCTAAGAGATTGCAATTTTTTTCATGACAGCTATTCAATAACATTATTTATGATGAGTCAAGTGCTCATATAAATGAGCTTTTTAAAAATTATTCCACCTGCGAAATACAAATCAGTGATAAAATTCCAACTCAAATGCTCATAGAACATCCTGGTTATTTTGGAACAATTTAATAAAATTTATGCTACTTAACACACTAATCATGTGTAACTGTTACACTGCAAAAATCTTTGTCTACACAGATTAGCAAGGAAAATGTTTCCCGGATTTTTAATGTATTTGGTTTCTGTTACCTTCAGTAAAGCACTCACAACTGTTTGAAGCACATGCTGAACACTTGGACAGTAGGCTAGCCACCAGTTTCCAGCATACACAGTTTTTTCACCACATTGTTTACATTAATAAGCTTCAAATGGATACAAACACCATAGCACATTTCCTCCTCCCTTCAATTCCTACTTTCATTTTTCTTTTCTGTCACACTTGAGTACACTGAGCACTCCTTTCCAATTTTTTGTCCCAGGACACAGAATCCTGAAGCATAAACCTTGGATTCAAATTCTGTTGTGTGTCATGCTTTCACCTGTTATTCTGTCAAGTCAGACAAGCTGATGGCAATAGGAGACAAATACCAGGGACTGCAGTAAATGTGGCATTTTTGGCACTCTGGGTGAAGCAGCGTGTTCTGTTCTGATATGCTGTAGATGTCTAAGATAAATACAACCATCAGAACAGCTACAGGACTGTTCAGACCACAGCACAAGCTCCTGGAATTACTAAGAACTGGGATGCACATTTCTGAATGGCACACAGCTCCCATTGCTGCTTTTGGAGCCACAGTCATATAGGGCCAGAAGTGCAGTAAAAGTTCTCATGGCCTATAAAACACAGCACAGCAAGAGTTTGTATTGGATTACCCAGGGGTCACATGGGGAAACAATTATATCATTCCACTTACTACTTCTGGCACTAACATACAGCATTATATAACATATAAGCACTTCTGAGATTTTGAACAACAGCTAAAGCTTGCATAACTATGGATGAGCATGCTCTAAAGCATTAATATAGCCAGTCTCATACTAAATATCTGCCCGACAGGAACCCTACCAAACAGTCCTGATTCTGTAAAGATGGTATTAAAGACTGCAAAAACCATCATACTGAAAAAACACAGTACAGAAGTTGTGTCTCATTATCAGACCTAACATTAGATCTGAAGTTGCAGTTCCTGCATCTAGACTTTATCTTCTTTTCTCTGAGCTCTCATTTACATAGTTTGTGGTGTATTGCTCAGCCTTGGAGATTAATCCTGTACCAAAGCAGTTGCCATATGTTACTGATGTGCCTAAAATAAGAGTCAAGGTTTATTTATTTTAATGTGACTGAATATTATAAATTATGCTGTGTTGGGCCTGTGCAAGACTTGTTAATGAAATGAGAGCATGAACACACACTAATGAGAGCCCCTTTTGTCAGCTCACCTGTGCCATGTAGACACTATGAAGTTTCTGATGTTTCCTAAGCTGATGGCTCCCCCAAGAATGTCCTTTAGCTGTTCATGACTATCTGAATAGGAAGTAGTCAAAGGTGAAACATAGATTGGGTATCCAATTGGCTGGTCACAAGAAGAGTTGATCATGTTCCTCAGAGCTTGTTTAGCATTTTGGATACTTCCTCTTTCTGGATTACGATTACGCAGGAAGACAAGCTCCTGCTGCTGTCCTGCCCACAGGCCACGTACACACTCCTTATTGACCTGCAAAAGCCAAGAAGAGAGGCTGTGTCAGAAAGTGAAGCAATGACAGAGCATGTGGTGACTGCTGTGTTATACCAAAGCCTTCGTAAGCACATGCAGCACTGCACTGCAGGACTGCCAGCATTCACATGCAGCTCTTTTACAGGCTGAACCTAGGGGCACAGGCTGCAACAGTGAGCATAAACAAATTTAAGAATGGGATGAGAAATAAGTGAGAAGGAACTGATTTTCTGATACAATACTTGCACTGTATGAGAAGAACCAGCCCTATTAATAACAAAACAGTAAAGATTTCAGTTGAGGCAGCAGTTTGGTATAGTTACTAAAATACAGCTTGCCGTCACACTGTGAAACGTGCACAAAGCTTACCTTAATGACCCTGAAACTGAGATAGCGCTTGTTGAGCATAATGATCTTGTACTCGTTGGTGCCATCGTCCATCACGTGGCGCAGAGCAAGCAGGGATGGAGAGTTGGAAAGCACTGCACTTCGCCAAGCAGGGTCCCCTTCATGTGCTATAACTAGATTTTCTTCATGAGTTGTTATAGCTTCATAAAGGACAGAAGGATCGTCATATTCATCTGGAGAAGTGAAGTGATCCTGTTTCCAATAATACATGTTCAGAGAGCTATGATTAACATCTCAGATGTAACTACATATAAAAATAGAACATTTCACACCTCAAACTTTTTAAATGATCAGTGCATAATACGAAGTTAGCCATCACCAGTATCAAATACCTACTTAAGAACACCGTTAAAGATGACCTCTTTTACAACAGATTGGTTCTGTTTGCCTGTATTTTCTTCAACTTAAAATCAAAATGATTAGAAGGACCTGCCTATCACTGATTCAAGTAAATTTCTAGATTAATTTTACAGTAGATTTATATCTATTTATACATCTGGCAGAAGCTTTTTAGTTTTAGCTTCTCTTCTTATTCATAAGCTTCCAACTGTAAAACACTCTTAAGCACTGATTATTCACTGAGACTGTACTATATGAAAATAGCAGTAATAAGAAAAACAATATTTACTATGAAAAAGTTCACATTAATACTTGATGACAAACTTCTTCAGCATCAAGACAACTTACATTACTATAAAGACAACTTACATTACTGCCAGTCAAATAAAAACTAAAACACAAAACAAACAAAACACAAAACCTGCAAGTTCAATTCAGTATTGAGTAACATTACTTTCTGGCTAAAAAAGGATTGTGGTTAATAGCTAAATTTCCACACTGACTGAAGCCTGGGTATGCTGATGCACTGCAAGTGAATTAAATCATTTTTTACAGATTAACAGAATAATGTTCAGAACTTTTATTTTTTCACTGCTGTTGGGACCTGTTTTTCTCTCTCCCTTCTTTGACTTCAATCAAACCCATTTTGCACAGCAACCCTCTGAAAACACTTAGAGAGTTGTTGAAGTGCTACTTCTGCTGGTTTCAACAATAATTTGGTAATTATTCTGCTTTGCTGTATGTATTCCTATCACACACCTTCTCCTAGATTCAGAAAGTTTGTGTTACATGAATAAGTTAATTCCATCACTGCTAGTTTTGGGAGATCCCAGACTGCAGTGAAGGCAAAAAAAAGAAACCATTATAATTATTTTTTAAATTGCAACTAAGATTTGTTTACTTATTATGATTTTCAAGCAATCTATTCTTCCTGAGTACCAACACTTCTCCCTCCTTACAGAGTACTTATCACTAAGTATATATTTTCTTGTACTTGCTGAGTTAATACATGCACTGGTCAGAATCTGAGAATCTTCACCCACACTTCACTACAAAGACAAACTCTAATTTCAGCTTATGGAAAAGTAACCTTCTCATTCTCACCTGAAACTTGTGATTACAACACTTCAAAGTTAAAAGAACAAGAAAAACAACTCCCACTGGAGGAGAGGACTACGCAGCTTTGAACGCATAACCTTTTAAACCAATTACCTATGTGTAGGGAGGGAAGAGGGAAAATATCAGAGAAGCTGTTCATAAGGGAAATCTCTAGATAGGTACGAAACAGGGCTTGACATGTTCTCTGATCTACAGTTAATGTAATTTTCAAGCTCTGAGCACAAACAGCATTCCCTTTTCCTCTGTATCACCTTCCAAAAAATGTTGTAATAAATCAAAGGACAAGACACAATAGTCCCTCGTTTTCAGTAGTCAATTTCTATCACAGTCCTTTTATTCTCATTCTCTTTTTCCTTTCTCCCAGCCACTAATTTTTAAAAGAAAAAATGCACAAAAATGAAAAACTGGACACATTGTTCTGTGTAATCTCTCACTTGATGGAGCTTCAGTGACATCCGTATTCCAGGGACCACTACTTTCCTCAGTAATTCCATGTCAGCAAAGATCCATTCATCTCTAATGGAAGATATACGGAAGTCACCCTTAAATAGGGCATGCAGGCCATACAAGAAGGATTCCAGGTTACTGTTGAGGGGGAAAAAACAAAAACAACCCAAATATTAACGGAAGTACATATCCACAGCTATAAGTGAAAAGAAACTACTGAGCTGCACAGAAAGGCACACAATTCTTCTCTACCAAGGTAAGCCACAGGATAAGACAGGGAAAAGATGTGTGTGTAAAAAAATTTGGCACATCAGATGTCTACCTGCACTGAACAGGTAATGAACAAACTATACATGCAACAGACTATGTGGACTAAAGCAAACAAATATCATGAGGAGTGCCTGATTTAATTCAGAAGATTCTAAAAGGCAAAACTTTCCAGGGTATAACAACAGACCAATTAAAGAGGGTATCCAACTTCAGTTGTCCATGCTTTATTACAAAATAAAAACATGTTAACTTTTCATGCTTTAAAGAAACTATTTCAATTACTAAGCTAACTTAAGAGTGAAGAATCCTATATGCTCTGATGAATCTTGCAAATCCATATATAAACAACCTTCAAGATGGCTGGTACTTAGAGGAATTAATCAACAGTTGCCCTGAAATTGAAGTAGAACAGGTTTTATAGTCAGCATCCAGCTGACCAATAGCTTCCACATCCAATTATGCTTCAAGCCATCAGTTCGTGATTTCTTGAACCTTATAGCTGTATTTTACATTTGCTTTCTAAAATTGAGGCTGTCAGCCTGCAAGAAAGTTGCCATATGACAACAGATTTGAGCTGAAGATTTGTAAAAAACACAGTTGCTTGCCACAGAGCTGCCTAAACTGTGATATTTACCACAATGGTCTCATCAAACATCCACCAAGACATATCAGTTTCTCTTTTAAAGAAACTTTCCTCTTTTCCCCCTAAATTCCATATAGGACATGTAGTTGGTGCAGGAAATTGAGCTTACTTTGAGATCCCAGACAATTATAAACTGGTTATAGCCAGTCCTTACCCATTCCAGAACTCCCATCTTGAATAAGTTCAATAAAACAATATGCTTAGCTGCAAGTCCTCCCACATTTGCTCTTCTATAGTTCCATTTCAGTGGTTGTTGTAATGAAGTTACATAGCACATTTGCCCAGCTTAAGGCAAGATGGCATTAATTATCTATTTCTTCTATGAAAAGATACTAATCTAAAACCTAATCTAAGAACTCTGAGGGATTTTGAGGATAGGAAACTTAAGAGCAACAATATTTTATTACCTAGACATATGATGTGAAGCTGTTCCCAATGCTCTCCGCCCCAGAACACACAGTCCATAACACAGTGTCACTAGGGGTGAGTCCTTACTTGAATCCAGTGGCTTGTAATAACAAAAGAAAAAATAAGTTAGGTGAATGGAAAAAAGAAATGGCCACTGAAAAGGAAGATTCTGCCAGATGAAGGAAAAAGACCCAAACATAGCAGTTCTCAAGTGTGTGTATGTACCTACCACAACAGTCACTGTTAATAAACACTTCTGATTTAAAGTCTGAGCAAGAGTTTTACAAGTATTTAAGAATACTTGTAAAGGTGAACACATATATATGACTATTTGAAATAAGAAATTGTAAGCTAAAGAGATGCATGCTACATTCCTCATGGTGTGTGTCTTGCAGGCAAACTGCTGATTAGCTAAATTATAGGGTTTAGACAAAAATATTTTCTGTGAATACAGAGGATTATCACTGGTTTTGAGTATTTAAGCCTGATTTACCTGACAACTTCCCTGGACTACAGCTTTAGTCAAGGGGTTAGTTAGGGGAAACTTGCCCTCAGTTCAAGGCCAGTAGTATAGCCAGGGTATATAATGCCCTAGCAAATGGCATCATTCAATTAAGTAGTTAAATCTGATTTTCAATGCATATACAAAATATTTCATGTTCATTTCTTGGAGGGAAATAATTTTCTTTGGCTGTTGTTTGTCTGTTGACCACAGGACACTAAGTCTTACCCCTGTTAAAACAGGCTTTAATTGATCTTTTATCGCCAAAGCAAAACTGAACCCTTAAGTCTTGGGTCCCTCATTAAACACGTAAATTCCATTTATATTCCCGTCCCTTTAATCTCAATCAATGTCTGCTTATGTCAAAAGCAAAGTTAATTTGACACAGGTATTTTGTAAACAGTAAAAAGTCAAGGCATTCTTCTACAAACATACTAACACTACTATTTAAAAGGTGGAAGGATTGTGGAAAGAAGAAAAGGTTGAATGTAGGATGATTGTTTACACAAGCCAACTATTCCAGTGGTCCAAGAAAATGGTATTATGTGATCACTGAGAAAGAAGGAGTCTAAGCTGGAAATAGGTATCTTGGGTTTTAGGGATTTTTGTTTTGGAGTTTTTTTTTAAGTTGGGGTTGATTTGTGAACACTGATATCTAAGTACGAAACATCAATCTGCAGACATACCCTTCTGCATGTAGACAAATGTCTAAGATTCAACTGGCTGATGTGAGCTGGCAAATAAAATTCATTAATGAACTGGTTAAACTGTACACTGGTTACAGAATCTATTAAATCCACATGTCAGAACTAGAAGATCAAAATAATTTCAATCAAAACACTTTAATTCTACATACTTATTTTAAAAATCAGCTCGAAACCCATCTGTAAGTCAAACCAACAGGAAAAAAGTGACACCATCCTTACCTTTTCTCTTCGAGAGCAGCAATATTCTATCCAGTTCAAATATATCATACAGAAGCTCTCTCGTGAGATCCCTGCCAGACGGTGGTCATAATCCTCATCAATGTTGGGGTTAAATGTTGGGTCTACATCCACGTAATTGCGGTCTGTGCACAGCCGCAGGCCCTCCTGCATGGTCTCGTTAGCCAACCATTCCTCCAGCTTGGGAGAGGTTGTGACATAATAGATGATTCCCTGAAACAGTAGCAGTTAAAAATATGAGTCAATACTGCAATTTAAAAAACCCCATCCATCTCAGTGTTTCAACTTATTTGAATTTTTTTGGTGAAGATGAACAGAACTGATAAACAGTAGCACTGATACTGCTCACAGGTACAACAGATTTGCATAGAAAACACAATACAGGTGGTGTATAGGAGTATTTTTCAAAGACATCAGGATTTTGAAGCCTACACTGAAGGAATAAGGAAAGGAAAAAAAGGATGGGATAGGATACTTGTAATTTTTCCAGAAAACAAATACGCAGAAATTTTTATTTAGTTAACACAGAGGCTTAGATACAGAATTTCTAAAGAATTCTAAATTTTTTTAAAAAGCTACAACACAAAACAATTTAAGACCCCTGTGCTAGGGAACAACTTGAGTGCATGTGTGAGTAAGTATCTTGGAAATATATTAACCTGAAAATTTTCAGCTCTCAGAAAGAGTAGCTTATGAAAAATCTCAATTAGTGCACTGATTACCTACAAGGTTAGAGTAATCTTAGAATTGGAAGAGAAGGCTTGTTTCTTTTTTGAGAACCAAAGACAGGTTTGGACAGCTTATGGAGACCAAAGCAGCTTGGCTTTCTCTAAAGAAACAAACTAACCAACTTTTCTTTTACAACCGAGCTATTGTGTTTCAGTAACAGTTTTGAAGTCCCTATTGCAGCTTCAGCTAGGAGGTGTCCTCTCTCTGATCTAGAGTACAGGGTCATTGTCCTGCTCAGGTGCTGGACTACTGAGTCACCATGGATACAAGAAACTGTCCTCCTTTGCAGGAGGTGTTCATACATCTATAATTACCACCTCACCCCATGATCCTCATGTGACAGACATGATGGGTTCAAGACATTGAGCAGTTCCCAGGTGCAGCCCAGCCAGCCTCCCCCCACGGGCTGCACTGAGCCGAACCGCACCTTCACATAGTAGGTGGTAAGAATTTTCCGGAGATCAAAGACTTGGAGCATGGAAGCTGCACTGTTGTCAGTGATGCTGTAACCCTCCAGAACATACTTTGTTACAAGCACTTCCCAAGCCAGCCAACGCTGCCCAAAGGCTGCATTAAAGGAAAGCATGTGAGGAAGGTGGCCCGGTTCACAGCAACAAAAACCTTCGTCTTCCTCTACACCTTCAGTGATGGCCTCTACTTCTCGTTGCTGACAGTAAGTTCCTTAGGAGAAAATAGAGGAAAGAGTTGAATGCTTTATATGATTGCTTTAATGTGAACTTGTGTTTAAGAAGACTTGAAATTTCAAGCTATTTCCAATTAAATTCTTTTAACACTAAGTGAACTATCCACCAACAAACGCAAAGGATTTAGATAGCTTAATTTATCACTCTAGGATCCTATTTTAGTAAGGTTTCACTAACAAGTAGCCATGTTGCACTAAAATGGAAAGAGGGACTTAGTGCCACGTGACATGAGCATCAAGAGGCCTTGCAGGCCATTTTCAAAGCAATTTATTAACAGGATAGAACTGAAAATAACTTCAATTTCTAAAGCAGAAGCCTACTTTTTAGTGCAGACAGCTAAGGACATCGAAGACACTCACCTCTGAATTCAAGCCCCCTCAGCTGGAAGGTGACCAAGCCGTTTCCTATCTCTATAAGGTGTACTAGTGCATTGAGGTAGTCAGAGGCTAGGATGAAGCAGTCCCCAGTACTGTAGTTTCCCCAGCGACCCAACAACAAGTCTCCACATAAACTGTGCTGAAGGGAACGGGTTAAATGCTCATAGAAGATAGAATTCAGGTTGTTATCATCTGAACCTGCAGGAAGATTGGATTTAGGTTATCTGAAACTGCAGAAAAACATCCAGCTTGATTTACTTCACATCAAATCCCATCTTATTCTTAACCACAATACTGTTTCAAGGTTATACTCCATCCCCCACTTCCCCCTTTTTATGAGACAACTACTCCAAATGAATCTCAAGCGACATTTGTATTTTGAACCAAATTTTTTCTTAGTCACTCCTCCATTTCCCAAATTATTCCTTCACTTCCATTCGTGCATCTGCCATCAACCTATTCAAGATAATAAAGTGCAAAAGCAAATGGAGCACAGACATCTCAGTGATGTCTGTTGTACTCATTACCATGACAATGAGACACCCTCAAACAATACTTGGTACTTCTTAAATTACTGAAGAATAAAAAGCAAAACAGTTTAATGCCTGCTACAATTATAAATAAAAAGGTAGATGCAAACCTAAGAGTGAAATCAAAACACTTATGGGAGAGCCTAAAGAATAAAGCAAGAGAGATGACAGAAGAAAAACGAACAGTAGACAGAGTGACAGCTGTTGGACAAGATCAGAGGGCAAAGTGATCATGAATCCTATAAAAATCCAACAAAAAGCCATTTACATTTGGGGAAAAAAAAGGCACTAGAAGAAAACTCACCCCTAAAAAAAAAAAAAAAGAAACCCACCAACCCACTTCCCAAATGCCACCCCCCAAAAAAAACCCCAATCCCCCAAAAACTCCAAACCAGCTATCAAAATCCATCTAGGAGAGCTACCTGGATTCCGATCCAGCTGCGAAGCCAGTCTAGTATTTGAATGATCCACACGTTTTGTGCTGAAAAGAATAAAATAAAGCACACGTAATGCAAAATACATTACTGCAAGAATGTCTAAGCAAAGAAACTAATAATTTAGTGTACAATATTCCCAGTGAAATAGTTTCAAAAAGTTATTTTAAAATAATTTAAGATGCATATTTTCTGCTCTTCTCATATGCAACAGTATTTTTTGTGTATGATAGCATTATAATGCCTAATAAAGTTTGTCCACAGTAAATAGCAACAGAATAATCTTGCACTTTAGATGAAAGTGCATACATTTTCTTAGGTATCAAAGTTTTAGATGTGAGAATAAATTAAGACCAATTAAATCAGCCCAGCTAACATTTCAGTGGACTTTAGTGAAAGATTAACTTTTAGACAGTTCTTTCATTATCTGAAACTACAACTATAATGCTTTAATCTAAGATTTGGAACATCGCATTTAAACTGTTCTAATGTTAGAAGGAAAATAAGAAATACCAGAAATACGCCTTCAACTTGCCCTATTCTGTTAATATAATATTTTATTGGTCTGATAAGCTCTCTATTGCTGATAGCGTAAGAGAAATAAAACAAAAAACATATTCTGACCTGAAGATTCTTTTACTACTAAACCCATCTTGAACAAAAAAACCCAATTACTTTGAAATATTTTTGTATTAAGTTCAGCCAGTTTTGCTGTGAGCAGAACAATAATGAACACAGGTAAAATACACCTATGAATTGGTCCTCAAAAACTTTTTATACATAAACTCACCTTTTGATTAAAATTACACTTCACAATACCATAAATTTCATGTTTAAAATACCAGGATGGCATACCACTATGTAGAAATTACTTTAGCAGCTGAAGCAAATGAAAAAACCAGCTGCTACAGTATTTCAGAAACAAGTTCAGTGAAAACTTTCAATGCTTTATACTAGTTTTCTCTGGGGAAAAACAATAACAGAAAGTCACAAGTTAAAAAAAAAAAAAAAAAACAACAACCAAAAAAACGCCCCAAACCAACATCTCAGACGTACCTAGTCTATTAAAAACAAATTATTTAAAACTTTCTCGTTTCACCTACTTGTAGTCTCTTTCCCAGAATTTGACAGGCCTGGCATATGAAGTGATGAATATTGCACTTCCCAGAAAAGGATTCAGTGGAGTAGAGAAGAAAGCTGACACAACTGCTTGGACAAACAACATGGCAGAATCTGTAGGATAAGAGAATTAAGGAAAACAAGGCAACAACTGCCTTTTTCTTAGCTTCTGTGATTATGTTCAATAAAGACAGCAACACTAATGAAGAGTAAAACAAGATCTCTATGAATTTCTATGCAGCAAAGATGTTTGTAGGATTTCCAGCATTAAGGGGATTCTTTTTGTTTTTAAAAACAGAAATAGATGGAAATCTGGCACTAGACATGACAGTCATTCCCAAAAATTCAGTTGAAAATACTACATTCAATACACTCCATTCAAACCAGCCTACAGAAGTTTAAAATGCAAAACTCAAGGACTAAAACCGTAATGACTCCTGTCAAAGGGAATTACTATCAAAAGGAAAATCATGTGATTTTCAGAATTACTTCTGGTCCATGTTTTTTTTTACATCAGGATGCTATTCCTACCATTACAATATAATTCACAGCATTGTAACAAGGCAGAAAGCGTGCACAGCTTCTTTGTAATACTCACTAGACAAACCTGCTCTTTCAGCAGTTTTACCCCATAACACAGAATCCATTACAATGCAGTATTCAGAAGTTATAAATAGATGGCTTCAGAAGAAGGTTTGCTTTTTCAAAGGATACGTGGCACAGCAAAGGGCTGGGCAAAAGCATGGAAGGCAGACCCCCATGTGATCTGCCAGGGAGCAATGTAGGTATATACAAATCTCAATTTATAAAAGAGTTCCCAAAGCTACAGGGGAAAAAAAGAGAAAAACAATTCAGTATTTTCACTAACAATCAACATGCCTTGCAGCCTGAGGAATTTACTGATAATCCTAGAGTTCTTACTGATCTACCAGAAGCTTTGACACTTTGAAAAAGGATGTCATTATAAAAGCAAGTCACGTAAGATGCACTTCCTAGTTCTACATGCAAACTCAGGAGATATTTAGAAACTTACATATGGTTTCTCAAGCCAACAGAAATGCTTTGGGAAAGAGAAGTCTGAGCTGCCTTACAGCATATCTATTACAGTACAAAAGACTGAGAATCTGCAAGATTACCTATCAGATAGGACTATCCATGTGTTTTCCCCTTTGGATGAACTGAAAAACCTAAAAACAGAGCGAAAAGTTACCTTGCTGAAGAGTATGGACATGAAGAAGAGATCTAGCAGCATGGTCTCAGTAAAACTTTTGTAATCAAAAGTAAAGAAGAGCACTGTGAAAATAACAGTGACATACTGGCACGTTGGGCTACTGAATGATGAACGCAGTAACTTCAAGCCAGCTATTGTGATCATTAAAGCACCCAACCTGTGTAAGGAAGTCACACAAAACAGTTATTGCCTGTTATCTGAAAGGGGTTTAAAGACCACTTAAGCTGTGCTGTCATGCAATATCAATCTCTTCAAACTTTGATTTGGGTTTGTTTTTGGAAGTGGGGGCAAAGGGTGTTAATGATTAGTTGGTTTTTTTTAAAGATAACATCTGACTTTTTTTTTAAGGTTACTATCTAAATCTTTTCATCAGTACTCTCAAGCCAATCAATGTTCAAGATAATTTCTAAGCATGCCACTAAAAAAGAAAAAAAAATAATTAGGAGATGAAATATCCTTGTGGTCTGAAGAAAAACTTGGTCATTATTGGTTATGAATACTAAAATGCAAAAGTGCTAGATTAATCATCAAGAGGACGTTAATGAACACTGGATTATCATTTCCTGCATGACTATCCTGCTCTAATTTCTATTGAGGGAACAGCAATTTTTTTCAGACATAGCAACTGACATACCAAAGGGTTATTAAAAAAAAGAAGTTAAAGTAACATAACAGCAACGTTCCTCCCAAAGGTCTCATAGTGGCTGTGATAATGAGCCCAAAGCAAGAACTTACTAGATGCAAGGATTAAAATTAAGAAAGCCAAAAAAGGCACACACCACCCCACAAAATTAATCTAACAACTTGCCTCCCAAAATATTTTCTGTTTAGTTTCAATATTTATAGTCCTTTATTCCTAAGAATAGAATTTCAAATCCAAAAAAGACACCTGGTTACTGTTTCTTGGAGGCAAAAAATGCAGGGCTTATTATTGAGCTATCATTTGCTGAGACAGTCAGATACACTGCTCAAGGGATTATAACTAAGATTCAATTTAAGAAGCAGTGTGCAATTCCATCTGGATATGGATAATACTTAGGGGCTAGGAAGCCTGGGGAATTCCTTGGTGAGTGAAGAAAGGTGCAGAGGGGCAGCACACTGGCACACCAACTCTGAGAGCAAGTCTGAAACTTACACTTGATAAACTACCTGAACATATCAACACTATCTTGAACTTGCCATCTGGATAATCATACTATAGACTCTGTAGCTCAACAAGCAAACTTATCACAGTACTAGGTAATTCCACAGCATGTCATCTTCACAGTATATGCTAGGAGTTGAATGATTTATCTTTGCAGGAGTGTTCTGTTTAACAGTGTAATACTCCAATCAGTTTAAGTCAGCTTGATACAGGCTTTCAAATAAAGAAAAGCTTTATTTATTCCTTGCCTTACTCTTAAGACAATACCATTAAGGCATTCTGTCTTCCCATGGATGCCAGAAGTCATTATTTCATTTCCCACCACAGCAGACATACTCAAGATTACTTAATAGCCTTTTCTACTTACTCAGTATCCAGTTTCTTTGGACTAGCAATATTCTTAGCGCTGCTACTAAGCTCATTGAGGACTATCAGTGGATAGATAACATTCTTCTCTACAAAAAGGAGCCAAATGTGAAGTTTCTCAAACCACATAACATGTGCAGCATCTGTCAAGATATATTAAAAAGAAGAAATCAGATGGCACTGTCAAATCAAAAACACTTGGTTATAAAATAAAGACTCTTCATTTAATCAACTTGGAACAACTGTTTTCTTACAATGAACTTTGGTAGTTTATTTAAGCAAAATAAAGAGAAGTTCCTGTCAGCAGCCCCAGTAGAATTTTTGCACTGTTCACACAACAACAGAACAGTTGGCAAGCTACCTGCTTACTGTATGCAGAAGGAAACAAACTGGGTTCCACCTCTTCAATAATTTCAACATTGCTATTGATGAAGCTGTTTGAAATTATGCCTTTGCTCTCACACAAAAGGATGTTTTTCAACCCTATTCAATTTGAAGGATTCCTGATTTACAGCTCTACAGAAGAGCCTATGTAACCCACCAACACAAATGTCTGTCACTTGAGCAACTTCTTTCAAACTTCTACAAGAATTGTAAGGTGTGTTTCAAATTACTCTAAATTAAGATAAGAAAATTTGCTCTACAATATAGGCTACAAGATTTAATGTCAAAAGTTGTGGTAAACATTGATGGTAAACATAAAGGGCAACAACTGCACCTTTTCTAGTTTTAGAGATTAAAGACTCAATGCATTTAGTTGCACTTCTCACTTCTTCCAGATAAAAGTCTGACATCATACTACAATTGCTATTCATATTTATCCATCTTTACATGCAATCACTGGGAAAAAAAAATCCCACAAGTTAGACATCAATGAAAAGACCACACTGAATGGCTGCTACAAAGGTAGAGTTTGTAAATCAATTCTGGTAATTCTCTGCTCCTGAAAGCAGCAGAATCCTCTCTTGTTTTGACAATTATTTGAACAGAAAAAGCAAAATAGTTTCAGTTTTGTCCAAGGCAGTTTAGACAGGAGTTTTTGAAGTCTGCTGTTAACAATAAAAACATTCCAACAGTGAAATCCCCACAATCAACCACAACATTTATCCATTCTGGAAAACTAATAAGCAGTGTAACTTCATCTTTTTTGCATCTCTGGGGAAAAATTCCTAGAAAACATAGGCTTTAGCCTAATGCTGAAGTCTAACATAGGCCAACAGCCTAACATGTTAAGCTGCAAGCACATATCTATGCAGATCAAGTTGTAAGACTGGCCCCTTGGTGTCTTCATCTATCAGTTGACCACTATTTTCTGTTGTTAAACATGTCAACGATACTATTAAAAACCAAATAAGTGCCAGGATGAAGTCTCCACCAGCACTCGCCACAGCTAATCCTCTAAAATATCTGAAAACTTAATGTTGAGGAAACACACAGTGAAACACAATCTTTATGAAAAATTATTGACGCAATCACAAGCACAAACTTTACCACTCAAGATTTTGAAGACTATGTTTTAATGGAACTGCTCTGAGATAACATTAACACTCACATTATCATCATCAGTTCAGAGATACATAAAATGTCATGGAACCAAAGCATGAGGAACTGACAAACAAATACATTGATAGACCAGATGTAATGAAATTCCAGTGGTGAGAAGAGTAAAGAGATGAAGTAAATCAATAGGTAACACAAGTTGGTGAGCAGCTAGCTACAGCAAGTTGAAGGAGGTGTTACAGACAATACTTACTCCGGACTTCAAACTGATGGTATTCCTTGGTTTTCAGCAGCGGGTGAGAAAAGCAATGCCAAGGAAGCTGCTTTCGGAGCTGAGGCAGAACATAATGGGTCACAAAGCCCACCGTACCCACCAATGCATAGAGAACATAACTTAAAATAGGCTAAAAAAAAAGAATTGAAGAAATTAAGACCTGTGTTTCATAAAAAACATAAAATATTACTTTGCCAGTGTATTTTCCAGCATATGAGCACATGCTCCTTCAATACACTAATGCATCTCCTCATGAGAAACTGTACTACCAATTTTAAGATAAAACAAGAAACCCTGTGAGAAAAAAAACCTTCATATCTAACCAATTTTCACTAAGATGAAATGTACTTTCAAGTAAAAAAAGTACACCAATCTTTTTTCACAGTCCATTGCTTCTGACCCATATGCATTTTATAAAGGTATTATTCTCTAAAGGCTGAACCCAATTTACATTTCCATCTGCTAGATAAAAGGAGGTATACACAAATCATTAGTTTCACATTCACTTGAGAAGGTAAGAAGCCTCCCACAAGACCAATCCCTTCCACAGAAGTCACAAAATACTGTAAAATTAACAAGGGATGATGGTTGAATTTCACAACAATGCTTTCTACACATTAGAATTTTCTCTAAATTTCTACATAAGTCTAGATACCTGCAAAACTAGGATTGCATTATCTTGTCATAAGCTCTTGGTGAATTCTGTGAAGCCCAAGCCTATTGAAATATACAACTGGTGAAGAGCATACAGCCCAGTCTCTCAAACATGGGGGAAAGTAACATTCAGGTGGAGTGTTGAAATCCCACAACACAATATTAGAAGGGGTATTTTCCTCAGAAAGCACAAGTACACATGCTTAAGTAATGCACTTCACCATGGAGACATGAAATTACCTAAATGCATTTGCTTTTAAAAATTAGTTTCTTACTTTATGCAGCATGTATTCTAAAATACATGCCAGAAATTTTCATTTGCCTTACATAGGGCTATTCATCAGCTAGCCAATGGCTCTATAATAGAAACAGCAAAATAAAAAACTCAGTAACTGCAGCTCTTGAGGGAAACACATTACCTAAACTGAAGCACAGGATCTAGTCCCATGACATTATCACCAAGAGCCACAGATAAACATTAAAAGTATCCAATGCACTAGCTACAATGACAAGTCAAAAACTTTAAACTCAAATGATCTTTGAAGTCCTGTAAATAATCATTCCAATAAAGGCATACTGCCCTATACTACAGTCTACGAAGAGCCATGCCAGAATGGAACTGCTGAGTCAAGGTTTAGCCTCTCATACTTAAGGCACAAAACATTTTAAACATTGTTTCGAAGTTTCATTTTTCCTTATTTCAAAACAATTCTGACGCTATTTGAGATCGATGACTCAAAAGAGGGTGTTTTGTTTTAGAGGCTCCAATAAAAATCTAAAACATAGGAAGAAACTAGGAAAGAGCTAAGGAAGATGATCTTTTGAGCACATACAAGTGAAGACCTTCAGTCAGTCACGTACTTATCATGCTATATGTTTAAATACTGGCTAAAATTACCCAGAAGACTCAGCGAGCTACCAGAACACACTTTATATCACACCACAGTATTTGCATACAGAAGGCAAATTGAAGACACAAGGTAACATCTTACCTGTAAAACTGTAAATACTGTACTGACATGAATTGCAAAATAGAGGACACCAATCACTATACACACTATCAGGTCAGACTGCAATCGTTCACTCTGTGGAGTCAAAATAAAATAATTTTAGAAAATACCAGCTTTGACTGACCTGTTAGAATCATTAAAGTTGGAAACTATCCCCAAGATAGAGTGCAACATTTCAATACCTCCTTAATACACAAATGCAGTAACACTGAAACTGATTAAAGATTTTTTTTAATTATGCTAGTGTTAACTACTTCCACTGAAGTTAGGTGAAATTTCACAAGACAAACATTACAGCTAAGAGCATCAGTTCAGCTAAGCAAAAGACTCACAGTGGGGCAAGACAAATCAATACATCAAATATTTTCTCTAATCCTGGACTGTGAGGTGGTGTAAGGGTCCTCTGATGAAAGCACTGGAAGGGACAATCAAATTTCCCCTTTATGATCTAATTAGTGCTTAGTCTACAGGGCAATTAAGAGCCCTGGATGAGTGCTGCTGAGGCCAAGCTACCAACCAGGTGAAACAACCAGGCTCTTTAATCCTCTTCTGACTTTGTAGAAGGGTACAGGATAGCTTTGGAATGACCCCGAGGAACGAGTCTGAATTTTCCATTACTCCCAAACAACGAAAACAAGCCCTGCCTCAAGACCTGTAATGCCAGCCGCAGCCACAAGGGGGCAATGCGTACTTAGGGCCTCAAGCGTAGATTTGTTCCCACTCTGTAAAAACAGCATCAACATTTACAGCCCAGAAAAACATTAAAGGATTATCTACTCCAAAATTGGGCAAATAATTACACACAGAAATTATTGCTGCAAAGCCTTAACTTCTTGGGCTACAACTTGCTTCTTTTAAATCAGCTGTCCTGATCAAAATCCTCAGCTCCTCTGCCCCTCTGGAGACTAACACCACAGTTTGAGAGCTCAAAGAGGAGCTTGCAGCTCCTGTGGTAACTCTTTCCTGCTAAATGTTAAAAGAATTGCAGTTTCTCTGCTCTAAATATTTATTTGCAGTTTCCACACACTGCACCTCATCATACTTCTAACTGCTGTATTATGAAAAACCCAGCTATAGAGCTCAGCCTAAAGCTAAACGCATATTCAACCTTCTTTGGTACAAGTTGAACATATTAAGCTTAAGTCTCTAACTTATTGCTACATTGTGTCAAAAAGAATAATGTTTAAATATTACTACTTCCATAAATATGGAAGTAGTAATATTTAAACAATATTCGTTAGTGGTAATATTTAAACACATTCTTTAGCAGTAATATTTAAACATTATTCTTTATATTTTTAGTGCATTTGCACTAAAAATTCAAAGTAGTGTTTAAGTAAATGGAAAGGTTACATCTGAAACAACTTAGACCACCCAAACAAACCACAAAAAGCCCCACAAAAATACTTTCAATTTTTAATTTCTACTTCTGGAACAGCAAGAACAAAGCTCTTCCTCACAATTATTAGAAACACTGAATTAATATAGTTTTGCCACTATTAACTCTTTCCCACTAACTTCTACACAAAAACAAGCATCATCTATTATTATCCATGAGATAAAAGAAGATCCTTAGTGATACTTCACTGTATCCACACTAGGGAATTCCAACTCCCTCTGCTTTTAACTTAAAATTGCAATATCAGCATTACACTCCTAGGTGTAGCACATGAGTTCAGCTGCAGATTGAAAGGAAATGCTGTGATATCCATTCCAACTAGGACCTTGCTAGGTGACAAGTGTGATCTAAGCAAGATCTGGATGGATGCTATATAAACCAACACAAAGTAAATGCTTAAATGGAATTCAAAAATTAATAAAAAAGCCTACTTACCACAGAATTTCTAAGCTTCTCAGGTAAAGGATCTTTTACTTCAGACAGAGGATCTTCAGGGTTTTTGTCTTCAGAATTAGGAAAAAATTTTGATTGCACTAAAGAGCTTAAAAGACAAAAAATCCCACTGAAAAGCGTGTATTGTTCTAAGTGGTTTTATAATAATAACAAAGTCAGAAGTTCTATTACAAATTGACCACAACAAATTGATTTTGGCACATCAGTGCTTTCACATAGCTGAGCGAATTCACAGATATTTCAACCTTATAAAATAATTCTTTCTCTGTTGTACAATACAGTGACTATTAAAGAGCAGTAGCCAGATGTTCAAACTGCAGTTTCTCTAGTAGCAACACAGGAGTAATTGAACAATAACTGAATTATAAGGGAAATTCAGCACTCATGAAACAAAACTTCAACTCATAAATAACTGAACAGAAATGTGCAAAATTTGGAAGTAGCCTATTTGGCAATCCCATTTAAAAAACCATGAATTCTTTGGTTTGATTCAACAGCAACAACAAAGGAAACCTATTCTAGCCTGTTTTAATTAATGAATTAGTCACACTGACCAAACTTCTAAATTCTTAGCAGGCCTTGCTGATACTGAAGCTCCAAAACCTTACACCTAAGCTTTTACAAGCCCACGTGCAATGTTATTAGTCTTAACAAGCTGTCTCACCACTTCTCAGTGTGATTAGAACACCCTACTTAGTGCAGAAATATTATTTCATTTTATGGACAGAAGATCAGTACAGAATGAGCCCTAGGTCTTCAAAGGACATTACATATTGCAATGTATTACAATGCTTAACTGTACCACAATCAAACATGAATATCCAGGCTTTAGTTTTTGGAAAGAACAAAAGAACAAATATCCAGGGAAAAGAACCTCATATCAACTGAACTAAGAGTAATTGGACAAGGCTTAGTAGTCAACCCACAGCTAAGAAATTTCCTCTGGTGTAAACATTCATGAATCATTAGTTTTGTTGTTCACAGAGGAGATCCTTCACTACCTACCCCCAGCCAATATTTATCAAATTCATCCAACATTATGGCTACATTTAAATCCAAGTTCAAGCTCTACCTCACCTAGGTATGTGACTAAGCTTTTATTGGTTATTCTGGGGGGGTGTTTCTCCTACTGGAACTGTTTTATTTTACATGTACCGTTATTAACTGAATCAAACACCCTTAGCATCAGATCAGTAGCATTCTCTACTCCAGCACAGAATAACAGGAATACCTGTTTCCACATGCTATATGGGAATACTCATCACAAAAATATATCCTTATAATTTAGCATAATTATTTGAACAAGTGTTTGGAGCACATATTCAATAGAAGAATATATCAACAAATGAAGTGGAAGTATTCAAGAAGTCACTCTGGGGACTTCAGCTTAAACCAGTGCCTTGAGCACTTCTTTAAACACAATAAGGGGACGTGTTATTCCAAACAAATCCAGCAGCACAAACATGGCACCTGACTGACATTTTGGAGAACATCAGCAGGCAATTAAATCAGATTCTGGCATGTAAGCGATTTACCAGAAGTCACAAAAAAGGTCATTGCTAGAGAAGGAACTAGATGCAAAATGTGACAATTTCTAACCATTGAACCAAGAATATACTACTTTTGATTAGTGCTGGTGAGTACAAGCTCAAACAATACTAAGTAACATTATTTGTAGTTTTTCCTTGCAACTTGCTTCTTCATTAGGGAAGAGATACAAACTAAGTCACTTACAAAAGTACAGAAGGGTCACTGCTTTGTCTGCTGAGATGATACGATATTGCCACTAACAAACCACAAAATATGGAGAAGAGAACTGGAATATGCTGCCCATCCCAGGAATCCTGGAGACAGAACCAAAAGGTTAATAAAAGGAGACAAAGTACACACCACTTTACCTGACACACAAGAATTACATGTATCACAGAGAATGGAGAAATTAACTACAACTCCATAAAAATAAGCCAGGCCTCTTTGTACAAAAATATTGTTCCATCTTGACCAATGCCTAACTACAGATCAAAAACTCTAGCAGTGTACATCTCTCAAATCTACACCATCTTAATCATTAAACAGTCATTATTTCTCATAACCCTGATGAAGCATTTCCTGCATTCCTTGAGACCACAGACTATTAAGAGCTGTATTTAGTCACTTCTTAATTTTGAACATTACATGTGTGTTATGAACATCACATGATTTATTTTTCCTAATGTGCTGAATGCAGATTAAACAGCGGCTTTATTTGTGTTTTCCTGATCTGCACTGGATCTACAAAGCTGGAAGAGCTATTCCTTGCTAAAGCTTGCTTGTCTTAAATGGATGTGTTTACCAAAGGCTAATGAGACAAGTGCAGAAATTCACAAAAAGCTAATGATGTCCTGCAGGTGAGAGTATCATGGGAGTAACCCCTCTAGAACTTTCTGCTCTCTATGATAAAGTGGAAAAGCCAGCCAACTCTGAATTGGACCCACATCTGCTACAATTCATTGTAAACTGAGCATGTCTGATATTGAAAAACACCTGAAATTAATAAACAGAATCAGCATCACACTCCATACTGTTTTCAAACAACATTTCAAGCAAGGAAAACAGGGTGGATATGGGGGAGTGTATGTGTGTTCCTTGGCCAGCTAACTCTTTAACTCTCCTCTTCAGATAGGAACATATCTTCACTTTGACACTACAAACTATTTATTGGTTTATTGTCAAATAAATATTAATTAAAAAATACTATTTCACTTTTGCAGCACCAGAAAAAAATACTTTCATGTGCCACTTTTAAAGGTTAACATACAACTACATGCAGACTCTGCTAGAAACAAGTCACCTGCATGATATTTTCAAGAATTGATGTAGAATGGAAATGATGGTAAATGTCATGTGTTTTCAATAAAAAAGCCCATCAGAGCAGACACAAATCACACACCTTTTAAAAGCAAAAAAAATTGCTTAGTTCCTGCATTGCATCACCTCTATTGACTTCACAGCTGAGCAAAAATAAAACCCTAGTAAATCAAACTAATATTTCTAGTTAAGTAGTTGCATACTTTAGTTACTTAATACAGAAGGAAGCAGAGAACAAACCCCAACAAACTCCCATTTACTCTGCATCAAGTTTTTCTCACCTTCAGGGCACCATAGCACAGTCCATACAACAATGCTACTGCCACAATACTACAGATAAAACTGTAAAGTGCTGCAAGCAGGCTTGTGGTAGCTGAATATGAGAGAAATGAAAAGAAAAGAAAAAACATTATTACCATCTGAAGTTAGAATACAAAATAATTCCGTTTGTTTAAGGTATCAGCCCCCTAATTTCCTCTGATGGAAAAAAAAGGCAATTCAAACCAGAACAGCTATTTTTATTTTCCCCTACAAGTAATTTTTATTAAGAGCATTTTATGTGGCTTTTTTAATCTCCCTACTAATTGAACAGCTTTACCATGGGAATAGTAAACTACAATAGAAACCAGTTGAGGAAGAAGTGACAGACTTATTAGGACAGTAATTCTATTTCTCAATAATCAATCAGAAGACTTCTAGGCTTTTTAAAAACACAATTAAAGTATTCTATGTTTAGAGGGTAGGAATACAAATAGTGTAACCACTAAATTTTTAAACTAACATACTGATCTTGGCTGCTCCACATCTCATACTTTTGCCACTGAAAAAACGCAGCACTCACCATTGCCACCAAAGACATGAATGTCCAGCTGTTCACAGAGATACATCACAAATGTATTCACCTGAGGCAGGAGACCAATGAAGAATACTATAGGGAAACATAGTGTAAACACTACAGAAAAAGAGAAAGTAAAAAAGTGGTGAATATGAAAAAACAGCATGGTGAGATATTTTTCAGTTTAAATTCTATGGTATCATACACCCCATTTTAACTCAACAACACTGAAATATTTCTATTATAAATTTTAAGGAAAATATACATTATGTAAAGTCCTACTTCAATGGCTCAGAACTGACTGAATACAGAAGTCATACAAATCAACAGTACTTTCGTTTTAATTGCTGTAGACATGGACACAAGCCAATTCAGGCTTTCCATTTTTATTTAGCAAAGATCAGCCAGGAGTGTTTACAGATTAGACTTGTAAGTTTTCACTCATTGTAAGTGAGACTTATCCGAGCCTAACTGCCTGTCTGGAGTTGCAGGAGCAACGTAACACCAGCCACTCTGACAAAAGGGAGGCCAAGCACCCCACCTCCAGGCTTTCTACTGCTAATAGTATCTGACAATTTTACTCATTTTCCCACACCACTTCTGAACATTCTAGTCCTAAATGACTGGGTTTTCTGGTTTTTTGGGTTTTTAAACAAGAACAGACAACTGAAGGAATCATGAAAACACCTGCAAATTACAGGATTTCGGAACACAAATATAAATTAATGCCACCTAATTTCAATACATAAAAGGCTTATGTCTCCACCTGTACATATATTTTTTTCCATCCTAAAGAATAAAAGATGCAGAAATAATCTTCTACGCATGTTCACATATAGTAGTTCAGATCCAATTCACATGTAACAGCATATTAAAAGTTCTAAGTTCTGAAGGATAGAAGGAACAAAAATAACCCTAACAGACACAATCTGGCAGTTTAGGGAGGTTTTTCTACCATCTTATTGACTTGTAGCTCCAGTGAACAAAAGAAGAAACAAACTTTAAAATATCTTGTAAAGCACCACAAGACTCAAATTTAATTTTCTAATTTTAAATGCACAGAATAGTTGGACACTGAAGGTCACCACATGAGAAATATCTACAGTGAGATAGATAATGAGAACCTGATCTTTTTCCATACTCCATAGCAATGCTAAACAACAATATCATTCAAAACATGCAGGTTTCAAGCTGGGGAAAAACACTGAATCCTGTATTTTTACTGACACTAATTAGGAAATAGAGGACTACAGACCAGCTCTTCAATATCTAATGAAAATACTTTATTAGACTTCTCGTGTCAAACCTCTATTTCAAATCATTGCTCAAGAAAGCCAAAATAGAAAGCAAATAGAGTGTTCTGTCAGTGACAGGTTAAAAAGTTTTCTCCCAAAAGTCTGTAAGTCAAGCTACCTTGGGCCAATTGGAAACAAAATTCCTACACAGATCTGGGAGTACACAATTTTTAAAGACTAGTCCAAGAAAAAGCCAATATTTATGATGCTTTTACAATCTGTAACATCCTAGTTTTCTAACAGTGACCAACTAGGTGAAAAGATAAAATGATTATTTTAAATGTGGAGTAGATTTAGAGGAATTGATCAAGTGCAGTATGTGGGACACAAAATAAAGCATTTATACTAGTCCTCACTTGTCTGTTGGCAAGGAGAAACATTTACATTATCTAAATACAAAGTTCACCTTGCCCTGTACACGTTTCTTTCAGTAGCTTTGCCTGGGCACAGGACAAAAAGGCAGCTGAGATTTTTACCTATCAAAGTGTGTTTGCTAGCAGCCAGGCTGGTCTGTAGTACACAACAAGCATTGTGAAACAGCACTTCAGCAACATAAGAGCTGCTCCAAGGGCAAGGGTACGACATGGGGGGTAGGGTGGGATGTGCAATGCAGACTAGTGGAGTTGTTCTCTTTTGTTTGGTGTTTTATCATGTTGGTTTTTGGGGTTTTGGTTTGGGTTTTTATTGTTGAGGGAGTTGTTTTGTTCTTTTGGTTTTTTTTTTTTTGTTTTTTTTTTTAAGTAGAATAAGCTGTTCTAGTAATCTGATTTTTTAATTGGAAGAACTGCTAAGAAATATAAACCACATATGCTGCTGCCAAGACACCCCAGAACAACAGTAAAATATAAGGATCAAAACCCATTTAGAACTCCTGAACTAAGAAGTTTTAAAAGCTAATGCCAAGATGCACATGGCCTGGTGAAAATGCCACCATATCTTTTAAAACTGGTAAAGACTCACTCTTCAGGACTTTTGAAAAGTAGCTCACTTTTACAGGAGGACACACCACTTCCATGTATATTTATGTATTACCATATGGGGATATGGGTATACACTATGGCAATGACTCCACACAGTAGAAAAGGGAAGAAAATATTTCCAAAACTGACCGAGCATTATCAAGAGAAATTAAGTCAGTTTTGTATCGTGAATGAGTCAAAAGTGTCTTCTATCTTCTTGTTTTATTACTGATACAGAATCAGGTATGCCAGCACATGAAGGGAACCAAAGAATTTGTTCAAAAAGCACCTTTGAAAATGTCTGGACAATTTCTGGTCATAAATATGCAGCTTAGACATTTTCCCTCTGGGCATTTAAATCCAGAGTTACTAGCGGAGAAAGTTGAAGGGGGAAGCAGTATGAGACATAAAATACAGGATGCTCCTAAAATCAAGTAATAAAAACTAATATCCAAAATGCTTGAGTCAGTAATTCTTATTAATAAATTAAAATTTTTAAAACCCCATGCCGAGATCAAGTTTTCATTTTTCTTAGACAGAAGATGGTCTGGGGGCACACAGACGTAACATTTAACTGTTCTAGTCTTTCACAAACAAGTATTTTGATATAACTGAAAAGCAACTGGATTCAGTTTAGATGAATTCTTACAGATTTTCTTACCCCACCCAAAGCAGGGATCCATAATAGTTCACCCAAATAACTTTGCTCCATTAAAGCACTGCACAAAGTTGCCAGGATAAGATGGTCTTGAAATGTTTACATCTCTCTCTCCTTTCTATGGGCTCTGTTTGAGACTACAGGGCTGTTATTATTTTCATAACAGGGGAAAGGGTTATTGTTTTGGGGATTATGTTGTTTGTTTTTTGCATTAGGTTTAGGGGGGTAATGGAGTTAAATGTTACCAGTATTCTGAATGCACTGCGCTGCTCAGAAAACAATGAGATTACCTCAAAATGGAAATGCAGCTCAAAAATTGGTATTTTTGGCATTGCTGATAGGACTGTTCCAAGAAGAAGCACATTAAGTAAGACTTAAACTGTGTATAATGTTTTTTAAAATTGTGTCTGTACTGTTCTGCCCAATTGCTAAGTACAAATAACCTAAGAGAACTCCTACTCATTTGCCACAAGTCCCCCCAGAGAGTGTGAAAGAGTCCAAATCAAAATGTTTTTTTAACTACCAAGCAGCTAGGTCCTAGCAAAGGGTAGTGTATGCAGGTCCAAGTTAGATAAGCAAGTTCAAGGATAAGGGCTAAGAAATTAGATAATGAAAAATTTTAGTAGAGGGCATATCTGCCATTTGTTACAGCAAAGCTACAGAAGGGGAAAACGTTCCCCTAAAGTTCTACTGTTGTAAAGCAAACAATTCAAATCCATGAAAAAGCCACTCACCTATAACTAAGTCCCTGGCTGACAGCAGCAGCAATGGGTTGGTGAAAGCCATTCCATACAACCTGAACCTTGTTGTAGATATGTTTCTGCTGCCATAATCCAACAGCCAAATCAGACCACAACACAAACAGAAATATACAGGCCTACTATAGGCTATGATACGATTGTGACCCTGTTTAAAAAGAAACCACAAAAACACCAACATTTGTTCATTATTCGTGGATAAAGTAACTTTTTCTCTTCTACTAGATACCTTCAGAATCAAAATTAATCACTGGTCATCAACTAATATACTGTGACTGCATCGTATCTTGAAGTTTTCTTCATAAAATCCTTAAAGCATTGCCTTGCAGCGATACCTGTCTGTGCTTCTTGTGGCTTTGATATAACAGACACAACAGTTAGATTACATTAGACTAAGCCAGGCATACCCTTAGTCTCAGCTATATTTTATGCTATGTTGCTTGCAGTAGTAAATGCTAGAGAAGCTCTGACTAGGCATGGTAAGCAACTGAGAATAAATCAATTTTAAGGAAAAAGGGATTAAATTTATTACTTAGATACTGCTTCCGCTGCATGGGGGGACAGAATCTCTATTGGTGTTTATCAAAATACAACTTCTTACACAAAATTATTGACTTGCTGTAGAGGAATAATGCTTTTAAACATCTTATCTAGGACATAAAGGTAATATTTTGTCTTGGCAATCTAGCAGATGGACAACAGAATATAAACATATTGTGCAATACTAGAATGTTAACGTTTCCATGCTCAAACGTTAACGTTCACTAAAGCATTGCAAACTCAGCTTATTAGAGGGAAAAAATAAAGCACTGTGCACACAAGGACAACTGAATGAGCTACACCTCTAAAACAGAACATCAAAGCTGTGTCAGATCATACCAGCAGAGCAAATTGCAACATTAAGAATACTTCTCAGTGTATTAATAATAAAGACTCTTCAAAAACCTTATTATGACATGGCTCCCTAGCATAAGCTAGGCTCAGGAAGGAGGCCATGATTTGCTAAATAAATACAAAGAGTAAGGCAGGTCCCTTCTCACACACTAAGACAACTACAAGCCTTTTGTGCCTTGTAAGAAGGAACATAGGAGAAATGCCAGTAAAATCAAACCAAAATGATCAATTCTTTGTGGGAGTTCTGCATCTGCAGGGTTAGTACAGTGGCACATGCCCGTGACTTACATGTCGGGGGGAAGAAGAATCTGGCTGAACACTCTGAAACCAAAATAAAAAGAGGAAAGTTACCCAAACTACAGATAAGTGTGTTCACCTACACACATCCTCTTGGTTGAAGTTCTTTTAACAATATCTACAATTAATTGTACAATTGCACATTGATAAGCCACATCACAGCCTTTAAACAGCACAATGTTGTAAACCATAAAACCTACTTAAAGAGTAGATGTCTATAACCAAAATTCTAAAAAAAATCCCCAAGTCTCTTATTTTCAGGATTTCTACTGTTTTTTAACAGCATTAGGAACTTTAATTTTAAATCTAATTTTCATCCTAATAGTCAAAAAACAATCGTTCTTAGATTACAGTAAACCATCATCAGTTTAAAAAAAAATTAATTATCTGACTAAAAATATGTTTAGATATAATTGCCTCCTATGAATGCTGAGGCGTAGACACTACATAAAATTAGAACCTAAACCAATAAAACTTCAAGTTCAGTTTATAGTTGGTTTTCAACATGTAAGAATGTGCTCCTCTTCACATACCAAAAAAATGCATGAGAACACTAAATAAAGGATTGTTTAACAAGCATATGTAGAACCATTCTAGTGATGTGACCTTGCATTACCATCTATCAAACTTCCCATGAGGCCAAGTTTACTATACATTATAAGCATGCACATTTTTCCTTAAAGCCCTAACTAACCTGCAACACCCAACTGGATTTATATCTATTGTTTACAGAAAGTGAAGAGAAATTCAAGTACCTTCAACAGTGAGTACTGGCAACTGGCTATTACCAGGCAAAACTGGAAGACCCAAATATCCTTGAAAAAGCCCTCTATAAGAAGTACAGAGCCCAGAAATGCAACTAGAATAGCTAGGATGACAGCTAATACGTTTTCAAGGATCTCACGATTCCTGTTTTAAAGGGAGAGAAAAAAAGAAAAAAAAAAAAAGAAATTTAAAGCTAACTATGTCTAAAAAAATCTGCAAAAGAGCAGTCAGAGTCAAAAATTAACAGGGGTTATGATACTGGTAGCAAAATAGTTAAGAATAAATTTGAACTTCCATACTCTACTAGCACAAAGTCCTTCAGCAAAGCTAGGAGCTACCAGGATGTCAATGACAGCTAAAAGCAGTCATTATCTTAGTATCTTAGGGAATTTTACTTTAAACAGCAAAAGATAACTTCAGAAGATTATTTTAGAAAAAAATCAAATGTTCCACCAGAAGCACGGTCTGTAACATAAATCTATATTCAAAGCCCATCCAAGATGATGATAAGCCTAAGAAAAAACAGAAGTATGATAACTTACCTGATTCATGATTTTCTAATGATGAAACTAAAAATACTCTTGCTTGAGTAAGATATGCCAAGTGGAATACAGATAATTCCCTATGACATTGCTAGTGCTTCGGAACAGAGTTATGAGTATTCCTCCCTGGACAGAATCACTACTATCCTGTTTATTTCAAGGAGGTTCATTCCCAAAATATAAATACATATTCCAAAAGCTGGTAACCGGAGGATCAATTTCATTTTATTCCTCTAGGTAAATGTACAGGGACAAGAAGTCACAGTATTAAACGACTCTTGGAAAAAATGCTCTGGAACAGCAGGCAAATTCTTTCTGTTTACCAAAAGACTAAGTGCATGCCAGGTTGTAGACCCTTTAATTAATTTTTGGAGAAGGCTATACTCTAGCTTTAAAGATTGGCAATGAATCTTTCTATTTGATCCTTCAAATACATTATTGCCCCACACAGGCAAAGTGGGGGTTGCTTTCCTTTTTCCTTTTTTGATTGCTACAGAAGAAAATGAGAGTAGCCTCCATTATTTTAGAAAAAACTACATTCAGTATTATTCTTTCATTTTTCAGAGTACAGTAAGTATGTATAATTCTCTAACGACAGTTTTATCTATATTACAGTTTAGTAATTGTTTTCATCTTGCTTTCTAAGGTCTGGCAACATACAAGGATCTCACCTATCAAATAAAGCCAGAAGAGTTAATCTATCAAAATTGATGCTAATCCAAAGTTTAGGCAGGATCCAAAAGCGATAGTACTGCTTGACTTTTTGAGCTGCTTCCTCTTGAGGCTGCATGTGGTCCTGAAGGTCAGGGCTCAGGTCAATATCTTGCTGCTCCAACAGATCTGTATCCATTGTTAGCAGCCTGTTCAACCTGATCTGAGGAAGAGAAAGCTAAAAGAAAGTTAGTATTAACAAAAACTCCTTTATATCAAATCACTGTATATATAGTGAAAATTGCTTTGAAAAATATTGCTGGAACTCTTAGTTTCACTTCTGAGGAATTACATGTTAAGCACTGTCACAGGCTTCTACTTACTTTTTCTGTCCTTATCACAGCACATGAATAGGACTAGCAGCAATAACAGTTTGCATACAACAACTCTTTGGCATTTCAGCATATGCCTTATTTCAAATGAATGCATCTTCCAAGCACATTATCCCATTTACTCTGAAAACTTCAAATTTGAAGACAAGTAAACTGATACATGGACAACATACACGACAAAAATAATCCAATTATTAATTTAGATAAATTACAACACATTTCTTATAGTCAGCTAATCTGCATCTAAATCCATGCTGAATGGTTCTTTATGCATGACAATGCAACATAGTCATGAACCAACAGTCAAGTTCAAACTCACTGAATCCAGAATACACTCAGAAATGAACCAAAGAAAAAGCTCTGTCCTAAACAGTCAAGTGCTATTTACGACTATTACTTATTTTGTAGTTTGTTTAGAGTTCTCATGAAAATCACAGTAATACTAACAACCATGAAAGATACTAAAGGAGAGTACTCAATGCTAATAAGACACTATAGTACATATTGTATAGTCTAATCCAGTTTCTAACAGGCCGAGAAGCATCTTGACATACTGCTAAAATGCGCTTTAATGAAAAAGCTTCACAATGCGTAAGGCAGAGACTAAAACTTTAATACTCATGCCACTCATGCACTCATCAAGTGCAAAACTACAGGTTGTCTTTGGAGGGGCTTTTTCCCTACAATCATCTAAGTTTAACATTCAATGTCTTGATTTATAAAATTTTTGTCATCGCTCCTTAAATCATCAGTGTACTTAACTATGCTTAGCCAGCTTCTCCTCCCTAGAAAAATACTAATGAAAAAACAAGCAGGAACACTCCCTTTCTAAAGACATTTAAAAAAGACAAACCATACTATTTAAGGCAAACTGTCAGAAAACAGATCCTTTTTCAATAAATTTTTAAAAGCTTCATTTCTTAAAAGGTAGAATCAGCATAACATTCATGGCACTAATAAATTTCAGTGGAAATTTCCCTTTAGGTGCATGGGCTCAGCTTTTACAGTCACAAATTTGCCTTAAAACAGAATCATTCCTACCAATGGGACTAAACTGGCAAACCAAAATCATAGAAGAGGTAATGTGGCCTTTTTTCTAAAGGCTACATGTTTGAGGGGGACTGTGGAAAGCAAAGCAAGTTCCTCTAGCAGACACCAAGTTTAAAAAGCACATTCTTGATCAAAAGCATGGTCAGGCAAATGGAGGTCTCGTGATCCTCTGCCAAATCCTAAAGCTGTATTTCATTTTCCCTCTTGATTATATATTAGGTACTTCAACATACTTCTCTTTGGTTTGCCAGCTTAAGAATCATGCCCATTTGCACTGTCTTCAGAACATAATATATGACTTCAGAATTAAGAGTACAGGTATGCCTGGACTTGACAATAGTGCAAAAGCTACCAAATCATAAAACTAAGGAATTATAAAGCTATTTGCAGTATGAAACAGTGTAAGCTTCTGCCTTGTTTTGCCAGCCACTTCCCACATACAAACTTGTATTTTGCACATCAGACTCCAATGACAGATTTCTAAATTCTTTTCAGGAAAATTACTCAAGTGAAGTTTCTTTTAGTCAAAATACAATATTTAGTCTTTCTGCTGCCTGCTAACCTCAGTAATGCACAGAAAGAAAACTGTCTAAATTGTACAGACCTTTGGAAACTTTTACAAGGTATCTTAGAACAATTTCTATGCGTGTTTTTAAATCACTCATTTTTAGATCAGAGGAAACCAACTAAGTTTAGAAGTGCTATGCAGGAAGATTAATTTCTATGTATATATGAAGGCACTACAATACTAAATACTTTCTCTTCATTAATCCAGACAAAATTCTTTCATAAGAACAGTGAACTACCACACAGAATGAATAATCAGTGCTATAAAGTTGGATAGGCTTCTGATTCTTTGCATGCTTTAAAAATAAGTAAGAAAAACTTACTAGATCATGTGGATAAAAGCGAACTGAGGTAGAACTCGATACGTGAGAGTCCGTGTCACTATAAGAACAGGGAAAATACTTGAGATTATAAACTACATTTTATTTCATCAGGTCACTCTAATTTTCTAGTGTCCCAAATTAATTTTGATACCTTTTGAATTTTATCTAAATATCTTAAGTTTTTCCTTCAGTCACTTATTATAAATTCAAGTAGCCACTTAGTCTCATGTATTGTAGTACATTCCACAGCTATAGTAAGCCAGGTGATTCTTTAATCTTACACTTAACATATTCTCAACACCCAGTCCCTAAATCATCTTAAAAAACTACAATGATAGCCATTATTCCACTTGAAAAACAGAAATTTTATAAGCTGTTAGTTACTGATTTGTAAAGATACATCAATCACATCTCTAAAGAAGTTCAGAGGCCTCTAGTTGTTCACATGCAGTTTCTCATAATTCTATACTGTTTTTATCAATATCCCAAGACTGTCAAAAATAGCATATACTTAGCACAAGTAAAGTGAGCTACTTAAACTGCTTTTTAAAAACTTAAAAACTCTGGTAAGAAGAGCAAAATTACTTTGCCATTTCCATTCATTAGAGATGAAATTTCTCTTACTGTATGAGAGTCCATATCCAACCACTGCTTTTTTCCCCAATTTTGGATAGCTTTTGGATGTTTGTTTTCCATGTAAATCACATGGTTGTAAGACTTGTATCAAATTTATGCAACTTTCCTTCAGTTCCTTGCCTTAAGATAAAAACATTCTTTGTTATCAACTTTACTTCACTCAAACTCAAGTATTCTCTACAGCCGAGATCTGATTATCTGAAGTGGCCAGTTTGTTCCTTCCATTAGTACATTCAACTTCATAACAGCAGCCATCAGCAAAGCCGTTGCATCTGGAACATGCAAGCAGTAGAGGCAGGGATTGGCAGCTTTGTGGAAGGAATCCAGAACTTTTGGTCAAAGTTCAATTCTACAAAAGGCACTTGCATACTCTCAAAAGAAAGATTTGAAGATGGGATGTTTTATATCCATTACTCCATAATTCCAAGAGCTATTCCATGTACATGTGGTAGGAATTACAGCATTCAGCATGGTGCAATAGCTTCAGAGCAATTCTACAAAGTGAAGTGGACTGGGGGCAGGTGGGAAGCCACAGGAGATTTTGGGTTGCTTTTCCTTCTTCTGCCTCCTATCTTTTCAGAGAAAGAAAGGGCATCTTTCTAACAGCAGATGAACTTTCCAGTATGTAGCTGGCTATTTCAGCTGCAAGTCAAATTTTCATCTCAGGCATGCTAACACTTCCATTTACTGTCTGATGCCATCCATGAACTTGAGAATAAATTTATCAGTTTACAACGGCTTCACAACTCGAAGTTCAATAGCCATTATGGTCAACAGCCACCTAGCTTTCTCAAAAATGGGTTAAATTCTTTAACAAAGACTTTCTATAAGCCAACAAAAAATGCATTTGTCAAGTTCTCAGTTTGGAAGTGTACTGGTTAAGCTAGCAGTAATACTCATTTTCTGAGATAAATATTTAACTTAATGTTATCTTCTAGTAAAAATCACTTGAGTCACAAAAGTAAAAGTATATGGTTAACAGATTGAATTGATTTTTTTGGTAGTGCATACTAAATAAACTTTTAAAATTAAAATAAAATATTGGATTGCAGTAAGACAAGAATCATCACTCTTGACTGGCCTTCACACACACCAGATGTTGGATGCTCTTCTTGCAGCTGGCTCAAAGTTCACAAGCGACATGTCGCAGCCCCCTGTCTCGTAGAGCGTAGAACTGAACTTACCTATTAAAGAAAAGGTCAAAAGCAGGTCAAAATTTCCTCATGTTTCACCCCATTGGCAGCAGTTTCTACTCATTAACTTACTATAGAGATCAATTCAGACATCTGAATTTACATCAGTGTCAAAATATAAAATGTGAGTACTCATGAATGTGCCACCAGGGCAGACATTAGCTACACAGCTGTCTTTCGTACCATGTTACATAACATATACACTGTAACTGCAGTACTGAATTAAAGAGTTTGTATTTACAAGATGCCATCATTAACACAACAGAAGGACAGTGTAAGTCTCTTTTTCCTCTTAGAGACTAACCACATGAAAAATTTGCAGTGACCAGCTTCTTCAGTCCTTGCCACTCCCAAGAGAACCATCAGTACATCATTCACTATCAGCATCTAAGAACATTTAGCTACAGCAGTGATAAGACAAGTATTCTGAATAAAATTCTTTTGAAACGTCCATGTCTATTTGAAAAGAAACACAGAGACTGAAAGAAGTGGCCAGAGAGGCTTCATAACTTAACTTAGGAAACTCAAAAAAGGAATGTGCAGAAGAGATTTATTCTACAAGCTAGTGTAAGAAGAAAGGACTGCAAACTAACTTCTTAGATAAACCATTTGGACTTCTCAAATACTTAATTTTAAAAAGTAGCCAAAGATTGTAACTCAAATGATAAATTACCTTACTCAAATATGTTTTCACAGCACCCACCTCCCAACACTAGCCTGATCAGAGAGATAAGTGTTGTAATTTGCCCTGAAGGCCAGGTTCAATATATTTCAGCTCTGAATGCATGGAACCTGATTTTGAAACTGATCTCATATGAAATATCTGCCAATTTCTCCACCTCTTCTAGATTAAAAACCTTAAGTCATGATGCAAAACATGCAATATTCCAGTATTAGCTTATATAAACAAAAGAAAAAAATCCCACTTGGGAGTGTGTGAAGAAAAACTGTATACACCTCTCAGCTGTGTCTTGTAGCTTTTCCTTCTGCTGATACAAGATATCAAGCAGACCCCAGAAACAGCTAACAAAATCAGAGCTTCCAATCTTTGCCATTTCTGTGAGAGCACAACCTGCTAATACCGTGGATTTTGAATGGTTTTTTAACAAAATATAACCCTGCAGCAGCTTCTCTTCAGACCCACAGACATTTAAGTTTGATTCAGAATTTGATTCTTATCAGGTTAAATCCCTCAAGCTAGATGCTTAAAACCAGTGAAACAGAGAAAAAGAACTGGTATATTGAAAACATCTTCATAAAGCTTTCTACCCTCAGAAGGAGCACTTCAGACCAAGAAGGGAAATACCACAGCTGTGCTCAGAGCCACCATTGTGACAGACAGTTCCCTACATGGCTCAGGAGGCACAAACAGCATGCACGACAGCACTCTCCCATATTCAATTACATCTGCCACAGGCCTAAGTACAAAGCTCACTTTTTAGGGCTTTTTCCTCATTGGATAAGATTTTAATGAAGTGCTTTAGCTGATTATCTTTTGGTTTTCAATGCAGTGTGTAGTACACAGTAAATAATGAAGCCTAAAATTTAAACTAGTAGATAACACGGGTAATCTTCCCACAACTAATAAAAACCCTTGGTTACAAAGGTATATTTTTTAACTCTGTCAATAAAAAAGTTTCAGGAGCAAACATGGAGATACTGGACAATACAAATACACTTCAGGTTCTACTCAGGACAAAAATGTGCATTAATTATTATAGAAAAATCGGGGCAAGCAGTCCTTAAAAAAAATGGGTTAAATTCTTCATAGTTTAGCATTACTGAATAGAGATCCGGGAAATTAAACTTTTTAACGTAATGAAATTCTAGTCACAGAATTTCATTAAGTTAATAAATTAGAATTAGAATAAATTAGAATATACTACTTGGACATACAACTTCCCCTTCCCTTGGACTGAGGAAAACACATAAGGTATTTATTTCAGCAGAAGTTTACTGAACTATTACACTTTTTCATATCTACAGTTCCCTGTCACCCAACTTATCCGTGAATCTACCAAAATTTGCAGCATTTCTATTGCTGCTGTAAGTATTGCACTACTGCAGTGGGATATAACAAAACTGATTTACAGAGGTTGCAAACAGAACACTTAATTCCTATTGCTTATACACAAACTACAAAACAGACTCAGGATATGTCATGCTTGCAATACATCCACCTATTTAAAGACGCTTCCATTGAAAGTTAGCTCCCCAAGCACAGCTTCCCATTCATACAAAAACTTTTCTGCCCCCTTTTTTTTGTTTTTCATTTGCTGTTTTTGATTTGCTTTGGTTTTGTTGTTGTCATTCTGCTGGGGTTTTTTGGTTGGTTGGTTGGTTTAAATAAAAAGATTTTTCAGAAAAGCCTCAACTCATCTCAGTAGAAAACTTGACAGGAACTGTTCATTGCTATTGGTGACACAAACTCCAAAGTCTGACTGGAGATAATAAAATAGGCTCCAAAATCCTTAATTTTTAAACTGAGACAGGAACAGCTTCCTTACAGTACATAAATTCTAATGAAGAATTTCAACACTCAAGATTCAATACATATGGACATACCTAGCATTTTTATTTACTCTAGTGACTCTTTCCCATTCCTGTCTCCCAAACAGCATTCTCCATGGGATACTTGGAACAGCACCACATTGAATAAGCTTAAGAACATATTTTCTCTCTCTAAAGCCTGTAGCTTTATCACGCTGTGAACAAATGGGAAGCTCCAAAGATTATGTTGCAAACCAAGAAACATGATCAATAGCATGTCTGCCGGCTCAACATAAATGTCTAACTTCTCTGCACACAAACACACACACAAAAAAAAAAGAGACCTGTAATTCTTAACAAATTAAAGTCACCCAAAAATATTCTATTTCGACCAGGTTACAATAACAAACCAAGACACTGTGATACTCAAGCACACAAATCCAAAATACATCTTCATTCTGACACGGAGAGAAGATAAATGTGTGTTCTTTGAAGCAAGTTTCCTTGTTCCAAAAGACCAAAATATCTCATCGCCACATCCAGAGACAACCATGTAACAGTTCACACTGCACAAACTCATATTCACACAGTTCTGGGCATCAACAGACAACAGCAACAGGCTAATGAGCTTGCATAGACAAAACCTGGAAGACTTAAGTGGCTCAGGATTTAACTAAAATGTTGCTCTGATGGCTTCCTCAGCTAAGTTACCTCCAGCGTGCTTGTGAATTTTACATCCAATACATGCTACTTTTTTTTAAACTGCTCAGACTAGTTCACATGCAAATGTTTACTGACATGATGAAATTACATCATCATTAGATCAAATATTTGTCTACTGCTTCAGTCAGTATTTTTAAAATCCTAGTTAGCAAAAGCAAAGTCATCAGAATTTGACTTCTTGGTAGACTGCTAGGAGCTTTATTTCCAAAGGTCAAAATTGTACCATTAGCTATGGTATGAAGGTGCCCATGTTTTCAGTTAGAACACTTCAAAGTAGGTCATTTTTTGTTTCTATATGAAGTTTGTCAAAAGAGTAACTTACCTATTACCCCCAATTCCAGACTACAACATGACTATTTCCCATTGGAATATGGGAAGTGAATATGTATTTTCCATATGGACCTTTGAACATGCTCCCACATCCATCCCAAACAGATCACATCTATTGAATTATCAAAAGGTACTGACTGACTGCTTCTAAATTGGTTTTAATCTAATAAGTAACCAGTGTATATGTTTATCTTTACATGGAAGTTTTGATGTTCAAAACCATTCAATTGGCTTCATAAATTATTTAAATCTGAAAGATCATTGCTTGTTGTATAAACGAAACAACCAGTGATCCACCATACCACCATGATTGTCTTGTAAAGCTCTAGATGAGCAGTTCTCTTTAAGCACAAAAGCAATTTTAAAAAAATCATCTAGCCAAGGACAAGAGTCTGTTATTTCACCCCAGCCTCAGACACTGGGCATCTGTTCTGCTAACTCAGTTCCTGGATTCTTAACTACTTGACAAAACCTAATTTTAATTTAATCAACCTTCACTGCAAGGGCTGAAAAATCCCACCTACCTGTCTAAACAATCAGTTATCAGAACAAAAAGAATCAGTACTGCCACACTCTGCTCTGAAAGCTGTCATTCACTTAAGTCACGGCACATGTTTTGTTGCTTTTGAGATTTGAATGACATTAATCCTGCCTATAATCATGGCATTTAGTTTGCCACCATTCCTTTCCATCCTGCATTCCTTCTATGATTTACTTCATGTTTACCACTCCACATCAAGATCCTTTTCCATCCTTTCAAGTTCCTTTCCCCCTCAAGCTTCCAACAGTATAACTGATAAAAATCTTCCTACTTTGAACCTGGAAGACTGAAGATAATGCCTCAAAGCATCTCCTGCCTTACTCTCAGGGCAGTGCCCAGTTAAAGATAACTGTTTCATCACCAGACTGCGTGTGGGTCAGGTATAATATAGTGAGGCTCATACTTGGTAAAATAAGCCACCAGAATCAAATTATCAGACAAGAAACTTTAAAGTAAACAAAACCAAAAATTTTGTGTCTTGTTAAGTGCTGCATCTTGACATCAATGTGAATAGAAAAAATGCAGAAATAGATAGTGCACTGGTAAAGGAAAACATGAGCCCTATACGTGAAGGCTTTTACAGTAAATGAATATGTGTCCTGTTTGCTTTTCCAAGAGGATTTGAATTAAGAAACTATTCTATGCACTGTACAGTGATATATAACCCCACCTATGTTTGTCACTGATATTTCCAGTTGGAGTAAACCAGGATTTGTTTCCAGGTATTTCCCCAGCCACTATGGTTTTTTTTTTTTCCCCTGGGCAGTCACAAGGATTTTCACAGCAACAAGGAACTGGTCATAGCTCCTTCATCGCTTTTATTTTTATTCTGATGCCGATCATGGGAAAATCAAACTACAACCTTCTCCCAACCCAAACCACAGACAAACTACAGTCATCTTTCACTGTATTTTTTCAAGGTATTTTGGGATAACATAGCAAAACCAAGAGCCTTAGACTCAACGGAAAGAGAAAAATAGTGTTACTTCACCCCTGACTTGAGGGTTAAAAAAAAACCAACAACCCAACAAAAGCCCCCAAACAAACTAACCACATACCACTTATAAGGAAAGATACTTTCTTGTCAGGCCTGATAAAGGGATCACACACACGAAAGCTTGCACCATTCTGCCAACTATTTTACTCTTAACAAAAGATAGCACCTGTTCCACAAAACCTGCTACACAAACTAGAAAATTTGATTTTCCTAAAATAACACAAGAAGATCCTGCCTATAATAGCTCCTTTCTCTCAAAGGATTCTAAACTAGATGCTCAGAGTCTCAAAACAGGAAACAAATCCCTGTTATACATCAGATTCTTATCTAGCAGATCCCAGAAGTTTTGTGCCTCCCAAAGAGAACGTGATGTCCCATACAGGCACAGTACAGGTAAAGTTTCAGAAGAATTGAATCTCATTAATTTCTGAAGACTCCAATGCACAAAAAGTACAACAAATATGCCTTTTTACAGAGTCTAAATGCCATGCTGAATTTTATATATGATCTACTTTGATTTCTGAAAGAGCAAATACTACAATCTCCTAAACAACATAGACCTAGATTGCATATTAAATGACAAATTCTACAGAACTCAACTGTATTGTTTTGGGTAAGAGGAACCAAATCCTTCAAATAAATAATGGTGGCCTCAAGAATACAGCTCAACCTTACACTTGGACAGAAATAACCAGTATAACAATTTCAGAGTTATATTTCCAATATGAAATAAGAGTCCAAATTAAATTCAAAAATGGGCTTCATGTAACAAGTTTTCATAGCTGAGAGACACAAGCACTGAGACTGAAACAATAACACTTCTACCTAAAAAACATTAAAACAACAGAATCTTCAACAAAAATTATTAGATAACTAGATCATGTGTATTTATATCATTTGTAGTTAAGTCTTATCAAACATCTCAGAGTAGGTAAAGGTGGCTTTCAGTTTTGCTTATATTCCATTCTTCCTGCACTAGATCATGCAAAAGAATGAAGACTCATGCAGAAGAATGAAGACTCAGTCAAACTCACATTTAAAGGGTTACCACAGACTCTCAATTCATGGAGTCTTCCCCTCTAGTGGGGTAAGAGACAACTCACTTATCTTTTATTTACACAAAGGTCTGAAACACACGTTTGGTCAGTGTTCTGATCAAACCTCTATTTTTAGGGTATTAGCACTGACAGCTGCTCAAAATTCCATCACTAATAATTGTCAGTGCTCAAGATGCCCATTTTAATAATTCAAAGAAGAGTTAGGTATTAATGATGAAGTCATAAGTAATTCAGGTGATTTATAGATAGGTGCAAAGATCCCTGCCAGGAATTTTTCCAAACTGGTCCCTGCACTATGTGGCAGATCAGTCATTTATTAAGACTGTCTTAACTTCTTCATAGCAATTTTATTAGCTGTACAGAAGTTAATTAAGAAGTCAATAATCAAGAATACCACATAAAATGGACCATGAAGAACTAAGAAGACACTATAAAGCTCCATAAAATGATGACATTTGACATACGAAAGAGTCTAGATTTACTTCCAATACCAAGCTCCTAAATTAACACGTACATTCAAAACAAAGCATTCATTTACATAAGTGTTTCTTTTTTTGAACAGCAGCTAAACATCTTATCTAAAAAAGGTAAGATCAAGAATTCTTGGAAGCAATAACAAGTTGGTTTTTTTCAGGAACCAGAAGATCCCCAAAGTCGCCATCTCTGCTCAACTGCCTGCAGGACCATAGGAAAGATTTATTACTTGTGTAACATTGTTCAAATCAAGAAAGCTCTCACACCATCACTACTTGTATCTATGACTCCTTATTTCTTATCACGCATTTGTTAGAGAAACTGTCTGGAAAGGTGATTGAGCAATATAGCTCAATGAAGCAAAATAGCTCTTCGTTCTTCCTAGAAACACACCTATAAGATTCAGACACAATGCTCAGATTAGCTGCTTTTCAGTGCATTATTACCAATAAATCTGCTGTATTAACACTTCCATGTCACCAAGTTACATAAGGCCTGCATACCAAGTTCATCGTGCAAACTGCTACCGCCTACAGCAGATGCCGTGGCATGTGATGCTTCTAAGTGGACACTCCCATTTCTCACCAGCAAGGAGGCGCTAGCGCCGGGCACAGCTGCCTGGGAAGGGGGGCAGGACTGCACTCTGACCTGCGAGCAGCACTGCTGGCCTTGCTGACCATCTTGAAGGCTACGAGAAAACACGCATTGGGGACACATTACCAGGAAGAAGTGCAAAAGAGCCAGAAGTGAAGCAAAACAAGGTGTTTCAGTTTAAAGAGGAAATCTTTTTTTTTTTTTTTAAATAGTAGCATTAAGCAGTTAACAGCTAGGATTAAAATAACCCCTACATCCTATCTAACAGAGTATTTAGGCCCTAGTTGAGGCAGTAATCTAGAGACAGTGCTGCTGTCAACTTCTTAGAAGTAGTATTGCTTTCTGAGATCTCCCCAAGTCACCCAAGAAATATATTCCTCTGTGTCTTAACTTGTGGGTGCAAAAGCAAATTACTGCCAGTTAGTTTAACTACAGGCTAACCTGAGGTATCACCTATATTTACTACTGACTATTCCAGTCTTTTCACAACCATTTTTTGCTTATTCAAGTATGACCTGATCAGCTGTTTAGGGCTTTTTTCTTAGTCATATTACCTTTCTTATTAATTTACACTAACTAGAAAACATCTTTAAGCTTTGTTAATAGGCACAGGATAACACAGACCTTGTAAATAACTGAAGTAATACATTTGGATTCAGAATTATTTTGAACAAATTAAGACTCTGTATATAAAGTTATTAATTGGCAAAACTAAAGTTGATTCTGAAGTTATTTTGAAGTTACAGCAAAAGCTTTATTACTCACCAAAACAAAGGTTTTAAAAGTCAACCTGGCTTTCAGAGAAATTTGTACATTTCTCATAGCCATGAGCAGACAATGTTTAAAAATGTTAATTCTCCTCTTCACAGACTTCAATTGCAAAATGAACTTTATAAAACAATTTACAAAAGTTAGATTGTTTTAATAGCTTGTATAATATCAGGTATGACAGTGTCAGAGTACATTATGTTTACAGTTGATATCACACCATCTTTGCAAGAGCACTGGTTTTATTACCCTTCATTTTGTGGATTTAAAGAAGTTACATTAGCTGAGGCACTATCTCAGATTTTGTATTTTAAAGACTGAAGAACAGCTTAAACACTCTCTTTTGAAAAACAATATATATCACCTGTTGGTTTTAGCACTATTTACAGCATGATGCTAGAGTTGGCAAATGAGGCAACTAAAAAAAAAAGATCTTACTAAGAGTTGAAGGGTTATATCTGATGTACTTGCTTTTAACAGTATTTTCTACATCATCTACTTTTCAGTTCTTTTGTTAGAGCATCACTGGAAAACAAAATATGGATATAAGAACAGGTGTTAAGAAAAGCTCATGCAAAATAATGCAGACATGCACACAGCTCAGGAAGAACTGCAACTCATTATTTACTGTGTTCTAACATTTTAACCTAAAATTTAAATTCAATGTTTTGCTGCAGTACATAAGGCTTTCAGTGAGCTGTGCAGCAACAGAAGCCCTAAGGAAGTTCATGGATGTGCCAACTTTCAGTGCCTTCCTAAGCAACACCAAACTAATGCTAAGCAATACTGCTTTGCCATAAACAGCAGGTACACATCTCAAGAGATATGTACACAGCTGCCCGTTGAATAGTTATCCACATCTGTCACAATTAAAAAATCCCATCAAAGGATCCATCTCAACCAACTGCAAAAGAAAAACGGCTTATTCTCTCCCTGATTATTACAACAATAAAATTCTGCTTCATACAGTCAATTACACACATGCATACACCATTGACTACATGGGACACCAATGAACACTTATTTTTGAAGTGCCCAAAACACTACTGACATTTAGACAGGACAAAAGCAGGGGTGGATGGTGTTTTATGGTGCATTTAGGGTTTGTTTTATTAGGTTACTAGGCAAAATAATCTTGTGTCTAATTTAGTATCCAATCAACAGAATTTACTAGACCAGGTTTAACTTGTCTACCGTTGCCAAAGACACGCCTACATAATGCCATTGTCTCTTTTACTAAATATTTCACAGAGGAAGTGAAAAGTAATGGCAATCATGGACAGGAAATTAAAAAAGAAATCAGGTTTAACTCAACAGGTCCTAGGGAACATTCCCCCAACATCCAATTTTATGACAGAGTTAGAAGATTAAAGTTTTGCTGGCAAGGATAAGAAACACATAACATCAGCGCAACTGAAGATTAGTAAATCTAATACCCTTATAAGTTTAATATCTGAAGTCATGGATTAGCAGCATCAGAAACTAGACTGGGGCAGCTCACCAACAGCATACAGTTGTGATGTCAGTACAATTGCAGCAACATTTTGAAAACTTCTAAGTGGTAACTGCCTAAAAATGTCTCTGTCTTTCTTCACATTTGCTCCTTAGGCATGATTTAATTAAATATTTCTTAAGGGTTTCCTCTTTCCAGTAACACAGAATTTACACTAAAATTAAGCTACCCATGTAAAGGAAAGGGTATTTTTAGACTGTTCACCTAGAAATTAGAACATTAATACATTTTATTTCAGATACATTGCACAGTTGACAGCTCAAATGAATTTGTGTCAAACAAATATAAAAGCACTTTGGTGTTTGGTTAGCAATTTAACTAGACTCCAAGTGACAGTCATTTAGCATCATGAAAAGTACTTTGAGTAAATTACCCTCAATAAGTATTCAATTCTGACTATGTTTATATTATAAAGCATTTTTGATAATGTATGTCATTATGTTGGAGAAAGTACAGTAAGCAGTGTTGGGTGGCTTTTAATTTAAAATAGAACAAATTTAGATAATGAAGATGCTTAGAGGAAATGCAAGGCTAGAACATTTAATCTGCTTTTTTACCCTTGAACATCTTGTCTGATTAAAGAGATACTCCCACTTCACAAAGTGAAATCCATGATTCACAAAGTTCACAAAGTTACTTCACAGTCTCTCACTGAAGTCAAGCTTAAGCCATGGGAACCTTATTGACTGCACTAGCGTGTGGAAATAAGGCTGCTGTCAACCACAGTTTAAAACAGACTGTTTTAGTCTATACCTACAAGAAAGAAAACAGTTTTCTAACTAATACACAGTTAAGAAGCTTTCATTAGTCTGCACAGCCTCTTATGCTGCAATACACAAAGCTGCACTACCCTCCTTTACAAAAAAAAAAAAAAAAAAAAGGAAAAACAAACTCAGAGGCACGTGAAAGCAACCAGATAAAGCAAAAGTGATCTGAAAGAAGACAAAGTTTTATCATCCTTCACTATGAAGTAAATCACTAGCTTGAAGTTGAACACCCTACATTCAGCAAGACCAAAAGCCTAACAAAGAAAAATCTAAAATTACATGATTACTACTTCATATTGCACTAGCCACTAAAACCACACCTAACTAGTTTCAGTCCTTGATATGACAGAAGTCAATCCTTCATCTGTTAGATTTTTAGGTACCATTCTTACACTCCCCCTGCCTGAGAAAAATTTGCAAAAGTAGTCCTCAAATATTTTAGTGGTGTGACAAAGATGGCACAATTCCTCTATCACCCTCTATTGTAAGGTATTTCCTTTTTATTTGTTCCGTTTCTACAGGTTTTCCTAGTTGAAAAAATTACATAAATATTCCCAAAACACAAAAACAATTTAGCATACAAAGGAAGATCATTAAGAATATATAAAATATGCAATTACTCCTACATATTTATCATGTAACTAAAGGAAGAATTACTTCAATACTTATAGGGAACTGTTCCTTCTTCTACAGGCCATGCTCTCCTCACCAGATTCTCCAATTCAATAAGCAACCAAGAAATTTAAAGACTTAAAACACATGTTTAAAAACTTATTGTGGCTGCTGTTTCTACTGTTCAGGCTGACTGAACAAACAGAGCTGCTGTATGTAACAAATCACTAGGCTCAGCCTTGTAAACACAGGGGCCAGTAAAGGCTGGGGGACTCCTCAGACACATGTACACAGTACATTTTAAACATTGCTAAGGCATGCAAAGTGCCACACAATTAGATTTCACACTAAGCAATACTGGGCATTCTATTCACTTCAATACTCCTCTTTTGCTGCAAAAGATACAAGATCTTCATAAAAGTTTACCAGTATTTTAGATTTGGAGTCTCTTTTTGAGTATGTATTTAGCTCTTTATACAAGTTCTGTCATTTTGCTTATCTCTCACAATCTACAAAGGTGAAAAGTGATCACAGTACTAGTCCCCAATGCCTACATTATTCAAGAGATGAAAACCAAAATGGGGAGTGCTGATACTATTTTCTTGGGTTTCTCTTCTTGATTGAAAGTAAAAGTTTTCTAAAAGTTTCAGAAGTTTGTTGATTAAAATCACTGAGGCTAAGTTTGTTAGCATTAGTTAATTTTTATATCAATCTGAAAACAGCTATGTTAGAGACTGACTATCCTGACCATTTTTAAAATAGTGCCACATACACATGCACAATTCAACAAGCCCACAGTGACATGCAGTGACAGCTCAAGGAGGTTATGGTGGGGAAGGAAGTAAAAAGTGCTTTTCTGGCAACACTGGTGGGTGTGGGGAAGTGGTCTGCTGCATGCATGCTAAATATGGTGGAACATTTAGATACCCTACCTGAGGGGTGATCCGATGAGCAATGTAGGAGGGGTAGGGTTACTCCCTGCATTGTGCCGGCGTCGTACTGCCTGACGCCTAAATGTGCTGCGTTCACGGCGAAATGTGACAGTCTCCTCGCTGGCTTGTGCTGCTGCATCAAGACAGACTTCAGGTCAAATACGAACCCATCCTAGTCACGTCAACAGCAACTTAAGACTCCTTTCTTCCCTCTGACCCTCCCCAAGTTAACCAACTTGACTCACAACAACACAAGTAGCTTATGTCCTAGCTGTTCAAACAAGCTGCCTTGAGACAGGATCACAACACACAGTTATTAGCAAAGACCTGGGGGTTGGGGGAGTGTTCCTGAATATACAGCTCACGTTTTTTAAACCCCAGATCCAAACAGCTAGGTTGCAAAAGAGGTTGGATATTCCAGATCTTTGCCGTTTATGCATGGAAGGAAGAGATGCCAGATCTCCCCATTTATCTCACTGAACAGATCATTAAGGAGAAGCCTGAAGAACTACCTGGCAAAGTTGTCTACCACTTCTCACCATAATCTTCCCAATTTTTTAACTTCTGCCAAATAGGCAGGGTTGAGATCAACCTCATCACAACTCTTCCAGGGGACACAACGAGTAGCTTTTTTTTCTCATAAGCATCAAGGGATACATGCTGCTCCTTCTGTGCTCATTACAACATAAATTACAGAGGCAGGAGGTTGAGAATAAGTAAGAGAATAACTTATTTTTAAGGACTAATGGTTTTGTTATTTCAGGTCCCCAAACAAAAGGTTTGGTTCAAATTTATAAAGCAACATCGTAAGAAACAGTTTGTATGTACTCAAGGGATTAAAATACTTATCCACATGTTATCCCCCAAAAAACACCTGTGCTCCTTAAGCTCTACAATCTGAACAATTTCAGATTTGGACTGCTTCATGGTGTGTCTACAATCTGAGAAGTCTTCCTCCTGAGCCAAGGAAGCTCCTAGTCAATTTGAATGCAGAGCACTAAAGAGCTCAAATGAATGGGCAGCAGAGAAAATAGGGTTTGGCAGGCAAGTGGAAGAGAAAAAAAAAATTGACATGATGTCAGTGCAAGAAGAAAATCACAATCTTGACAGGGAAGTCACAACTTGGTGGCCAAGAAGCCTGTTACTAGAGTTAGAAAACCAAGAATGTGTCAAACAAAGAAAAAACAAACACCACCTCTCCCCCCTATGAAAAAGACCCAAAAAACCCCACAGAGCAATGGCAGGAATACTACAGGCAGAGCAGCCCATATGCACTTCAGCACACTTCAAGTTACAACACTGCTGCCATTAAACTTTCAACACTTACCAGCAAAGACTCTAATGCTGGTCTACAGGGAACAACAACCTACAGCAACCTACTACTGCTGTGTGCTACTGCCATAGCTCAAGTAATAAAGGCTGAAACAAGAGTTTAATTCACACACAAACCCCAGGTTATCAAATGAATTCTCTGTCTGAAACTTCAATTTATAGCTTGCTTTAAAACAAAAGAAGCTACATAAAGAGATTTACTTTAACACCAACATTCAAGCTACAAGGATTTAATTATCAAAACTATAGATGTTAAAATCAACACTTTCTGTACTTTCAGAAAAAACAGGGGTTTGCTCATTTTCTCCTCATTCCTCCCCAAGTGTTTTTACAATTCTAAGCATCAATAGTTCATACTACCTTTTTAGGGTATTTCAGCAAGAAGTTTCTTGTGTAGTTTAATATACAGCTTTATTTTAATACACTGCCTAATTTCTTTAAGCATTTCTTTGCAGCTCTCACACTTGAAGTACAAAGCAAGTAAACCACACTAAACAAGACAGACTGAATCCTGACACACAAGGTCAAAACCGCCCATTAATTTTGTATTATAATTTATAAAGCTCATTTTTTCTAGGATACACATCAACATAAAAAATTCTTATTTACAACACAGTTTCCACTGATTCTGGTAATCAGACCACAGTTAAGCACCACAAAATAAGGGAACAGTGACTAGTCTTAACTGAAATGTAAATATCTGAATTGCCATTAAGATGGTAAACATCAGCATCGTATCTTAATTACTACTTGTAACTACTTAGTAAAAGCAGCATTCAAGTGCAATTCTTTAAGGTAGCATACTTAACACTGACAGATATCTGTCAGCATTCTGCAACAACTGAAACAGAGATTATGAAAACACGATAGGTCCTCCCTATATAGCTCAAATTTAACACTAAAGCAAGTCTCAAGAACTAAGTGAGGCAGTGTCCAGTGAGAAAGCCAGCTATACAAACACACTTGAAGATAAGAATAAAAGAAAATTTAAAAAACACCTAATATATAATTGGGGATTCAATTCAAAGCTGTAGAGGCAAACAGCTTTAGCATTTTCTAACCTTTTATTATTTCATTTTAGGTTTTACAAGTCAAAGTAGATTTTGGTGTAGCTTTCTACCTGTTTTACCACAAGATTCTTGATTTATCATTTTGAAATTTTGTTCAATGCACATCTTTTATACATATTCTTCCGGAATGTAGGTGGTGCCATTCAGGGTCACTACACAAGTTTACAAGTTCCTTTGAAAAGACTGCAGGGCTGTTCAGACCAACAAGCTCAAGTCTGCTAACATTACACAACACTACAAGAAGCTGCATGTAGAAAACATGACCAAAGAAGTTAAAAAAAAAAGGCTAGCTGAGCAGAAAGGATTAGTATAAAGTGTAGAAAGCTAAACTGCTCAAAGTTTGCTTTTGGGTGAAAAGGAAAACCAGAGGAGCTGTGGTTTGGTTTTGTTTATTGTACTGGCCCCCCGGGTTTGCTCAGTTTTCCCCAAGACTTTTCAGTCAGTTTCTGTTTTTAATATAATTTCACAGAAGACATACAATTTAAAATGTACACATACCATTATGGAAAGCTCTTTATGTTAATTTGTATTATTTGTGTTTCTACTTGCCTTTATTGAGAAGGAGGAGGGCAACTGCTTGTGAGTTCACCAGTAGGAAGACAAAGTTCCTAACTTACCCTCTACCATGATATGAGAGGACTTCTATCACATTTCAACACAAATAAGCTTTAATATTTATGATGTCACATACACTTCTCTAACACTGCTTACAACTTATCCTAGAGTCCAATGTAATATCCAACATCTAGTAATGTACAAAATCTAGATGTAACAGGAAGAGATAACACAGGTAATACTTCTAAAGCTCATGCCTACTTCAATTTAATCAGTAGAGGAAAACAAGTTTTTCAGCTTACAGAATGTTTGTTAAAAGGTGTTCTATGTTGTTTTATTCTATGTTTTTTATTCTGTGCTTCTATGCTGAGTCACTGCACTTAATATCAAGAAATTCGAGCATTTCCTCTGCATGCTGTCATTTGAATATGAGTCCCCAGCACTATCTACTCTCAAGAACACAAAAATCATGTTTGAAGTTCAAGGTGCACAAATTAAAAATATAAACCTACACCCCAGAGATCAATTAAGAAGTGGAGACCTAGTGACAACCTTGTAGCAAACTTAACCCCTCACATGCCTATTTCCAAATATAATACAACTCTTTTCAAAGAAGAAACGATGACACTTGTAACTGTTAATGAATATCTGTTAGCATGCAGTTGCATTAAAATTAACTTGTTTAACACTTCTGACTGGAAACAGTTACAGGCTTAAAATGTCATGAGGATAAAATTTTGTCATCAGAAACTTGGAAAGATGCTTTATATTGAACCTTTTTATGCTTACTTCTGCAGTTTTACTAAGTTTTAAACAGAACCTAAAGACTCACAGTTTTATTCTACAACTGTCCAACTGCTGTATAAGACACCTAGCTGTAAGAAACAAAGTACAAATATTTTCCTTTGAACAGGAACGTTTACATAAGAACAAGCCAAAACATTTGCAACATCTCCCTGCACCTACCTAACGCTGCTTTTAACCAGAATTCAGAAGAGAGAAGCCTAAGCAGCACAACATGAAAAAGCAGAACTGACATAATTTTATTGCATCAATAAGACCATTTTATTTTGCTACAAAAAAATGCTAAACCCAGTGCCTTAGATAAAATTCTGAAATATAGAAAAAAATTTCATAAGAAGATTCGTGGAAAGATGTGGTATGAAACAAATACAAGGGTGAAGTATCCATGTGGAAAACCATAAAGTTCTTAGGACAAAAATTGCAATCATTCTAACTAGAAAGCCAGCAAGAAAAAAAAAACTACCACAGCAGAAAGTCTCCCTCACTCTTCTGAGGAAAAAAAAGGAAAAAAAACCCACAGCTAAAAACCCAGCACCCCTCCCCCATCACTTAAAGCCTAGATGGTTTTGAACATTATTCAGGTTAAGCATGGTTAGAGGTAGGCACAGAACCTGAGTGATGTTTGGACATGCCCTTTCTCACACTATCAAATGAGAAACAGATCTATTTTCAATCACTAATTACTAAGCCTACATGTTCTCAGCAAGAGCTGGAATGAATAGTTTATGGCTCATGTACTCACATAAGCAATGAAATTTGCAAATGCAAGTAAGCAATAAAATTCTTCGAAGACAGAACGTATTTTGCCAAACCCAACAGCTGAAATGCTGTTCTCCTCTATTGCGCACCTATATCTCATTTGTGTTTGAAACCTGAGATGTACTTCACATGCATTTATGGGTTAGCACTACTGTTCTCCTCATGGCTGAGGCATTTATAGTTTATCTTCACATGCCCTACCACTATATTAAAACCACACTTGAAAGATACCCAAGTAGAAAGAAGCAGTCTGTTCAGTCCATATCTTCAGTACGGAGTTGTTAATCACCATGTTATTATGCATCTTAATAAAACCTACAGCTGCAGGGATTACTTACACTTCTCTGATAAAAAAATCAAAATATTGGCTCAGAGTATTATAACTTACTGTGAATATTTAATGAAAAATATCACTAATGACTATTTCTGAAGAACAGAGATGTGTGCAGCAAAGGAGAAACAATGAAGAACAGTGTGGTATCTCCAAGTTACAAACTTCTGCTAGAAAATAGTGCAGAAGAAAACAACACACAATTCGGGAAAGAAAGTAAAGCCCAGGACTTCAATTTTGTGGTTTTGTTTATAAAAAAGAAAAAAAGTAAGTCTGAAGCTAGCCTGAAGATATATTTACAATTATGTCAAAACAGTCACTACAACAACCTGAAAAGCAAAACCCTATCAAGGAAGGAACAAAGCAGGACAATAAAACCATCTGGTTTGAATTCTGAACCAAACATTTTTACAGACCAGCTTGCCAGTAAAATTTTTATACTAAGGCCAAAGATAGAACTAGGAGTCTTACTTATCCTACTTCATTGAACTTCCTACTTGAATGATTCCACTTTTAAAAACACTGGGCTGCTCACATAGACCTCTTGAATATAATGCTGATGTACTTCAGGTCAAAAAATAAAGCTAAAATCCATCTGACCCCCTGCCCAATGCAGACCCTAAATCCCAGAGTTTGGATATCAATACCTAGTATTATATTCATGTAGCAGACAAATGTTCATAATTGACATTAATCTTTATTAAAGTTAGTTCTGACTTTGTGTTTAGATTTATTGTCCTAAAGGAAAAGATGCTGTACATCTTCAAAACACAGTGTTACCAGCATATGTGGCATAGGATGCTAGCACATGATACACAGAAAGTGATGTTTGCATTCCATAGCCTTAACTAAAACCCCAAACATTAATTAGTGGCCAACTTCAATAAATGAATGAGTTTTATCTCACAGATACATTTTGCAGCAATGTGAGCGATTCCATCACAACTGACAGATTTTTGATATTTTATCTAATTCCAAAAATTCCTATTCAACTCCTGTTTGAGATGAATACTTAGCAAATACATGAACAACACAGGTCAACAAAATGGAACCACTCTTCCCAAATCAAGCAAAAGTCATCTAATGAAAGCCTATGTTTTTCCCATATCATCCATATGGGAAAAAACACAGGATTGAGTCTGCACAAAATGTACTAAAATTCTGCCTTACTAGGAAGTGGTTAACAATTAATAGATGCAAGATGCATTTCAAGTGTTATTTCATTGGTAAGTTCCAGAACTGTAGAAATTCTATAGTAGCCTCATATATAATTTCTAACACTGCCGGCATCTTTTAGTGCTTAAAGGTAGCAATCTGACCTTGACTGAGATGACAAGATATTCAACATCAGAGGAAATTCTGTAAAACTCACACACAAAAGCTGTGACAATACAGTAAAATGCTTCTAAGATGAGAGCCCTTTCTACTGCTGATCTGCTTACCTGGGTCCAGTTACAGCACGGTTCTGCTGAACACACAAATAGAGACAGCCAACATACACACAACCTGATCACAGGAACTTTACACATTTTCCAGTTTCTATGATTTCTAAACTCCAGTTTCTGATGCAGGACTGTTTGGTTTAGCAGTTTGAGCATGAACTGGTAGACACACAGAAAACAAGATCAGAAGCCCCATCTTCTGTAATTATATTCATTCTATCTGCAGGAAAATGTAGCAAAAACTAAAGCCATCAGAAGCATGGAACAGCTCTGCAAAACAGGCAAATCAATGACACAGACCATGTGCAACATCAGTATAGAAGGGAAAAGTCATATGTTGCCAGCAGCTGCCATGACCATTGGCTGAGTAACAGAACTGCACTTTTTAATTGCAGGCAGACACATTAACCATGTATGTACAAATACAGACTGAAGAGGTGAACAGGTTTCCATACATCATATGAAACACAAGACTAATCCAAATTCACAAAGCCCTATTTTGCCTGTCTGTAGAGATGTACTGCAGACCTCAAAAGACAGAAAACTGTATGAGCTGTTACTTCAATATTGCTATGCAATGTACAGAAGGAAAAATGCATCACACTACATGCAGTTTTATTTACAAAAGGGTATGCATCTTAAGAACTTAAAGTAAATCAACCTTAAATTGCAGCAAGCTGTAAAACAGAGCAGCAACTTAAAGAGCACATCTTTTACAATTAATATAGAACTGGAGAGAACACTTGACTTTTCAGGCCAGCTCAAGTTTTACAAAACATCACCGTGTTACATACAGCATTATGGTGGTTCTTTAAATGGTTACAAACAGCAATCCAGAAACAGCACACATCTGACAGAAACCAGGCACAGGACAGTGCAAAGAGGGTATTTCCAGAATATCACCATACAGTGGAGCAACTGCAACTAACCCACGACTCATCAATTCACTAGCTACTTCTGGAGTCTGAACAGCTGAACGAGGATAACAACTACCATAAGACGTCTTCCTTTTTTTTTATTATATATCCACCACACACACAATTTCAGAATTTCCAGATGCTGTTTCTCTGCATTTTAATGAATTGCAATTGCTATTCAAATGCACATACTATCTCACAGCAAGTGAGTCATTCACCACTTCCTGGCATAATAATACAGAAATGAAAGTACTAAGTTGTATCTGCAGAAGTGAAATATGTACAAGTTTGTACAACATCCTGCTTAGTAGATTAGTAAAGACCATATCCATTAAGACACACATTTTAGCAGTTACATGAACAAGAATATATATCTAGTCTCTAAAGATTGAAGGATAAAATGAAGTTATAATTATTGATTTAAATAATATCTGAAAAACAGAAACTGAATGCTGACTGGAAAAAAGGAGGTGGTACTAATATCAGTCTTTCAGTTATCCTGTGTGCATCTGTTAATTATTTGTTTCAGAAAGTTACCATAAGCAGTCACAGACATTTAAAAATATTTATATAAAATTATAAAATAATCCTTCAGCAAGAGATTGGACCAGACTACTTCAAAAAATCACACCAAATCAATATCCCCTGATCTTATGAAAATCCAAACCAAATTGATTCTGTAATTCACTTGTAACAAGTAAATAAAATAATTTCTTAATTTTCTCAAAAAAAATGCTGTACATATATACACATGAGATGTATATATATTACACAGGTATGTCTTTAAAAACCTCCCAAAAGATGAATACATCTCAGTAGTAAGAAATACTGGCTATAAAGCACTTTGATTCTAAACAGTTAAAACATTTTCTCTCATTAATATTAGTCATGGGTAAGCCTAAAGAAGAAATCCACAATTAAAGATACAGATGTTACAAAACTTGTAATATAAGCCATAAATTGTGGGGAAAACTATCCAACAAACGCACACAAGAGAAAATCCAGTAAAGAAGGACACTATGAAAGAATTAGATTGATCATGAACAAATAAATGCAATGTAATTGCTGCCTTGCTGCTAGACAAGACTGAGTAAATGTTTAAGCAGTGCTAAAGAAAAATTTGTTCTGCTTTCAAAAAGAAAAAGGGGGAGGGCAGAATGACATTCATTTCTTACAATCATAAAGCAAATACTTCCTTTTCTCTTAGGAAGAACCAATATAAAGCTAGTATTATTAACCATATCATGTCAGCAGATGCAGAGAACTCAATTCCAGATTGCTTCTTAAAGACAGCCTGCAATCCACTGAGAAGTACAGCTTGGATATTTGCCATTTATTAAAAATACTAACAACCAAAATTTTACATAATGGCCATTTGAAAACTGGAAATGGATCAGGCCAGCAAGAATGACAGCAAGCCTTTCCAGCTTAAGCTGCTATAGATTTGTACCTTTAAGATTACTTTGAAATTTCACTCAATGAAATGGCAGGGAAGACAAACTTTTTCAAAAGAGCAATTCAAGTATTTCACGATATTCAGCATCTGTCTTACATTAATTCTTTCAGCCTACTGACAATTAGTAAGCACATACAAAGTACAAAGTCTGACATGTTCTAAAACTTAAGTTATGTTAATCCTCCTTTGCACGTAAAGCGAGAATCTTAATAGCTTTAAGCAGTAACAACACAAAACAGAGTGAAATCAAATTTTGTGCTAAGGAAAGCATACAGTCAAAATGGTAAATGGTAAATACATAAGGGAGACCTTTTATTAGTCACATTACTCTAAGTAGACATGGAGAGTTCTCACTTTAACAAGGCCTTAGGAAGAATGTGTTTAGCTTCTATGGTTAGTACTAGAAGAGTAACCTTGACTGTTTTATTAAAGCTACTGCAAAAATCTGTTACTAGGAATAACAGAAAAAGTTAAAAAACCCAAAAACCAAATCTGCATACATCATTAAAGTGAAGGCGTATAAATAGGTCTGAACTAACTGTAAACCAGTCAAAATTCATCAATAATCAATACACAGCTGAACTTCAGTGTGGCACACTTTCTTTTACTTCCCAGAAATTAATTGCACTTATTTTTATAGCTGTTTTGTTAATATTGGGAGGCACACCACAAAAACAACTCCACAAAACCTCCAAACAAAACCAAAAGAAAACCTCACTATTGGTTACACATCCTATCTCACTGTGAGCTGGAAACCTTTATAAGATTAATCACTATATTTTTTTAGGCAGTCTACATAATAGGAACAGTCAAATTTGCCATAGTTTGTTAAAAATACTTGTCCTGATATAAAATAGAATTTTATGAAGGGTTTGTCCACCTAGATGTAAAGATCTAGATTATCTGGTAGGTATTGACCTTTGAAAATTCCACAAGTCAGACTGAGTTAATTAACATGATAACTCAGTTAATTAATTATACTGTCCTGAAAATGTATTTTAAAGACACTTATCTACCTTGACACAAAAAGTCTTCCAGTTAAGGCAGAAAATATAGTTAACCAAGAAAAGAAACAAACATTATAATAAGCAATAAACAAAAAAGATATTAAGAGTTCCAAATTTTGTTTTAAATGCCACTACTAATCTGTATCAATAACAGCTACTCTGGGTAGCTTATTGTTCACATTACACCAAACAATAGTTAGGGAAAATAAGAGGAGACTACATTCCTCTCCAGCATTGGAAGGTTACTGTGTTCACATAATCAAGACAAAAAAAACCCAAAAAAAGTAAACAAGACTGTCTAGCCAGCAATGGAAAGGCTAAGCAAAAATTAAATCCCTAGGAGAATTCAACTTAGTAACTAGCCCATTGTAAGAATCCACAATTAAAGACAGCATGGTAAGAGTTTGGGATTGGTTTTATTTCTTGACACCACCTCAAGCCATGCCAGAGAGGCTGCAGTCGTTTGTATTACTCAATATAATGGAGCAGGTTTGATTTGATCACAAATAATAGCTTTAAAATACAGCTCTAAATAATGAGGACTGATGGTAACAAACCCCTAACATCTCTACTTATAGATTTTGTAAAACCTGTTTGGGTTCAACACCCATTTCAGTAGATCTTTCAAGATATTGCGAAGGAAACACTTTTTCAGTTTTACTGGGCAAGAGTGAAGAAACAGGGAAGATGCTTAAGTGTAGTTTTAATTTAAGTCATTCATTAACAAAATATGACAAGGTACTTCTGGTAGGTCATTTACTTACCTCCACTTGCTGATTCTTGCTCTTCCCCTTCAGGAAATGTAGCCTGGCTTGGTAAGCTATTCCTAGAACGAGTGACTGACTCTAAGTGTGAAGCCCTTCCCAACAGAGATAGCTCATCTAGCACCTCTCCTTCTTTGGCTTCCAAATCAGATTTTGAAGTGGTTAACTGTTTTATGTTACCTGGTGCCATTAAACTATTTGGGTCATTTAAACAAGCTACAGTACCACTGTCCAGGCTTAACACTCTGGCACGATTCTTGGCACTGTTTGTGCTAGAAGTCCGTCGTGTAGATCTTTTTTTGCTAATTCCTTCAGAGCTAACGTGGGCTTTGTGAGCATTTTCAGAGTCTGCGCCCCCACGGTCTTTAGAAACGTATTTGGTCTTTAAAGCACTGTATTTTCCCTCAGGAGACTGGCATGAATGGGAGGTGGTGCTGGAAGAGCTATCACTGCTGAACTGGTGAGCTGACTGCATGCTTGATGTCCTGCTCAAGTCACTTTGATCACTGGAGTCCTCATCGTGACAAAACACAGCACTGTGAGGTTTAGTACCAGATACACCTCGGAAGGAAACATATTCCCTGTGCCGACTTGAATCAAAACTACTAGCTCGCTTTTTTCCTGTCCTTCTCCGGCTTGACTTGTGGCTAGAGGCTGTTCGATGTATCAAACTAGAAGATTTTGGTCGGACATCTCCTTCTTTTTGTTTTGCACTAGTTTCTTTAGGAGTTCTTGAATCTACTAACACAGCTAGTTTCTCACTCTGCTCATCTCTTTGTTCAGCAGCCTTCCCATGCGGCCTGTCAGCTTGTGTAGTCAATTCATTGGCATGTGGGTTCTTATTGGCCTCTTCTGAAGCAGAGGCACCAAGACCTTTCTGGCTGTGCATCTCATCAGATGCATTAGAACCCTTTACCTCTTGAACACCACCCAGAGGACTCACTTCCACAGCAGTCCTTTGGCTACTAGTCCTTTTGTCAGTAGTAGCACTACTGTCATCCTCTGAGTCGACACCACAGTCTTTTTTCTTACCATCCTTTTCCTCTTCTCTAGGAGACTCCTCCTCGTGCTCTGACAATACACTTTCTATATGCGTTGAGCTAGTATGTTCACTTTTATAGCTACTGATGGTACTGTTGGTGTCACGATCAGTCCCGCTGCAGTAGCTTTCTGTTGAACCACTGCTTCTAGTACTCAGGCTTCTCAGACTGTCCATACTTTTGTCTGCTTTCAATGATTTGCTCTTCCCACTCTTAGTCAATGGTTGAGGGCTGCTACTTTTCAGAATGTCATCTAATTGAAAAACTCCTGAAATGCAGGAGTTCTCACCCAAAGACTCTCGGGATCCAGAAGGGGGTTTGGAAGCTTCTAACTCACTGACAGGATCTAGTCCTCGTTTTTGCTGATAGAGGGGGAAGTCATTTAGTGAAGCATCTGGAAAAGCAACAGCAGAGCTAGAAGTCCTTGGTACACCTCGAGGTCTATGATCCTTCCTATAGGAGTGAGAATGCAGAGTTACCAGCGAAGCTACTTCTGTGTCACATGCACCATTTTTAGACTGGTCCACAAGCTGGTTGTTCGAGAGGCACACTTTGTCACCGCTGTCCCTTGGCAAATCCTGTCCAGAGGACAATGAAGGTTGGATGGAGACAAATGAGTCGTTCGACACCAGACGAAAAAGCTTCCGATCAGTTGCCAAATCTGTTTGAGTACACATTTAAAAACAGTCATCTAGAATGTTCATGTAAGTCGTACAGCTTCCTTTGAAACTGTTTATATCAGACAAAGTAAATGAACTGAAAAATCCAACTGCAAGTACTATGAATTTGTCACATTGCTATTTAAAAATATTTTATAACATTTGGGCAAATCTGACAGGCCTTTTTTTAATAAAAAAAGAAACCATCAATACCAGCTTATCCCTAGCAACTGCTAAGACAAGGCAATTCTGACAAGTTCCCAACTTCCTCTATTGCGGATATGTCTCAGATTTAATATTTTTACATATTCCAATGTTTCTTAATTATGAAAGAGTACCCCACCTTTCTTTTTGGTTCCTACATGCATTAAACAAACTCTAAAGTTATTAAAGAAAACCCAGTAAACCCTATTAAATCTGAAATCACCAAAAACCCAGCAAAAATCACCTTTCCTACTAGATACCGAGTAAGTTCAGTTAGCAAGGATGCAATCACTGTCACACGTCTTTTTGTACTATAATGAAACTCCCTATGAAGTCACTGAGTTTTACTACCTCTACAAAAAAAAAAGGTGCTTTTGCTGTTAAAGCAAATCATGAAGATTTATGGGTAGCTCTTGGTTAAAACAATCATTCCTGTTACCCATCACAAGCAGTCTCCTGTAAAACTACCCATCTGCAGGCAGTACTAAAAGTCAGGCTACTTTCCCTTTTGCTACTGTCACTAGCAGATCTGGAGGCCAAGTTAAGTTTCCACAGTTGTTAAATTCCTGTAGAATATATCTGAATGCATGTAACTTAAAAGACTTCACAGTTACATTACTCAGCTGAAAGTTGCAGAACCCTGCTGCCAATTAGAACAGCATGGCCACCTGTGATGCTCCATTCCAAACACACTTTTTGCACTGAGTCACACAGTAATGACTGAATCATCCATCTAATGGTTCTAATCACCCACTAGTGATTAGACTGGCAAAAATGAAAGGTGGTATTCTCAGAGTTAATTTCCTCCTAATCACCAGCAAAATCAGCAAACAAAGATTTCCCTTTGGTTTTATGCTCTGTTTTGGTCTGACCAGGTCTTTTCCGGAACACGAAGCTAAACAAAAAATTGTTTTGTTTTGTTTCAGAACACAAGCTAACAGCTTCTTTACACACTAGAAAAAAAATTTTAAATTAACCAAGCTCTGATAACTTGCATCTTGGAAGCGGCCTACAGGTCTAAGAACATAGAGCTCTGTATAGGGTTATTTACTTTATAGAAAAGCTCGCCACCATTTAATTTGTCTGTACTCATAAGGAAAGCAAATTAATCTACAATGAAGTCCATTAACCACAGGCCACCTGTAGTCTAAGAGATATTGTCTAAAGAAATCTAAGTTAGCTATCTTTCAGCAGTAAGGTGACAGTAAATATATACTACCGGCTGGAAGATTTCAGAACAAGGAACACACAGTCAAATAAAGTTATAAGCATTCAAATTATGCTTCTCAGAAGCTTAAGTAATTAAGAAAGGAAACAGGGAACTTCAAAACAGACTCCAAGAAAGGGTATCAGTAAACTGCATTAATTTATTTAACATATTAAGCAAAGGGTCTCTGGTAACAAAATACCATGTTTAAATATGGAGAAGAAGAAATTTTACCTTGTTCTTCACTCCCTTCTTTACATAGGCTAGAACTCTGGCCAAGACTCAAACTGATATCATCAGAGGTCTTGGCAGTGTCAGTATCACCTGCAAGTTTTAAGAAAAAAGAGTACTAGTGCTCGAAGTACTAACACATACACCTACATTCTCAACTGTCATGAAAGACTGTTGCTTGTATTTCTGCATCTAGGTAAGTACCAGTAGTTACAAAATTAGAATAACACAAGATTTCTTTTAGATATGAGTATTGTCTACTCTATTTCTATTATCTTCCACAGAACTCAATGGCAATCAAGATTGGGTTTTTTCCCTTCAAAGTGCATCTGCTGGAATATTTCCTTTTGCATGGTTGTCCATAAAAAAAGGAGGGGTTGACTAATAAAATATTTCTAATGGTCAGAAAAGCAAGGAGAAAAACAAAATCAAGGTGACAAAAAATCGCATTCAAATTTTTTTGGTTTTTTTGCCTTATTATTGGCTGGATATATTTACAAGAAAGTACTTATAATATGCAAAATTGTTATCTTTTCATCTTAGAGGAGTTCACAAGGGCTGGAAATTACTTCAGCTAAATGTCCAACAACAAGAAGTAATCAAGTCATTGATATGCAGTACCAGAAGGATAATTGGTTTCACTGAACTCAACACAGTAGAGAGAAGTCTACCCCAACCAACCCTTTGGCTCTGCATTTTATAGGCAAATGGAAAAGCTGTCATTACATGGGAATTAGTTTATGGGCCCCAGATTATTCTCTCCTTATGTTTTGGTCATATCATTTGCATGTCCAAAGAAGACTTCCCCCAACTAGTAAATGCTGTATTTCACTCAAAAAAGAAAAAATGTCAAGACAGAAGGCAGACAGTATTTGGAAACAACACACTAAACAATAGTGATTTGAAGTGCTTCTGCAAGGTAATTTAACTAGCTAAAAATCTCACCTTTGATGGTTGCTGCTGTTCCCAGACGAGATAACCCAGATCCAACCTAGAAACAGGAAATTATGTAAAAAGCTGTACACTTTCAGGAAATAAACAATTTTTATTTCCTATTAGTCCAACACAAGCATTTGCCTATACACCTAGGAGAGGTTTTTAAAGCCACAAAAGCATCCAGCAGCACAGTGCTGTAAAATTCTGACTATGTTTCCACTACAAAGAGATGAAAAGTCATATAATTAAGCATCCAACTACATCACAGCACTATTCAACTCAAAAGCCAGTGTTCATGGAGACTTTACTATGCTGATTTTAAAAAGTTTCAAACCTAGGAATTCTCCTGACATAATGTGGCAACAAAGCACAAGTGCAGTGCTACAGTAATAACTGCTGTCCTAAACCTTAACATTTAATGCCAGGATTCTGGTTGTCTAAAATGCTTAAAGACAACACAATCTTAGTATAAAACTTATCCATCTTAGTATAAAACTCATCAGTTCGCAATAAACACCAAGCTAAATCCAAAAATTGCTCCCATGTGAAAAGATAAATATTTTTCCAGTTAATTTCACATTCAATGGCAAACCAGCAGGCATGGCACCTGCTCATACAAAAAATTTCACCATTTAGGTTTGCAATCTAGCTTTCTAAATATATCCTATAAGCCATTGGAGATTACTCCGCAGAAATGCTAAAGAGAATTTGGTCTTACCTTTAATAACATTTTCAATACAACCTCTCAACTTCAAAGAGCATACAACAATGCAGGTGTCAGATAATTAAATCACTCAGAAATAAAACAGAGGAAGAGCACTCAAAGGCAAAATCTGAACCTATAATACATAAATATGATGGCCATTTGATTGATGGATGTATACTTACTGGGGTGCTGTTTTCCAAAAATGCCTAGTTAAAATTACTCTGGGGAAAAGAGCAAAATTCTACTAGTTATTTTCTGTAAGCACAGCAATTTCAGGTAACCTGAAGATGCGTGCAGATCCTATTCAGCCATAGCACAGAAGAACAATGGCTTTATGTATAATCTGAAAAAGCAGCTAAGAGCTTGTTTAATACATTTGCTTCACATTGTTACACACACTTTTAGTAACTCATTTTGTCATGTTTCAACAGTTTTCCATCAATAATATGTCACTGAATACAAATGCATCATCACAGGAAAGCTATTTCATACAGAAAAACTGAACAGAACTCACATGCTAACTGTTCATGTCCTCTTTTGATGCTCCACATTCAATCACAGAGGACCAGTGTATACTAATTTTCTTAGAAGAAATACATTCTAAACACTATACTTTCTTTCACAGTACCTTGAACTTCTTCACATGCTTTAATATGAATATTAAAATATTAAAACATGCTTTAAAATATGTTTGGAACATATTTTTTTCCAAGACTAGTCAAATAACTAGTCTGGGCATCATGTTTCTATCTTCCTACATGGACTATCACTTCTTATTCCTTTGCATCAGCAAATGCCTTCTCTCTTGAAGGAAAATCTCTTAAGAGTATCTATGCTGCATAGCTGAGCTTGATTCAGATAAAACACCAGCATTAGCATACCACTGCACTTTGCTATCTACTGCTTGCTCAGAGAGCTAATTAGAAGAACATGATATTGCAATCCCAAGCCGAGGACTTCCATGTCATTTGAAGACAGGTTCTGTGTCTTTACCAGGATGCTGCATTGCTCATTATCAACATAACTGTACAGCCTGACCAGTTCATCTACTTGTCCTCATGAAGGGTTGATAAAAACTAGTCACAACCAGCTAAATGTCACAAGCCAAACAGACGGAACAGCACATCCAACACTATGGAATTTGAACACAAACCTGGCAGACATAATACGGAAACAGACTAACTTCCTCAGTGAAATTCAAGGCAACTAGAGCATAATGAAGTTACATTAAAATGTAATAAAGCGACGTTCTTCAGCACTTCCATCTGGCAGGACTCCCTATTTATTGCTTTCTTCACAACCCTGCTGAACAATCAAGGAAGTGAAGATTTTGCAGAGGACATGCAAAAATTAAACAGTTTTAGTCTTTCCATTTTTAGCATGTCTTTCCATGCTTTAGCAAACTAACTTTTTTGAGCCCCAAATCTGACCTATCAGGAAAAATAACCTGCAGAAAGCCATTCACAATTGCAAGAGATAATCAGCAGTGGAAATATTCTAAGATAACACAAGCTTCCTCAAATACAGCATTTAAATTTACAGATTAAGCTCTAAATGGTAGAAGAAACAAAAGTAAGGGAGGAAGACAAAATTAGAACATCAGCATGAAGATACAGCTTGAGCTACCCAAGGGGACAAGGGAATCCCACTACAGTGGGTTCTTAGTACTTAGCTCACCATACTCTGAGCCACTTTGATTTCTTAAATCAGAAGAAAACTAACTAACTGAGGAAAAGGGAATACTTACTGACAGGACAGCAGGTTCCCTTTCAAAATCCAGCCATTCATAATTTAAGTACAAGATGGGTTGAGAGCTACGCTGCTGGGAGAATGCAATGCCTTCCTAATAATGCAGTTACAAAAAGAAAATTGTTTTTAATCTAATATTAATTACCCAAAAAACCCGCAAAAATAACAGGAAGAGGTTATCTACGAACTGCAAAGCCAACAATACTAAAGCAACAACTGTAGTAGCTTTAATTCTTACCTGGTTGTTTGGATCTATCCCAGCATAAGAATTGCGTGAACTACAGCCAACAGGAGGAGTTGCTTCTCGTATGAACTCTGACATCTCAATACCTCCACCAGGGTCACTGAGAGAAACATTAAACAAAAAATCAACACATTATCCTCACCAGTTAAACAAAATTTTGTCTATGTTGAGAGCATATTCAAAACAAATTTTCCCTTCTCAAAAATCAAGGGCTCAAATATATCCCAATATCTTGGATGAACACTGGCTGTTTGACACAGGAAGCTCAGTCTGAGCCAGAGCACTCTATATGCTCTCATAGAAACTGCTGCCCCAAGTCCACTGTCACCAGCCAACACAAACTGTGAAGACTTAGGCCCTATAAGGCATTCCAAAATGCTGACATTTTAAGTTCTCCCTGTCTTTACGTGCACACGTTATTTTTGGATCAGCTGTTCAACCATAACACCCAGAAATTCACCTCTAGAAGAAAATACTACATAGAACTCAGAGCATGGAAAGGACTCCGGGTCCTTTCCTTAGACTGAATCTGGGAGCAAAAGCAAGGATGGCTAATGAAGAAAGCCACATGTGAAAGCTTTTAAACATGCAGAGATATACAGGGCCACAGTATTTCTCCAGGGATGCAAACCACATGTTTCTACTCAAAAATAACTTCCCTTCAGATACTTTACAGCTCCTACCAAGCAGTATTTTGAGGTACAACACATATATCATTGCATCCTAGTGATCTCACCCTTTCAGGATTAATAACTATTGGTTTGAAAGTATTTCCTAGAGCAACACTATCAAATTGTAATTCCACAGAATTCAGCTTGCCAAAGGCAAATATTTTATGAAAAAAAAAGCAAGTTGGATTCATTCATTAGGACAATGGGGTCTGAAGTCAGTTAAGGACTAAAACACAAGGATCCAACCCAGCAATGATTGTTAATTGCAAAGAGGAAGCAGTTGAGGCACTCTTTTTCCTATCCCATCAAAGTTCTCTTCAAGCATCTTGATCCAGGAGACTCCCAAACAGAATTATCTGCAGGGTAATGTGACACTGATCCTCTCTAATTCTTCCCAGGTATGAACAACAGCTTCTCAACAATCAAACTCCAGCATTTTGCTTAAAGTACTCATGCACAATGCTCGTCCATCAGACCAATACACTAAAGACAAAGGTCCTCTGAAGAAGGGAACACAAATGGACAGAAGCACTGCAAGGCTTACTTAATGGACAACTAACTAGTCTTATAGGAAAGTCTTAGACAATAGGAACAAGACTTAATAGGGTGGCCTGTGCAGGGCCAGGAATTGGAATCGATGATCCTGATGGGGTCTCTTTCATCTCAGCATATTCTGTGATTCCAACAGTTTCTGAAATACATGGACATCAATCAAGGATATTGTAAACAAACTGTCTGCACACTAAAGGACCTGACACATGATTCATCCTGCAGCATGACATGTTAAGCTGTTGTCATCCTGGAGAGGTGTACAGGCACAACCTCGGGAATCACTCTAAATAATATAAGAAGCACATGACTCTTCCTACATCAGCGATGACAAAAAAAGGACAGTTTGAAGTTAGGAATAATAATATATATTCCTTCAGTAAAAATAAGTTAACTTAAAAGACAACCAGCCATTAGCTAGCAGAACTATGGTCCAACTCGGGCAAATTAAAAAAAGAAGTGAAAAGCCACATTTTGATACAGCTCAACAATGAGACAGGCATACTCTTGGAGATGGCTGTTTACAGAGCCCTCTCTGACCTAGTATCATCAATTATGCTAAGGCAGGTAAGGAAAATGAATTTTAAAAGAATCAGCACCAGCTTCAGCCAAAGCACTCCTTCTGTAAGCATTTAGAAATACATAAGGACATAACATGAATTTAAAGACTAAACTGAAAAATTCTCACAACGCTTAAGTTCAGCATACATTACAATGTCAACTGAAGATACAATAAAGAATGCCTTTCACAAAAAGATGAAATTCCTTTCCTGTTTGAATAATTCATTGAGAAACACTGCATGTGATTAAAGTACATCTTATGAAGTAGAAAAATAAGTCATTGCAAATAAACTTCCATGCATAGAACCAGTTAGTTAGCCAAAGAAGGCAGCAATTTGGTCTAAAACTGAACCACCAGATATCAGCATAAGCAACAACAAAATCCATCACCGCCACTCTACTCACAGCTCCTATATTCTGTAATAGCACACACAAATGAATTAACTAAAGCTAGTAAAAAACATCAACAAATAAAGTCTGCAGGAAGAAGCAGGAAACAGATTTCTAGGATTGACCACTGTATGCCAAAACACCTGGACTTTTGCAACATCCAGAGTTCTTTAGGAGCTACTTGACACTAGTGCTGTGGCCAGGACTTCCTGATATGAAATTCTACCATCTGTTTCTTACAGTTTGCTGTCTTCATTCCTTAGGCAAGTGCTACACATTACAGTTTGCAAACAAAATAACTGCAGTGAAGTTACAACACAAATCAAGAAGACTGAAAAAATTACAGCCAGCAACAGAGACTGCTGTGAAAGAGGCACTCAAAGATGACATAAAGCAAATTAAAACTACTGTTTCTAATTATTAGTAACTCTGAAGGAAAATTACTATCTGCAGGTATATCCCATCAGCATGTCAGAGACTAACCAAATGCATGAAGAGGCCGTAAGTCTACATGAATTCAAGTTTAAAATCTGACTTAGGCTGATTGACTACAGAAATCTGACATCTGACCAGAACTTCAAGGAGTAATCAGAAATAAGTTTCTTTGATTTCTGGACAAAGCAGAGGAAGAGTTTTATTATCTTTAGAAAATCATTGTCTGTCCTTAATGTCCAATAAAAGAGTAGGGTAACTAGTCAGAAGGCTGCTGTCGAAATACATAAGAACCACGGCATGTACTGCAAATGCTAGATCACAACAGATTCAAGTATTAAGAGAAATTTTCTTCCAAGCTTGAGTCACTAATGATAGTCAAAAATAAAAACTAACTCCAAACTCAAGAACATGTCTGCGAGCCACAGAAAACTGCAAGGAGAATAAATAGCAAAGGCAACAGTCTTTGAGAGAGATCACCTTTTTCAAATTTTATTTGTTCACTTTTAAGTAGACTGTAAGTATTTCAAAGATGCAACATTCTCCAGCTACTAGCTTTACCTGGCAGAAGTAGACTTGAAATTTATGTAGCATCATTATTACAGGTTCTGATGGAGATCAGGAACACCAGCATCACCAGATGAACACTTTATGATCCTTTGAACTATAACAGCCACTGACAAGAAGCTATATTCATATATCCAAAAGAAGATTGACTTAAGTGCTTTAAACTATTTATGTGGGTCCACTGATACCCAACAAAGATCATGCTTGCACTGCTTCTATATTTCTATGAGACCAGGAGCCTGTATCCCCCCCAGTAGCTTTCATGAAACCTCACACAAATATTACTATACTAACACCTGAAGTACAAAAACAGCAACACATATTCCTTTCTCTGAATTAAGACTTTCTTTCAAAAACATTAACTAGAGAATTTCAGCTTCAGAAAGAGGAGAGCAAAAAAATAAACAAGACATTTCTAAAGGAATGGTAAGTTGTTCTTTGCTTAAACATGCCAAAGTTTCATGGAAAGAAACCCTCATCCACAAACCACAATTAACTGAAGATAAATGAGCAGTTCAAGCAAGTCCACAAACAACAGCATATAATTTGTTAGATACCTGAAAGCACTACTTAGATGATAAACATCTTCAGAAAAAAAGAAGTTCTTAGAAGCTAAACAGAATCCTGAACACAACCACTGCTTAATCCTGCAAATAAATATAGTAAGATTTGTATCTAAAGTGCTCTCCATGACTGTATATGTGGCAAGGTAAAAACTCAAGGATGGCTCTGCAAACTATACTATATGCATATTTATTCAGTATCACATGCTGTAGCCTAAGCTATCAAAACTAATTTTCTGATTATGCAAATATTTTAGATAGTATCTCTGCTCAGATCTCCCCTATATCCACCTTGTATTAGGGGAGCAGAGTTTAAAAATCAGAAAATCCTACACACACACATTCTCTTGCCAGACCAGTTTGGGTTTTTATTAGTGTTCCAATTTAACTTACTAAGGAGGTTACAGCTCAATATTAAACACTCATTCTACATCCCATCTACTGGTTTGAACGCTACCCCAGAGTTCTTGTAAGCTTCCAGGCAAAGATTAGTGTATACTGTACATCCCACTTACCAAAAAGTAACTCCGTAATTTCTGCATTGACCTTGTTCCCAGTTCTAGTTAAGAGACCTGAAAGTGGGAACAAGGATCATATAAAAGTTAATGAAACTTTAGTTGGCAAGCAGGACACACAGCATTAAACTAACCTCTACTTCTGAGCTCACAATGCTTATAATGTAGTATCTCGTCCCATGTCAACTGCTCCCTAGACAAAACAGAACTGAAACAACCAGAAGTAATTCACAACACTAGCAGAAATTCCCTTACCAACTCTGAGCCCCTGTTTTGGAAGCAAAAGCTACATAGCAAAAACACCAAACAAAAAGAAAAACCCCACCAAAAACAACTCAGACAAAATGCCTAAAGGTCACACCTAAAACATGCACCACAAAGGTTGCATGAGAAAGAACAGACCACTAGTTTACTTCCTTTAATTTTATTAAGCAGAGTAAGCATTAAGATACAATTAGGGAAGCAGCCTGCCAAAATACCTCAGTACAGTGTTGGTAAGGTATAGGGTGATCTAAACAGAGTCACAATTAATATCAGCAGTTTCACTTGCCAAACACATCATGGAAAACAAGTCAGGTTTATAAAAGATTGATACAAGAAGTTACTGTATATCAGCTTTAGAGGAATCTAAGACATGTTTTTGCCAACAATACCTTAGCTGAGAGAAGACACACAAGAACCTACGACCACGAGGAGCTACCCCATATATAGACGGGAATGTCCTTGTACTTCCAGGCTTATCATTTTAAAGAGCAGCAGTTGAACACTTCCTTTCTTTAAAAGCATCACAATAAACACACTCAAGAGGCTTCTTTCAACCACGTTTCCTTAGTAAGACACACAATCTTTCAAGAGTCAGGACAGCATACAAATCATCTCACTTTCAAAACTACTCATGGCTACTAGTACCGGAAACTCAGAGACAAGAGAAAGGCCATCTCTAAAAGCTAACAATTCAAGGCTGATTTATTTCATGCAGTTTAACTTTTAAGATCGTCTCAATTATCTAAGGCAGGCAGAGGCTTTGATATTAGAGCTCATAACATCCATAGTCTGATCAAACTGGTCTAGCTGGCCTTGTTGATGAATCATCTTTTCTTTCTCCAAATAGTCTGGTCAGAGGAGGAAAACCTCTGGCTTTGTTTTACGATGGCTACAAAGGAGATCTCTGGAAAGGGATCACCTCCTATTGACAGTACTTTAGAATCATTATCGTCATTGCTGAGCACAACAATTCCAGAATTTCCAAATTCACAGGACAGTATTCTCCTTGAAAAGACTGACTGGAGTCAAGCATTGTATCCATCTCCTGGTTTTGCAACACTAAAATTGCAATCCAATCAGACACTCCTCCTGGTGAGGAAAGAATTAGCATGTAGTATGTGGTCTTTGACAGCTAGATTTTTAATACTACATCTACCACTGAAATTAGATTACTTGTACTAATTATGTTCATTAAACATTTAGTGACCTAATCTGCTCACATTTCCCAGGCTATTGCTTCCAGCATGTTCAATACTGCTCTTGAACTCCTTTGGGGAAGGAACTAGGAAATTATTGTGAATGCATGATTTCAAATCTAACACATAAATAAGTCTACTTTTCAAGACCAGACGTAAAACCATCTTTCAGAACTACAGAGGTCTGTATCTATATTCCCTGTGTTTAATCTCAATCACAATTCCAGTTACACAGCTGATGAAGACAGGACCTGTTAGTCATTTGAAGCAGTATGGAAAGTTCAGCAGACAACTTACCTGGGCCCATTGCTGTCTTTCCTCTTTGCTGAAACACTGCTTTGTTCTGTTTTTGCACCTCTGTCCATATGCTCACTGGCATTCCTCTCCACAATTTCTCCCTCATCCAGTGCCCTGTGCAAACGGTAATTCACCATCTTCAAAACGATAAAGAGAGCTGCTATCACTGGGCAATAGACAGCTACTATCATCATGGAAGAAGGAAGAGCCTTTCAAAAAAAGAACAAGAAAACATTAATGAACACAAGGTTGGATATCCATAAGAACATCCCTAGATTTTAACTGTTTATTTCATGGAGAAAATATGGTAATTCTGAAAGTTATACCACCTACAGCCAGTCTTCATGTGAAAAATGTTAAAAGTTTAGCAACACACAAGAAAGAAACCGTTGCACTACCAAAGATACTAAATCACCACAGCATTGTACTAAATAAACTTGTTTGACTGAAGCTTGAGAACCAAGCTCAACTCTCACTCGCTCCTTCTATGCTTTTGCAATGCAAGACCCAGGCTAGGAAATTTAGAGCTAGCAGGTGTGAGATAAATATTTTTAATTGCTATGAGTAGAAAAAAAGGGGAAGATTTTAAGCACATAAAAAACCAACAAAGCATGAGGTGAGATCTTATTTCAGGGCTAGTACACAGCATCAAGTTCATTTCAGAAAAACTTGATGCCCATTTGACAGCATGGCTGTACAGGAGAAAACCTGCTTAGATACCAAACATTGGTGTTTTGACTTCACTCATCAGCTTCCAACAGCTACTGCTGCATGACAAGACACTGATCAGTCACAAAAGCCAAACTGTTTCCTACTTGCATACATAAAGAGGTTGCTCACATGTGTGACTCACACACTGCACAGCAGAACCCAACTTGCAAGACCACAGGCAGCAAAGATTTGTGCTAGATCACTGTACGCCCATGGAAAGGTAGCCAACACATGTTCTGAAAAAAATTTTTCATCTGTATGAAAGGCGGCCAGAAGCCACACTAAAAAAACCCCTCAGTCCTGAATGCAACATTTGAAATTCCACTCTAAGTTAAGAGTGGAATGCATGCAGCTCTTGCAGAGGTAAATAAGGCTTTCATAAATCAATCACTTCAGCAATAGGTATTGACAAAGTCCAGCCTGACAGATATTGAGGAGAAGTGTTCGAAGTACTGGTTAAACTTCAGGTTTCACTTCAATGCATTCCTCCTTCTAAAACACGCTTTATTTGTGTTCTTAAATTTTGCCATTTCCTGAGGCAGTGATTAAACAAAATGAGATATTAAGTCTCAGTATGCATCCAAAAATTGACCATTTCCTTTAAAAAAGCAACAAAAGTTTAGGTTGTGTATTTCACTGCACCACTATCCTCTACCCTGCTCACAGTGTAGTTTGAGATATACCTCCAAAATATGAAAATACACACAGACATATGACAATCAGAATTAAACATCAGATATCCAGCTTGAACATTAATGTACTAAATGAGTAGAACAAATGAGCTGTCTTTTTAGACCTCACAGCTGAAGGACAATTCCAGCTCATTTTCGTATCTCCCTAGAGAGACCATGGGAAGAGAAGAGTCATCATTGATAAAAAAGCCCCAGGAACATCTTGCAGAGTCAAAACAATGCTCAGAGTAGAAGACAGCAATGCCTCCCTAACCAGTGCATTGAAACACTTTGAGCCATCTAAAATTGACTGGCTGACAACATAGTGTAACATTATGCAAGGTAACAATCTCCTACCTAAAACTACTGCCCTGAATCCCAGAAGGATTTTAAGTAGCATAACTTAACCACAGTAGTCAGCCAAACAATTTTAAAGGACTCAGCTTGGTCATATGTGCTAAATAGAGAGGCCTCCTTTTCCTTTTCTCTACTCATTTCCCCTTCTGACTCTTCAAGATGTCCCTGGAACTTTGATAACCATGATGACTCTTTGTAACCTAGCAAGGTATTGCTCCAAAACAAGTCGAGTCTGACAACCATCATTAACACCTGCCTTTTCCTCCAAAGCAAGTTAAGTCAACACTGAATACAACATTTGAAGTAGGCCAGGCCAATCAAGCTGAAGTTGGCTAAGTTTCAGTTTGTATGCTGAGCTGAACATCACCATGATGAACAGAGATTCACTCACCAAGCACCAGCTAAGGAGGAGAAAGAGGAAACCAAGCTACTTAAAACCAGCATCAATAAGCAAACAGGATCCACAATGATATGGCATCCCTACAACCCCTGAAGCCATGCTAGAATGGTTTCCTCAAGAATGAGGTGCTTCCACTTCCAAAAACTTCACAGTCTGTTTCCTGCAGGCAAAGGCCAGCCTGTTAACTTTGGGAAAATGCATCAACTTCCTGTACCTGCTAGGCAGTCTGCTACCCCATGACACACAGCTTCAACTTTCCTCTCCTCTATAATACCCAGTGCTCAAGAGGCATTACCAGAAGAGCCAGACTAAGGCTAGATAACAAAAGCTAGAGTTACTCCATAAAAGATGTGCCCCTACTTTTCTGTCTAGAGAGCTCATCAATTTCTCCCCTCTACTCCTTCAGTGAGGTCACAGTATATCCAGTTTATCTTGCAAATTCTACACTTCCAGTTTTTCAAAGGAAAGGTTTAAGAACAAGCACCAAAAAAAGGCAAAACACCTCATGTAACTTACAGCAAACCTAACAGGGAATTCAAACTTTTTCCTCACATCCAGTTTTCACAGGATTGCAGAAAAATTTTTAAAAAGCTACGGTAACTGATTACCTTTCCTTCTTCTTATTTGTAGTAAGTCCTCATCTCAGCATAGGGTATATATTCTGAGAACAGAAGGCATTTTAGCTAGCTTAGTCTGCCATATGAACACACTTGACATCAAGCATCATGCTGTGGTGCAGCACCGCCACCCATGGAAGCAGCAACTTGTCTGCAGCACAGCCTCAAGGGGAAATTTACTGCAGCCTAAGCTACACCACTTGCAACTGCTGTTTTCTAAGCCAAACTTAGAAGCATTCAACATAAATGTGGGGTCTTCTCTCCACAAAACAAAGCAAGTTAAGGGGAGATTTCCATTTCCAACTGTGCTCAGCATTTTATCACATGTGAGGAGAGATGTGTTTCTCACCAGCATCCCATGTGATGCCACCTTCAAGACTGGAATACAAATCTAAGTCATAGAAATTTCCCACTAGATTACATCTTAAAATCAAAATAATTTCAAATACTAAAGCATTTTACTTGAGCCCAGCACACCAAAACCCTCAGGCCAGAGTTGTTACTAGACACCAGTTGGTCACAAGGCTACAGTTGCAACAATATTTCAGAGAACATCCATTTTTACTGCACATTTCTATTCACTTGCATTAGCACCGAAAGAACACATACTCCACAGCAGTCATCACAACAGAAGCTCTTGCACAATACAAAGAGCTACACAGAACCATATAAAAACTGTGTGCTTTTAATTATGTTCTGTTGAAAACTTCAATTATCTAATGACTGAACAAAGCCAACTATTAGATAAGCTCCTACCCAAAATTATTTCTCTGAGTCTTAAAGGGAAGCTAAGCAGTTCTCTCAAATATGGGGGGCAGAGGGAAGGACACTGATTTTCTACCACCTTTCCGACAAGTTACTTTCCAAATTTAGATCTTTCAAGCAAACTTAACAAATTCAAGATATTCATATGGACAAAAGTTAAGATACAGGAAAGCACAATTAAGGAGGACTATGTCATCTGAAACCTCCTGGCTCTTAAATTAGCTCACACAATCACAACACAACTTTTCTAAAACAGTAGGTAAAAAAAGGTTTAAGCACTCCTAGATTCCAATGGTCAAAATAGAAAAGAAGCCTCCCACCATCAGTTCCAGCACTAAAATATTTCCATTCAAACTAGAGAAGGTCACTTATCTCAAATGAATGTTTCCAGCACATATGTGCCAGGAACCAGAGGAAACTTCATTGACTACAGGCTGTACAACATCCTTACGAAGAAACTAACACTATATGGGTCCTACCTAATCTGATTACCTAGCTTTAGCTAGGCCCCACAGATGTAACAAAAATTCCAGGTTATCTTAAAAAAAAAATGCATTACTATGAGTGTTTTTAACAGTGATTTTGAAGCTAAGTCTTCAAAATCAAACCAGATTACAGATCCCTACATAAAGGTGTTATCACATAAACATTAATAAGTCACTCATCTAGTAAAAAGAGTTAAAACTACAAGTATTTTGAACCCAGTATTTTATAGAAACAGTTTTACTGGAAAAGAGGACAAATCAGGAAACAACAGACATAGTTTAGTCCTTAATACTTTTTTATGGACAGAGTCCTTAAGAACTGCCAATATCCAGAAGTTCAGTCACAAGTTATCTAGTTTTTGACCAAAACCTCAAAGAATACTATTGAAACTTGAGTAGCAAGAGACTGCAAGTGTCTTAGAACAATATGGCATATCAGGAACTGCTTTGATAAATTGAATTTCAATTATTTAACATCTTAGTTTAAGAAACAGGACATATTTCAACAACTTCAGTGGAAAAAACTTCCACGTGAAGCTACATTTATATGACCTACTTCTATAACTATGTACACAAGTCAGGAAATTAAGTGAACTGTTGACTAAACAAGCTCGACTTTGACAGACAAGTTCTGTAGGTACATGCGAGCCCATCACCCCAAGCAAGGTACAGTCCTGGCTCCTCTTCAGTCACTGGCAAAATTCCACAAGTGGCAGAGCCAAGACTTCACCCCCTGATGCACACGTGGTGGGGCTGAAGCAGCATTCCGACCAGGGGAAGTGCTTTGGCAGCCTCCTCTCTTTCCCCTCCCCCCTGCAACCCTGATGCATCACATTGGCCTCTGCATTCAGGGTATTTTTTTTCAACTCTACCACTAGATTTTACAAAGTGATTGGACAGCTTCCCCATATAGAAAGCACATTTTCTTCTCCCAGTTTCAGCTTTGCATTAGAGTAAGCAGGGATCAGCTCTTACAATAGAAAGGCACATCAACAAGCACAGTTGAGTCTCTTACTGAATACAAGTACACAAACAGGATAGACTTAACTAGTCTAGAAAGCAGAATTTTTGTATGTGTACTGCCAAGCCACAAATGCAAGAACACAGATTCAAGGTGCTTCCCTAAAGCAGGCATATCTTACTCTAGACCCCAGATCCTTCATTATTTACATATTTATTTTGCCCCATTTCCAACAGGCACAGTTTAACTGTATACACAAGAAAAAGTATCCAGATTGGCAAAATAGGTACATTTAGGTATACACGGTACAGGGTACAACACTCACTTGCACGTGCTAAAGCTCAGAAGGCAGATGAGGGACCAAGGAAAAAAGGTTCTAATGTTAGGCTTTTTAAAGTAGGTTTGTACCACACATTAAATCCATCAACCCTAACAGTACAGGCATACACATACAAAGGAACACAGTTTAGGGAATTAGTTCCTGACCACAATCATTACCAGATTCCATTCTGAAAATACCAGAGCAACAAAACAAATGCACAGAAAAAAAAAAAAAAAAAAAAAAAAGAGCAATGTTGGATGCACTAAACCAAGTCTTAGAGCAGTAAGTGCACCTAAATTCCCATATCCTAGTGCATGTTATTCCTGCTGGAGGTTAAATAACATTTGGAGGGGAAAGTGATTGGCCTACTGTTAAATGCATTGAAAGGCAACTACAAGCAAAATTCTTAGGAGATACTTTTGTATTTTGTCTTTGTTGCTACAAACAACTTGGAAATAACTACAGTTATTGCTGATCCAATCATAAAAGCAATGCTATGATCTTGTAATTCTTTACATGGGGAAGTTTTATAAGTAATATAAAACCTATCAGCCGTCTTTCTATATACCTTGATTTTTTAAACACACAGGGTTGTCTGCCAGCAACAAGTCACTTGAAGCTAGTTTAGAAACTCCCTCCTACACACCAGTGAGCCAAGCTCAGAATTCAGATTACAATTACCTAAGACTTTTTAAGCAAGTTCTGCTTATTTATGTATGTCCTACAGCAATGCAACACTTACAGCTTTTTATTCTGAAAAAGAGCTTACGAGATGCTAAAGGGCTAAGATGACCAACACAGTTCTGCCTGTTTAGTTTATGTCTAGACAACACTTAAACTGTAGAGGGTGGAAAGAGGGAAAACGGCCAAATATGATTCAATCTCCTTTAACTTGTGACTAATCTCCCTACTTATTCTCAGGGAAGTTGGCACTTGTTGCATCTTTAACTTGTCCAGAGCTATGAAGCAAGAGAATTTCTCTGACCTCAACAAAACTCAAAGCAGCTTGCTGCTGTCTTTTCCCTTTATACAGGGAAACTTGTTTAAGCAACACTGAAGTTTACCCCATTCTATGGGTAACTGAAGCCTACCTACTGCTTTAAGAGCAGCAGGAGACTCAAATGCTGGCCCAGATTTCACATTTGTCAATTTATTAAAAAAATTGTAAAGCTGTATTTGAAACCAAAAGGTGTCTCCTCTTCCCATATTGTGCAGAACTTTCAATAGATACAGATGCATAGTTCCCATACAAAGTATCTGCTTAGTTAAAAGTTTTATCTAGCTGTTCTCATGCAACTTCAATTTTAAATGTAATTTGTCTCAGCCTTTAGTTTCCCTGCCAGCAGCCCAGAAGTTTTCAAACAAAAAGCGTTAGAGCTGCTTTTTCAAGACACTGTAATATGAATTAAAAACCATAAAGTTGTAACCTCCTTTTCCACACTAGCTATTTCTTAGTATGAAGTGTCTCATACTGCAACCTTACAAATTGCTTTTATACAAAGCAAATGCCTGACCTCAGAGCTCTCAATTTCTGCAACTTCACTTGCGTATGATTTTATCTCCAACATTTCATTCACTAACTACATTTTCACAAGGCAGCATCTACTTTAGGTTGTCACAGCATCTGGCAATCTTGCAAATGATGTTCTACCTCATATGCACAAAACTGGTCAACAAACGCATATGATCACACTGTTCTATTGAAAAACCCAAAGTAAACTATTAGCATTTCATGAGTTAAACACAGCTTACACAGGGAAAAAACTACTGGCCAACAGGAAACCGCCCCCTTTTCTTGTATCTGATCACACCTCTCCTCTATGTGCTCCCAAGTCCAAATGTCAGGAAAGTTTCTAGGTTTAAAGGTTAGTATTTTAACAGCTTTGACTGAAGTGTCAGTTACAAAGATAAATAGGACAGGAATTCTCACAAACCAAGCACAGTGAAATCTGGACACAAACAAAAAAGCCAGACGAACTTCTTGTCGATAGCACACAACCCAGATACATTGCCAGCCAACACACCGCATCACAGCCAAATAAAACTTTTATGTTATGGAACCACATGCCCCCACCAGACTCAAAAGTCAGAAACTGACACTGCTGCCAGCCAGAAACTGGCTAAATCTGACAGTTCCTGTAGAAGCTGCTTTTTACTGACCTACCAGGAGATCGGCAGCGGAAGCTGCCAGAGGTATTTCCAATTTTGAACGAAAGTAAACAGAAGGACGAAGGCAAAGTGCCAGCGCCTATAGCCCCGCCGCGCCCACCCCCAGGTTCCCAGGAAGGGGCCGCCGCTCCCGAGCCGCCGCAGCCCCGACGGCGGGGCCGGGCCCGCTCCCAGCGCAGGGCCCGGGGCCGCTCCCGGGGCCGCGCCGCGGGCAGGGGGCGCGCGCGCGGCGGCCCCTCCCGGCCCTCCCCCCCACTCCGGGCCCCGCCAGGGCCGGCCGAGCCGCGGCACAGGCCGGGGCTGCGCTCACCATGTACAGGGTGAAGGGGAAGCCGAGCAGGAAGAGCCACAGGTAGAGGTGCAGCGCGTTGACCCCCGCGCCCTGGTGCGGGTCCTGGTACCAGCCGCCGCTCAGCGCCGCCCACACGCCCTGGCGCAGGATCTGCAGCACCTGGGAGCCCATGGCGGCCCCGCTCCGCCGCGCCGGCCCCGCTCTATCCGCCCTGCGAGCCCGGGCAGAGCCGCGCACCGCCCGCGCTCCGCGACAGCCGCAACCGCCGCCGCCGCCGCCCCAGCAACGCCGCCGCCATCTTATGTCCGGGCCCGGGCCGCCCGCCCGCCCCCGCGCCGCCGACGGACCGGCGGCCCTTGCGGCAGGGGACGCGCGCCGCCGCCGCCGCCGGGGGGCAGCGCTGCGCCTGCGCGCGGCTTGCCCGCAGCCCCGCCCCCGCTGCCCGGCACGGCCCACGCAGCGCCCCCTGGCGGCCCGGCTCGGCCCCGCGCGTAGGCCCCGCCCCCGGCGGCCCTCGGGGCTCCCGCCTCGTGCGAGTGCTGTGGGACGTGGGGACGCGACCCTCGGAAAAGGCTCCTTCAGTTGGGTTAGAAAACACTCCGATATCATCGAGTCCAAGCTATGACCAAACACTACCGTATCAACCACACCGTGGCACTATCACATCCCATCCTTCCTTGAAGGCCTCCAGGCGTGGTGACTCTTACCACCATTCTGGGCGCCCCATTCCAATGCCTAATCGCCCTTTCTGTGAAGAAACTCTTCCTGATGCCCACCCTGTACCTAAGTGCAGAAGCACTTCAGCTGGGCTATGACACTGCCTCTGACTCAGGCACGCCATCTCTGGGCTACCCTCTAAGGAGCCTGGTCCAAGGTCCTTTCCCCTTCAAAGCTCCTTCCTTCCCTTCTCCTGGAGCCTGATTCCCAGCAAAGTGCTGCATCCCCTCCTTGCAGCAGAGCAGGAAAAAATTTCTCCAGCATACACTTTTAAGGCTCCAAACCTACAGCAAGATAGCCTCACCATTTCTTGAGCTGCCCCCGCCCCTCATTTACTCTCAAATATATAATGCCACCAAACCCCTGGCATGTCTGTCCCCATCCTACAACAGGATTTGTTGTAGGTTGCAACACCTGAAAAAACAGAAATATTAGGTTTTACAGAGAGAAAACAACACAGCAGGCTACAGGTGCACCCCGAATCTCTCATGTATTTAAATTTTGATATCCACCTATTTTTATAGAACATCAGTTCTCATCAAGTGCTGGCTTTTCAAGCTTTCCCCTAAGACATGCACATCCCAAAAGTTACATGTTAATTAGAAAGGGACAGATTAGGGAAGGCGTTCAGACAGTGCTCTCAAGAAGGGACAAGAAGAGTCCTCTTCCTACAAATGCTATGGGCTCCAAAAATTATGAGGGGACTGGACCATCTCACAAAGAAATACTGAGGTAACTGGGCCTGTTCAGCCTCCAGAAGAGATGATTGAGAGGGGATTTCATCATTGTCCATAGGTGCTGAAGGGAGAGTGTCAGAGAAAAGAGCCAGGCTCCTCTCTGAGGTGTCAAGCAATAGGACAAAGAAGCAACAGGCAGCAATGCACAGGAAGTTCCAGTGGAACATGAGGAAGAACTTCTTGACTGTACAGGTCACCACACACTGGAACATGTTGTCCAGAGAGGTTGCAGAGTCTCCCTGATAGGTGATATTCAAGATATGTCTGGATGCAATCCTCTGCCACATGCTCTAGGAGGTCCCTGATCGAGCAGGGAGGTTGGACCAGATGACCCACTATGAGGGTCTCTCCCAGCCTGACCCATTCTGTGACTCTACTGCAGAAAAACTGCAGGAGTGAAATAACCCGAGCACTCAGCTGTGACTCATGGTGATCATGCATTTGGGCTGGTATTTTCAAGAGGCTGCATTAATTCCTCAGTCTCCACTGACAGTTAGTGAGCCAATGGCAGCATTTGGCTATTCTTGGAAAACCAGAAGACAGAAGTTACTGACTCAAAGCAAATGTATTTCATCTATTTTTTGTTTCCCCAGTGAGAAAGTAGAGAGAAGGGATGGACACAAAGCCTCAAACACAATGGCTTTCTCCCCAGTATGAAATAATAAACCTTTTAGGATAGTGCATTTTCAAATACAAATCTGGGAGCAGTTTGTTACAAAAGAGCATTTTTTCACTCTGTCAGACAGGATTGAGATATTAAAGGAAATAAAGATGGGGGAAGGGAAAAACCAACAGTGAAAAACTACAGAGGATTATCATGGATGAAGAGGGGGGGATTCCCTTTATCCTTTTGCATTAAAGCCAAGCATGACAAGCCTCACAAGTTATAGTACGCTCAGAAAAAAATAGAACTGTTTCATCTGCAATATTTGCCAAAATACCATTTAAAAGCTAAAATTATAAATACAGTTGATAAAAGATGTACTTGTTAGATTGTGTTATCCATACATATACTTTGATACTGTGATGATCAGGATTATGAAGTGTTAGTTCTTTCAGCAGCTGTTGTATCAATGTTACATAAAAGCTGTTCACCTTCACAAAGGGAGGCAAGAGGGATAACATTCATCAATAACATGTCTGAAGGCTACAGTAAATGCTTTAGAAACCTTTATGCTCCTGTTTAGGAGCCTTTGATTAAGTCTAGACAGATTAGCATCAGCATCCTAGTAATGATTCATATTAAACAGTGCCCCTGTGTAAGAGGCAGAATCCTGAGGAAGCTTCCAGCTGTTTCCCCAGCCCCACTAGAAGTTGTTGGACCATTGGGCCAGCCATGGTGTTATAAAGGCTTGGGGGACATTGCATGGCAGGGGGAGGGAGGGGCACAGGGGTGGAGAAGTTAAAAGCAAAAAATAAACAGAGGAAACAAAATATAATTAATACATATATATATATTTACATCAAATGCAAGTAAAATTATGGACTCAACCCTGATCCAAAACAGCATAACCTATGTTCAAATGCACGTCATTGTGGGAGAATCTGGTCTGCAACCAGTAAAATAGGAAGAGATTATCACATATTTGAGAGGGCAATTGAGATTTCATTGGTTTAGCTATTTAAATACAGGCAGACTAAAAACGTTAGGACACAAGGAGGGGGAAATCATATTTTTTAATCCATCCATGCCCAAAGGTTGAATTGATAACAAGTCCAGTTGTAGGCACTATTAACAAAGCAAAAAAAAAATAAATTATTAGTTTTCATGGGGAAACAAACAATCAAAATCTAGATAGAAAGTAATAGCAGTAGATTCAATCTGTGCATGCCAACGAATAAGGAGCTAATTGTCTCCACCGCACTTTAGCCTTATGGCTTTTCTTCAGGATGGGTACAGGAAAAATAGCTTGCTCTAGAAAAAACAGAGAGCAGGCATTAAATCAAGTGATTGGAGACCAACCAATGCATGCTATTGCAAGAAGAGGAAGTTATCCAAAACAGTAATAAAACACTGAAACTTGTCACAAAAATGCTTCAACACATTGCTGTTTCTAAGAATAATATTATGCCGTGCTTTGCACCATTAGAAGTACATTAATCTCTCATCTTCTCATTCAGGGGAATGAGGTTCTACACTTTCCCTCCAGACATCTTTCACAGGATACCCAAAGTTATCATTTTCAAATTAATTATCAAGAGAATTGCTAAGTTTTATGAGAACATAACTTATAATTATGACAAGAGGTGAAACAGAAAATTTAAAAGAATATTTTGCCTAAATTGGACAAAACTTATTAGTGTCCAAGAAAAAAAGCTTATGACTTGGAAATTTTTGTTACAGTAAATCATCACTGTATGATACCAATCTGTGAACAGCTAATAACATAGTCAGAAGAAAACAAGAAAAGCACCAATTTACTCTCTTTATAGATCTAAGGGCTAGCACTTTTCTCTGTGCTGGATAAAATATTTATTCTCAGGTGAAGATTGACAAATGAAGCCTTGGTGGCTCACTACCAACTTTTATACATGTCATCCTATTGATTCTTGACTTAGGACCTGTAATGAGGCATCAGCATTTCAACCCCAATTTTTGCATCCTGCTGACAAAGACTACTCTACATGAATTGTATACAGTATCCAAAGCAACAACTTTGGCTCAAAAAGATGCAAACCAAAACAAAACAAAAAAATGACAAGAAAAAGACAGAAGCCAATTTTGTATATAATTGATTAGGCTAGAGGAAAAGTGCACCTACTTTTTGCTTTTCTGAAGAAAAAGTACTAAAATGCATACTTGCTACTAAAGCATTAAGCCTTTGGGTAATTTAATGTCTTCACATTTTTTCCCTACCATTCCCTATAATTTCAACAAAGTTAGGAAATGTTTTAGCTGAATTTGAAACACTGCCATAAAGAACAGTGATGTGTTTTATTCTCTGATCTTCTATGAGAATTAAGAAGCAAACTTATTTTCAAGGGTGACAGAAAGCAGAAAGTCATTCTACAATAATATTTGCTAACCTAGCCTCACTGTAAAATGGCTAATTTTCTTATAAAAACTATCAGGAAGTTGTTCTAGATTAACTTTTAATTACAGTAAAGTGGTTTGTAGCAACTACAGGACTCAACATGTTGCCACAATACCAGCAGCTGATGGCAGTCTGACTACTATTTGCACAGGTTTTAAACAAAGTTCTAAGCATGAACCAGATCCTCTCACAGACCGCATTTCTAGAAGTCACACCAGAAATTTGCACTTTAATGGAATTCTATGAAATTACTTCACAAAACCTGGTCCTATATATTACCCTGACTCCCAACTAGAACACAACTTTTAGAAACAACATGAAAAATATGCCTATCCTTTAATGTTTTAATACAGACCAGAAAGGGATTTACTAGCAGGAAGATCCCATAGTAGGAGACATCCTCTCCAAACTGTGCCAGCAGACTTATCACATCCAACAGCCTCAGCTATATATCAGGCTAGTCTCCACACCCACCTTTATTGCAGAGAGCCACACCACCAATCACATTCTCAGATCCACCTGTGCTTTCAGGCTACACCCTTCCCAGCAGGGTGTAGGAAAGGCCAAACTCTTCCCTCTCAGTGTGGGAGGACATTGTTCTTACTATCACAGTAGAAGAAAGGGGAAAAAAGGTTTAGGTTTGGTTTGGGGTTTTTGTTTTTTCATTTTTTTTTTTTAAGTTATCACTATGACTAATGCAACTCTTCATATTACCTCGCAGTGCTACTGAGGAGGAGATACTGGTGCTGCTGTGTGGAGGATGCTAATTACTCATCTGCAGACAGCTGAACTGTGGAGTCTGCAGTCCCACTAATCCTGCCCTTGCAGTTTATTCTCAGCTGCCTGCTGCACCTTTTGAGGATGTAAGCTCTCTTTGTACACTGTCTGAGCCCTTTGGCTTTCTCAAGACAAATTAAGAACACCAAAGCGAGAGTCTTTCCGAATAAGAGCACTTACATAAGTTTCTTATTATCAGGGAGTGCTGAAAGGGGAAAACTGTTTAAAATAGATCCACACAGACAAAGAAATCCCGTGACAGCTACTAAAAACAAATTCTAACCAATGTGTTGATATCAGCTTTCTGTAAGTTGCCACTCAAACAATAGTATCTTCAATTCCATTCCTTTTATTTAGTGCTAGAATTCGTATTTATGCATCTTTCTGCTCCACACTTTTAACAGCTATGTAGGCCACAGTTTCCCTATCCTAACTTCTTGTTTCAACCAACTTCTTGGTTGAAAAATCAATCAGAATGGCTTAATAGTTCCATTGCTGGAGAAAGAGTGGAGTTTTAACATGGATTTTCCTCCTAAAAATAGCTCTGTCAGTGCTTCTTACAAGAAAATTGTAAGGCCATCATGGACTTTTACATTGAAGGACCTAATTGTGTGAATGTGTCCATACAGAAACCACGAGAAGTATCATCAATGTCCTACTGACCGTGAGGTCTCTCTGAAAAAGAAGAATTTGCTAGCATTGCTGGTACATGAATTGCCTAAAAATGCCATGGAGATGAAACATAATAAACAAGGCTAAAATTAGAATATCCAAACACTCAGCTGACAGTATTTTAGCAGCATTTATACCACATTCTTTAAAGTACAGCAGAGTGGTGCCTCACTCTAAGAGATTTCTACCAAACAATGATTCATGATGTCACTGGGATAAATTGCAGTTTAAAATCTTTGCAGTTAAAACTCTCTGTCTGAAGTACAAATCTTCCATAGTATGATAATGAGCCCTCAAGAGCATCTTCCCAGTTTTGAAGGATTTTCTCTCTGTTATAGCTCATGTTAGCCATTTTTCTAAGTTCAGCCTTTTGCATTGGTCAGTCCCTGCCTAGGAAACAGTTCTGGTTTAAAGTACACTGCCAGAGGCAGAATTACAACATATGTTAAATGCCTATCCATTTCAGGGTATTAAAAAGAGGCAAAAATTGGGAACTCTGAGGAGGAAATGTGGGCAGAATTTGGAGAATAGTGTTAAGACACCTGGCTTGTCAACAGGGAGCTGTGGAAATCTGTGGAATAACTAGTGGCACTGCTAGGTGAGAGTGTGGAAGTGAATATAAGTCACAATTTCATGTAATTACATTTCTTACAAGGATTTGCTTGGGAAAATTAGTTGAGAGGTCCCACAAGTCTTAGCAGTTTCCCTGGAACTTTCTTGGATTTTAAGTTCATTTTGAATAATTAGAAAAGTAGCTCCATATTTCTGTCTGATTTCAACTCCTTTGCTAAGTGTGTATGTAAGACTCCTCACTGAATACAGCCTTGTCTGAAGTGGAACATGGCAGTGACTGTGTGCTTTAGTAGGAGGTGTGAAGAATAATTTTGACATTCAAGACTATTGGAAACAGTATGTAATTCATTGCCTTGAGATGGAATGTGGCCATAGTTAACAACCTGAATTTGAGAAAAGAACTGCAGAATCTCAGTTTTAAATCCCTTTTGGAAGGTAGAATCTCTAGTCATATAGTGTTTCAGTGCCAATACAGGTTGATCATGGAAGAAGTGGTACTATTTTTTAAACAACCAAGGTTTAAATTCCCAGAGATGTTGCATAATTTATATTGGCAAAAAATCTCAGCTGCCTCACAAGATCTGCCCATTCCTGTACTCTTCTTTCTGTTCTTTGGAGGTCTCCCAGAAAAATTCTGAGCAGGTCAGACCTGCTTAGTGTAGAACAGATTAAATCATGCCCTGAGGTGTTGTGAATACTCTTTTTGTATTTGCTTGAATTGGCAGTGCCTGGAGGTATAGTTGACAGATTTCAGAATGTGAAAATTATTAATCAGGATGGGGGGGGGGGTGCCCCAAAACACTGTGGCTTTATGGCAGAACTGAAATAACTTGTGTTCCAGCAACCCTTTAAAGAGCTATTTAGAAAGAAAATCCATATGAGATAACCAGTGAGTAACATTTGCTGTCCTAGACAATAGTTTCTTATGCCATGTTTTCTTTGAGCACAAGCTGAAGAAAGCCAGCATCCTACAGCTGCACTGCTTCATGAACTAAATGAAATCGAGCATAAGTACAGCAGAATGATGGAAGCCTGAAGGAAGTGTGATGAGAGCTTTCTTAGAGAGGAAAGAAAGGGCTTTTGGCAGCCAGTTGGAGATGGCACAAGTATTCATCAAGGAAACAGCAGCAACAAAGCTCTTCTCCTTCTTGTACTGGCTGAATATATTTGTTACAGCCATTCAGTGGGTAACTGGTTTTGGCCGACCTCCAAAAACAGCTTTCCATGTCAAACTGATGTGGGAGGAAGCTCTTAGTGCAACAGAAACCCACAGCTATAGAGAAACACCTGCACAGGTTGGACTTGTCCCTCCTTGCAGGCTCTGCCTTCAGCCAGCTGTGCTGTAACCCAGTGAGGCAATCCCTGAGAACAAAGAGCACATGCAGCTGCATCTATGGACCCGTGTGCTCATGCACAGGTGTAGATACACCACAGGTTCTCAGACAGCATCATTTCTCATGCAAATCTTCTTTCAGCTGCATGACCTGATAGTCTTCAGCCTCTTCTCACATCAGATTGGGTTTCACTTTTTATATTTATCCTTGTGTCCATGAGTTCTGACATCAGAATTCTTTGCCACACAAGCACAGCCTGATGATACTCATCATGAGCAGTGTCACAGTAGCACTAGATTGATTAGAGAACTTTGTGCAGCCAAGAAAAGTGGACTTAGAAATAGATTAACTCTTTGCAATTCAAAGTTATCTGCTAAGTGGCACTGATACTAATGCATGTTGGATATATTTTTTTAATCTGGATAAAAGCAACCTGCAAAGAAGGTATCCTTAATTGCTTTGTACAGATGATAAAACGGTTACAAATAATCTGCTCTGGGTCGTGATGTAAATCATAGGCAAATCCAGGACATAGATCTCCTGATCCATTAAACAGAGTTATGTTTTACATGAACATAACATCTGCACAAATTGTCACCACTTCTGCAGAGTCAGTGGTAGACAAGTGAGTTCTTCTTGGTTCAGAGACAAGGCAGTGGGACAAAACTAAGGCTATTCTTTCCCCTATACCTATTAATCCCATGAATGTTCCATAGCTTGTATCAGGAGCAGATAATGACCAGCACAGAAATGGTGAAGTTCACAGGTCAGAGAATAGCAGGTAGGTGAATTCCAGCTCTCAGCCAGTCTAAAGGGTTTTCTACAAACATTGCTCATTCGTCCCTTCTGTGGAAAAACCCACAGGATGCTCTCTGAGAAGGTGCAAGACTTTGGAGAGTTTCTTCCTGATCTTTTGCTCAGAAATGAGAGAATTTACCGATCATGGAACATCCTATAAATCCCTTATGGCAGATCCTTAGGAATTCTCATCACCCAGAGATGCCTGTATTTCCCAACACTGCTTGTACGGGCGCCTTGTGCAGCTGCTGTGTTCTTCACTCCAGAACACTGCCCACATTAATAGCACTAGTCTTGGTGCATTCTTTATTGGTCTGCAGCATGGAAAGATCTGTTCAATCCTTTGGGAAATGTTTGATGGATTAAGCAATGAAAAATGATCAGACAAATGAAAGCAATGAAAAATGATCAGGGAGAAAACTATTAGAAAGCAAAGGAATTAGTTGTAGGTGTAGGATGCTGATGATAGTTGTATATTTCTGACCACATCTGCCAGGGAAACATATAACCTTCAGTTTTTCATAGGCCTTTCCAGAACAGTGGTTTAGGTGTAGGATGCTGATGATAGTTGTATATTTCTGACCACATCTGCCAGGGAAACATATAACCTTCAGTTTTCATAGGCCTTTCCAGAACAGTGGTGACTGCAAAATGGTCTGGAAACACTTTTCTGGAGATAAACAATGGAAATGATCTAACATTAAAAATAACTCTAAAGGCAAAAAAAAAAAAAAATTAGAAACCGCTTTGAAACAAAGGAAGGGTGGAGTAAGCAACCCTTTTGGAGAGACTTATACTCTGTTTTTGTGCTGCTTACAGAACCAGAAATGTCAATGAAGGTTGTGTCAAAATCTGTAATCCATATGCCTATAGCTGTTATGTGGAGTGTTCTGAATGTTATAGAAATTAGGATCCTGTTACAGCATTCCTAGTACATTACAAGATTTACAGCAGCTAAAATTAATTTTGCAGTAATTTATCTTTTTGCCATTGTTTCAGCATGTGCTGTGACATGAAAAGAGGAAGTTTTGTTACAAAAACTATTTTAACCACAAAAAGATATTTTGCAGTAGAACAAGTGTTCCAAAGATTTAATTCACTATTGAGCATTACATAAATCATAGGAAAAACAGTTTCACAATGCAACTAAATACTTTCTTGTAAATCTTTAAATGACATATGATGGAAAACAAGCAAAGCATTTTAGAATTTTTTAAAGTCAAAGCTTCAGGTGTAATTTTGAAAGCTCTAGATTGAAAAGCATTTTTATTCATAACTATTACTTCTACTGACATCAGGAAAAGTGTACGTATCTCTGCTTTTCTTTTAATACAGAAAGTGCCTAGGATCTGAATCTTAAAAGTAAAGAGTTCAGAACTTATAATTATCTGTTGCAGTGCAGCTTTTCACTGGCGTCCCTTCTGCCTTACTTCTTAGAACTGATCTAAACAACACATACTTTCTCAAAATACTTCTGTGTGACTGGCAGGCCTGGTAGGAGCTTCTGTCAGATGCTATTCTCACTATCTAATTTCATCTCCTGGTTCTGTGTACCTCATCATATCACAAATTTTCAGACAAGTGATTAAATTGTCAGATTTGCTCATAAATACAACTGAGAAATTATGAGAGACTGTGTTTAATGGAGTGATGGATGAATATCAGCTCCAGGCTAGAAATGTTTAGAAGGAAGAGGACTGATGTCTCCAGAAAATCCATCAAATCCAATTATCTAGAATGACCTTCAAAGAAATTCAGTAGGATGAATTTCTCTGCATGTGTGGCCTTGTGTAATCTTAGGAAAAGGAGAGATTACTGAAACCTTGTCTTTTAAAGTAACACCTCATCTTTTCCTCACCAATGAGATAGCAATGGCCATCATGTGTGTGTGACACATCTTTCTTTCTAATACTCTCTGTAAAATAGAATGGATAGAAGTGAGCTGAGAATTAGTCAGTCTTTGAGTGTACAAACCTGAACACCTGTGAATCTGAATCTGAATCCATCAGTAGCAGAGCTTAGGGGAAAGGATAGAAGTCCTAGATGTGCATGTACAGTTACAATTGAATTAAGACTATTGAAAGGTCAAGTGAAAGTTAGTCAACCTGCCTTACCTTCTGCAGGGTTTTTAAGAAAAGGAAACAAGGTTACATCCAAAATGCATATGTTTCTTTCTTTCCTCTCACTCTTACATCACTCTTAGGATTTGTAATGGCAGCCCTAAAATCCACAGAAGCTTAAAAGGAATAAACTGGAGAACAGAAAATAACTGAAATCAGTTCTGAGAACTGAACTCATTTCTGAGCATAAAAGGCCTTGTTTGAGGGTGAAGCTGGAGAAAAATATAATAAGAGTAGTATGAAGCATGGACCATAAAAAGGGGTCTTCCAAGGACAAAATGGGTATTTAGGGGAGCCTGTGGAGCTAAGTCTGCCAGACTACCTTGCGGACCTAGATGGGCCTGGTGGTGTTATTTGTAATAAAATGAAGGTAAGGAGACTTGGTGCTTCTACTGAAGACGACTGTGATATGGTTTCTCATACATGCTAGGGGATTACTTGATACAGTTCTATTTTCAGTGCTGTACCTCTGGCAAGGCTTACTGGTTGTGGGATGTAAGCAGGGCCTGGCAAATTCCCTCCTGGATGGTGCTAACTTCACCAGATGAAGTGCTCATGAGCGGGATGACTCACACTACCGCATTTCTTCACTATTACACAAGCTTTTTTCCCACAGTAAGGTTTTCTTCCACATTTTTTTTTTCTGCGATTTTTTTTTCCCTTTCAGTAAAAGCGCCTGCCTTTATCATGATTTCACCCTGAAACAGGCAAGGGAATTCAGTAACGCAGCCTGGCAGGGTGTCAAAAGTCCATTTTCTCAAGAGGAACAGGAAAAAGGTAATAATGGTTCGAGGAACTGGAAAACAAACGCGTCCTATGTAGACTACAATTGGTCCATCTAAGTGAACGAAAACAATGAGCTGCGAGCGCTGAGGAAGCAGCGCAAGGCTCCAGCAGGGCCAGAAATAGAGCGGCCGAGAAGGGCTCGGTTTGCGGGCGCGGAGCGGCCGGAGGCGCCGCGGGCTCCCGGCGCCCCCCGCAGGGCTCCCCGCCCTCACCGGCACCGCACCGGGCACGATGTCGGCTCCTGCCGCCAGCCGAGCATGAGGACTTGTGGTCAAGCAATAGATACGTGCAAAAATTCTGTCATTCGTGCGCTCTGACCGGCTCTTTTAGCAGCATAATTAGAAGGGGAAATACCGACACCACGAGAAAGAAGAAAGCGTGTATCCTTCATAAGGTAGTCATGTTTATGTTATATTTTGGAAACTGCTCAGGTACCAATTAGACTCAATGACACTGACCGGTCTGTAGTCTGGGACTGAACTGTCTAGGCTCGCTCCATGAATCACGTTTCCCTTGTCCTACAAAAGCTTCAGCTGTACAGTGAACTGTACAGTGCCTTGATACATGACCAAGCCCACTAATTAAGACCACCAAGGTGAGAAAGACCAAAATGTTAAGAGATAACACAAATTATTTCTGGATTGTAAAGGCAGAGTTCTTGACATGGCTTCTACCCTGTAAGAGTCTCTGGCTGTCTGCGAATCTGGTGCTGCCAGTACTGAGAGATAGCATCACAATAAAAACATGATGTGTCTCTCTGCCCACACTTAACTAAAAGATCAAAACAGACTTAGGTCTATTTTCATGTAAGTATGAGGAAATCTCCTTCTAGTTGCCTTATGAAATATAGAATGGATACAGTATCATATCTCAGCTTAGTCACCAGGCATAGACACTGTAAGGGGCAATCAAGACAGAAATTTTTCCAGTAGTCATCCACCTTTTAAAAGAGGTTCCTCTAACTAATTATGCTAAGGATTTAAACTGAGATTGTAAATAAAAGGAAACAGCGGGCAAATGTCACCTGTTAACTTAAGACAATGTGTCAAAAAACAATTACAACAACAAAGGAGAGGAGAGGAGAGGAGAGGAGAGGAGGAGGAGAGGAGAGGAGAGGAGAGGAGAGGAGAGGAGAGGAGAGGAGAGGAGAGGAGAGGAGAGGAGAGGAGAGGAGAGGAGAGGAGAGGAGAGGAGAGGAGAGGAGAGGAGAGGAGAGGAGAGGAGAGGAGAGGAGAGGAGAGAGGAGAAGAGAAGAAAGAGAAGAGAAGAGAAGAGAAGAGAAGAGAAGAGAAGAGAAGAGAAGAGAAGAGAAGAGAAGAGAAGAGAAGAGAAGAGAAGAGAAGAGAAGAGAAGAGAAGAGAAGAAGAAGAGAAGAGAAGAGAAGAGAAGAGAAGAGAGAGAAGAGAAGAGAAGCTGGGGGTGGACTTTATTGCAGCCTTCTAGTACATGAAGGGTGCTCCAGGAGAGCTGCAGAGGGTCAATTGACAAGGGCAAGTAGTGATAGGACAATGGCTTTAAACTGACAAAGGGTATGTCTAGATTAGATATTAAGTCCTTTAGTAGGAATTTCCTAGGAAGGTGAGGGTGGTAAGACACTGGAACAGGTTGCTCAGGAAAGCTGTGGCTGCTCCATCCCTGGAAGTGTTCAGCACCAGGTTGGATGGGGCCCTGGGTCATTTGGTCTAGTGAAAGATGTCCCTACCCTTGGGACAGGAGGGTTGGAACAAGACATGGGGTTGAAACAAGAGTATCTTTGAAGTCTCTTCCAACCCAAGCCATTATATAATTCTATGATAATTACTACTGCACTGACCTAGTTGGTCTTATTTTAGATTGAGGTTTATTATTCTGAATAATAAGTTAACTCAGTAAATACAAGTTAGCGGGAAGAAGACATCAGCCTCAATCAACAAAAGGATTATGCTACCCCAAATGAAAAGTTTATCTACTCTATGTCCATAACTTTATAATGGCATATTTAGCAGAGTGATGATTTGGGGATGAGGCTATGATTTGCATATGAATGCTGTTATCTAATGAATGTTGTGTTTCTGTATGTTTGGAAATGAAGTTTGCATCTGTATGGTTTGAACGCAGATGCTCCATTTTTTGTGTTGTCCTTCTGAAACTATGCAAGGGTGGCTTTGGTGATCTGAAAACTGTCCCAAAGGTTTTGTTTGACAAATTTAAAACCTAAACAAAATACCTTGTTTTCCTTCTTGGTTTTGTTATTTCCGAACAAAATCTCATTTGCCCTCACAAAGAGACTTGGTCGTGTCATGGGCAGGAGGCCTTGGATGGGAGAGAGGTGCTGGAGGCAGTACAGAGTGCTCTGCCTGAGTGCTGCACCATAAGCTGGCCTTGACAATGCAGGTCGTCTGCTGCTGCTTTATTTTCCCACGTGAAACATGAAAACAAAGATCAAGGCTATCAGCACCTATAAAGATTTTAGAAACCTGAAAAGTTTTCTGTAGTGTCTCTCCTGAACTGTGGTGAGAGCATTTGCATTGCGCTAATCACAGTTCTGCAAATAAGTTAAATATTTGTTCCACACATTTGTGAAACTGTGGCACAATGTTGCCAGTGTGGCAGCATGTTCTGATATTCCTTACAGGAGCAGCAACTCAGTCTATGACTAATCAAACAAGAGCTATGTGTGTGGCTTGTTTGAGGTAATACACAGTGTGCAAATGTTAATCATTACTAAGCCAAGTTAACCATTATTTCTGTTAGGCATATATCTTCTAGTGCAGACAGAATCTCACTTGAAAGTGTTCCTTTATTGTATTTTTCTTAGAGGGATGCAGACGTATGAATGATTCATGTTGCATGAGAAATTATGCTGTGACCCTATAATAATAGCCATTGCTCTATTTTGTTATGAAACCAGATCCAAACTAAATTAAAATCCAAGTCTGTCTGTAAAATCTACTGCAAGCTTCCAGATTTTGGCCCAGAATTCCCACTCTCCGGTGTTTTTATCTTTTATTTTTCAGGTCATCTGTTTTATGGAGAAAGAACATATAGCCATCTGGGAGATTAGCATATATATTTTATGAAGCAGGGTAGAGCTCTCTCTTTACTGACTCAGATGCTCAAGACCCAGATTTGCAGCCTGCCTCCTAGCTAGCACAGCACAGTTCATAAAGCTTCTGTTGCCAGTGGCTTACCCCCTCTCCCCCTCATCAAGTCAAGAACAAACCTACACTAAAGTGATGTTGGAAAAGCAGTACTGTTCTAAAGTGGGGGGAAAAAACCCAGTCTAGCTTTACAGCCATGTAGAGAGGCAATTTTTAATGATAGAAAAATCCGTTCGTCAGTAAAGCTTACATCGTTTGAGCAGAAATTATCAGCAATTGATCTCTGGTATTTCCTCTTAAATGTATAAAAGCCAAATGAGAGTGCTGTGTTAATTTAATATGCAATATAAATTACCACAGGATGTAAGAGGAGTGAGCTGCAATAAGATGTGCCAAGGGGCATCTCCTTAATCTTTTATATTTTCTTACTGTGCTGGTAGAGACATGCTGTCATTGCAGCTATAGTTGGAATTGCAATATGTTTCTAGTACTGCAGTGTAGTTGGATGGTGACCACAGTCCTTCCTTTTTTTCTGGACATTCCTGTAAGGGGATACAATATAAGAAAATAGAGGTAGTGTAGAAAGTAATCTTACCCCTTGAGGAGTTGCAGCTGAGCCAATTATTAGAGATTGGGAGCAGGCCTGACTTTACCAGGCCACAGCTGTAGGCAATCAGAAGAGTGTTATAAAAGAGTGGGTTGGGTGGTTGAGGGGAGACTGGAGTCACTTGGTTACTGTGAAAAAGAGGGAAGAGTCAGTGCTTAGAGAGCTCCTACGAGAAGCATCAGGGAGGTATGAAACTCTAGCGATATGGAACCTTTGTAATATATGGCAATGCATTCCTCTTCATTTTATTTTTTAATACCATTCTGGTTTTTTATCCTTTGCAGAACACACATACTAGGAGCCTAGACTTCCAACATTTTGATATCCAGTTAGATTTGTAACTGTGTACTGCCAAGTTTCAGTAAGTTATAGAGCTGCTAAGTCTAGTGGTAGTCTGCACAAGCCTCTGGAACACACAGGACAAAAGCTAAGATCATAATCCTAAATTTGTATTAATAATGATACTGAATAAGCAGAATGCTCTCTATTGCTTCTTAAAACAAAGACTGGGAATAGATGGGCCTTCTTGTTTACCATCTAATAATTTATTGGAACTTTAAAATGTAGATGAAGAAATGAGTCTGAATTAAAAGCTTTGGTTCAAAGTTCTCAGTTTGAAAAAAGTTTGAACTAAATTCAGAGTATCAATCTGCATTTTGCAGGTTATTCTTCTTTTGAAACACATTATAGTAAATCCATGTCCAAACTTAAGAAGCAGAGTGTGTATTCAAACACAGACTTTAGGAACTGGATCTTTAGATCTAGAATCTAATTCCCATTATTTGGATCTGCTGAATAATAATGGGAACAGATACAGTCTTACTAGAAAATGCATAAGAAGAAGCTTTCAATGTAGCATTTGGGCTATATGTCGTCAGAAAGGCATGCACCACTCAAAAAATCTGTCTCTTGCCAATGCTAAAATGTCATCTTTCAAAGGCTGTGTGCAGACAGTCTTTAGCGTTGTTTTCATCTACCTTTTGCCAGTTACTGGGAATATGAATTTAACATTTACTGACAGTTCTATTTACCTTGATGTTAAGAACAGCCTACCCAATGTGGCCAGATCTTTTAATTCAGAAACCAGTCTCTGACATGGCTGGTAAAAGATGCCAAGAGAAGTGTGTGAGAGTGGGAAAATCCTATGATGGCTCTTCAGAGTATTTCCCTGGACACTCCAGGCACAAACAGCTTCCTGAGCAGTCACACTACTTTTGTAGAAACAAACATATCATCGTGGGAAATAAGAAAAGAAAAAAAAAGAAAAAGAAGGTGTCTTTTGAGAAGCAGAGTGGTGTACTTTGATATGAAGGCATTCCACAAGATGGCAGGATTCTGTCTTGGCAAGTCACTACAGCAGGCAACCTGAGCCTCTACAGTAGCTAATTTTTTCTTGTCATAGTCTTCATCATTAGTAATATAGCTTTCTACTTTAAACCTATCAGTGCTTTATAGCAGTGATCAAAATAAGTGGCAAACAGCTGAAAGACAGGAGGCCTCTGTTTTATGTCTCACATTTTTTTATATTACAACATTTAAAGTGCTGTATTAATGTAAAGCATTATAATTTCTCATCTGAAATTTTTATCTGCATAAAATTAGACAGAAAATTATTGCACGCAACTGCAATTACTTTAGGTGGGAGTATCAAGAGCAGTCTTTCACATTTCCTCTCAGTAATCTACTATTTGAATTCCAAACCCATGAATACAGCTATTTGTTACCCCTTGTCTTCATGATGGAGACAAGGTAACTGAAAGATGGGATGTTCCTGAAAAAGCTAGGGGGCTGTCCCTGTCACCTGCCCTGCTTCCTTGTGCTGGCCTTAATGTCTGTGTGTACAGTCCTAATGCAAGTCAGATCAACCTTAAAAGCTGATTGAAAACTAGCTGCTTTTACTCAGAGGCGTAGCTTCCAGCCAGATGAATGAGCTGAAATGACTCCACAGCCACAGTCACGGCTGTTGTAATCAGGAAAGCAGGTCAAGCATGTGAAAAGGGGCAGGAAAGTCCTTTCAGCAACAGAATAGTATTGGATAAGCTTACACTAATTGTGAAAACACACCCTTAAGTGACAAAGGAATGGTGGAGAGGATGCATCCTCAGTTCTGCCCTCGCTGACAAGAGGCAGTGGAGAGAGAGGAGAAAACCTAAGGCTCAGTTCTGAGACAAATTCAATTGAAAACTTGTGCTGAAGGATGCCTAAATCTTGCATGCATCACAGTGTAATGTCAGTTCTGACCTCAACTAAACATGTTTTGGTCTCTATTTGTACAAGAAGGATACTAATAGACCAGCTCTTTCTAGACTGTGCCTGTTTAGCTTCTGTGATAAATAAAGGCTCTGAAGTTTGGGGGAAAAAGAGAGAAAATAGGATAATTGTAGTTCCCAATAGGGTTCTCTGTGGTACTTGTTACTAAGGTTCAGTTGAGAGGAGGTGTATTCCCAGTGTAAATTTAAGTAAATTCAAATATTTCACAAACAATGATAAGAGTTTTGAATTAACTCAGAGCATGTTATGCTTTAGATTTCATTATTCTATTAAAAGCCTGAACCCTGGGGCTCCCTATAAAGGTGCTACAGCATAATGCTAATGCAAGAATGGATAAATAGACAAAACCACAATGCACAAAGTTAAGGAATTAGTAGGAACTACTCTATACATAAACCAAACCGAAGGCCTGACTTGGGGATGGAGAATTTTTTAAAAACCTATCTTGCAGACAAGAACTGTGTAATTGCATTTACTAAATACTAAAGAATAACGAAGCCCTGCATTTTATGTATAAGTGTGAAGACATCAGATGTGGTCACGGTACTTGGGCTTCTCGTTTGGCATTAGTGGGCTTTGTTATGATGAAGCATGAACACAGAATTTTCATTTCCAGTTTTACCACTGGAATTCAAATGAAATGGAGTGAAATGTGAAGAAGATTTCCCAGTAATATCACCAAGTTCAAGCAAATTCCACTGACAAGATCTGGTGTCTCCACAAGCTGTGAAAACCTGGCAGCAGGGAGAAGGCATTTGGATGTTCAGGACCGAGCAGCAACATGCTGATTGCGAGAGTGAGAAGTAAATTCTGTTAATTTTTAACAAATCAGCAGGGACACACCCACGATGACCTCGTGCAGAGACCATCTAACGGCTTAAGTTCGGACGGGTTGTGGAAGTCCATGGCCTAACAGGAAACCGAGATCCTGCCGCGTTTCCGACCGCTCCCGGCGGGGCGGGGGACACCGAGCCCAGGTGTGCGCCGCCTCCGGCCGCCACCAGGTGGCGCCCGCCCGCTCCGCCCTTGGCCCGTGTCATGCCCCTTTCCCCAGCCAATGAGACGCGGCGGGGAAGGCGGAGCTCAGAGGGCGCGGCCCAATGGGAAGCGAGAGCTGACCGTGCGGGGGCCAATCGGCGGCACACCGGTGAGTGCGCGACGCCGGGGGCCCGTAGGGGAGGGGCGTGACCAAGGGGGCGCGGGCCCTCAATCAGGTGAGGGCGGAGCTGACGGGCGGCGGTGGCGGCCAATGGTGGCGCGGGGGCGGAGCCCGCCCTGCCCACCCCTCGCGCCGCCGAAGCTGCCAGAGAGTCAGGTGGCTCCGGGATGTGCGGCGGCGGCGGCGGGAGGCGGAGGCGGGCACGGAGGAGGCGGCGGATGGGGGGGATGCGGCGGCTCCTCCACGGCACACGCTGCCTGGTCTCGCCCCTGCCCGCGCTGGGCTGAGGCGGCCCCGCGCCGGGAAGCCCCGGCAGCGGCGGCGGCACCTGGTGCCGGCGGGCGCCGGGCCGCATGAACAATAGGCGGCGGTCCCGGCCCCGCCGCCCCCCGCAGCGCCCGGCTGCTGTGGGCGCCTCCCCCTATGGAGCAGCCTCGCCATGGAGCCCCTCACCGAGCTCAGCCAGGAGGGCGCGGGCGGCGGGGAGCCGCCGGGCGACGGGCCGCTCTGGACCGCTGTCTTCGAATACGAGGCGTGCGGCGAGGACGAGCTGAGCCTGCGGCCGGGGGACGTGGTGCAGGTGCTGTCCCGGGACTCGCACGTGTCCGGCGACGAGGGCTGGTGGACGGGCAAGATCGACCAGCGCGTCGGCATCTTCCCCAGCAACTACGTGAGCAGCGGCGTGCAGGGGGGCGGCGCGGAGCTGCGCGCCCGATACCCGCCGCCCCCCGCCATACAGCGTAAGGGAGCCCGGGCCCGGACGGGGGGCTCGGCGCGGCCCCATTGCCGGGAGGGAGGGAGCCAGCGACAGGCCCGGTCCTGCCCCCCTATCGCGGGCTTGGGGTGGGTATGGGAGGGGGGAAGAGACCGGCGAAACTGCCGAGGTTGTGGGCACAGCCGAGGTTCGGCCCTCCCGGTGTCCCTGGGGAGGGGCCTGGCCCGGCCCGGCCCTTCCGTGGGTCCTGTTGGAAGCCGGTGCCGCCGCTGAGGGGGAAGGGAAGGCCCATCCCGGTGGCGAGCGGCCGTGGGAGGCCGCGGGCCCAGCCGGCGGCGGGGTGGGGGGGCCTGCAGTGGCCTTCGGTGGCGAGCGGAGGGGCTGCGGCGTCTCAGCACGCCCGGCCTGGGGCCGCCCCAGCCCCCGGTGTGTTCCCTTGCCCACCCGCGCAGGTATTCCTGCTGCTCCAGTGCCCTCCTGCCTTCCCGGCCAGCGCGCCGCTCCCTGGAAGGCAGAGCTTGCCTCAGTGTGGTGGCGTTTCGGCGACGCCGGGAGCAGTTTCCCATTGTTAAGACCTGTCTTTCCAGGGGCTGATAAATTTTCATCAAGCAACAAAACCCTGGTGACTGGGCAGTGGCGGAGTCACCAGGGCTCTGGTCATTCTGCCTTAAGAATATGCTTAAAGAAAGGTTGCTGGGAGGGAAGCAGTTGTTTCCTGAAGTGTTGATTCACTGCTAATACTTGTACAGTGTTATCCTACTTACTAACCAAAAGCTTCTTATTTCTGATTGAAAAATTTCTAAGTTGACTTGTGTTACCAGGTTCCTCTGCCCTCGTACAAGTTCTGTCCTGAAATACCTGTGAGTGAGTTGTATCCGTGTTTGGGTATCTGGGACTGTCTGACTTGACTATGTTGAGATGCTGGAGGCACTGAGGGATTGGTTTGTTTCCCTGAATTTCGGTGCAGTTTTGAAGCCTTTGTTGGAGACAGAGAATAGGGCTGTTTCATCTCAACGTTTTTTAGTCACTATGGACAATTGTGGAAAGAGAAACAACGTGGAATGACTTTCTAGATCCTGTTTATCTATCACCATTGACAATTCAGGCAAGGGTGCTTTTTTTTGAGGGGCAGAGAAAGATCTTCAGACTAGTAGGCTTTTCTAGAAAGTAAAAGAGTGAAAAGATGCTTTGTCCTATCTAGGCCGTATCTCCAAGGAGTACAACTAATAGCTTTTTTTCTTACTTTAGATTCTTCTTGAAAGCATTTAGGTAAAACTCAGTAATTTGTAGCATTGCCCTTGGGCTTGTGAAAGGAACTAGGTGCTGTTCCTTTCTTCCATGCTGCAAGAGCACTGTGAAGTTATTTTTTTCCCCACGCACAGAAAAAGCTGTGAATGAATGCTTATTAGGTTTTGCTTTTGAAGTACTTAAGGGAACCATTTCTACAGAACCTTTCGAACCCTCAGCTCCCATCCTCTGTGGGGTGTTCAAGTTCAGGCTTTGTAACTGTGGATTCTCCTGTCTTGCTGCCTCTTCTATGGCTTGATGGCTCACCAACACTTGTGGAGTTGTACCTTCTCCCTTTGTCTTTGCCTTACTCTTCCCCTGCCCCCTACAGAACTACACTACTTCTCTTCTGTCAAGTCACTAACCATACATTCTTGACAAAGTAGGATTTATTGCCCTCCCGAGGTTTTTATAATGCTTAAGGAGTATGGGGCTTCTTTTAAAAACACAATGCAGTTTGAACAGGGGTTAAAGTTGGTTGCCATTGAATTGGATTTTCAAGTTGAGTGTTAGAAATCCTTTGCAAGGAATGCAATCCATTTTTAGAGCTGATGATGTTAGTTTGATAGCTGTTTGGAACAGGAATCACTGTCTACTGTTTAATACTTCATAGTCCAGTAAGTCCAGTTTTGCAGAAGTGATGCAAAGCGTTGTTCTGGACATGCACCTCAGCACGGAACCTATTTTTACCTGCTTTTCTAAAGTTTATCTATATATTCAATGAAAATTTGGGAGTACAAGTCCTAGAGATTCTGCTTCTACTGAGAGTTGTCCTAGTTTAGCTGGTAATTTTAGCCATCCTTGTAGTGTGCTGGAATTTTGCCTTGGTGAAGATACCATGAATGATAAAAAGCAGCCTGTGGTGGCTGTCAGGAGTGGGCCAACTTGAGGGACTCTCATCTGTGCTTGGGGGTTCTTAAACACTTAAGATTGAATTAAACAGTTTAATCATATGGTCTAATAAGGGCTGATTAAACAGCACCTACTTTGCAGTTGTCAACATGGCCACTGGTTCATGGTGTACAGGCTCTGTAATTCCTCACCAGCCCACAGAGGAATGAGAGCACTTCAGTTCTTGAATTCTGTATAGTCCTGTACAACACAGCTGCCAAATGACACTGGAGTTTAGAAATGTGACAAAAAACAAGTGTTTTGCACCCTAATGTACCTGTATAACTCAAACTATGAAAATGAATAAACTAATTCAGCAGAAAATACCTTTTAAAAACCCTAAACAAAGCATTTTTTAAAAATCAGGGTTTTTTATGAATAAGCTACCCATGAGGGTAAGCTGGCCAGTTTGCCTTACAGAAGTATACATTTTCAAACTAAACTAAGATCGTACTTCCAGATAAAAGAACATTCGATGTCATGCATTGGGTTTCACGTGGAAGCTGAAGTCTCTCGGTTTTACATCCCACCCCTATTAATTGGTGCAGCCAGCAGGGATGTGCTTTTTCTGATGGAAAATGGGTGGCGGCACACAAAGTGTTGTGCTTTCCAGCCCTTCGGTTTCCTTTGCCCATCTTGTTCTCCTGCCTGCCCCTTCCTGCCGCGCTTCTCCCCGGGATCGGGGCGGATGGGGGGAAGGCGGGGGCGCTGCCCGGGGCTGTCCCGTCCCGTCCGGTGCCCGCTGCCGCCGGAGCTGTCCCTTCAGCACCCGCGGGCCGCTCGCTCGGCGCCTCCTTGGCGTCCTCTTAACCCGCGCCATGCCCGAGCAGAACACCCGCTGTCAGCAGCACCTGAACGCTGTGTCCGGAGCTGGCACCCTGCTGGTGTGGGATGCGTGTTTGTTCATTTTCAGTTTTTTAACTGACCTTGTTCCTAGAGGCAGGTTAAGTGAGGATTCTATCCGTGCTGAAATTCTATTGACTGAAGAGATAGGACTCAACATCTGATTTCTTTAGGTCTTTTACTAGTGAGAAATACAAGAGTGACTCTTTGTGTATTCTCAGTGGCAGGATAGTCTCACATTTAGAATTAATGTCATTACAGTCTTGTTCTAAAATTTCAGTGTTTCCGCTCAGAATTTACTCCTTTCATGTTTTCTAGTAATCTGTTTCAAGCATTTGAACACCAAGGTTGCTGCTGTAGGACTGAAATCTTCTTTGTTGCGCAAATCCTTGAAGCTCAGAGTGTTACCCAAAATATGTATTCACAGTAGCATAAAAGTAAATTCTCTTCATGTTCTAGAGTGGAAGAGACCTTTTCTCCTTCTGACAGACTTTCTTGGTCAGTTTTCTATCTTGTTTCCTGTTAGTCTTTTGTTCATGGAACACTAGGAAAGGCAGCAAAGGTGTCCTTATTAAACTAACTCGTAGGTTTGACTAACTTCAAAAAGTAAGCCAACTTCTAAAAATCATGTTCAGGAAAGGAAGAGCTCAGACAAAATACAAGCCTGCAGCTGTGAACAGAAGCGTTTGTATTAACTCCATACAGTTTTGTGACATAGTCTTGTACTGTAGACATACATTGGAAAGGCATTTGATTGGAATAAGGAGACTACTTTATTTAAGGGGGATCTAACCTGCTCCCTTACGTGCTTAGTTTCCGTTCTGCTAGACAAAGCAGGAGAACGATGTCAGATTTGGCATTTCAAATGCAGGAAAATATTAAAAGACTTGGTGACTTTTTGTTCAAATCTTGCATTATGGTACTCTTCCTTTAAAACTTTTTAAAATGTCATTGACTGTAATTGGTAACCATGCAAATGTCATACAGGGTAGTATCAGTGGTAGCCTTCCACTATTGAAAATGAAGCTGTGTCAACATGTTTTCGTTGGTCAGTATGTGGAATTTTATTCTACATTAGTCAGTGTTAGATGGGTTCTTTTGGCCACCCATATAAACTGTGTTTAGTGTACAGTTGTACAGGATACAATTTCTTATTGCTTTTGCTTCAGGTGCAATTTGTGTGCTGAATTGAGCCAGCTGCATCCTTTTGTGTCAGCCTGTTAAGTATAGCGGTCAGTGTATGAGAATAGGAAGTTTTTGTAACAAAAATGCAGAATGCATTAATCAAGAAATGTTTTTCTTATTGCTTGCTCTGTGCACTCAGTATATGGTTTGATCCATCTGTTTGTCACACTGTTGTTGGTTATGTCAGAACTGGTTAACAGATCTCTTGTGGGGACCAAATCTGCAAAGCCTGGAGAGGTGTGGAAGAATAAGTGTGATTTGGGAAGGACTAAAAGATTGTTGTGGCAGTTCAACAAAAGCCATTCAAATAAGGGAGAAATGGAGAAGCACATACGTTTTGTGTTTTAGCTATTTTACATATAAGCACTGTATTGTGAACACAATATAAGCTGATGAGTGTGTTTTTCATTTTCAGAATCTGGTAGTGTCATTGAGAGTTTATCCTTAAGGGGGGGTAGGGGCAGGAACATCAGTAGTAAAAGGGTTTAGCTGTGGTAAGAGAAGGCTATTCTATTGTTTTACCATTTACAGTGAGTACTTCATGCCAGTTTTATGACACTGCAAGGTCTGTTTTACCATACTATTCAGCACTAAAGGGTTGTCAGAAAGGCCCACTGCTTTCCTTTGTATTGTTTTGGTGAAAATTGGCCCTTCCTCCAAGGGCAGGGGTGAGTCGGCCAGCGTGGACCTGCAGCTGATGTGCAGAGTGCATAGTTACTAAATGCTTACATCTTTTTTTGTCTCTTTCCTAGTCCTAGAGATCGACTTCTCAGAGCTTGTTCTGGAGGAAATCATTGGCATAGGGGGCTTTGGAAAAGTCTATCGAGCTGTATGGATAGGAGATGAGGTTGCTGTCAAGGCAGCTCGCTATGACCCCGATGAGGACATCAGCCAGACCATTGAGAATGTCCGCCAGGAGGCCAAGCTCTTTGCCATGTTAAAGCATCCCAACATCATTGCCCTCAGGGGCGTGTGCTTGAAGGAACCCAACCTTTGCCTGATCATGGAGTTTGCCCGCGGAGGATCGCTCAATAGGGTGCTGTCTGGTAAAAGGATACCTCCTGACATCCTGGTGAACTGGGCAGTGCAGATTGCCAGGGGAATGAACTACCTGCACGAGGAAGCAATTGTTCCCATAATTCACCGTGACCTCAAGTCCAGCAACAGTAAGTGCTACACAGTGAACAGTCAGGGTGCTGGGATGTGGTTTTGGGGAAAAAAATCATACAAGGAAAAGAGGGGAGTCGTGTTAATTTAGTGAACCACTGTATCCTCTAATTCAATCCCAGAAGGGTTTATTTTTATGCACTATGGTGCTAGAGATTACAGGAAACATGTGAATGCTTTCAATCTGTAGAAGCAACTTAAATGATCAGATGGAAAAGCAACTGTGAATGAACCATGCTTTGCTAGTATATTCATATAGTGTCCAGGTTTTATTGACATTTCAACAGACTTCTGTATGTTAGAAAACCTTAGAATAAACTTGAACTTTAAATGTGTGTTATTCTTCCTCTTTTTGGAAGAATAAGTGCTTCTTTGTAAGGGTAAATGCTCCTAGGCTTTCATTATACTTGCTAGATTTTGCTGTATAGATGAGATGCAAGCCTGTTTTCCTTATGGAAGATTTAACTGATCCCAACAGAATTGGATTTTCTCTTTATCCATCGTAGAGCTGGTGTTGACAGAAACATTAACTCATGTGAATAAAATGTCACTCAGGACTTCACTGATATTTTACATGATGCTTTACATGATACAGCTCACCCATTAGAGAGCAAGGGAAACTTTGGTAGTTAGGATTGTGGAAATCATGGTGATTTCAGCTGCTCTGTAATACAGCTTTACTGTGTGTTGCTTGGGTGCTGTTCTTGTAGTGTGTCTCTTTTCACAAATTTTAACTTCTGAAAGTCAAACACATACTTAGAATGTTATTTATGAGTGTGGGACCAAAGTGCTGCAGTGGTTTAAAGATCATAATTTCCTTTCCCAATGCAGTATGCAGCTGTTTAGCCTTTCTATCTGCTTGTCTGTGTCTAGATGGCAAGAGCAAACACAGACCTGCATGTTGGATGTAGTGGTTTAGATTGGTGTGTTAGTATGAACTCATTGTTATTTATGGCTTGAGTTGATAAGAAGCTCTGTGAACTGGTGGCTGGGATGCAGGCATATGTTCCCTTTTGCTTTGAGGGCAGGGACATTAGCAAAGAGGTCTGATAGATGGGAATTTTAATATCTTAAATAGATTCACTAGCATTAACCATTGCAATGCTGTACATTTCCAGTATCTTCCTATGTTTGTGGTCTCTTATGTTGTGGCCATGAATTTACTTAGTTGGTTGTGGAAGAGTAAAAAATGTGTTATTAGTTTTTGTTAGTGGAAAAAAGGGAACTAAAAGAGCATTCTAGCTAGTTTCTACAGTATTGTACTTATAGTAACAAGTTTCCCATTTTGTTAGAGTAAGGCAATCTTAATGTCAATAAAGATTTCCTGATGTCTAAACCCTTCCCTTAAAAATGGCAAATATATGGGCATGGTGATAAATGTTGTAAAATTAAGAAGTTATTTGCTGCATCTGTGAATGAGGAATAATTGCCTTTCAGTGTTGTGCCTTTCCTCCTTACCTAAGAAACTATTTACTTGCTTATTTTGATAACAGGCCATTAACATTTCCTTGCTAAGTGCTAGTTGAGGTTTAGAATTATTCAGTTATTAAGATAAGTTATTTCTAAGATAAAAATCTGTCAGCTTCTAGTACTTTACTGTTTTATTTAGACCAGAGACTTCTAGTTGTAAAAGGGAAAAGCTTCAGCAAGAGAACCAGGCCAACCAGAAGGACACCCAGTGCACAGTGTTGCCAGCCAGACAGATAGGGATGCTAGAAAACACCTGGATTGTCAACAGCAAGAGTAAATGGCTCTTGTCACAAAGAATCAGCAGAGTGTAATTGTGCTGCACTGTAAATGGCCAGTGAGAAGTTGCTACATGTATTACTATAATTTCCATCATTTGGGAGGACACAAAAGTAAAGAAAGGGGAAGAATGAGTCAGAATGCCTCTGAAAAAATTCAGAGATGCTCTGTGTTTGAAGGGGAAAGATGGAGAATTTACATGGTGGTTGTGACCAAGATAGCATCAGATCTAGGAGAGAAATGATGGGTATTGGAAAATTCTATCCCAGATAAGACTGGAGCAAGCAATATTACAGTTGGGAAACTAAATGAATGTAGGAGCTGGTAGTGGAGGAAAGGACTTAAGATATTTTAAGGAAAGATTATTGGTTTGTTTTTCTCTTTTGAAATTAGATAAGTTAGTAGCCTCAGGTATGGGCTTGACACATTGCAACAGCTGTTTATTAAACAAAATGAAGTTCTTCATTCTGTGCTCTGTGGTTGAAGAGAAATTTAAAATGTATGCTATTTTAAACATTTGAAATACATGTTATTTTCTGAGTGTACCTACAGAGCAAGCATCATAAATATTAGATTATGACAATGGTGGAGCTTTTTTGTGGGGATAGGGATTGTAGGATGAACAACTTTGAGCTGCCTAAGTCATGTATTTCTTGATTATTCTGTCACTGCATAGCTGAAATCCCTTTTCTCTTATATATAATAAGCATCTTAGAAATTTCTCTGCTCTGTTTCCTGTGGAAAGCTTTTTAGTAGTTTTGTAGAGATTACTGGACTGAGTATGTTATTGCATCCTGATTAATGTATAGCTTGCATTTTGTCTGTTGTTCTGATGAACTTAGTTTTCTTAATTACCATGTATAATGGAGAGCAGGTTATCTTGTTAGCTCCGTGCTTGTAGAATTACAAGCTTGTAGCATTTCCTTTGCACAAGTTACCACCCACTAGGTGACAGGCAGTGATGTGTCTGTGGTGAGGAAAGAGGTTCTGCTGGCAAGAGCTTGGAAAGGATTCTTGCAGATGCATTTCTTACATGTGCTAAACATCTCCAAGTGCTGCAGAGCTGTCATGGCAGCATCAGCTGCATTGATCTATTGATTGCTACTGCCTACGTTAAGTAATAGATTGTGCTTCTTGTACATCTCATCTTGCCTTCAGGCACCAGCTGGGATCCACACAGTGCCTGTGAAGCTGCAGGAGGAGTTAATTTGGGAGGCAGAGAACAAGATCAGGCAGTGGGAAAGAGCAGAATTGCCTTATTTAAGATCCTTCTTTCTACTAGACTAGAAAAAAATCAGAGAATGCCTTGTTGTCAGATGTCTGCTTAGATTTAGGCAGACACAACATGCATAAGGACTGTACTTCATGATGAATCTTTTTAGCAGGTCACATTACATCTTGAGCATATCAAGTGGGCACCCTAATGCAAGTCTGAGAAATTACCCCATTATATAAGGATTTGGAGAAAACATATTTTTTGATTTAAACTGTTGTAGCTTGGTGGACTCAGTGTGTACCAAAACAACGCTCAGAATAGTTGTCAGCATTTCTGGTAGTGTAATAAAGAACATAGGGTTTTGATTACTTTGGGAGATAAGTTCACTTTAGTTCATCTGAACTGAACTTCAGATGATTATTTGAAGATTCCAGGAGATGTCTCTTTCTTGAAATACTCCTCATCAAAAAACACTTCAAATGCTATCCATCTTTCTATCCAAAAAGAGATGTTATCCATCTTTTTTGGTGAAAAGAAGGAAATTTTTTCTGTTCTATAGTTTTCTAAAATTTTTTTCTTCTTTTCATTTTCATAACTTAACATTTAATGCTAATACATTTAGACTGTAGGAAAAGTGCTTTGTATGTTTAGTACTGTGTTTGTTTGAGGAAGACTTATTGTAAATCTTGGAGGCTCTGAGGGCTGCCTGTTTTATTGTTTTGGGGATGCAATCAGGAAGTGAGTACAGAAAGGTCTTTACAGAATGAATTGTACACCTGTAATTTAGTTTTAGTGATGGTGAAATTATTTTCTTGAATCTGAGTTCAGCTGGCATTAAGTCTGGTAGACAAGTGTTCTGATGGCATTACCAACTCATATGTCAGTCATATAACTACATGAGAGAAAAAAGGTAATTTATGAAACTATTTGGTTCTGCTGTTTGTGGAGATAAGTATTTTTCTTTTATTTTGGGCATTTAAGGGATTCAAGTTATTCCATACAAAAATTAATCTTACTAATCTGACAGAATCCTCAGTGGCTGCTGCTGCTTCTCTTCATGTGGTGATATCTCCTTCTTTCCTTCTTCAGCTGCACATTGGTGAGCCATTGAGCAAATGCTATGGAATCCTTAGTAGGCCTTTCCCAATATGAAAGCACCTAAATAATCTAAATGCTGAGCTGTAAGGAAAAAAAACCACTAGAAATGCCCACTGACATCAACATGACTGTGCTTAGAATAGCTCTTAAGAGTTTCCCTTTCTTTTATCTCTCATCTGTGATTCAAGTCTTATTTCTGGCCAGAGAAAAGTGCCTGGCACATAATGCTTAGGATCAAAAAGAGACAGTCCTGTTGGTTTTAGTGAAGTATTGTAAATAACAAAGTTGGTCCTGTTTGTCTGTCAGTATTAGATATGCCAGCATTGCTATAGGAATAAAGCCAATTAACTAATACTATGGAGAGCTAGCAACAGCATATTTGATTTTTTTTTACTGTCTCAGCAAAACATGTTTGTTATTTGCACTACATTGAAAGATTTTGCTGAAGGTGTTCATGCCAGTTAGCAAAGTGCTTTTTAAAAGTCACCACGGTTGTGTTCCACAAAGTGGCACAGAAGATTAGCAGCAAAGTGACATTGCCAAGGTCAAAGAAAGAGGAAAGGACAGAGGTCAAAATAAACCCCAACAATTTTGATTCAGCCAAGTCAGTAGTTTTTCCTTTCAAGTTATTTGTAGTCTTTACCTCTCATACTTTTTGGATCACTAGTGTAAGCTTGTGATGTCCCGAGATTATTCCAAGTTCTAGCTTTCTGAAGGAATTTGAAACTGTGTTATAGCTTTGCTTATTTAATGTAATTAAGCCTTTATCTGTTCATAAAGATGCCAGTAGAGCTGACTTTCCACCTGGTTTATGGATAGTTGTTCCTGGGACTTAAAATATTCCTTGTTTTTTATTTTAATCCAGTCATAGTTGACACTCTTCTGTTGGTCTTTTCAGAGAAGGAGCAGTACTTGTAAGCCTCTTCCTCTGTCTGGCAGAGGTGTAGAGGAGAACTCTTACAAGGTCTGCTGAATGTGTGTTGGCAGAGCAGTTTGGAACTCCACACAGTTATTATTGCTGCTTCTGGTACTCCAGTGTCATTTGCTGACTAACTCTCCAATGTTGTACCTTCTATCAGAATGGATTTCCTTTGTCAGTGCAATTAAAAGACTGAGTAATGCTTCATGTAGAATATTGGGAAGCTATTTCGGTGCTATCTGAATGCTTTGCACTGGGTGAGTAGTTGGTCTGGCCTTAGTTGGATACTTCCTTGGCCAGTAAGAGGAAAAGTGGTAAAAAGGTGAAGTTTTATGGGGGGACAGGTGGTGTGAAAGACAGCAGCTGGGAGATGATGGTCACTTGTAGTTTAAAAAAAATCCAAATAGCCATAATTTTTTGCTTGTGGTAATATTATGAGGAAATTGATGCCATTAATACTACACGTTTTCACTGAAAAGAATGAAAAAAATTATGTATTATTAGTGCAGAAGATGTAAATTATGCCTGAAAATGTTGCTAATTTTTAAGATGTTAAAATATCAGGAATTCACAGAAGTAGGGTGACAGTTTCTGTGTTGTGCTTTGGTACTTTACTAGATTTTTTCTTCGTTAGCTTTTGTAAATTAGTGCAGCTGTTTTCTTCTGAGAGAAGTTTGACAGATGCTTTCATGTTGCAGTCTTGTTTTCAAGTCTTAGTAGATTTCTGAAAATTCCAAAATTACGTACATCTTCTGTAAATAGTTTTAGTTGAATATAGATTGATATCTTTACTGTTAGGTGCAAGTCAAAAATATCACTCTTTATGAAGTGTTTGATGTCCACAAGAACACTTTGGTGTCCTCCTGCTCACAGTAAGTAGTAAAAAGGCAACTTCAGCAATGGAATCTAATAGACAAGTATGGAAAGAGTACCTCTTGTTTTTTAGAAATTATTTTGTGTCTATTACATTTGAAACCCTAGCTGATAGCCTTTTTATGTAATTGAGCCACTGTGTACATTTTTGCTGGGTTCTCTCTGCTCCTAAGAAAAACCAACTTAGAGTTGTGGTATGAAGCACTTTATTCAAATTGTGCATATGGAAGTGTAGAACAGACCTAAGCGTGGTCACGCAGTAGGTGTCTGTAGGCATCCCCTGAACTCACTGTCTGACCATCTGTGACAGAGCTGTGTTCTTCTGAAATTTCTAAGGAGCCAGTTAAGGGTGAGAAGAGCCTTGTGGTATCTCTGGGAAGCTAGAACAATTCCTTAATCTCTGCTTTTTTGTTTTGGGTGTTTCTTCCACATCAATAAACTTAATTTTAATTTTGACCGACTTCTGTCAGCAGCTTCACTTTTGCTGTTTTATCAAACAATTCCATTCAGAATTTCAACATACCTGAAGCAAACTTGTTCTTGAAGCATCAGACTTAAAACACAGTCTTGCTCTTTGAAGTGATGATTCATCACCCAAGATGATTCTTTAATTTTAAGTTACATCCCATCTTGATGACTGCATGCATTTCCTTATGACAGGACAAGGGAAACCTTAAGTTGGTTGAAAGAATACAGGGCATAGCACATGGTTATAAGTAGCTGCTTTTTGGTATGTGTTTGCTTTCTGATTCTAGAATAGTTTATGTTGGTCAACTTTGATTGCCAAAAGGTTGCCAAAGTTGACTGCTAGTTGGAGTGTCTGCTAATTGCTTGTTAATTGTCCCACTGCTAATGGAAAGTCTTCCTCAGACCCGAGCTTTTTGCAGACATGAAAAAGAAATAGTGTGAAAAATGTCAATCACTTGTTTTTAAAATTTTTAAAAGTTTAATAGTAATAAAATGGCTAAAAAATAGCAACACAATTAGAGTAATAACAATTTGGACAAATTGAATTAAGACAATATGAGACAATAAAAACAAAGAGTTATGGATGTCCGGGTACCTTTTCTGGGCGTCACGAGCCCAAAAAAGGACCCCTGCTAACAAAGGATTAACCCTTAAGAACAACAGCCCATTGCATGTTCATACACTTCATACATGAGGCATAAATTCCATTCAAACACAGGATTCTGTCTGGTCGGTGTCAACTTCTTCCTTCTAATCCTAACAGCGCCTCCAAGGCAGGAAGAAGTTAGTTTCTTCTGATAAGAAGGCAATAAATTCCCTTTCTCTGAAAGATTCAGGTGTCCTGTGGCTGCTATCTCACTGCAAGCCCTTTCTGTTAAACAAAGCATCTTACATAGCATCGTTTCTATTTTAACAATTTTTATAACCTAAAACTATATTTAACACAGTACTTAAGAGAATTAATACAGCATTACTTTCTAACGCAACACATATATAATATTCATTTTAATATTTGCAAAAAACCAATCATAAAATACATGCATTTTTCACAAATAGTAACAGAAACTCATGCACTGAGAAAACAAACTATTCCAAAGCATAACAATTCAGAATTGTGTTGTTTGGTTTCATCACTGTTTCTTAAATTCAGAAAGAAGAGCTCTTGCCCACAGAAGGATAAATTGTTGTGTCCCAGTCTGTAGAATAGTCATTGTGGTGGTAATGGCAGCTGGGTGCAGCATCACTTTGGGTCCTCTTGGGAAGGAAGCAGCCAGAGGACACACAGCCTTGCTATGAAGTATTTGTATTACTGCCACACACAGCCCTTCCATGAAGCTTTCTAGAGGTGGTGTTGTATTGCTCACACATTTATTATAACACCATTTTTTATTAAAAACAAAAATACCCTCCCAAAAAAGAAAGCATTATCTTGTGCACATATGGATTTCAAATTGTCTCTGAAATTCTGTATGTGTTTGGAATGCTGCATGTCTTACGTCTGGGGTAATTTTACAGCTACAAGCCAAGCTCCCAGTTTTCTGTACATCCATCTCTGATGTGTTGTGAAACAGGCTCCTAGAAACAGGCTCCTTGTGAAACAGGCTCCTAGATTTTGGTTTGGCCATTGAGAAATATTGGGATCACCTGTTTGTATTACAGCTGGAAAAATCTAAAATGCAAGCATGGCTTCCTCCTTGCCTATGTATAGACTAATTATTAAGGTGTATAGCAGATGATAGTCAGTGTGCCAGCAGCTCCACTTACTAGTAACAGGTCAATAATTTTGCCACTAAGATTTTATTGCAAAAATTTCTGTGCTTAAATTGGAGATTCCTGGGAGGTTCCTGGTATACTAAAAAGAAATGCTACTATGAGTAGTTCCTGTAAGGATGGTCCATATAAGAGTGGTGGGGTGTATGTGGACCAGACCGTGTGGTCCACCTATCCCAAAAGCATTGCATTTCCTGTTGTTTCTCCTTTATGAGTATGGGCCTATGGAAAGATGTTAGAGAATAGTCTTTAGTTCCTTTTGACTTTGCGTTGTTCAAGGATCCTGAGAATAAGAAAAATACAATAACTTTGATTAATAGAACTTGATATGCTCAATTCTGTTTGTTGAAGTGTTGTCAGTCTTGCCCTAGGTTTATTGATTAGCTTTTTCTTTCTTTATGTAATCAGTCACATAATGTGTGGTTTTGATATGATTATGGTTCTCTGGTAACCACAGAATATTCCTAATACTTCATCAAGTTATTGTTATTGTAGTTAGAATCTTTAATCACGGGGTAAGCTGGGTCAAAAAACATCTATCAGAAGTGTAGCACATCTAAAAGTCAAGAGCTTTTTGATAGCTCTATTGAAAGTCTTGTGTGGACTTTCATGTACAATAGTGCAGGAATCCACTCTTTCTCAGCAGCTGACAACTTGCTTTGCTCACTTTAAGGTCAAACTCGGCAGCATCCAAGAAACTCTTGAGTTTTACTGTTGTCAGATGTAGCTTGGTGTTGATTTTGCATCTAAATGCCTTTTAACATTTGTTCTGATGAATGAAAATACACCTCTCTACCTTTTTAAAAAATATTTTAGGTTGAATCTGATTTTAAAAACCCCATAAAACATCCCAGCTTATGGTGTGGATTGTGCTGCTGCCTGTGAAGTTTTGTCTTCCTTACCTTCTAGATTTTGGAGTACCAGCTTATTCCATGAATGAGTTGGTGTTGGTTTTACTTACTGTTTCATAAAGATGTCTTAATTGAAACTAAAACAAAACAGTTTGGGCTACCTTTTCCATCATGAATTTCATGTTTATATTTGCCTGGAAACAGCTCCCACTGAACCAGCATATTATTAAATCTCTTTTCAGGTAGTCTCTTGAGTGATGAATGATGAATACCATTCATGTGATTTTACTCTTTCCTTTCCTTTTTTTGTTATTGCTTAATACAGTTCTTGAAGTGTTGCAGGCTTTCAAAGTGATACAATTTAGCAATGCCCTGTGTTGAGTACAGATGTAATTATATTTTTTCCTTGGAGCATTTAACTGATTATGAAGAGTACAATAATCCATGCCTGAGCTGGAGGTTGTTGCAATGTCAGCAGTACGGTAGGATTTAGTCTGAAACCAGAACTGAACAGCTCTTTTTTCCCCAGAAACTCACCTGAGCATTCAGAGTGTTTTGTAGAGATCACTAAAGCACTAAGACTTTTTACAGCCTGGCGAGGTGAAAGGATCGATTCTAAATATATCGGGGCTTTGGAGGCCTTTCCTCTCCCCTCCCCCATTGTGCATTAGCTCTTTAGAGTTACTGTACTGCATGGCTTAAAATCCAAGAACTGCTGTGCTGTCACATCCATCACCTCCTCTAGGTTGATAGAAGAGGACAGTCATGCAGCTTTATGGATTTGCTGAACCCTGACTCGTACCCAGTAATTAAGGAGGTATTGCTTCCAAGGTGTACATATATTTTTTTAATGTACTGTTGCTGAATTGTTAGTAATAAGAGAGAAAATATTTTCTTATTACTAAAGGCAATATGTGTGGGTTTTGGTTTTGCTTCTAAGATGTGAAATTTTGAGTGGGTCTTAAATTCTGGTCCTCTCTAGCATCTCATGCAACACTTAGCCTTCTGTACCTCAAACAGATATCAGAATAAAGATGCAGTCCTGCTGAAATGAATGGCAGAGTACCCAACAGAAGGTATGTAAAGGCTACATGCAGAAAGCCCGGACTTATTCCATGTGCAGATCTGTTAATCACTTTAAGTACTCTGAATGCAGGATCAAGATCAGATTGCTCATTATCTGGATACTTGTGAAGCAAAGCTGTGCAGGCTGACTGTGGAAGGTAGAGCTAAAATTGCAAATTAGATTTTGGCAAACTGCTAAAATATGAGGTCTCATTTTGGAGCGAATTTTTGAAATCCTTTCCCAAATGCTTAGTTCTGTCCCCAAGACAGAATGCCAGTGTACTGCCAAAAGGACTTAATAATTAAAAAAAAAGGATTGCCTGGCAACCTCAGTCCCTTGTTCCCTTTGCAATAGCACTGCTTTTTTGACTTGTTAGGCTAACTGCAGACTTGATAGCTATCCCCTGTCTCTCTGAGACAATGCAGCAGCATGAAGGCTATTAAGGCTATCTTTTTATCTGACATCCAGATTTTACCACCTCCAGCATCTGAGCTGACATGTATCTTGGGAAGTTTTGCTTATTTATAGGAGGAGAAAATAGGATTGGAGCAATCAGAGTAAGTTCAGTGGAACCATCTTCTATTCAAGAATATTTTTGTTTAATTTATGAATACTTGTCTTCTTGAAATAAGGACTGTTCAAAAGCTAGAGGAAAATGCTCAATACTTGTATTAGTATAATACCTTACATGTAAAAACACTGAAGATTTCAGACTGCATTGCATTTCTTCAGAGTACAGTGGAACTTACAATTCTTTTTTCAGATAAAAGCAAGTGGAAAAGGTAGTAATCGTCCCATGCAAGAAGCAAAATATGCTTATCTGATTTGTCTGACTTAGTCTGAATTTAAAAGTATTAATCTACATTTGCATGAATTTCAAAGCCTTGCAGTAGTTGAAAGTATTTGGTCTGGAAATAGATCTAGAAGACAGTTAAAGGGATTTGTACAAAGTGCAAATTATGCCTATATTGTGGAGAGATGAGTGAATAAAATTCTGTAGGCTGAAATTGTGTGTCCCAGTTGTGAAATTCCAGGGTCTGTGTGTGTCAGTGAAGAAATTAAAATTAAATAAACCTCCTTCAGAGTTCTTCTTGCTTGCATAAGTATTCTGTGGTCTGAAAAACATCCCTTAGAAAACATACGTGGCTGAGTGAAAAGATTCTTTGTTCAAAACCAAGTTTCCTGTAACAGCTTGGCTCAGTTTTGGACATATTCTTCCGTGGGTGGGTGGTAGAGTCTGGATCCTGTGATGTTACTCAGTCTTTTATCTGCTCTGGCAAACCTTTGACTTCAGTAAGCCTTTAGCTTTCTTGGGAAATTTGTGTTAAGCAATTTTTGGATAAATTTGGATTTGTTTGGAAATGAAAATATTTTCTGTTTCCTTCAACTCTTGCACTTGAGACTTCTGCTGTATTGGCAGCAGAGAGAGGTTTTAATGGTAGTACCTCCCTGGATTCCTCTTAAATCATACCACAGAAATGACTTGCATTATTTAGAACTGAAACCCTGCTCATGTTTTGCATTTAAAGATCTTGGAGTGAAGCAGCATTGGTTTTCATAAAGGTTTTACTTTGTTCTTTCATTCAAGTTCCTGTACCTGGGATTTGATGGACTCAGTCTGATCTGATCTATCTCTTTTCAGTACCTGAATTATTTCAATGGAGGAAGTAAATGGGCTGATGCTTATTTACCATCTGACCACTTTTGGTAGTTTGCATTTAGGTATTTTCCATTTTGGTCAGTAAAGCCACAGTAGGCTGTTCTGTTTTCAAAATGAAGGAAGAAATAAGATGTGTCCAGTATTCCCACCCACAATGGTACTCCAGGCAGTGGTCTTTCACATTCCAGCTACAACAAGGTAACATTACTTCCCTTCTTTACAGCTGGTCTTAGTGATGTTTGAAATAGTGATTGTACAGTAGCAGATGAGCAAAAGCCTGTGGGAAAACAAATCCAGTACTAGGCTGTTGTGTCCATTGGTGCTTCCGTTGCACTTGAATGATCTGTAGAAACACCCAACTGTGTCAAAAAGATGTGGTATTATTCTGGTAGACAAAAGTCAGGTGAAATAATGCCATTTTGGGCAAGTTTGACTTCCCTTGCCATTTTTCAGCCTTTCAGGTCATAACTAGTGGTCTTTTCACCTATCTTCAATCTTAACAAAATGAAAGTAGATATGCTGAAGCATTCGAAGTGTAGCAGTAACCTTGTTTAGAGTCCAAATAAAAAGAGAGACCAGGAAAGAAACTTCACCGAATCCAGCTAGGTAATGATTTAAATATTAGAATTGAATGTTTCTACAGCAAGTGAAGTAACAATGACATTTTTTGTATTTACAGTCCTTCCTCTGTTGTCACTCCCACCCATTGCTCTTGCTGCCATCTAGCTCTTGGCCTATGTCAGCAGCTGATGTGGCTCTAAGGGGACAAAAACACTACACAAAGTAATGGGTTGTGGCTCCTGGGAATGGCTGTGAGTGGGATACATTTACAGGCTGAGTGCTTTTGCTGGAGATTTTCCTCTTGTTTTGATGTGACTGCTTTCTGCATTTGTAGAATGTTGGGGGACAAAACACTTGACCCACAGCAGTGTTAATGTTGGTGGAGACTGAACTGGAACTACTCAAGTGCACTGACACTTACAGGTGTTGGGTATTGCCAGCACCTTTAAGGGTTTCAAGCCTTCTCAGCTCTCCATCCTCCAGGTGCTGTGTCTGGTAGCCAGCAGTCAGGGCCTCACCTGGGACATCCACCACCTGGTTTGTCTCCAGGTGCAGGAGGTCCCTTTAAGTTCAGGCTTGCTTGGAGTTCCTTTATAGTCAGTTTTTCTTATATTGGTGGCAAAAGAGCTTCTGAAACTTTGTTCTCCCAACTTGTTTCATTGATAGCCACCCTGACCTCCTAGAAACACTATTGAATGGTACAGGTCTCTATGAAAAATTGATAAAACTTTAAAATATTACTGTAGAATACATAAGTTAATATTGCTTTATCACTAGGTAGTGATTTTTTTCATGGTCTGCCTGTTGTATTTCAATAAAAGAGTAGTAGTTACACTGGCACTAAAATCTGACTGTATTGTCTCTGCTGGGGAGAAGTTATATGGAAATTAAGTATGAAGCCAGCAATCATCCATCAAGTTAGAATTATACCCTGGTGTACCACAGATAACAAATCCAGCTCTTTTCCCCCACAGGTTTCCTTGTCTTCTAACCTTCTTCCTTACAGATTTCTTTCTGTATGCTTTCAGTTTTCCTTATACTCAGTCCTGCTCTTATTTCTTGATCTATTTCTCCTTCACCTAATTATTGTGACCATTTCCATCAGGCCTGACATTCATTAGCTAATAGCTTTCTATTCTTGTGCTCCAGATTTACTGAGTAGCATCATGCAGAGATAATTGACTTGGTGTGAGCTGGACCATACAAGAGACTGTCTTAGATTTTTTTGCAATTTTTTCACATTTCTTAATACACACACATTCTCTGGACTGAGAAATGGAGTATGAAGTTGTTGATATAGCTGTTTGTCATGAAGTACAGGGGCAATGGGCAGTTTGGTGGTAAACTCTTGTGGTGGTATTGCAGGGTAATCCTGATTTCCTTGGTGTTGTTATTACCAACTTTTGCGTTTTAAGTCAGGAACTTCTTTATTTTCTTGGTGTACTGTGTGCCAAATAAACCAGGAATATGACAGCAGCCTAGTTGAAAAAGCTGAAGCCAGCTTTGGTATGCCTGGCTGTTCATACTATTTCATGCAGTAGAGCAGCAGCCCCTTTCTTCTACTTTGATAAATAAAAGTGGGATATTTTTGCTGTGGAAGATAATAGTGTAGTAGTTCCTTCCTAAATGTTGTTCTACTTCTGAAGTGATGAGTCAGCTTGTAACACAAGCAAAGCAAAGGAGTATTCTGTTCAGCACTAAACTATGCAGATTAAACTAATCCTTTCTCTAGGCTCAGAAACCAGAAAAAGGCATTTATGACCATATTTTTCTGCCTTGACACTTAATGTTGACAGTTGAGGAGCCATTTTCTACCAGTTCTTTGCTGTTGCTATCAACTGGATCAGAATATGTTTAGGTGTTTATTTTTCCTTACTAGCTGTTCCCCATTGCTTTGGCCCACTGGACAGGAAGAATGCTGTCCAAACTGTTCAAAAGTGTATCTGGAAACTAAAACAACCATTCCAAGAGAAACAAGGAAAAACCTTATAATGTTAACACCTTCCAGGGGGAGTATCTGTTTGTGAAAGATTATAATACATTTTCTTGTTTTGCTGGTGTAATGTGAGCAGAACAGAGAATTAGAACAGCAGCTGTTAATTTCATTGCCAAACTTTTCTTCTTAATTTACCTTGTGAAAAATTTCCCTTGGTGAAAGCAATATACCTCTTTGAACTATCTTTTTTTGTGCATCCAGGAGGTAGTATAGTGTTGGATTAAAAATAGGAGGTATATGACTGAGGTTTTGTAGTGACTGACTTGAAACCTCCGTAAAAGATTCATTATATTTGTTTAAGTGATCAGATTGAAAAATTTGCTGCAGATGGTTTTTCTGTGTAGGATAGAGGAGCATGTGTAGAAGGAGAGAAGATGGGTTTAAGAAGAAGAAAATTAAAGGAAAGGGATACAAATGTATATGTTCTGCAGAAGGAAAGAGATTCAGACTTAGAGCTTCTAGCATAATTGAAAAGAGGAAAAGCATTGTAATACAAATAAGCTGTGTTAAGCAGAAAGAAGAGTATATCAACAATGCAGTTATTTGCATTGCAGCACTAGAGCAAAGTCGAAAATATTCCCAAAACAAAATTTACTCAGCAGTTTTAAAGTTCCTAATGCAGTGGCTAAGAAGTAAAGTGATTTGTATTATATGGGGTTTACCCAGTCTCTTCAGGTGTTTTAAAACATAGGTACAAATAGATCAAAGGATATATAGCTTTATGCCCCTCAATGGTTATACATCTTTATCCCCCTATCTTTATTTTGTTTTGGTGTATCTGTGTATCTGCTCTTAAGTCTTTCTAGCAGATACATGAGAAGTGAAAACACAGCTGTATAATATCTGGAGTGAAATCTTGCTTGCATTAAGGCTTTGAGTGTTTCTCAGTGATGTTCACCATTGACTTTTCAACTGATTCAGTGATTATTAAGGTGAATGGTGCAAGATGCAATGAGAGATGACCTTCAGCTGGCTTTGTGGACAAAAGGATAGTTTTACTTTAGACTTATATTACAGTAGTACCAGTCTGGCTTTACATTAGCTGTCATACTAATAGAACAATATATTTCTGACTACTTAACTTTGTACATGTTTAGACCACTGAGGTAATCTTGGAATGATAAGTAAATTGGTTTTCACCAGATGTCTCTCTAACATCTTGTGTGTAGGGGAACTTGTTTATACCAGACCAGAGAGATTGATGTGGCTTGAGTAAGCACTTAGGACAGATGTGCCTCATGTCATTACAGGCTCCTGTGGAGGGTAATTCAGACATGTATATTAGATATTTGCTTGGAATCCCCTTCTGTAGAGGCTTTGTCTTGTCTCTGACTGTTTGGAGCCTGGGAAGACTGCCTTCTGAGATGCTGTGAGTTGGTTTCATGTAAGCCACTTTTCACTGTAATGATGCACAGCTACAGAGGGGAGAGAACAGGAAGGAGAAGACATTCACCTTTTGAACATGTGAGGCTGTGGTAGGTGTGCATCTGTTGCAAGCATGCAAGACAGAATTTCATCTCTCTAGAAATGTTTATTATTTGCTTCCAGGGCAACCCTTCTGTAGTTTTATCTGCTGATATGGCAGAACTGTAACTTGGCTGGCATTTAAACTGTTAATTTTTGTAACTTCAGTTTGTATTCCTTCAGAATTCCTTTGATCATTTGGGCCTCTGTTTTGCCACTTAGAACTCACTAGTGGCTTTAACATAGAGGTAACATAGCGTTACCATGCATGATATTCCTTAATAACAAAATTTTGAAGCTGCAGGTGTCAGTATTTTCACTGCAGTGATTTCTCCTTCTGAACGACATGTATCTCCATAGTGACTTGTGATGATGAAACAGAACTGAAGATCCTGCAGTAGGAACTACCTGAAGGCTGAAGGATATGATGGCATTTTAGAAATCTTAATCAAGTTGGTTTTGTATTGTTTTGAATACTAAGGCAGATGTTTTTAGTCTTTCTAGTAAAGCATAATAATTTGGAATTTGGTGGAACAGGAAGAAGAGCTGACTCTGTCAGATAACATTGTGTCAGTTGTACTTCGTGGATCTGTTCCTGTGATGTTTGTTTTCAGTACTACAAATCTTTGTTTAAGCAACAAAAGTATCTAAGTTGGCCCTGGCTCTAGAAAAGTAACTCTCATTCTTCTTGAAGCCACTAATATCCAGCTGTGGCTCATGAAACGGAGAACCAAAACCTATGAGATCTGTTATCACTAGGATAACAGATCACTGGGTGCTTCCACAGGATTAATGACTTTCTGTAAGACTGACGTTGGAATGTGTGGAAAATCTGCTAGCTATTACATACAGAATGTATATTCTGTAGCTAATGTACATACAGAATGCTGCTAATAGTGGGGAAGGTAAATTGGCTTCACCTGACCTCAGGAAGTTGGTTTCCATCACTTCCAACTCTGCTAGAAAAGCTGCTAGGCCAAATTACAGACAAGCATAACAGGATTCTGAGTACATAATATTTCCACTTCCATACTAAGTAAGAAACCATCTTTAAATAGTACCAGAATTGACAGTTAACACCTCATCATTCTTTGTAGGGATAAAATTGGCATGCCATGCAGTGTTGCCTTTCCCCTTTGTTACTGCAACTTGTTTTGGCTAAAGCAGAAGCCAAAGTACCACATAGATGGAAACCTCTATCAAAAAGTACTGAAAAATATAATGATGACAAATTAGAAAATTTTTCACAAGGGTCTGAAAGGAAAATAACTTGACGTTTCTTGTAAGGCACCAAAGATGTTCTTGAGGAATATGGAGGAAGCTCAGTAAACATTTCAATTTCAAAGAAAAAGGACTATCTCTTCATAACCTAGATAAGAGGAGGCTCAGTATTCAATTCTAACTTTCTGTCTCAATACTCTAACTTGTCTTTCAGCACTTGCAGTCTGCCTGGCTCTCAAGGAGCCAGAGGCTGGTTCTCTCAAGGCTGGTTCTCAGTGGGGTCAGATCAAGGGTCAGTAATGACTCTTGAAAGTCCATGTGGTAATAAAGTTCTTGGCACACTCTTAGTGGTTGAAATGACACAGCTAAATCATATGTATCTGTATCTGCATGACTGCCTGATCTCAGGAAGGTTTTGTGAAGAGATACTAAGGCAAATTTGGTCATATTCATTCTACACTGGGACACATGGAGATATTGAAGAGCTCTCTTGCTGAACAGAATTTTTGTGAGCTGTAATTAACTTCTCATTGTCAAATGCTTATTTTCCTGAGGACAAGTTCCAAGTCTTTCATGGCTGTGTGAAAACATATGTGAGCACTAATGGATTATTACTCCTGTAAGAAGCACACATGCACGGTGCACTTCACCAAAGGTTGTTAACCATTTTAATGGTACTTTAGGCCACCATGCTTTCCTTTGTACTTGCACAGTAAGCAAAGAACATGGTGATTTCCTATATTAAGTTGTTTTGCTGCAGCATTTGGATGGTGCAAGCTGTATGAATGTGCTTGTAATACCTGATTTCCTTCCCCAGTCTCCCTTGTAGACTGCTGGTCGGCTCCTACCATGCTACTTAAGATCAGCTTTTAGCCTGTGCCACAGAGGAAAACGAGGAGCAGTGGTACATAGCAGACCTTCATTTACAATTTGGCTGGCTCTATGCCTGCACACAGGAAGAGATTTCTTGCCATGGGCCTTGCTGAAAGAGGGAAAGGCTGATCTGCCCGTAACAAGCTGATACACGTTCTTTGTGTTCCTGCTGGTTTGGATCTCGTTCTTCCCTTGCAGACTGGGTCCAGGGTCTTTGCTGCCAGTCTCTCTCTTGAAGGCTGGGAATGTGGAAGATTTTCTATTAAATTTTCTACCTATTTTAAACCTCTGCATTACTTGCAGATGTTTAAAATCAGTAGACAAGATTGAGATTTACTTCCTTGGTGTATTAGCTGTATTTTGATGTAAGTGGTCTATATCTGCGCCTGAACTTGTTTTGGTAGTGTAGCAGGTTGATGCTTGCTGGATTCCAGGCATCCACCAAAGCCCCTCTGTCACTCCCTCTGCAACTGCACAGGGAAGAGAAAATATAACAAAGGGTTCATGAGTTGTGATAAAGAACCAGGAGAGATCACTCATCAAATACCATTATGGGAAAAACAAACTCAAATTAGAAATACGAATTGAATTTCTTAGTAAAAAAACCCAGAGCTGGATAATGAGAAGTGAAAGAACACCTTAAAAAAACCCAAAACCTTCCCTCCTTCCCAGCTTTATTTCCTCTCCCCATCAGCATAAGGAAACAGGGAATGGGGGTTATGCCCAATTCATCACACAGTGTTCCTGCTGGTGCTCAGCGGGAGGAGTCCTCCTGCTCTGGTGTGGGGTCCCTCCACAGGAAATAGACTCATGCTGGAGAAGTCCATGGAGAACTATCCTACAGGCAGCAACTCCACAAACTGCTGCAACATGGGTTACTCTTCCTGCACTCTTCCCTCACAGGGTACAGTCCTTCAGGCACAGCCTGCTCCAACATGGGTCCTCCATGCAGTCACAAATCTTGGCAGGAAACCTTTCCCCAGATCTGCAGGTCCCTGCCAGGTGCCTGTTGCAGTATGAGCCCCCACAGGGTCACAGCCTCCTCAGGCATCCCCCTGCTCTGGCGTGGGTCTCCTCCATGTGGTACAGGTGGATCTCCACATCCATGTGGTCCTCCATGGACTGCAGAGAAAGCTTAACTCTGGTGTCTAGAGAACCACCTCCCCTTCCTTCTGCCCTGACATTGGTGTCTCTAGATTTGTTCTTCTCACGTATTCTCTCTCCACTTTTCTCTTGATGCAATTACACCTGCCCAATAACTAACTTTTAATTCTTTTTCTGAAGTATCTTGTCACAAGGTGTTACCATCACTTCCAGTTGGCTCACCCTTGGCTAGTGGCACATCCATCTTGGAGTCACCAGGGATTGGCTGTGCTGGACATGGGGAAAGCTTCTAGCATCTTCCACCCATCCCACTACTAAACCCTGGCCATGCAAACTCAATGCAGTTATGCTAATGTTAATCATCTGTCCACTGTTATCTCAGTCCTGAGCAATCAAATCTGTTAAATTAGGAAAGTACATTAATTCTGTAACTGTAGAGAGCATGTTGCTTGTTTGTGTTTCATGTATCTTGTTTGTTTTGTCATTTACTAATACAAGTGCAGAAGTAGTACTTGCAGAAGAGGACTTGCACTGAGAGTATTAAACAAGGAGTAATAACTGATTGTGGGTAAAATTCAGAAGTAAATGAGACCATGTTGATTAGCATAAGCAAAATGCATATGCAGTGTCCTAGCAACCTCCTGTGTGTTCTCCATAAAGGCCTTTTTTTTTTTTAATAAGGAGGAGACTGAAACAAATTAAAATTTCACCTATTTACAAGTTCTTTATTGAAATTCAGGCAAAAACAAGAGGGAAGAGTCAAGGCTTTTGGTTTGAAAGTCTGACAGATGGGTGAGGGAGACTTCTGGCAAGTGAGCCTTTTGATACTGAATAATACAATAAAGAGAACTGAAACAAATGCCATTCTTAAAATTAATTTTTAAAAATTTGGACTTCAAGATGACTATTCCAAGCAGTTATTACAAGGAAATAGAAAAGGAGCCAAGGATGTAACTAAAGAATCAGACTTGCAATAAATCTGTCTCTTTTGTTGTCCTTCTCTGTGGTCTTTTGTCATGGTAATTTTTCTTACTACCCTGCCTCTGACAAAAGAACAAGTTCTGGATACAAAAGGACTATGCAAGTACTAATTATTTTGTTAGAACTTAATACAAATCAAGGTAATTAGATTTAAATAACCTCTTACCAGGAAGGTATGTACAAAGTATGTATCAGTTCTGATATATGGTGCTCTGTCCTGCTGTTGACCTCATTCAGACAGAATATGATCTGTGAACAATAAATTCATTTGTTCCTCATGGTGATTATGGAGGGAAGCAAAAAAAATCCCCAAACCCCCTAAACCCATACTTTCTTGTCTCAGAGTTTAACTTTACAACATCACTGCACATCTCTAAATTACTGCATTTAAATTTAAAATTACATTTTGTTATTCTGCCAGTTCTTTAGGCAGAATGGGTACAAGCTAGAAAAAGAAACACTATGTACATTCTAGGAAGCTTTTCACTTTGCAGTCAATGAGTGACTTGCTAGCAATTTCTTTTAGCACTTCTTCATCTGCTAGAAAGAAGTAAAAAAGTTAGACTTAATTTGAAGAAGAAGCCCAAAGGAAGGCACCTTCTCTACCTTGGTTTCTTGTGGTGGTTCTGTTGTGCACTGAAGTATTGCTCTAAAGATGCATATGGTTTTGCCACCATGAAGAGAACAGTAACTCTAGGCCTCAGTCTCTTCTCTGTGATTAGGAAAAAGGAGCATTCGGTCATGTCAGAAATCTTGCAAAAGAAGGAAGAACCAGGAGCTTAACTGCAGGTCTAATTTCTTTACACCTTGAGTTGTCCCACAAAAATCTTTGAAGTAGTATTTTGTGAATTCTATTATTGAAATAAAAGCAGTATTTTAACATTTTAAATGTGTGTTACTTATAATGTAGAAGGGTTCAGATAACACTTTTGGGTTTTATTTGGTGGCAATCCCCATTTTAATTATTGGAAGGAATGATTCTGCCTTCCCCAAAAAAAAGAAAGCTGTATTAGCTTGAGGCTGACACTTGAGTCTTTTCATGATTGATTGATTGGTTATGGAGGTTATGGGGTTTCTTTTGTTTGGTTGGGATTTTTTTGGTTGGGTTTTTTGCAATTAATGCATCCATAGAAAAAGAAAAAAAAATCCTCATGTTTTCTAAGAACCTCTGTCTATAGTGTCTGTAATGACATGAAAAACCAAGTAGCCATGTAGTGATGGTGTGTAACTGGCTTGGTGATTTTTGATGTGAAGTCTTTGGAATAATACCAATACAAATATTTCTTTCTTTGGTGCTTTACAAAGTGGCTTAAGAACATTTCAGGGCCTTATGGTTCCATTAGTTATGGAAGTTTAGTGCCCTTATATTCTGTTGCTTTATGTTGCATTGCTGGAGTGGCTCGTGTGGTCACTTTGCACTAAGATAAAGAAAGAGGATAATGAGATGCTGCTAAAGTAGGGTGGGTACTTGTGGGCTCTGGTTTAAACTCAGTGGTGTAACAGTACAACTTTCCAGCTCCAGAGGAATGTGTCTTCTATCACAGCATTCTTGAGTTCTGCCTCAAGGTGTTTTTAAAGTTCTTGTCTGTGGACTCCTTTGCCACAGAAAGGGCAGAAAAAAGTTGTTTAATAATGATGGGGGAGGGAGTCTGTGGGGGTCTACATGTCTTCTAGAATTGGGCATGCTATTGCTGATCAAAATAAATTTATTCAATAGTAACTTAAAATATGCATAGAGCTTCTACTCCTAACACATTTACATGAAGGGTATATCCAGCCTGTGTGTGTGTATCTGGATTTACAAAAAAAAGTCCTCTAAGCAGTTCAAGAAAATGATGCTATTACTGGCTTGCTGAGAGAGGATTAATTAGGAAATGTCTTCCCTTATCTGGATTTCTAGAAGTTACAGTGGTTCACTTCCTCTTAGCAGAGCATTATACGGAATGACACTAGGCATTATATTAAATAATTATCTTATTACATATTTCTTCTCTGGGACTTAGCACTTTGGTAAAATTTGAAGTTATTTGCTAGAGAACTGTTCAGTTGTCAGATGAAGGAATCAGCCTGATTATAACCCATAATAGGGTATGGTATGTTTGAATAACAAAAAGCCAGGGAAAATCTTGAAATTTGGGGGAATCTCCAGGAAAATATTTTTTTGCGTAAATACTACCTTTACTCTGCATACGTTTTATTCCCAACCCCCCCTCTTTTCTCCAGTACTGATACTCGAAAAGGTGGAAAATGGAGATCTGAGCAACAAGATGTTGAAGATCACGGATTTCGGCCTGGCCAGGGAATGGCATAAAACCACCAAAATGAGCGCAGCTGGGACATATGCCTGGATGGCTCCTGAGGTCATCCGCTCCTCCATGTTCTCCAAAGGCAGCGATGTTTGGAGGTATTGATTTGGCTTTAAGTGGTTGGATACTAAAGAGTAGCTGGACCTGCCAGCAAGTCTCTTTTATGTGTAAGAATGAGTAATGGTGAACCAAATATTAAAACTCAGGTCTTAAGAAAACTTTATCCACCGGCTTTCCATCTGTCAGACTTATCTCAGACTTATTGTTACTGTAGAAAATAAGTGGTGGACCACCTACTGCATGCCTCTAAATTTCTGTTGTTCTGTAAGTTCTCGTTCACATTATTTTGAGATTCATAATCCAAATCCCCTCTGCTCTATCTTAACGAAATGTTTTGGGCTTACTTGGCTATTGACTGACATAATCAAAGGCCATAATACAATCTGAGAAGTACTTAATTTTTATTCTGTTTTACACACAAGGTAATTTTGAACTATTTTGTTTTGGTAGTAATCTGTCACTAATGTATGTGTATACAAACACACTATAGTTAATTGAATTCCCCATCCTGTTTCAATCACAATACTATGTTTTTTGTTTTCATAGTAGTTTAATTATCTTCATGCTTCTAGTATTTCACATAAGATAATAGATCTCTTATCTGGGTCCATCTGAGTATGTAACCCATAAATAGTAACCTGCATGTATATGTTGTCTTGTTCATTCATGCACTGGAATTTTCATGAGTAAGCTAATATGGTGGGGAGGTGTAAGGGTTGGCCCATATACTTCCAGAAATTAAGTTTGAATACCACTGTTAAGTGGATTTGTAAATACAGAATTCAGTAAATAGCTCCAGGACAGTGACTTTTCTGGATACTGAATGACTTAGAATTAGTACTGAACGTCTGAAACAGATAAAATAGAGAGAATTTTGTTTTTCTTGTGGAGAAAAAGGTGTTGAAATGTCAGAATCTTTCTCTTGATAGCAGTAAAATTCTGTTGCTGGCCAGTAATGCTCCTCCACAAGTGAGTGCATGCTGTGAAACCCATCGGGATAAAGAAATAGCCCAGCTGGTAGACATGTCTGGCTCTTATGGGGATTTTTGTTTTCCTTGTCCAGTTTTGCTGAATAGATAATTTATTGCTTTGTGGTAAGTCTGTGAACATGTATTTTGTACTCTGATAGTATGGATAAAATTCTGACTGTGTAATTAAATGTGGTAGCCTCCGTAGCTAATCTGAGACAGATTGAGCGAGAACCAGGCTTTTATTTGGAGTGAAGTCTGGCAGAAATGAAAATCTTAAGGCTGTGCACCTTTTCTGTGCATGTGATGATGGTACTGGTTTGTGCACAGCTTGTCAACCTCAAACCTAAACTTGCTGTTCTCTGAAACAGTGCCAGGAAGGGCCTTTAAGGGTCCCCTAAGAGAAAGAGGGAACAGTTTTCCTGTAATTGTAACTTTAGTAATACAGGCATGCTATGAACAGATCAGTAGATGTTCTGTACCAGTATGAATTAATTTTCAAAATGTTAAGAATTATTTAGTTGGCTGGTGATTTTCATGAAGTGCCTCTATGCCCATGCAAATGATCATTGACTTAAGGACTGTAAATAACTGAAATGATTTGTTCATTTTTCAGAATATTTTATTTCTACTTTTAAGATTCCTTCATCACTTTCTCTTGTTATAGTTACCAGTCTTCCCTTGAAAATAGGTTGAGTTCCTCAGAAAACTCTCCCTTAAACGGAGAGTCATCACCATTAAGGGAACTTATTTACTGTCTCTGAATAAGTTTTTTCTTTCTAGTGGCTGAAACCTCTATTCATAGTTCAACAAGCTGAAAAGAACATGTATGCAGAGGACAAATGCTTGCCAGTGCAATCACTACTAGTCTGCCACTGATTGTAAGCCCTAGATTTTACAAAAGCGGTCATGGACTTGTGTAATAATTCCTGTCCCCACCCAGGGATGCAACCTGAAATTCTTAACAGGATGAACTTTTTTATCCTATTAGACTTGCTCCTCCTCTTGTCCAGTTCCACCACTTGGTTAATCACTGGAGTCATAGGGGTTTTTTTGCCTGACAGCCTTCCAGTTAGTCTATGCAGCATCAACAGAATTGTCTCTAATGTTCATGAACCCTTTTATTTCAACACCTTTTCTTTAAAGCTTATTAGAGTAATACTGCTGGCTGAACTGTTGCCCAGCCTTTGAACAAGAATCTTGTTCTCCTTGTGTTCTTGCTGCACAAACAGCTGAAGAAGAATCATACTAGGACTGAAATTTCCTGAGCCAGTCTTATCATGACTGACTGCTTCATCTTTCCAAAACATGTTTCAAGCTCCATTTTAAAAGCTCCATCTGTTTACTCTGGAGTAGGGCTGGCAAAGAACTTAAAAAGAGTGAGGAATGACCACACGTAGTATTTATCACCAGGGTCTGGACCACTGTGAAGCTTGTTCATAGTACCAGTACTTAGTAAATCTTGCTAGTGAAAGCTTGTTGCTGTGAATTTTTCTGTGCTGTACCCACAGGCTCTAGATATAGTAGAAGCCTTGTGCTTATATTGTACAGAGGACAGTGAAACTACTGTTTTAGTTAAATAAGTCCCTTCCTGTAAATCTGTTATGTGTTTGTGTTTGCTTTGGATTTACAGAGTTAAAGTTGAAGCTTGGATATTGCAGCTCATCCAGTACTGTATGCTAATGTTAGCAGGCCTGTCAGTAACATTTTTCTGTCATTTGGCTGGTTAAATATATTTCTTGTTTGCTGTACACTTTGTTTTTTACTTGTACTACTTAAAAGACAGTCATAGTGTCAGTACTATTGCTGTGTGGAATATAAAGGCACCATACAACCATCATCTGGGTTCTCTATGTTCCTCAATTTAGATGTTTTTAAGCTGTATCTACTCTGAGACCAGTGAAATAATTGGGCATTTAATTTCCATTTAGGAATGGAATACCAACTCTCGCTAAAACCATCAGATTAGCAGATCAGGAAGTTTCAGGAATTCAGTGCTGGATGTAGAAACTTCAGTCATTAGAATATTTTGTTTTAAGCGAGCGTTGGTCAAGCACTTCCATCCACAATTGACCACTTGTAGGCTTCTGTAGTTTTCTGTGTGTAATGAAGCACTGTCAAGACTTCAATACCTGGCAGAAATGCTGACTAGTAATATTAGGAGAAACTCACCTGGGAGAAGCACATGAGTACTGTGAAAGCACATGAGTGTTGTGAAATAGGCAGGAAAGGTCATCTCTGGAACTGTCAGTTCATTAACATGCAAAATGCCAGCTGTTAGTAGCTATAAAAATGTAATGAAGTTTGGGGGTTTTTTTCCTTAATAAAAGTCATGTTCTAGTTGCTGTTGGAACTGGGATCTCTTTGTTGGGTTGATAATTCCTTCCTCATGGAAAGTGTTGAACCTGGGGAAATGGATAAGAGAAGCCTATGGTATGTATGCCATGGAACAGTACCAGTGAGAAACAATTACTTATTTTTTAAAAGTTCACAGACTAACAAGGAAGGTGGCAAAATCACACGTGAAATCCTGCAGACCTCCAGCCTCCCTTGCCCTGAAAATCCAGTGAGTAGGATTGAACCTGATGTTAAATGGCTTAAGGGATTACTGGATCACTGAAAGATGGTTAATTATTCACACAAGTGTCAGTTGACTTGGATGCATGGGTTGTGTCACATGGTTCATTTCATAATTAAAGTCCAAAAATTACTAATAGGTGCTGGAAAAATAAATGAGCTGGATCACTTTTTCTTTCCCCCTGCTAAGAATGTGTAGAGGCCCTTGTTTCTTTCTTTCTATGCCTTTTTTTGGGTAAGTCTTCTGATCTGGCTTTTTCCTTTGTACTTCCCAATTTTCTGCTTTAGAGTTAATAGGAAAACACTGTTCAGCACCTGTCTTGGTGTTTATTCACTTGGGATTATTGTTCAAGTGCCACAAAGCACTATTCCCCTGTTCTGTGCAAGCAGTATTCTCAGCAATGAGGTGTAAGTATAGTGGCATTGAGTTTTTTAAGAAGCAAAGTGACCTTTCCTGCAATATACACTTCTAGTGTCACATTAGAAGAAGCACCAATCTGTCTATTCCTTTTTCCTTTAAAAGTACCCTGCAGAAGAAGTGCTTTGAGCCCATCAGTAGTGCTTTATCCAATAGTACTGTTAAAGTAATAATACAGCTCTGTGGTAGATTTTACTAGCTTTTACTATCAATGGTGATATCCAAGCTGAAAAGTAGCATAAATGAGCAATCAGATTTAGGCAGTCCAAGTATACATTCAGTTCAGTTTTCATTTTCTTTGAGTTTTATAAATCCTAGAAGGCCAAGAAGAAATTGAGAACTCCTTAGACTCTAGTTTATTTTTTTCAAATAATGCTCTTGGGACAGTAAGAAATGATAAATTATAATATCAAGAGTGTGAATTGCATAAGAAAAAAACAAAACAAAAAATATATTCTGCTTAATAAAGTAAAATAGCTGTGTTAGCAGCAAAGGTTGGATCTTTAGTTACTAAAATCCTTTATCTAAATAGGAAAAGTACTGTTAAAAATGTCCAACTAAGGTAGCAGCAGTTACAGTGAATGTTAAAGATGTGATGGGGTGGAAGGGAGATCTCAAGGCTACAGTTTGTGATATCCATTTGTACTCCCAAATGGATAGGGAAACTGTTGCTTTGAAACAAGAAAAGCTTACTATTTTAACTTTATATTATATTTATATTTTAAATCTTCCATGGAGCAGCTGTTTAAGGAGCTTGTTGGAAGAGAAGCAGTTTTTCATTTGGTCTTCAGTTGTGCTTAGGAGGCCTTCTAGTTGGTATAGTATGACATGGTCCAAATATATGTATGTTTAGATTTTGGATCTTTGCAAGCGCAATTAAGAAAAATTAGTCCATTACAGTAGTGGTTAATCTCAAGATTATTGACAGCAGTGGGAATTTTTTGTAAAATCAACAAAAGCAGAACATGCAACGTGGATGTCTTTTCAGGACACTTAAAGCTCTGAGTGAATGTATGGGAAATCCTTCAAAAGAATGAAGAAGACAGTGTAGAAAAGACTACTGAAAGGCATCTTTTTAAAATCTCAGTCTGTATCCAAATGAGGAAAATATGCATTGACTTGAGCTCTTTCAAGTTGAACATAAAACAAAGATAAAAGGGTTTTGAAGAGAGTCTTCTTACAGCATAAAACCAAATCCCTTGCTTTCAAATGCAGCGCAGGTGAGAACCCTGCAGGAGAACATAACAGCCCAGAGGTGGGCAAAATGTGGGAGTGCAAGGAAGATAAGGCTGTACCAGAAAAAAACCTCAGTGACTTGTGTCTGCCAGAACAGAGCAGAGGCATTTTAAGCTGAAAATTTCTCTTTAAGGGAGTCGAGCTTGGAGCACATATCTTTTACTGAAGTAAAATTCACAGAGGTGTAAAAACTGACTGATTAAATGAGTAGTAACAACTCCTGAGATTTACAGTAACACCCAACATTTCTACAAGAACATGAGAGTCAGCTGAGTTAGTAGCTGTGCTGTGCAATCTCTTGCTTAGAGCTGGTGTAGTAGCAGAGAAATGGAAGGTAGCAGACGCAGTGACAGGTCTTAAAAGAGCTTCCTGACAATTAGCAAGTATGATCTTGAATTCTTCTCAATGGTAGAAACAGCACTAAAAAGCAGGGAGCTGGTGGACATGTGAGCATGTCTGGGGAAGAGTTAGCTTTTGTAGAAGAAAATGTAATACCTTGTGAAAAGTGAAAATGCTTGAAGGAGATACTGAGTATGTGGATAAATGGTGAGGTTGCTTATACTGTATTTGGATTTATAAAGACTTTAAGCAAAATCCTGCCTCATAAGCTTTTAAATAAAGTAAATTGATGTGGGAAAAGAGGGCAAGTATTTTTCCCTTCATTTAATCAGTACTTAATTGCTAAAAGAATTAATGAGTTTTATTGGTGGGGAATTCTGTGTTCAACACAATCAGAAGTGATTTGAAAAAACAATACATGGTTAGCTGGCATGGTTGATGATACCAAGTTATTCAGGATAAGAAAAATTCATGTTCTGCAGAGAGATGAGGAAAAGTTTTACTATAATGAATGATAAAATAGATGGTAATGGTAATAAATTCAAAGTAATACCCATGGGGGAATTTAATATGTACAATTTAGGGGCTCTAAATTTTACTATTGTGATTCAGTAAAAACACATTGGAGCTACTATGGATAATTTAGCTTATTTTATAAAGAGTGAGAAAGGCAACTGGCAAATGAAAATTTAGTAGGAAAGAAAGAAAACAAGCAATACCATTTGTGCCTCTCCCCATATCTTTAAAACTTCGTGATTTTGCTCATTCCAACAGAAGTTGTTAAAGTCAATGAAAGATATGAGATGGTTTCTGTTCAGGATAGTAACTAGACTAGGATTTAGCTAGATTAGAATTTGGGGGTCTGGAAAGATGATGATTGGGAGCCTGTGAAATCATGGACAGCATGGAAGGAGCTAATAGGGAACATAGGTTGACTCTTTCTTGTATTTGAAAGAACTACAGGGAAGCTGATGAAATTACCAAGTGACGAGCTCAAGACACATACACAGAAGTATTTTTTGGCAATGCATCGTTAAATCTGTGGAGTTCACTACCACAGAATATAATAGATGGTAAATGGGTTCAGAAGAGAGTAAGAGATCAATGGAAGAAAAAACTGTCAGGTCACCAAGGATGAAGAAGCAGTTTCTGTTTCAAATTTCCTATAAGCAGAAAAAATATTCTGAGGTTATGCTTTTCATCAGATACTTTGAGGGAGAGCAGTCCTGGAACTATTTCTGTAACTTCATAGGTAGTATTTTGTAGAATATCTTAAGATGACAACTTAATTCTGAAGAAGTATTTTTCACTTATTTTTGAAATCACCAGCCACCAAACAACCTTCATATTTTTGGGTGTTTTGAGAGGCTCTGTTTTGAAACTAAATTAGAAGATTTATGGTTTTCAGGTTGTTCCCAGTTTCAGAGAGAAAATAATTTTTGCCTAAAAGGTGAAAATGTAATCTTATTTCAGAACTACTCAAAAAAGCAGGTAGAATAGGGCAGATCACCAGCTTGGCATTCATGATAAGCTTGTCCTGCAAACTGCAATTTCTTCAGTATACTAAACTCCCAGGTTCAGGTACCTTGTTGCTTACCAAAGGCTGTGTTCAAGTCAAACACCTATTCTCTCTTTTGTTTCCTTCCCAATAGTTATGGTGTGCTGCTTTGGGAGCTGCTGACAGGAGAAGTACCATTCCGAGGAATTGATGGTCTGGCAGTAGCATATGGTGTTGCTATGAATAAGCTTGCCCTTCCAATCCCTTCCACGTGTCCTGAGCCTTTTGCCAAACTCATGGAAGGTAAGCCAGCTGTGCTGTGTGTGGTTTGTGCTGTTTTTGGAGTGCTGTTGAGCGTGGCCTCTTGGTGTTACCTAAGAGCACAGATTTTTCCAGTGGCTTTATCCAGTGGTGCAGGTTATTGTGGGAGCCAGGCCTGGCTGTAAGTGTACTCTGACAGTCAGTCTACTACCAGAATAATGAAAGATTTTTTATCAACTGGCTTTATAGGAAAAGGGGGGCTATTGCTGTTCTCTCTTAACTTGTTTTTTAGTAGTGAGGACTCACCAACACCAAAACTTCACATAATTAGATCGTGTGAAGTCTAATTTGTTTTAAAATTCATAGCTCAAGCATCTTGCTAATAGTGTCAGATTGATTTGAAATGAAACTTTATCCTAGTGACATTTCAGGGAGAGGTTTTAAATGTGGCTTTGACATTCCAAAACAACCCATATTTTCAGTCAGAATGATGTGATTTTCTGCTTTGTCTGTGAAGGTAGTTCATGCCCAAGGTGGGCTAGACAGAGGTGAAAGAAATACAGGAGTTAGTCATCAGAGCTGCTGTGGTTATTAAAAAGGGTTGTGTGAGGTAATTTTTGGGTGTATTTATGTGACCTGGTCTGCTGGCCATTGAAACTGCTTTCATGCTTCCTGAGCTTCAGTTGTTCCTCCCTCCCTCTCTCTTGCCCTCTCTTCCTTACCTTCAGTATTTTTGTCAGTGCCCCTATTCCCAAAGATTTGTAGGTGTTTATATGTAATAAACATTTTTATACCTATCTGGCAGAATGGAAAACAGAGATAAAGAGAAGTCAAACTTGGTTTATAGTCTTGGTGAGCAAAGAATGAGTCTCAACATAGAACTTACTCTGTGGCCTCTGGTGGTGCTTCTAGCCTCAGGAAAGGAATATGAATCTTGAAGAAAATATTTCTGATGGATTTTTTTTCTGCTTTTGGAATACTTTTGCGTTTTTCTGGTGTTTTCTTTAGGTTACAGGCTACAGTTAATTTAATTTAAAGTGAAAAATTTCATGTATGTTCTGCTAAAACAGAAATATCCTACTGGACAGTAAACAATGGAGTTACAGGTAGAATAGCTTGAAGGTAGTGTAAAGTGAGAAATTGTGTCTGAAAGAGTTGGTGAAACTACCAGCTCAGTGTTTTGCCACGTAGTTTAGTTTGACATGCTTTCCTGAATTTTTTAACTCTAAGTGAGGATTTAAAAATCATGCCCTCTGTTGGGAAAGTTAGGCAGAGGCATTTGGCCAGTGCCTGAACCCAGCAGCCCAGGGGAGCACCCACGTGGCTTTGGAGCACTTGGCTTCTCGGTGTGCAGGGTGAAGACGAGAACAAAAGAACCCAATCACTTTCTGCCCCTTCACCAAAGCTGTGTTTCAAATAGGCTGTTTCCCATCTCGGGTGAGCTCTTCTTCCTCTAATGCTGCTTTCACTTTTGAATTACTGCCATGGTGGTCTGCACTGAGACAACAAAGCTGAACTTTCGCTCTTCACAGAAAAGTTATACGTTACAACTCTCCTCATTAGTGCAAATAGTGGCTGATCTAGGGCAGGGAAAATAAAAGCCACAGGCCACCTGCTGGTTATCCTGTTCACTCATTCATGCATTTAGCTGGCTGTAGCATTTTGTTTTACTTTGGGTCATGTTTGCTTTGCCATGCTTAAAACCTGAGGTAAAGAGACAGGGATTATGGCACTGACAGTCCTGCTGTAACACCCATTGCTGCTAATTGGCCAGCAGCAGGGGATCATCTGAGCACTCTTTAACATCCTCAGTTCTCTATTTTGATAGAAGAAGCAAATTAAAAGCCGTAAATACAAATGTGTTCCAGCATGGAACCTGTTGATACCCACAGTTTTGAAAATAGAACACCCAAATGCAAAAACTCAGTAAGGCTAAAATCAAAGGGAAGAACTGCAGAACCAAACCTTGGCTGTTGCACAGGTTCTGTGAAGTGATTTTTATTTTTAATTACAGCTGCCCCTTGATGTACTTCAATCCACAAAACTGATGAATGAACTTCTTTTAGGACATCACCTAATATTTTTAGCAGTGTTCCCTTTTTTCTGATTTCAAGGTCTAGAAAACTTTTAGAACATTTTTAAAACTCATGTCTTGCACTAAAGCTTAAGTCCAGTGACCATGCGGAGCAATGCTGTATGATGAGAGAGACCCATGTGTTAGTTACTTCCATTCATGCAGAAAAGCTGTATTCCTTACAAATACATGTATGTGAATGTGAGTTTTTGTGTTTGGTTGTTCTGGAATTTTGCATGCAGGCCTCTAGCAGTACTAAAGAGAATAAGGACATCTGTTGAACAAGAACCTGTGTAAGTGCTGGTACAGGACAACATAGAATGAGAATAAGAAAGGGATTTTTTTTCTGCTGGAATTGAAATGAGGGAGAAGGAAGAGAGAAGACTGAATGAGTGCAAATTTCCTATTCAAAAGTGTTGTTAAATGTTTTGATGTAATGGTTTGGGGCATTGTTTGTAATGGATTAGGGGTTACTTCATACTATTTTCTTTTTCTGTGTTCAATTCCCATCACTGTAAAACATTACCTTTTATACTGTTGCTCATTGAGCTGCTTGATGTGGTGAGATGGCTACCTTCCGTTCTGTGTTTTTAGGTCTCTGTAATTGGCTGAATAATTGCATTGGATTGTAAATTAAAAAAACTTGTTTACATCTGTGGTTTCTCCTAAAAGCAAAAGAAAAACGACTGATTAATTTCCTCTCAAATAATAAGAAAGGACCTGTAAAAGTAGGAGAACTCCAAATGCACAATTTGATATCACTATTTACTTGAATCTCCTGTTTTCACACAAGTTATGCCCAGTTTGCTTTGCAGGAGAGGTTTTCCATTCTGAGAAAAGATTCATAATGACTCAGCTCAATATTAGATTTTGGCATCAGGAAAAGCCCTGATGGATATCCTCCTGCAGCATGGCTGTTAACTCTGCAGTGTAGCTATTATAAAAGAAGTATTTGCAAGATCCTTGCATAGTATTTCTACTCTGTGAACACATATATGCATCGTAAAGCAAAATATTAAAGGAAATTATTTGTTATTTTAGAAAATGCTTTAAGGTTTACCCTTCTGTAAAATTATTAAATTTGTATTTTACTTGTCATATTATTGCAATGGAACCTAGAGACTTAGATAGGTAGTTCAAGATTTTAAGTGTTGTTGGATATTGTACAAGCATGAAAGCATGAATTCCATATTTGTCAATAATCAGTGCAAGTGGGCAGTGGGAAAGCTGGGGTAACACAGGTAGTGTGTATGCCACTCTTAGCCACTGGGGATCAGTAAAGTGCTACCTGTCCTCTCAGACCTCCATACTTAGAGATGCTTGACAGTTGTTTGTCTTTATTCTGTTCTAGATTGCTGGAACCCTGACCCACACTCACGACCTTCCTTTGCCACTATCCTAGACCATCTTACTGCCATAGAAGAGTCTGGTTTTTTTGAAATGCCCAAAGATTCCTTCCACTCCCTGCAGGAAGACTGGAAACAAGAGATCCAAGAGATGTTTGATCAGCTTAGAGCCAAAGAAAAGGTAAGTAGAGAGTAATGCTCCCTGCTTGTGCTCTCTGGATTGTAATTTCCCCATTTCATAGTTCAAATGGGGATCACTGTTTCGTGCATCCCAGAGCTAATTTTGTCTGTGTTTTGCTGGAGTTAATGTATTAAGTCCCTGAATCAGTGGCAGGTTATGATGCACACAAGGGTAGAATCATGAGAAAAATAAATATCCACATCCTCAGCTGCTGCTCTTTCTAATATTGTAGTGAGCTTCCATCATAATCTGTGCAAATTGCTGTGATGAGTTGATTGTTTATTGTATTTGATAACTGTTTCCCTATTAGCATCCTAATTGAGAAACCCACTGAAAACTATTAACAGGAGATGTAGGAGGGTAGTTTCAGCATATATATACTCTAGTTAACATTGCAGCTTTGTTTCTGCTGGGTTTGTGTTTTCAAGGTTTTGAGCATAAACAAAATGCATGGACTAATAAACATGAGTGCTACCAGGGGAAGGGTCCAGTAACTGCTATAACTGAAGTCCATCTGGGCAAATAGCAGGAAACAAAAATGCCAGCAGGAATAACAGGAATGGTGACTGACTGTCAGCCTCAAAGAGGAGATGTGAAAAAACTGAAGTTTTCTTCAAGCATGCTTGCAGAAAGCACAGCTTGCTGCATCTAATTTAAGGTCCTTACAGAGACTGTCTTTAGTTGTTGGTAAGAAAAACTGCAGCAGAACCAAAACCACTAGTATAATTATATATTTGTAAGTTGACAGTCTCTTGCCTGAAAGTAAACTCATAATAAGCAGCTGTCTTGATTTGGGCTCAGAGGTTGGGTTTGGGAGGCAGAAAGAGAAGGAAAAGAAGACTTTGGGTCAGAGGAAAGAAGTCAGCTTCTACAAGAATACTTAAAACCTTTCTATTCACTATTTTAGTAGCTTTTGGGAAGAATAAATTAGCTGATAGGCATTTCCTTGTTACTGTTGTCCCATGGCGTATCTGTGTTGGAACAGTTTTTGAGAACAAGAAACTTCAATAGACAAACAGCTAAACAGCACTAACTACACTGCCCTCAGGATGGGTACTGTATTCTTCTTTAGCAATGGGGAAATCATTTTATATTAAATGATTTTATTGAAATCTCCCTGGTGATGAGCCAGGTAACAATGCCATTATTAAAAACGTCTAAACTAAAATCTGTCTGATTATCTATCTGATGTTTAACTTGAATTCTTCAGTTTTTGCCTTCTGCACTGGAATTGGCCATCTGGAGAGAATTATTCCAAGTGCTGAGTTCTTTTGTCCTTGTGGTGGGAGGAGAGGAACGCAGTGGGATTTTGGGATTTCAAGGACAGTTTCAGTTAATTCGTTTTGTCAGCAAGGGATAGATCGAAAGGTTTGGCGTGTGTGCCGTTGCCAGGACCGTGGCGAGATGGCTTTTGAATATCCCCAAGGAGGGAGACTCCACACCCTCTCTGGGTAACCTGTGCTAGTACTCAGTAATGCAGTAAAAAAGTATTCAGAGAGTGACCCCTGTGTTTCAGTGTGTGCCCATTGCCTCTTGTTCTGTCAGTGGGCAGTGAAGAGAGCCTGACTTTACCTTTTTTTCATCCTTCTCTCAGGTTTTTTTATACACTGGTAAGATACCCCTTCACCCCACCCAAGCCTTGTCTGGGCTAGGATGAACAGTCCCATCTCTCTCAGCCCTTTCTCATAGGAGAGGTGCTCCAGTCTCTTAAGGTACTCTCTCTCTCCACCTTCATGGCCCTTCACTGGACTCTGTCCAGTATGTCCATATCTGTCTTGTACTGGAGAGCCTAGAATTTGACACAGGATTTCAGGTGTGGTTATATCTGAATTTTAATACTGGAACAAGTGGTTATGTCTGAATTTTAATACTTGTTATGAGGGGCCTTGAATTGCAAGCATTGAAGTCCTTGAGGATTTTTTTTTTGGCTCTCAGCTGAGCCTTTAACCAGTGGGTGCAAGCCACTGAAGCAGTGCCTTCAGAACCAGTAATGTTCTGTAATGTCTTAAGCCACAGGTGGCAAGGTAGCCTTTTGTTTGTACTTCATCTCCCTGCAGGAGCTGCGCACGTGGGAAGAAGAGCTGACTCGTGCTGCTGTTGAACAGAAGAACCATGAGGAGCTGCTACGAAGGCGGGAGCAGGAGCTGGCAGAACGTGAGATTGACATCCTGGAAAGGGAGCTCAACATCATCATCCACCAGCTGTGTCAGGAGAAGCCTCGGGTCAAGAAACGCATGGGGAAATTCAAGAGGAGTCGGCTCAAGTTAAAGGATGGCAATCATATCAGCTTGCCTTCAGGTTGGTGATGTGGTAGGCTGTGCCAGGTGAAATGGGAGCAACCTGTAGGTTTGATAGTTCCTTACTACTGACCCTTATGCACTAGAAAGGATTTGATGTACTTCAGGAAAAGCATGGCTCTTTGGGATCAATAAACTAAATTTAATGCTCTTGTGGCTAGCTTTACCCAAAGTTCCGATATGAAGGCCAGAAGTAAATTTGAAATGTAGCATGTTTGCTAGCTGTTGGCTGTATATGGCTTATTGTAAAAATGGTGTTGCAGTTTAACATGTAAATGCTCAAAAGAATCAGTTGTTTAAAGGATGTACGTAGAAGATGATGGGCATTCTTGCTTGGGGAATATTTTACATAATGCTGCAGGAGAAACTATAATCTACTGGATTTTTTTGGTGTAGGAATCTAAAAGTTACCAAAATACTGACATATTGAAAGCTGTGAGACTAAACTCCTAGATTGCTAGTTCATATGTGAACTCCTATTAACATGGAAGCAACTTCTGGAAGAAACGTTAAATATTAGTAAGGTGTTGGCAAAGTCACTCTTAGTAGTGAAGATGGTTTTCTGCTACAGATTCTTTATGGAGATTTAAATTTGTCAGAAAACCAAAAGTGTGGGGTTTGTAAATCACCTAGTGCTCATTGTTACAGCAGGGATGATGACTTGCACTATATTCTTTGTTTTCTGGGAGACACTGGCTGTTTAGAAGAGAAATTAAGATAAAATGCATTTGTTACCTATGCCTTTCTTTAGGTCTGCAAACATATTTTTGGTGGTGCTTAAGAAACCGAGAGGTAAGGTACAAGGATTTATACAGGGATATAATTTAGCATGATAATAAACAAAACATCTGTGTGTGTATGTGTTTCACACATACACTAAGATACATTTTCAGGGCTGTGAGTACACGTCTTTGTTCTAAATTTTTGTTGTGTTCAATGGGGGAATAGCAATTAGCCTTACACACAGCTTTTCTACATAGATCCCATAAGTTGCACTCTTTGAAACTTACCATAAATTTCTTTTTTTCTTACATTAAAAAAAGAGAATTTTAACTGTGTCTTTCTGCCTTTTTTTTTTTTTTTTTTTTTTTTTGCTAAACAGATTTTCAGCATAAATTCACTGTGCAGGCCTCTCCAACGATGGACAAAAGGAAAAGCTTGATCAGTAGCTGCTCCAGCCCTCCTGCAAGTCCTACCATTATTCCCAGACTCAGGGCCATACAGTGTAAGGAGCTCAATGTAGTATTGAATTTGGGAAATGTGCAGTCTGTCAGCGTGGTAAGATGCCAAGATTCCATATCTAGGACAGGACTGTTAAAGAAAGCACCTAAAATGTTTGCCTTGTGCCTTGCATGTATACATTTGGAGAGAAAAATGGAGTTTCTTAGTGATGGAGGGAGTATCACCACCTTTGGAACTAAAACCATGCTTACTCAAGTGTGTGAAATACTGCTGTTTCTATAAAAAAATAGATTCCTTAGGTGTACAAGTTAATTTTAAAAAATACTAATTTGTAGAGTAGATCTGTAAAACATTGCTGTAGTGTATTAAGTTACTGTTTTAAGGAAATTAGAACAAGGGCACTTTTCATGCAAATAATGTTCCCATAACACAGAATTAGGCAGACATGCATGTCCTAAAATTATGTAAGTCGTGTTAACTAATGTATAGTGTTTGTACTGGATATCACAGCACTTGTGTGTTTGGTTTCAAACTGGTGGTTCTAAAGAGAAACTGGTGATGGAATAAAGCTGGAGAGGCTACCTACACTTGAAAGGATTAGGGAATGCTTAATTTGGCATTTAGTTGTTAGATTTGTATTGAGAAATGGTCAGAATCATGGGAAAATAACTTTTGTTACTATTCCTGTTCTGGTCTATGTTTTATTCTTTATGTTGCCATGGAACCAATTATTTTGTGTATCTGTTTTTCCTTCCCATTTTCCACTGTTCTTTCCACTTGTGAAGTGACACCTGCTGAAAGCAGTAAAACATGGGGACGAAGCTCAGTCCTTCCAAAGGAGGAAGGAGAGGAAGAAGAGAAGAGAGGCCAGAAGAAAAAGGGACGCACTTGGGGACCAAGCTCACTTTGTCACAAGGAGCTAGGTGCAGGAGAAGAGGGGTAAGAGAGGGCCTGGAGGAAGGCTCATTTCTAGGTTCTAAACGTGGTTGTGAGCTGGCTCACAAGATATTTGTCTGTCCATTTGCAAACGCCTTTCTGCTTCCAAACTTCTTTCCTCTGCTAGACATGTTGGAGATTCAGAGCAGCTTACAAAATTGCATTCAGTTCATTTGCCTAGGAACTGATGTTTCACTGTCTGGTGTTACGTTGTTAGGTGTATTTGTAAGCTGTCAAACTTCTTAGCTGTGCAAAACTCTCTGTAGAAGTTCCTCTGTGTTTTAAGGCTCAGCTTTCTGTAGTTGTCTTAAATGCTAGTATATATAAAGAATCTGGTAAAGCCAAGCAAATATCTTCTTTTTAGTCTTTTGAAAAAGACATGTACTTTGAGTGAATCAATCCTAAAAGTGATTTTTGCAGAAATACAGGTTGTACCTCTGTTTCTATAGGTTATTGTTCTGTGGCTTCTTTTTTTTTTTCCTTTGTGTGTGTGTGAATTATTTATACCAGGACTCCAATTAACCATTGCTGGAACGCTGCTTTAAACATAGGGCTATTTTGACCTTCTAAAAGATTTGAATGCTTGGTAATTTTTAATAATGTTTGAGTGTTTTCCCCCTGATAAATTGATGGTTTGACTCTTGTCTTATTTTCAGCAGGGAAAATAAGACAGACGGTTATAATCTTTATCTTTACTATTGTGTGGTCAGGTATGAAATGCCTGAAAAATTGATGTTTGCATAGTGCATCAGTATTGTAGCCCCCTGGAGACCTGGATCTATTAAAACATGTTCTCTCTCTGAGATACTCAAGACATGTTGGCAGGACAGTGTGGAGGAAGCTTCTTTGACTGCTGCCTAAGCTTCACCTATTCTACAGATGAAGGATAGGATAGCTTTCTAATGAATTAAAATAGATGTCACACTTTACAATCATTAATTATGTAAAAGAGGGGGAGATCACTGAAGCTGGAAAAAACACTTCTACCTTCAAATCATGTTCTTAGAATTCTGGGAATAGACCTCTTCCATTTGCTGTTCATTACTGTACAGTCTAAAGCACTGATTGTTTTGGGCACAGACATCTGGAATGGAGTTGCATGCAAACTGTGGTTGCTCATAAAACTGTCCTGTTCTCTCTACAACTGAGATGCTCTGTAGTACTCAGAGTCTCTTCTAGGGAGACTCAATACAGATATCGCTTTTTGCAGAGTGTCTGAAACATGAGAGTTTTGCTGAGAGGGCAGTATGGCTAACATACAATGAACCACTCCTTGCTAAGATCATGCCAGGCTGCAGACTTTAATTTAAAGGGAGTAGAGTTGCAGTAAATATTAGTGACTCAAAATATAGTTCTTTCTATTTCTTAGTATTTTTTAAATTCTTATTTTACACAGGGTAAGGCAGTAAAACTTCATTGAATATTTAAGGTTGAGAAAGACCTTTAGAATTGAGTCAAACCATTAACCTAGCCTCTACTTTGTTCACCAGTAAACCATCTCCCCAAGTGCCACATCCACACACCTTTTGAACATTTCCAGGAATGGTGATTCCACCACTTTCCTGGGCAGCCTATTCCAATGTCTGGGCACCCTTTTAGTGAAGAAATTTCTCCTAATACTTAATCTAAACCTCTCCTGTTGCAGCTTGAGGCCACTTCTCTTGTTCCATGACTTGTTACTTGGGTGAGGAGGCTGACTCCCACCTGGCGAGACCCTCCGTTCAGGGAGTTGTAGACAGTGATAAGGTCTCCCCCAGCTTCTTATTCCACAGGTTAAACAACCCCAGCTCTCTCAGTTGTGCTTCATATGAGTGACCTTCCCCTTCCCCAGCTCTGTTGCCCTTCTCTGAACATGCTCCAGCTCCTCAGTGTTTTTCTTGTAGCAATGGCCTCAGAACTGAACTCGGGATTCGAGGTGTGCCCTCGCTGGCACTGAGTACAGGAGAACAATCACTTCCCTGCCAGGATGCCTTTGGCTTTCTTGGCTACCTCGGCACACTGCTGGCTCATGTTCAACTGCCTGTTGACCAGCATCCCCAGATCCTTTTCCACCAAACAGCTTTCCAGCCACTCATCCCCACTGACGGGGGTTAGTAGCATTGTGTGGGGTTGTTGTGACAGACTTATTGTACCTTATGCAGCAGGCCTCAATTTGTCATCGATGCAGCCTGTCCAGATCCCTCTGCAGCGCTTCCTGCCCTCCAGCAGATCAACATTTCCACCCAACTCAGTGTCACTGCAAACTGACTGGTGGTGCCCTCAATCCCCTCGTCCAGATCATTGATAAAGATATTAAACAGGGCCGACCCAAATACTGAACCTTGGGAAAACTGGAGTGAAGTGGAGAGCTAAACTAAGAAGTATCCTGTGCAGTCCTCAACTGCATTGCAAGCCCATCCTCATTAACCATTCTGGCACAGTGTAACAAATGAGGGACAGACCTTTTTTTTTTCTTCTTCTTCTTTTTCAAGTGCTTTAAAGATGTCAGAAAATTTCTTGCTGTGGGAGGACTTCAGATCTATATAGTTGAGATGCATACAAGCATACCCTAAGTAAATCAATAGAGAATATATAAGGGGAGGGAAGAACGGGAGCTAGTTGTGCATGGTACATTTTCTCACATCCTTCTACTGTTTTCAGTCTGAAAGCTCTGGTGGAAGGATGCAAACAGTGGTCATCCAGTGCACCAAATCTTGGGAAGATCCAGAGAACTGCACCTGCTTTTCCAGGATTCACCAGCTTAGCAGAGATTGGTAAAGAAATTCCCTGAACTTGGTACTCTCATCCCCACTTCCATTCACATTTCAATGAACCTCTTTCCTGACCTTCAGCCAGTACCTTACAGCAATGTTTTAATTTTGTTTGGTATCTGTTTTTCTTTTATTCTTTGTCAAGTATCCACTTTCTCCTTCTGGATTTTCTTCTTCTCCTCACTGCATGTGCTTCTCCCTCTGTCAAGCTAACAGACTTCTGTTAATTCTCCTCTAGCTCCATGCTGTCTCTCAGCTCCTTTTCTGAATAATGATGTTTACATGTGCAGCATGCTTACACCTTCACTTGCAAGGAGAAATCATTAAAATTTTTCTACCTTTTGCTTCTCACTCACAAACACATAAATTTACTCTAGAAGTTACTGAGGTATAGGTTGCCTTTGAAATGCTGTTCTGCAATTAATCCCAAGTAGATGAATGCTTCACTGATTTCTTTCACTTTGATAGTGTTTCCAGTTACTTCTCTCAGCCTGTCTTCTTTGGAAACAATAGACTGTATTTGGGAGTTGATAAATGATGTTTGTGAGGAGAGCAGTTGCATCTTCTGAGGAGAATCTTATTTTGAAGTATATTTGTGAGACAATGAAGTTTGCCAGTGGAAATTTTACATTGACACAAAGTCTATTTTCATTTGCTTCCCAGATGATGAGGACAGTGAATGTTTTAATGGAGAGGGCAAAGTGCACCCTTCACCTGTGCACAATCAGTCATACCTCTGCATCCCATTTCAGAAGAATGAAGAATGGGATGGACCTTCTAGTGATGCCAATGAGGAGTCCACCCCTGTAAACTCTGCTACCAGTACCCCACAGCTGACACCCACCAACAGCCTCAAACGTAGCGGCTCCCACCACAAGCGATGTGAGGTTGCATTGCTTGGCTGTGGAGCAGTGCTGGCTGCTGCAGGCCTGGGTTTTGATCTGTTAGAAGCAGGGAAGTGCCAGCTGCTGATTGAGGAAGAGCCAGAGGTGCCCAAGGAAGAGAAGAAGAAGCGTGACAGCATTTTTCAGCGAGCTGGACGCCCACGCAGGAGCACGAGTCCACCTTCCCGGAAGATCTTCAGGAAGGATGATCCCCTGTTGTTGCTAGGCGAGCCATCCACATCCCTCACCCTTCTTTCCCTGTCTTCCATTTCCGAATGTAACTCCACCCGCTCCCTGCTGCACTCAGACAGTGATGAGATTGTGGTTTATGAGATGCCTGTCAGCCCAGTGACAGTCAAGGCTCCCTTGCCAGCTATTACAAACCCACTGGTCAACGTCCAGATCGAGAGGTTCAAACAAGACCCCAACCAGTCCCTGACTCCCACACACGTGACGCTCTCTTCCCACACCCAGCAAAGTGGACACAGGCGCACACCTTCTGATGGAGCCATCAAAGGGGGTGGACTGGTTGTCAATGGGTGCCCAACCAGTGGATGCCCTTCCAGTAGCTGTTTAACTGGAGCACTGGGAGCAGGTAGGTTTTCAGCCATCTTCCTTTTCCTCTTCAGAGTAAAGACAGAAGCAGTATAATTACTTGTTGCTTATGCATTTGTTGAGATGACCAGCCCACAAGAATTGCTTGTGCAGGCTGTTTTTACACAAGTAGCTAACAGAATAATGCGGCGATGGTTTTGGTTCCAGCATCTTCAGATTGCCATAATCTTAAAGATACAGTGTTTGTAGATTCTGAATGAAGACTTTCTGCTTTGAATATGTTTTTCCACTGTATATACAATAAACTAAGATTTGTAGGAACCACTTAGCAGTGACAGCTAACATGTTTTTCCCTCTTCTCTTACATTGTCTGTTTTGGTCAGGTGTATTAAAAACACCTAGTCCAAGCAGAGATCCCAGTGAGGTCCCTCGCCTGCCAGACCCCAACCTTGTTTTTCCTCCAACCCCGAGACGATGGAATGCACAGCAGGATCCCACACTGGAAAGACCCAAGACACTGGAGTTCCTACCCCGGCCGCGTCCTGCAGCCAGTCGGCAGCGGCTCGATCCCTGGTGGTTTGTGTCACCCAGCAATGCCAAGGGTGAGTCTTCTGCCAACAGTTCAAGTACTGATACTCCAAGCAATCTGGACTCTTGTTTTGCTAGTAGCAGCAGCACTGTAGAAGAGAGACCTGGACTGCCTGCACTGCTTCCTTTCCAGGTGGGTCCTCCTGCAGAGGAGCGGACGCTGTTGGACATGGATGCTGAGGGGCAGAGCCAGGACAGCACCATTCCGCTATGCAGAAGTGAACTTAGCACACACAAAGCTGCAGCATATGAACTCAAGCAAGAATTCTGGTCTTAATATGAAACCACTGGGGGCAGTGAGCCCCTCTAAATTCAATCCTACTTTTTGCACTGAGAATGCACTTTGAAAACAGATGAGATGGAGGGATGCTACAGAGATGATATGGTGCTGCCTCGGCTGAAGATGTGTTGTCAGCTGCCTGATTTTTGTCTACATTTGGGTGAAACTTGGCAACTCTGAGCTGCTGACTTTTGCTGTGGGGTTTTCCTGTAGTCTTCCCTGCCCTCTTATTGCAGTTTGAATCTGCAATGAGCTAAAATTATCATATCAAAGTCTTTTGTTACTGACCTTGTAGGATTTGGCACCTGGCAGTAAGTATCTTGGTATCCTGGTATTAATCAGTATTTTCAAATAATAGTCAAATATTACACTACAGCAGACATCAGTGTTTGATGTTTTCCCAAGGAATCCAGAACAGAAACAAATAAATATCTGGAGACTACCTTCTCTGAAATACATTCAGATCATTAGACAGGCCTGGGAATCATCATACCCCCACTGAAGTAGCAGAAGTAGCTATCTTAAGACTTGTTTGTCCTCTTTTGCTCATGTGATAGTGTAAGGTGGGACAGATGGCAGGGGAAGGGCATGGCATCTCCACTGGTGGAGGTCTTTGAGAGCAGGTGAACCAGACTGTTAGAAACAAGTAGGTGTAGTTGATCCTGGCTTCAGGGTAGGTTGGATGAACTTCAGTGAACTCCTGAGGTCCCTCTCAGCCCTATTTATTTTATGACCCTGTGCTTTCAAGATGAAGGCTTATAGTATAGCTGTTTAGCTTGGGTTTGTTTTTTTTTTTTTCCAGACTTCGTTCCATCAGTCTCTTTTCTTCCCTCCCTGTTTCTCAGGCTCATAGTCAAGTTGACTCAGCTTTGGAAGGGGAGTTAGCAGAAACTTTCTTTAAAGATGTGTTGGCTTGCAGAAGGAAGTAAATTATGTGTTTCCAAATATTTTTCTTTCTATTTTTTTCTCCTTTCTTACACCTTTCAGGAGTGACCAATGAAACCCAAGACTGTTCTTATGCACACTGGTACTTGTTTAAGGCCGTTTTGAAAATGAGGCTTGTTAGTAGTTGGATTGTGCAAACAGGAATCAGAACATCTGGATTCTGTTTTATTTTGTCACTGACTTCACTGTGTGACCCTGGGCAAATAATGTAACCTCTGTGCCTGAATTTCCCCATCTGTAAATAATAGGAATAATACCTACCTCACAAGGGGAGGGGTTGGGACATATATAATAGGTATAAAGTCCTTTGAGATCTTCGAGTGAAGGGCACTATAGATATGTAGACCTTTATTCTTGTTCAAATATGTAAACCACTCCTAGATCTGGAGCAAGAACAGACCCCTGTCTGGAAGGAGGAAGTCACACAGATAGGGTGTGCCTGTGCTCAGAGTTTTCTGTACAAAGACTTCAAGTGTGTCTGTGCCACTGCAGGTATGTCTTACTGGCTGTAATGAGAGCTTCAATCTTCCCCAAATTTGGCATTATATATAAGGGATGTGGCCTTTATGTGAGTGTAATAGGGTAGTCTGCTTTATTGCAGGGTACAGCATGTCTGTTCACTGGTTTTGTACAGATCTGTGCTTGTTTTGCTGATCCGCTGATATTTGGTTGCACAGAAGTCATTTGACAGCGCTGCCAGTGCAGTGCTCAGCCTGTTGGGGCAGTCCAGTCCTGCTGTGAAGGCAGGAGAGCCAAATACTTCCTGCAGCTGTCAGCACAGTGGACTTGTGTGTTTAGATGTTTGTAACCTGATTTTAAAAACCAGCATGTTTGAGGAAGAACTGTATGTAAGGCTTTTTAGTTCTGTGAGAGGACTGAAACCAGCATGTTCCCATTAGTCAAGAGCACCTTTTTTTTTTCTCAGAATTACAGTATGTTTTGTTTTGAAAGGTCACATATTTCTTGTTTATCACATTCCATGAAAAATGCTTAATGGCAGGATTACTTTCTGCTGCCTATTAAATGCTCCAGAGCTAGCCTTAATGGTGCTACACTAGATGTTGAAGCTGGAAAGACTGTTGACTGTTTAGACAAGGTATTATGATAAGGCAAGATGGGATTCAGATACGTAAAGAAAACATTTCTGACTATTTTGTTAAATTTAGACCTTTGGCATTATTGATTTATTAAGCATCCTTTTGCTTTCCATTTCTGAAAACTCAGTTTGTGACCCAGACACTAGCAAAAAGGCAAAACTCATCCAAAAGTTTACTAATTTTGATTGTGCTATAAATCAACCTTATTGCAATCTCAGTAAGAGGCTGTGTCAGAGGGATTTGAAAGAAGGACATGAAAATTTATTTTTCATAGTCTTCCTTATAATTTTAAAACATCTGGAACAAAACTGGATCAGCTGTTCTGAAATGTTATGTTTTCTATCCAAAAGGTATCATTATAAATGTCATAGAGAGTATCATCTGCTCTGCAAAGGCATCCCCTGGAATAGCTCCATTTGAACAGAGATCTTTCAAATCCATTTACTTGCATGAAATGGGAGGACACCTTTCTAGGTCACACTATATAACTGATAAAACTCAGCCTGCTAAACTTTGTAATATTTGGCCAGTTGATTTCACCAAATGAACTTTTAAGGTTTCTGTCAAGTTCCCAGGAAAGACAAATGTAAAGGCAAGGTTTTCAGTCACCTCTTGTACTTAGGAAAGTTGAGGATAAAGAATTAATCTGTTGCCCCTCTCCCCCTTTTATGTAATCACTTGGTGAAGGTGGTATGTAGCTGAACTTTGAGAAGTACTTTGCTCCAAAGAGGATCTTCCCTAATGCCAAGTGGACATTGCTACATCAAAAAACCTGGTAGGACGGATGACAAGAGTCAAGGATCCAGGTCAGGGTTACCAAACTAGGTACTGTTATTAAAAAGCTGCCAGACAGACTAGTTAGAAGCATACTGGTTGCCATGTGTTTGTTTTGTGGTTTTTATTTGAGTTTTTTTTAACCTTTCTTTGATGCAATTATTGTCATTGACTCTAGCATGTGTTATCTGAGCAAGTCTTTGAGCATCCACCTGTAACTGTCTTCCAGTGCCAGCCTGAGGTATCAGGCAAGAGGAGTCAGTTGTGAAAACAAGGCTGCTGACTTCACTAGGGGGTGGGGTATTCTCAGGCAGGCAGAGAGGGGGCTCTCAAGCCTTGTCAGGTATTTTACCTGATGTACTCCAAAAGCTTTTGCAGCCAGTGTCCTGAGGCCCAGAGGCTGTGTGCATGTTTAAGCTAGGTCAAAACCTCTCTCTATATCCATCTGTCCCCTCCTGGCTTGAATTCTCTGCTTTCTTAATCTGTTGGGGTTTTTTCTTCCCAGTTGTGGGAGCTGAGGTGCTCCAAATCTCCAAAGCAGGGGTTTGACTCTATTCCACTAGACAGTGAGAGGTATGAGCCCGTCAGCTCAGAAATCTTTTTTCCTACTGGTTGCTAGTAGTTCCATTTGTCAGGGAAACAAAAATCTCAGAATATTGGTCATTGGCCTACCTTTATAGTAGTATTCTTGAGGAAGATGGTGAAAATCTTACTTTAAAAAAATTATAACAAATGTGTTGTTTCCTAAATGTCTGAATAAGTTGCATTTTTTTTTGTCTGAGAAAATGAAAAAAAGAAAGCATGAAAGTCACTGAGCAGTCTAAAACAATGACAAAAGAATGGAGAAAAATATGTTTGAATACAAGCCTTACAAAGAGGAAGTGGCAGTTTTTTAACTGATAGTAATAATGAGATTGTAGCTGAGAGAAATATTTGTGGTTTAGAAATATATTTGTATTTTTGTTTAGTCAGCTGGCAGTGTGTATCACTAATTTATGTAATTGATGTGCTGATTTAGGAAATGAAATAGAAAGAAGTTTGTCAGGCCTTCAAAGTATGCTATCCTTGTAGCCTGTTTAGTTTTCCTGTAATTGGAATATAATATGGATACTGGGAGGAAGGCACAGACATAGCAACCACTGCAAAAAAGGACAATTTTTTGGATGAATTTCTACTGGTTTCGTAGAAATTGAGTATGAGACAAGTAGGGAGAAAAAAGCTTTTGTGTCAAAACTAAGGTGATTAAATAGTTACGAATTCTTTTCTAATAGTGTTGCTTCTTACAAGACTGCACAGTGGTCTGTTTTACCAGCAAGTATGTCTTAATCTCCTCTCAATAAGTTTTAGAGGTGCAAATGTACCTTTTTATACATATTTTCCCTCCAGTTTATTACTGCAATGCGTTGATATTCAGTATGGGACAGGGAACCTTGGTGAAAATACTCTTTTTGTAGTAGTTTTCTAACAAAATGAGTATTTTTAAAGTGAATTTTTGTTATTGATGGGGAAAGACCTGTTCTGGTTTGGCATGGTTTTATGATGAAATATTTTTCTGTACCTCTAGGAATGGGAGTAGTTGCCTTCCTCTTCATAGCATGCTGTTATCTTGAGACATTGTGGACAATACTGCATAGAGATGTAACTTCAATAACTCACAAAACTGGATACCTCTCATCTTGTTGAAGGTGAGGCAGTAATGGTCAAGTAAAGAAAGGTCTTTGCCTTTGGGGTGTTTTGTTTAATAAAACATGTAGGAAACCTCTGACCTTGAGTCGCCTTTCTATCTTGAGATTAATTTTTATTTGAAACCTAATTCATCCCTGTGGGATGAATATGGGACCTGGAGTCTCATTGGATGTATGGAATCAAACCTTCTCCTACATCCCAAAATTCAGTGATAGCCTGTTATTTTTACAAGTAATTTTAAGCTAATGTAAATAGGTTTGTTTCTTTTTGGTTTTTTGAAATGTTTCTCCTTGGAAAATGTGCTTTTTGCTTTCTAACCTTTTACATGCACTTTGGAGATACTTTCAAGAACTCTTACCAACCCTATGAATAAGAAGGGTTATATCTTGCAGTGTGATTTAAATTATTTTTGACTCTTTTTTTTTTTTTTGTGTGTGCAAAAGGACATTTACATTTGAAAAGATTTGTGATCCTTACCTGTCACTGAACAACAGTTTCTTAGCTTCCATGTTTAGAACTTATTTAAGACTACAATTTGGGTAAAACTGGACATTAAAAGTGAGGGGATAGACATGTGTTAAAACATATTTGCAAACAAGCAATAAATACAGCAAATACAACAACTAAAATACACTGTTAAAGAGCATAACATTCAGACTTCATGAATCTTTGGTTGATGATATAATTAAGGTATCTATAGGGAAAAATGCCTTCTTATGTTTTTTCTTAATTTTACTATTTTGATAGTAGAATACAGTGGTTTGCACAGTCAGCTAGCTGGACAGAAAGGATCTTTAACCAAATCTGCTTTTTTTTCCCCTCTTATTTTCAATCCAGGTTTTGGTTTAAATATTTTTGTGTCTTTTTTTGGTGTTTAACAATCAATATAGTCTTAAGAAGTACTTATTGTTGTTAATCTCACTTTCACAGTTTCATTAGGCATTATGGACATCAATCTGTGGCTTATTCTGGTGCTCCTTCTATTGAATGCATTAGTAGAAAGTCATGCTGCAGTTAAAATGTGCATTTGCTTTTGGTTTTTCCCATGCTTGGCTTTTTTTAAACAGTTTTGCCACTGGTCAGAGATGAACACAACTTCTGAAATTACCTACGTAAACTTTTTTTTTATGTTGGAAGTAGTCACTCCCAGGCTAGGAAGTGTGTGCTTGATTAACAAATAGCTTGCCACTGGTGACTGGGTAGTGGATCTGATGTAGATACTGGAATTATTATTGTTCCTTTCTAACAAGGACCTCCCATTTTTTGTAACTGGAAATTCTTCAGCACTTCCTCAACATTTTGGCTATTTTGAGAACCTTTAGAGAAATACATTTTAGCTCCTTTTGTACATAGTGAAAAATCTTCCTTTTTCTAATCAGGAACATAATTTTCCTACTGAGAATGGCTTCTCGAGCTCTGTGGTTTTCTTTGTTAGTTTTCTGTTTGGGGAAATTGTTTATTTTGGGTTTGGTTTTTAAGCCTCTCAATTATATTTATGTGTTAGGTGCATCCTTGTATGCCAAGGTGCCTTCCATCTCACATATCTCCTTACTGGGGCCTGGGTTGGTTTTTTGGAGTGACCTCCTAGTTGTAGCTTTCAGTACTTTCAGGCCAAATACCATCATTAGAAACCTTTTGTGTCATCCCATTTACCCTCCTGTGTTGAGCCATGTGCTATCACTGCCTCTCCCTATTTCTCCACTGGGGTTTTGGCCCTATCCCATCTTTGTTGGTTATTTATTCTTGTTGCCATAGTAACATGTGTGAGGCAGAAAATCATACACATTTCAGATGTGCTTTGACCTAAAAGATTTCCATGCTACAAGCATATGATACAACTGAGGGAAGTGGAAGTGGAGGTTGGCAGGAAATAACACAGTGAAATTATCTTCTTAACATAAGTCAGAGGACAGAGGAGTTCTAGCTACCTGGTAAACTGTTGGCATCATAATTATGTTGGATCCTAAAGAAGAATTTGAGGAATGTGCAGTTACTTAATTTGATAGAATTATTTGGGTTGGAAGGCACCTTAAATATCATGTAGTTCCAGTCCCCCTGCTATGGACAGGGACGCTTTCCAGGTTACTCAAAGCCCCATCCAGCTTACCCAGTTTCTGGTTGGTTTGTTTTGTTTTACCCTGAACTACCTCATCTGCAGAGATAGAATGGGCAGGAAGTCTAAGTTTTGGTAAGAATTGCTCTAAGTATTTAAGGTTGCAATGAGATGGGAAGGCAGAGGCAAACTTGTATTTGGCTCTTTGACATGCAAATTCCTGATGCAAAAGTAAAACCAGCTATTAAGATTATACTTGCTTTATACTTTATTTATGTCTCCAAAATAAACAATAAAGGACGAAGTGGGGCATTTTCTTGGTAGTTTCTAACTTGTGGAAGAGTTGATTGTCCAGAGTCTAAAAGGTGGAGATTTCATATTGGTCACTACTGCTTTTAGAAGTGATAGTCTCTTTTTTCAAAGCAGTTTGTTGTTGTTGTTGTTTTTTTTTTAATAATTTAATGTGCTCTTAAAGTGGAGCTGTGCACAATCCTGATTGTTTTCTTGTATTTGCAGTATTGTTTTCCTAGTGTATCAGCTCCTAATGCAGTCCTTACTGAATCTGAATGCTAATAATGTGCAGGCAGCCCAATAGAACTAATATTAAGGAACTATGATACATTTTTAGTGTGCAGTATGGTGGATTTATTAACTCAGCTTGAAGTGGGCTACTGTTAGGTCTGTTGTTGATGGGTCAGATGGATGCACAGCTAAGAAAAGGGGGCTTAGAACAAATCTGCAGGAGCAATGCCAAAGTAGTATTTGCTTAAAATAAGCAATTTGAAAAATAAGCGTGGAGGGTGGCAGGGGGGAGGGCCTTAATTAATCAGAAATACAGCTATCAGACCTTGTCCATGCTCAAACTTTAAGTTGCCAGGATAGCTACTGAGAATCTACATTGTGTTCAGTATGGCTGAAACCTCAATATTAAGACAAGAATAATTAATTTTATATATGCTATTTCAGACTGATTAACGCTGTCTCCCATTCTGCCTTGATTGTTTCAATTCAGCATTTTTTCAAGAACAGATGTTGAGGTTGGATAAAACTGGCCTTCTCCTCTTGGAGAGGCATATAGGTCTGAGAGAGAAGAAACATGGCTCTAGCCATGTCCTGATCTTTTGTGTCTTGTGCTTTTAGCTGGAGAGGTTATAATGGTGCAGCAGGACATGCTGGTGTTGTTCCAAGCTTCATTAATAAGAATGTCTCTAGCAGCAGTGAAGTTGCAGAACAAACCTGGCCTCTGATTACTGTTTGGCATAGCTCAGTAGTTGCATACTGAGCTCCTTGAGTCTGACTATATCTGGAGGTGAACAAAGCTTCTTCCTTGAATTCTGCTGGAATTTGTGAATGTGGCCACTTCTCATCTGGGGTAATTTGTTTTCTCCCAGGCTCAGTCAATGTCACAGAATCAGTTGTCACCCTCAACTTACTGCCCAGATACTCATAGTAGGCTTGTTCTTCTGTCTTGCATGCTTTAGTGAGCAGCTCTTACAATGTCAACAGGGTTAGCATTTGTATCTGAGCAGAGCAGCTAATATCTCTGATCTGACTTTTCACACTGCATCTCAAAGCAGTTGTTACTCCATCAGTTCTGCCATTGCTCTATTTTCAAGGTTATCTTGACAACTATAATATCCAGACTGTAAAGAATATAGCCACAGGAAAAAATAATAGGTTAAAAAGAAAGGACATTCAGGAGTGTTTGCCAGCTGAACTGGTTGAATTTGGCCAGTGCTCTTGGCAGAGAGTAGGATCCATTCTTTTGCAACATAGATCTCTCTGGGGGATGGAATGGTTTGAACTGCAGAATTTACCTAGATTCACATAAAGTCCATGGGCACCAGTGCCCATCATGTTTGGCAGTTATAAGAAGATACTGCATAAACCCAAGAGCAGCTAGTAATAAAAGTTTGTATTTAGGGTAATTAACTTTCAAGTTAAAAGGGAAGAAGCCTCAATTCAGAAAGCTCTTCATCACATACTTAAATATCACTGAAATCAGTGGAATGTATTTGTGGGTCAAAATGCACAAGACCCCAGCTGAGCAAAGCTCTTTTAATCTGAATTGGGGGATTGTTGTGTAGAAACTGATGGTGAAGGACCAGGTTCTTACCTTGATTGTCAGAGTAAGAGGTCAATTAACCTGAGGAACAAGTTCCTCAACAAGCCCCTGGGTAAATGCTGTTTGGTTGCTGACTCTTGTGGCCTTTCCATGGCTTCACATGCCATGCCTGTTTGACTGCTACTTCTAACCATAACCAGGGTAAGCTTTGAGAATGTTTTCTGACATGGGGTAAAGAACTTCTGCATTAGCAGATTGCTAGCTGTAAAGGGGCAGTAAGTGGTGACTAGAGGCTGTGTGTGCAAATGGCAGTTTAACCTGAGGCATATTCTCAAGTGTTTCTTCTCATTTTGCAAATGCATCCCTCCAGGCTGGTGGACAGACCTGACAAGCTCAGCGGTGATCAACATCCGCCACTGTTACTAGAGTTCTAGGATTCTTGTCTATCAGCTGTTGGCACAGCACACTGTGCTGCTATATTTGATTTCTTTGTCATAAATTCAGGACAAGCTGGAAATATCTGAGATATTTTGCCTGACTTAAGTTGAGAGGCTTATATGGAGTGAGCAGGCAACAGTGGTGGAAAAATCAGGGAAAATACCTGTGCTTTTAACAATGTCTTTTCTGTGGCTTTGAAAGTCCAAGAATTTCTCAGCCAGAGAATGTATTTCCTCCTTCTTTTTATAAGCTACTTCTTTCTTTTGCCTTATTAATTGTGAATCTGCTCCTGCTTCTATTTCAAGCCAGATGCAAAAATTGGTGACCTGACTTTCCTAGGTACAGTGTTGTGAATCTGAATAACCAGGTGAGTAGATTTCTCTAGTGTAAGATCATGCCCCCATGTCTGATCCTTTGAGATATGGAATAGTTCCTGCTTGTGCTGAAATCACTGTGTAGAGGGTGTTGGGTACTTCATAAGGAACTCCAGACTCTGTAGGACTGGGATTCATCTTACATCTTGAGTATTTCAGTCTGGTTTTGGAGACCTCTGTATGTCTTCTCTTCTGTTTATGGTGTTCAAAAGTCTGTTGCTATGGAAGTAGCACCTGAAGGTATGTTTTGCCCGAAGAACCTGCAATGAAGCGGTTACATTACCAAATGACAGTGTACCCCAGAATTGAGTAAAACGACAGAGGCCACCAAGTTTTTCTTGTTTGTGTGATGAAATGTTGTCAAATTAAGTGATTTGTTGGAGCCTTCCTTTAACTTCTGTAAAGCAGTAAGCTTAGAGGAAAAGAAGATTGCATTTTTAAAAAGCTTTATTTGTGACCTGGACTTGTTGCCTCTGACCCTCTTGGGCTTAAATAGTTAAATTATATTAATGTCCAGTTTGTTTCACTGTAGGTAACACATCAACTGAATACTCTCGTGCATAATCTACTGTATCTTTCCTCTGTTCTGTGTCAATGTATTATGTGTATTTGGATTACAGTTCTTTTTGTATTAAATTATTTTATGTTATAGAACAATATTTAAGTGAAGCAAAGAGCTAATGGAAGTTGTTGATGTTTTGGGATTTCTTTTCTCTTTGCTCTTTTTTTGGATGTACTGTAAATTGTAAACCAAGGATGCCAAGCAGGCTTGGTTCAATGGCTAAAAATTATTGTATTACAGTGTAATGCTGATCTAGGCCTTGTCTCAACACTAGAGCACACAGACTTGAATAAAACTGTTATAAAAGCGATTGTCTTCAGGCCTTGAGTTCTTGGGTTTGTGCTCCAAATATTTTCAAGCAGGTATTTAGAATAGCAGTGGCATTACCTTGCTATGGGGATTTCAGAATTTTTCCCAGTACAACAAGAAGTTTATTTTTCTTCACTAGGTACCTCAGTCCTGATCGGCTAGTCCAGCTCTGGGTTCTCCATAGGGCTTTTGAAATGCTTTTGTGAAAACTCAGTTTAGTGCAGGTCTTGGCACATAGTACTTGTCTGCTAAACCCCTTCTGGCTTTTCTCTGAACCAAAGAATTAATTGCATACCATTTTTATTAAGGCTTATATTTTTGTTCTGTTAACTTGAGGTTTTTCAACTCTTTATTTAATATCCTAACTAGAATATGAATCTAAATGGTTGGATATGGAGCTTATGCAGTAAGATGTTTTGTGCATGGTGATATTTAACAGATGGTTTAGATTCATTTGTGATGCTGTGCCTTTGTCCCTGCCACATCACTCAGTGAGACAAAGGTGCATGAACAAGGATCTTTCCAAGCTGTTTTCATCTGCTGTCAGTGTGAAAGCCAGAACAACATGGTTTTGATTCCCAGGTTATATATGTGAATCCTAGATTATACTTTTGTTTTTCTCTGGCACAAAACCATAATTTCACATTTCTCTGTTTTAAGAAATGTAGCTGTATGGATGAAGGACTATGTACTACAAGTACTTAAATTTCATAATTTCCTTTGAAAAAATTTTTTTCTAATGCAGGTACATGCAAGAAATCCTTCACCCTTCCAACAGATGCAGAGGCTGAACAATGCATAGGTAGGCTACCTTTAGCCATTTATTTCATTCAGAATGCTGTAATGCTGTGTTTTGTGATAAACTAGGAGAACAGTGAACAGACTGTCAATTAAATTTGTTAGAAATAATAGCATGCAAGATGAATTGCTTTTTTACTTGCTTTAACAAAAGGTCTCTTACAGTGTTTTGTTTTTCAAGCTATTTTTCACTCTTCCCCAAATCTGGAGTGTCTCAAACTGAAACAAATACTTCTACCTCCTGTAATGTTCTGCAAAGTAGCATTATGTCTTAAAAGATTCAGATTTTCTGGCTGAATTTACTCACCTGTCACAATGACAAGGTTTCCCTAATGTTCAAGCTGGCCTCATCAGCAACAGAAATGTACATGCATCGTGGCAGATCAATTTCTGCCAGCAGCTGCAGCCTCTGCAGAACATGGCAGGAGCACAAAGCACTGGGTTAGAAGAGGAAAATAAAATAGCAGTTTTCTAAGCAGGGAAATCTTCTAGCAGAGAAGGAACACCTTAAATGAAAACTGGCAGTCAGCACCATGCGGAGGAAAGACACCAGCAGATGCTTTAGGCTGAGCAACTTGAGTTTTTCATTGTTTGATGTGTTGGTAGGGGTTGGGTGTACAAGTTCTACTGTGACAGTGCAAATCATATGTGGCTTTTAGCTCTGAATGTGCTCAGGTGAGGAAATCACCATATATTACATTATATTCAGATGGCACATGCTAAAATAGTAAATGCAAGTGGTGCTCTGAAAGTCCATAGCATACCTTGATAAAACTTTTAGTGGACTTCCAAGGCTATGCAGATTAAGGGGGAAGAGGAAAGACTTTCCTCTATCATGCAGCTCACATAATTTGATTAATCTGCTATTTCTAGTGAAATTTTGACATTCTTAATCCTTCTGACATGGAAGTAAAAGGAGAAGATGTCCTACTAAAGCTAGGCTTAACAAGAGCTTAATTACATGTAACATGAAAAGTTTCTAGGCATATTGATATCAGGCTTAAACAGACTAAGCTCTTGAAAATAATCTGGAGGCAACATGACAATAACAAACATCAGAATCTTTTAACAAGGATTAACAAGCTTTGTCTTCATGCTTGGGCACAATAGACACTGCAGTTTGCTTTGGCAGGGAAAGAAAATGATTGTAACTAAGGGTGAACAAAGCTCTAGAGTTTTCAAGTAGACTTCAGCATGCTTTGTGCCTCTTTGCTGCTTCATCTGAAATCTTATTAAATGGCATGTGATTTACTTGCTATTAAGTCCTCATTAATTTAACAATGAACAAATCTGAATGGAATGAAGAGAGGCAGGATCAACTGATAGCACTCTGACACAGAGTGGAACAGAACCGTAATCGCTTTACTAAATATAACCAAAGTCTGTACACTTCACGCCTGCAAAATTTGCTCTGAATTTTATTATTTTCTCCCCAAATCATGCTTCAAAAATTACACGTTTTGAATTTTTTTTTAAAAAGCATGAATGGGGTGCCTGTCACAGATTGCAGCCAGTATTAACAGAACCAGCTCTCGTGGATGTGAATTTTGCACACCATCATGTTCTCCAATGGGGCCCTGAGACAGTAGTTGGAGAACTGCTCATTGTACAAAGGGCTTACTATTTCTGCAGCAGTCTGGAATTTTTGCTTTTGGTGATCTTCCTGCAATTGCATCTGGTTATTCACTTTTGCTACAGGTCTTGCAGGCCTTATTTACAGCTAAGAGAAACTTCTAAGCAGGTGCACTGTAAAGGAGAACTTCTTGATAAAGACTTGTGACTGGAGCTGCTCTGTAAGGGAAGATGAACTGGAGCAAAGGGTGACTGTGGGGCAGTGGCCTCCTGGATACAGTCCCAGGTCAAGGTAAGCAGAGCAGGTCAGGTGACAGTAACTGGGGCCAGTCCAGTGATCATCAGGCAAGTCTGTAGAGATAAGGCAGGTCCAAGGTCAAGCTAGGAAGGCAGAAAGGGGTCTGGGTGAGCAAGGTACTGGGCAAGTGTAGCCATAATCATAATTGAGCTGAGGCAAGGATTTTGTGGCTGCTTGGTCAAGGGAGGAGGCTATGATGAGGTTTCTCATAGCTCTTGTCCCAGCCACAGCCACACAGCTGTATCTGAGCTGACCATGAGCCCAGGCAGCCAAACTGTAGAAGGGGCTGTTGGATACTTAGTGGGGCAGGCCTATTCAATGACAAAATCCACTGAAGTTCATTATTATCTTTTTCTAGTTCTGCAGTTCAGCATTGTAATCAAGTGTAGTTAGAGAATTAGAGGAGGGCCCAGGAGATTTCACCACTGCTGGGGGTTTCAGAAACTCAGCTTTTGCTGAGTCTTGTGGAGGAAAGAGCTCCTGCAGCCTCAGTACTTCATATCTTCAGTACAAACAGCTGAGATTCTCTGCTGGCCTTCTCCTCCTCCATGCAATTTTCTGTCTTTATAATCCAATCTCCTTTTCTGCAATCACATGTCTTTCTCTGGAGCAATCTGTCATAACCATGTTTGCCAACTAGTTTCTCACCTGCATTCAATTCTGACATTAGGACCACACTTCTTGCATCCACATGTCACTCTTCAGGGTTAGCCTGAAGTCTTTTTCCCTTCACATGCCTTGATTATTACAAATTACATGCTGGTGGTACTTCCTCACAAGTTATACACAATCTTTCAGCAGTACTATTTCAAGCAATGTCCTTCACTGTCCCCCTGCCTACATACATGGGTAAGGAATCAATATTATCAGATCTAAATTCTGAAATGGCATCACAGCCATTTAGTCTGTAGGGTTCCTCAATTTACACAGCTATCAGAAAAACAGATGTCTAAGTCTCAATCACAAATTCTTTCCCATCCAACTAAAGATGGAACCGATTTTTAAAAAATTGCCATTGGACAACTGAAAATGTCTGGTGAGTGTAGGAATTTGCTGCAACAACCTGCTCTTTAGGCAAGTCCTTTCTGGACTTGAATCTACGCAGTCTTGAAGATGTAAGTGCTACCTCTCAGCACTTACAATATCTCTCAGGAACAACAGGACTTTTGGAACTAAGGAGGGTCAAGCATAAACTTCTATCAGAGCCTTTGAACAACAATAATGTTGAGTATTGCATAAGCCACAGCTGAGGGTGTTGGAAGCTGTTTTCCTTTCCTCATCTAAACTATGCAGTGGGTGGCTAACTGCAAGATTGCGCACAAGCTAAGAACAGAGCTTTGGAACCATGTAGCTAAGGGAATCTGGGGCCTGAGCAGCTCTGTGCAAATCCTGTTTTGTCTCATACTACAAAAAATTCCTCTCAAGCTGCATGGCACATCCAGACTGCCTAATTTTGATGCAGTGCTTCTGACCTTGGGCTCCGTCTCAGACAGGAAGTCTTAACCTTATGTCAGACCCTTTTTAAACTTTTTATTCTCCAAAGGTTTTGGTGTGCATCGGGATGTCGCTTCTACATAATGTGAATAACACCAGCTGAGAGGAATTGCCCCTGTGCAATATCCCCATCAGCCTCTCTCTTGTGACTGAAGTACTATGCCAGCCATTACTTGAAGTGCCACGGGCCTAATCTTGTAACTCAAACAGCCATTTTCTTTGCCAATGGGTCTGCTTCAGTTTGCTGATATTGGCTGCTGTGATCTGCCATAGGAAAGCAGACTGAAGCTAGGAGATCTTAGAGCTGACTGAGCACTTGGATTCATCTTCCTAATGTGTTTCCTATATGGCTCATTACACCCCTTCTTTAGCTACTTCTAGAATGGGGATATTTACTTTATACATATGTCTCCATAGGCTGCAGTGCACAATATAAAAGATTTTTTTATTTACTCTGCATAGGAGTAAATGTGATTTAGATTACACAATGCTCTCACCTTTCTTCAGTTTTGTCTTATCTAAGGCAAATATTTGCTAAAATCAACCAAGATGATAGTTGAGTGTGTCTCTTGATGGGTAGTTAAAACAGCAGCTGTTTGGGTTTGTGTCCTGGGATGACTGTGCATATGGGGAGGGAAACCTCTCTGCTGGCAGCTGGAAGGTTCTGTGGGTACTACCTGTGTCTACCTTTATACCCAGGTACCTGGTGGACATGTCTAAGCTTTTCAGTTCTGGTAGAGGAACAGGAAAACAGCAGGACTTGTCCAGAAATGTTTGGTAACCCTGGAGCGGAGTCCTTATCTTAATTACCCTTCTCTAGCCAGAGATGAGTCAGAAGCGCACAAATTCTTGGCATTCTGCTCTGTGTCAGTCTGTCACCAGTCTCCTGTCCCTCAAAGACCTCATTTATCTGCACTTATAGTTGGGTCCCTACCTTTGGCTTTTAATACAGCTCAGTGGAAGTTCCATATATTTGTTCAGTGATAGGCATGAACAAGGTATTCATCTAGGTCCTGGCATCAAACTGGAGTTTGAGTGACATATAAATTCAGAGTTTTAAGGATAGACAAAACACATGGGTTTGAACATGAAAGGTGTGCAAGATTCTTCACCAGCTATGCTAAAGTGTGGATTAATTTTATCCTCATGACATGCTGGGAAAAGTAAACACTTCATCTCCCTGAAAGACACCATATGGCCTGGCTAGTTTTCTTCCTTTCTAGAAGGAAGGGTTTTGGCAAATACAGTGCTGCTGCAGCTGGGAACAGTGCTTAAAATAACACCAAGGTTCCAGCTCAGATTGGTAGCCTTTGGCAGCTGCACTATGTATTGCCAGGAAGAAACTGTTTGCATCAAACTGCAGAGGATGTTCCTACTGGTGCAGAAATATTATTCATTGCTAAATGCTTTGTGCTGTGACAGGGTGGTAGGGAAGTGTATTTATCATTAAAAAAAAGCAGCCCAAGGCATAGACAGCAAGTTCATGCTGCTGTGAGGCTGGATGACTCAGAATGTGATGGTCTGTGTCCTGCTTAAGAACTTGAAGGACAAAACTTGCTGCAATGACTGTTTCATTCCAGCACTTTAATGCCCAAGAAAGTTTACCACATCTGCATCTCAGTGCTATGCTGTGACAGGCCAAAAATAAAACTTTCTTTTATTGCATGAGCATTGGACAACAGGGCAAAAACATTGCTCAGAGAGGTCATTGGATTTGATTTGCTTCAGGTCCTGTGGTAGCCAGCAGCCAACAGTCCTATGCTGTGGAGATTTTCATTCCCCTTATCAGTCACAGCACAGAAGCCACTAACACACTCAAGACCTGTTGTACACCTGAAGGAATTCTGGCACTACAAGCAGGGCATTGCACAGACCTGCTCCCAGCCCAGCCGTGCAATGGCTTGGCAATCCATGGTTAGCACATGCACTCCTCAGTTTTCCTTCTTGTGAGAAAAGGGCTCCTGCTCACTCCCAGGAGACTCATGAGGACAGACACCTCCTTGCAGGAGTAGAGGACATTTTGTATGAAGCCCTGCCCTTTGCTGGTAGATGGATTGGAGCTGGTTGGTTTCAATTTCAGCTGATTAGATGCTCTTTTTGATGCTAGCTGCCTCTCTCCCAGGCAGAACAGGAGGACAGTGCCCAGAAAGGCTGAGGCACCTGTTCCAGGGCTGAAAGCTCCTCGTCTCTAAGACTGTACATTAACTCCCAGCAGCAGCACAATGTGGACGTGAGCAGCACCTTACATAACCTTTTGGGAGCTTGTATTGGCAGACCTGGGAGCACGTGTACTTTCTTTCCCGTTTTATTGTTTTAGTTATATTCCTTGCCCCAGTTCCTCATCTTTAAGAGTACCGAGCCCTTTTTAAAAAATAGATTGCCTGTTGCCTGTTTCTTGCATGATTACTAGGCAAGAAGCAGTGGTGATGTGGCACACTTGTGCCAGTTCAGAGCAGATGAAGGGGAAGTGGGAAGAACCACACCAGCGCTGACAAGTCACAAGGGTCCCCATGGGGATGTCACAATTCCCTTTCCATTCAACACCCCTTGTCGCTCATCCAAGATAGCTGGCAAAAAAAGCAGGGCTGTGCTCAGGGTGTTAGGCCAAGCAGCTCTCAGAGGATCTGGGCAGGACAATGATCATCACTCTGGACACTGTGCGGGGTGAGGGAGCAGTTTGGGCTCTTCAAAGGGCACCCATCTCCATCCGGGCAGATAAGGGCTCGGAGTACAAACATGCCTGTGTCCCTGATGTCTCTGGCTGATAGAGAGACTTGCTGATTGTTTTCCTGTCAGGCTCCACATGCCTCTTTGGCAGCTGAAAGATAAAAGGGCTTCTGTGGGTGGAAAGGAAAACATCCAGAGCTCCCATCTGGGTTCTGCAGCCTGAACCACACTGAAGCAGAGCCCTGCAGAGAAGAGATGATGCTATAAAGGATTTGTGGGATGGATCAGCTGAGTTCCATCAGGCTGGATGGGGAGCTGTGGGTCTGTGGGAAGCAGGTGTGCGCTGTGTTCCTGGACCTTGCTGCCCTCCCCTTGTCCGGCACGCTGCTTGTGCAGAAACCGCATTTCACTGAGGGCTTGAATTTTCCAGCAGGCATTCAGTGACTTGGCAGCAGGCTGTTAGTGCCTTCAAAAGCTGCAAAATGACAGCTTTCTCAGGAGCCCCTGGGCTTTTTGTGTTTTTTGCCAAGCAGCCTTACACGTAAGTCAGGAGTGAGTCGTCAGATATAAGGGTGCCTGCTGCACATCTCCAGCTCTGCTGAGCACCATGAAACCCTGTCTGCTGTTGCTAACTCTGGGAGCAACGACCCCCATATACCCTCCCTTTCCTCCTGCTGCCATTCTGTTTCCCAATTCCCACCTGATCCTCTTGGATGTGTTTCCAGAGCCTCCTCTGGCAGCACTCATTTTTGCAGCTTATGTAGCTGTGCCTTTTCCTGTATTTTTGAGCAGATGAGATACTGATTGCCATAGAGCACGTCTATTTCTAGCAGAGCTGACTTTTTGCATTTATAGGTGCCAACTACAGGCTAGTAACAAGGTACAAAATAATAATCAAGGTGAGTGTATGACCATCACAGAACAACAGCCTCTGCAGCTGCTTGTATTTGATTCTGTAATGGCTTCTCAGATTTTTTTCTTCATTTTCTGTCTATCAAGGCTCATCAACCATTTGTCATTTTTGTCCCAGGTACATGCTAAGGCTTGTGCTGATTTTATCTGGCAGTGAACATCATGATTGAAGTGCAAATTATGTGCTTTCACCTCCCCAAAATGTCTTCCTGGCACTTCTGGTTTCTGTAAGTTATACATGGCTAAATTACTCCAGTGAACTGTGAATTGTGTCTTCCACATCTAGTAGGTGGTTAGAGCTATAGCACATCTAAAAAACAACAATTTTTACTTCCTCTATATTCAAGGAGGGAGACAGATAAGTGAAGTGCTAGTACACACAAGCACAAGGTAGGGCCTCTGACTCTGCAAGGCCATGCAGCACATCCTCACTCCTGGCCTTGGGTGCAGGAGCTGGTGGAAGCAAAGCAAAGCCACATATTGAAGGATGAGAGGTAACTGAGGTGCTGAGGCAGGACAGCTGAGAGGCAGCAGTAAGGACATGAAACCACAGCAGCGCAGGGCTGTGACCTCCTTTCTGGCTGTGTGGCCTGAGGATAACAGCACTTTGTAGCTACACAGAGTAATTGTGGGGCCGACATTTCTACATGTTCGTTCCCTTTCTTTTAACTGCATTAGCGGGGCAATCATCATCATCTCGCTATATTTCTTGTTAGAATTGCTTTCTTAACACCCACTACAGATGTCTCTGGCTGCAATTTAATTGAGTGCACAAAACAGCCAAAAAGAAGGATGTCTTGGTTTGAGAGACAGGTGTCTGCCAATGAAGGCAGGAAAAAAATATGACCTCCTTCCCTCCAAATTATTATAACTTTGCAATTACGTGGCTTTTGGGCAACAACAGGAGAAAAGGAATAACAGTTCTTTTTTAGTATGTACGGCAAGGCAAACAAACAACCACAAACAGACCCAGAGCCCCAAGCTCAGCCGCCTGCGCTGCAGTTCCGGCCACGGCCGGCAGGGGCGCTGCTGGCTCCGGGCAGGGCAGCGCGGGGGCGCTGATTCACCCGCGCCTGCAGGGGGGCGCTGTGCGCGAGCCCAGCCGCGTCTCCCTCACGCCGTAATGGCCGGCGGGCTGCGTGGTGGAGCGGGCTGTGGGAGGAACCTGGGAGCAGCGGCTGGAACGGCAGGACCAACAGACCCCGGTGTAGCAAGAGAAATGTATCAGAAACCCCACAGCTGTGGCAGGAGCTGTCGGGTGTCCTGGCAGGCAGGGGGTGCACAGTTCCAGTGTAGCGAAAAAAGCCGGAGCAGTGGCAGAGAAAGGTCAGGGCCGGGCGGTGGCAGCCGAAAGCAGCTGAGATGGCTCCTGAAAGCAGCCAGGAGAGGCTCCTTCAGAAAGGTTTTCCCCTGAGGCACCCGAGCAGATGGTGAGGGTCCTTTGCAGTGAGGTAGGGTGCTAATAAGGTCCCAGTTCAATGGCTGCTCCTACAAGCAAAGGCACAGCGAGGAAGAAGCAGTACCGGGCTGGGCTCCGGCGGTGGCAGTGAAATCTCCCCACCGTAAGCAACAGCTCGGCCCTTCTCTAATGCCGACAGTGAGAGAGCGGGCCCCGCACTGCCCGGCCAAAATCTCATGGTATCTCTGCCCTTCCAAAGAGAAAACTGCCCAGGTAAGAGAGTGGCCAGCTGCACACTTCCCTCACCTTGGCCATTTCTTTAATCTCTTTAAGTATCGATGTTATATAGTTATTGTCTCTTAGCAACAAATGGGAGAAAATTCACCCCCAACCCGCCCCCCCCCCCCCCCCAAAAAAAAAAAAAAGGGAGAAATCCTAACCCTCAACAGAGGAAAGACTTATAAAGAAGGATGAGTTGAGGATGGAAAAGGGAAGAAGGAGATGGGTAAAATTGCCAATGTGCGTTTTAAAAGTGGTGTGATTAAGGGGTACAGGAAGTGTGGACCGCACCTTTTTTTGAGTGCGCTTAGTACCTTAAATCCAGGTCTTCATGGATCATTCAACAGTTTAGAAACTGAGGCAAAAGGAGGTTCGAAAAAATCTTTGCAGATAAGTAAGCCCTAAGCAGAACTGGAAGTAGATCCTAGGAGTGCTGCCTCTTAATTCCCTTCTCTGGCCGCAGCTCTCTTCTTCAGTTTTCTACAAGTGTTTTTCACTGTAGGTGTACATTAGCTTGCTCTCTTGAACAATTGCATTCAGCTCTTAGCAAGGATAATAATACAAAATGTCTGGATGTCTCTAGAGGTCTAAAGGGAAGCACAAGATGCTCTAATAAGAGCAGCACTAACAGGAAAGAGATGAATGCAGCACAAGAATGAGCCTTTTAATGGCCCATTAAGAAGAAAAATTACATACAGAAGTTGGGGCTATTTTTTTGTTTTGATAATTGTTTCCTAAGAATATGTTGCATTCTATGCAGAGGATCAGTCAAATGTTTTGTTGTGAGTTTTGCAGACTTTAGCTAGTAAAGGAAGGTTATTGGTGTGTGAATGTAGAATAATAAAACATTTCTCTTGGTCAAAACTTAAAACACACAGTGAGTGTCAGCATCCCTCAGCAGTGTTGTATGTCACACAAAGTGTAGCTCAGCAGCCGTGCTGGGCCCACACAGTCCAAGGGTCCCCTTATGCACACCACCAGAGATGATCCCTGAGCTGGGTTTGCTGTCTCCTGAGCTGCTGGGGAGGGCAGGGGCTCCCAGCCCTTCAGGTAAATGCATTAGGCATCCTGAGTGCCCCAGGTGCAGGGATGCAGGCAGGTGCTGACAGTCAGTGGCAGCCAGTGGTGATCTGCCACACAATCCAGCAGGCAGGACAAGCATCCTTAACACCAGTGGGTCCTGAGGGGAACCAAATCATTTGGGCATCAGAGTACATGGTGTCTTTGCTGCTTCTACTTTTCACTCTATGTGCTAATACTTTTCAATCCCTGTTCCCATTCTGGTCATATAAAACCAAATAAGTCTTAATGACAGTCTTCTTTCCTCCCATTTTGCCCCTTAATTTGCTCATATTTAGGGGGACAATCCTGAGTTTACAGGAGATGCCTCTGCAGAAGTTAGTGTTGGTACCCCTGCATCAGTGGGTGTGGAGACAGTGAGACAGGTTGGGAGGTTGCCATAGGATGTATAGGGGGAGAATATAGAAAGTCTAAAGCTTTGCTGGGGAAAAACTGTTATTTTCTTTTTTAGTGCTCTCCAGGAGGCCACCTATATGCCTCTCATCCTCTTCCTGCTACAGGATAGCCTTTTGTTTGATGAGATCTTGATAAGCCTGGGCTCAAAGTGTCCTTTTCAGGGCAGGTAGAAGAAGTCCTTCAGTGTATGCTGCTGGGTACTTCTTACAGTAGTATGTTGTGCTGATATCCTGGGTCAGCACTCAGAACCTCTTCTGAATAAGCAATACTTTCAGTAACTTAGGTAGAACTAATGAGATTGGACACTCTGGGAGGTAAGGAGCTATCTAGCTGGGCATCTCAAATGCCCATTGCAAATATAGGCTGGACACATATTTTAATTGAGAACATCTTCTTTCCTGAGGATTTCACGTGGTTGTGATCAGAGCTGCATAATGGACTAAGTAGGAAACACCAGCCTTTGAGGGGAGGGGAAAAGTGTGCAGATGTAAAATCTCTGAGGTGCAGAAAAGGTGAGGAATTGATGACATGAGGTTTGGTGAAACTAAGTGTGATTGAATGTTTTGACCCCATGCAATATTTGCCACTTGCAGTGCTTTGTCCCATATACAGGCCATGGAGTTATTCACTGGTATTTCAGAATACAGTTTCTATGAAAGATGCCTCCTAAATAAAGCTGTATTGATTCAAAGAAAAGGAATAAACATTGCATTACATGAAAGAGGGAAAGGAAATGCTGGTTGAGAATCAGGACCTCAGAAAAGGATTTGAGGCTGGAAATAGAGTTACCTGTCCATTAACATCAAATGCTAACATAAAAACAAACATGGCAAAATAACTTTTGGTGGAGAAAGGAACAGAACTTTCCTCATAACTAAAGGAAGAAAAGTCCTGGTGCTGTCTCTACCCCTTAGGACCCAGCATAGCAAGTAAAGGATGTGAATGATACAGGAGACATGAAGTCCCAAGCTGTCATTGTGTGTTACTGTCCTCCACTGAGGGGGAAATGAGTGAGGGGACAGGAACTCAGGGAACTAGAGGTGCTTTTGCCTTTGTGCATAGAATATCCTGGAACTGCCCTTACCCTGGGAGTCTGATGCTCTTCCACTCATTTCACTTTGTGAAGTACCAGGTGTTCCTGACAGCTACTTGGTGCTGATTTCTAAGTCTTAGTCCCATTTGATGACCCTCTGATTGGCATTGTGGACTGAATACATATTTCTCATACCCAGTCTTTGCTATTCTAGCTCCAGTGGCAGACAAGGAAAGGAAAGTAATTTCTGATCTCCCCTAAGGTAGGTGTTACAGATGACATACTCTCCTGTACAGGTAAGAAGAAGCAAGTCAAGACCTTGACACAACTTTAAATTACTTCTATCCTTATGCTCCTGACCTTTCCTACCTATGTGTGCTCAACAAAGACAAATGATATTCTGGGCATCACTCCAATAAACAACCTCTTTGTACCAAAGAACAACAAAAGCTATAAGCTTTCACATGCAAGTCATATTGCCTGGGGTAAGACTGAGAGCATGATGGGAATAGCTGAGCTGGTGAAGAATAGCCAAGGAAGGATGTGATTTTCTGAGCTGGCCAGCAGGTGCCATGTAAGACACCAGGGATCTCCTGGTGTCATGGGGTCACCTATGTCAAAACAAAACAAAAATTGATGAAGTTAATCTGCATGAGGGGAAGTCTGATGTAGAATTAAAATCTGTCTCAGTGAAGGAGAAAATAGCCAGGGAAAGGCTGGAATAGCTACACACTGAGCTTCAGAGGCTATTATTCAACAGTCTCCTTTGGCAAATGAGATATGGTAGAACGAAATATAAAATGCCCCTAAAGTATGTGCCAGTGCATTCATGTCCTTTCTCACACATGCACCCAAGTATGTGTGAGCTGGGGGAGGCACCCAAACACAGCTCAGAAGAGGACATCCATTCTTTGTAGTTTCCAGGAGGCTGTTACAGCTGGCATTGCAGCAGCCACTGGGGTTCAATACAGAAAAACTGTGATGTGCTTCTCAGCATCATGAAATCGGGAATTTGAAACTAAAACATCTCCTCACTCCTAATGATATTAGCACTCCTACTAGCATTTGATGGTTATTGAATACAGTTCTGAAAAAGGCATTTTACTTGTGCTGCTTAGAACTGCTGCTTTATCTGCAGTTCTAAGGAATATCTGGTTTTAGGCTGTAAGACTTGATTTAGATCAAACGTGATGACAAATGGAAAGATAGAAGGAAAGTATTTACTGCTGTCTGGATCATACTGCAGTGGATTGCTTTCATAAGATGGCAGGGTCCTCCTGTAGCCGAAAAGGTGCAGAGAGGATATGATACAAGCTAAGACTAATTCACCACATCTCCCTTGCTCCTGCTAAGTCAGTAGGGTTCAGGCTGAGCATGAAATAAAAATTGCCATCTATTTTTGTGATCAACTATGGATGTAATACAGAGCATGAAATCTGGGAAGGAGGTTACAAACCTGATAGAAAGCCCAAGGTACCCTTCACTGTAAGAAATACTCCAGCAGTGGAAGGAAAGCTTGAAGGCTTTTGCTTTAGGAACGAAAGGGCTCTGGCACTGTAGGCAAAATGTGCAAGGGGCCCAAAACATTTCTCTATGAATGAGGGGTGCTCTGAGAGCAACATGTCAGGCTTTCTGCCCTAAAGGCTCTGGGCTGCAGCATTTCAGGAAGCACAACCGAACTATGGTCAAAGTACTCCTTTTATTGCAACAGATCACAAGATGGTTTTTCAGCAACATTCAATTATTGCACAAAATAGATGCTTGAGCATAACGGGAAGGTTCTTTTTTTAGACAAAGCTACTCTTGCCTTGGAACTCCTGTAATCAGAGAATGTATTTGTAGCAGCTGGCTACTCCTGCCTCTGCAGGCTTTTTGAATCTACATCAGACTTTCAAAAGTACAGGTTTATTTAAGTGTCTCTGAGATACTGGACTCTAATGTCAGACTAAAGTATGTAAGGTATTGCAGCACAGGTAAATAATAAATAGCACCTTTCCAATGCTGTCACCTTCTTAAGAGGAACACTAAAATAATGGTGTTCTTTTCTTTCTAAATTTATTGTCCATCAGTGACTGCCAGGTGAAATCCATTGGCTATACAAGGAGTGGCAATTTACACTCCCACCACCCCTTCCTCCTTGCCCTCTGCCTCTCCAGCTGCCACTGCCAGCCCTGGGCTTTCTGCCCTGGGAGCAGCCACCATCCTGGACACTTCTCTCCAGTGCTGGAGCTGCCATGGCAGAGCAGCACACCCTCTGTTGCTCTCGACACTTCTGCACAGTCTGTGTGCTGGTCAGTCACTTTCAGGCTTCTCTTAAAATTTGGCAGTGGCTCTTTTCCCATGCTGAAGCCTCTGATTCAGGGAGCCATGTCCCTGTGCTTTGAGGGTCATGCTGGGACTGCCTGTCTGTGCTGCTCCAAGGGGACACCCTGCTCACTTGCTAACCCACCTCTGCCCTGAAAGAAGAACCATGTTTTCTATGGTTAGAAAATGAAAGAATTAACCTTTTCTTGGTCGTTCAGTTTTGTGCACCTTCCTTTCTTCAAGAATGTAGTTGGGACGCAGGGGATGTCCAAAACTTTCATGTCCCATAAAATAGTCTATTGACTTAACTACAAACCTGCCAGGGATATGGCAAATCCATGACTAAATGCAAGTGGGCATCAGGATGAATGAGTGCAATGACAGTGCTGAGCAAGGCAGATCAATGTTGATCCAAGAAAGCAAGCCACCTGCAAGGTTCCTGTGGTAAACAGTGAGGTGTTTTAAGTAAAAGTATCCAAAAAGAAGTACCTGAAAGAGAACTAATGCAAAATCTCTTCAGTGATGGAAAATACAGAGGCTCTTGAATTCACTCTATTGTTTGTGGAATTCAGCAGTGTAGAGTTTGCATGGAATTGAAATAAAAAGATGTTTAAAGTATCTCCTGCAAGCCAAATCAAACCAGATTATTCGTTATAGTTATCATGCAAGTATATGTGTGTGTGCCTATCTCAGAATGTACTGATAATATCTGGTATGTTAACATGAAAAAATATCATTGCAAAAGAAATCTCACTGCAAAGTCAATGTTTGTGTTCAACCTGAAATATTTTGCTCTGCTGATAGACCCAACGTGGGCTGAGTAGGCAGTTCTACAGCTGCTACTCCATGTCTGCATAGCTTCAGTTGTGCCACAACATAGGTACAAAATGGGCTGTCTCATCTGCAGCCACCCTGAAAGATAGACTGGGAAGTTAACTTGGGTTCAAGTGTCAAGGAAATAAAACCATCACTGTTTTCTGAGGCAGGGGCATTGCAGGCAATGGTGTGATAAGGTAATTTTCTGTTGTCTCAAAGGTGACTATAAAAATGCCATCGGAGAGTTTCTGGTTTACTCTTTCTACCTTTCTATCTCAGAAGGTGAAAACTTTTTCAATCTGTCTCTATCATCAACAGTACAATTTCTGCTGTCATTTCTTATGTGACCATTTAATGGAGCTAAATCAGGGTGTTGGAAATCTAAGAGTCAATTTGCTGTGTTGCTGAGTCTGTTTCTGTTTATTGCTACTGTACTGATTCCTCCAGGCAGAATCTCATTGGGTTGTTTGGATTCTTTCCTATTTAAACACATATAAAGGTAAGAGTAAATGGAATGGATTTGCATCCTGCTGAGTAAACCCATGCCTGCAGAAGGGCCTTTTCTTTCTCTGATATCTAATCCTTTCCTTTGGCAAAGTAAATAATGAGACACTTCTACAGATCTGATTAGGCCCTGAGACCCTTTTTAAATGACAGAAGATCAATACTATTACTAAATCCATTAAACAGTTCTTCACACTTCAGTTGTGCTCTCTCTAGGATATATGAGAAAGAACAGATGGATATTTTGGCTATTATATAGGAAATGCATGATAAAGCCTCTTCTTGTGTTACATTTTCTCTCCCTGGCTCCAAGCCATCCCTATTTCCAAGCTCCCCATCCCTTGAATCTGGCTCACATGTCAGAAATAGCCAGAGACCTGGGATACAGAAGGGATTTTGTCATTCAGTCTCCCAAGCCAGGTTTGAATCTAGCAGTAGTACCTGGAAGTTCTGGTTGGTTGGTTATTTAATTCTGATGACAAATTGGCTGAAGTAGGTCTCAGTTTCTGGTTTAGTTTTTGATTTAGTGCCTGTTTTTTGCTGATGCTCCAGCCTTTTGGTCATCTTCCTGGCCCTCCTCTGGACCTGCTCCAAGGCATGTGTGTCCTTCTTATACTGGGGACTCCACAGCTGGATGCAGTACTCCAGGTGGGGGGTAAAGAAAGCAGAGTAGAGAGGAATTCATTTTCTTCCCAAGCCTAGGCAGAGAAAGCTTTTCCTGTGTGATTTGAGGAAAAACAGAGGCAGCTCTAAAGCTTACACACTGCAGGCTGGGCTCTGGGAATGCTGGTATCTTTTTGCAAGCAGCAATCTGAAGCACAGGATCTCCTTCCAATTTTTAAAATTTTCTGCAGAAAACTTTGGCGTCCACAACATCTGTGGGGAATTAGCAGCTCTGCCCATTGCTCCTGTCAGGAAAGCCAGTATTGATATGACAAGATAGTGCATCCCAGTCAGTAGTACTTACTACTTCTAGAGCCCTATCAGTAATGGTAAGTACTAAAAAACTGGGAATACTGAATCTTCTTTCTCCACCAGAAATGGTTCCTCCAAATGAGTCCTTGAGTTCCTCAAAAGTTAAAGGCAAAGTGAAACAATAATTCAGAAAAGGAAGTATGCAACCCAACACACATCTGTGCTTGTCCATGCTCTGATGTCACCAGCAGCCAACCTGAGAGCCCCATCTGCATCCTGCTCTCCACAACCACTCTGTAATTATGTCTCATTGTACATCATTTTTGTTCAACAACTTGCTGGCTGTTTTTCACATCAAATGAATTATTCAGCAGCAGACTCTGCTCTTAATCCTAATCACAGTAGCAGTAATATTTCATGCTCATAGGATCCCTTCAAAAGTATGCTGGAAATGTTATTTGTTGAGTACTTCCATACTCTGCAACAGAAGATGGGGCTTGTTCAGTGAAGTGAGAAGTGGGGCTCAGAACAGCTCTCTGACATGGGCTAAGTGAGAGTGCAGAACTAGGAGACAAGTCCAGCCTCTACTACCCTACACAACTTTTCTTCCCCTCTGATCCACTTTCAGCACTGTACCCAATCTGTCAGATCCTCAGCTACTCTAATTAGCATTATTTCCTTCAATGCCTTGGGGAGATACTGATATTTGTTTCTTACATGTTTATTAAAGACAGAAGCACTGGTTTGTGTGCATTCCAACCCCTGACCTACCAAGCCAAGTCCTTGGCTGCATACCCTTTCTCTTGCTAGGAAAGTGCAAACAGCAAGTCAGACATTCAGAATGTCTTTCTGGATGTCACTGAACTACTCACTACCTGTGAGGAAAGAATAAAATCTATGAAGAGAAGCCAAGCCAAAATCTTCACTGAAATTACTACAAACTTCAATTAAGATTTTTCTTCCTTTTTTTTCTCTCTTTTTTTTTTTCTCCATCTTTCATCCTCAGTTTTCATTTCTGTTGAGGATCACCTGGTTTTCTGTTCATGGTCAGGTGCATGAACTGCTAAAAAACCAAGACATACAGGAGATTTGGTAATTCAGATCTATGGGCTGCACTGCCTGTGACCTTTGCTTAGAAGGTTTTGAGAGAAACACAAATCTTCTTCCTGACTGGGGATGCTGGGGAAAGGGCTTGCAAGGTGTGGTGAATAACACTTGATTTTTGTGCCATTGGTTCTTCAATGTTCCAGTCTTGCTCAGGCATTATTAATCCTGCTTATTTTGGAAGATCTGAATGTGCCTGATTCTGCAGCATAATTTAAAGGAGCAAGGAGTTGCTTTGCATGATGAAAGACACTGTTGAGTGATGATCCCAACAGCCTGTGACTCTCAGCTCTAAGTGTTTTCGTAGCTGCTAAAAGCACTGCTGAGCTTGTGCAGTAGAACTTGTTAACAATGGCACAGAAGTGGAACAAGTATATTGATTTTTCCCCACCCAAAACCTCGTACTTTATGCTGAATCTTACTTTTGCTTCTTCTTAAAATTTGACCACATGCATCTTTTAAAAAGCAGAGTTGCAGATCTGTTCTTTCAATGGAAAAGGAATTGTGATGTCTGATTTTGTGGAATCTGACTGTTTCTCAGCCACATGGCATGCAATTCACTAAGGAATGTTGGCTGCAGGAATACAAAAGAACATAACAACATAGAAGAAAAACTGGAGTGGGTCAAAGCAGTCTGGGGTGAGACTTGAATGTGAATCAATAATGTCTTGCTAGCCCAGCAAATATGTAATGCAGCCTATCATATATCAGAAATGATTATCTGAAATAATGCTTCTGCTCTGTGTTGTGCAGGAAGGCCATAGCTAGAGAATTGTCCTGCTTTCAGCACTGCACTCCAATAAACATGTAAACCACCTGGAAGAAATCCAGAGGAGAATGAGTAGAACAAGCAAGGAGCCAGAAAACTTGCTGAGTGTAAGAAATCTTGATGGAAGGTGAAAGATCAGTCCTAGAGAAGAGCCTTTCACAAACATAATGACTTACTGCAAAGACAGAGAATAACTTTTTGATAATATCTGCTGTAGCTGAAACAAGTAATTAGTTTAAATCACTGCAAAGGAGACAAAGCTGTAGTAAGAACTCTCTTTTCATCTATGAAGGCAGTGATATTCTGTCATAGGAGGCTTTTGAGAACAGGCTAGATAAACTAAACTCAGGAGCAGTTTAATTTGAGATGACCTAATTGCCTTAAGGTAATGGGGTGATGTACATGCTCTCTTGAGGATCTTTTCAAGTCCTGTTTTCAGAGCTGGTACTTCCTCAGATTTATGGTATGAGATGACATGGCTTGATTTGGCTTGCTCATCATGAACAGAGCTGTGAAGTCCCTGCAGGGCCTTTGTGTTTATACTGCTGATGAGTGAAAAGGAGAGATCTTATCTTTTATTAGACAGCCATCTTTCATTAGTGAAGTGAGTCCATCTGACATCACAAAGATGTAAACATCTGGGATCCCTAGAGCTCCACATCAGTCTGTGGACTAATAACAGGTGAAGTGGGACATTGCTGTCCCAGAACACAGAAAATAAGAAGGATGTCTCTCAACAGCAGCATGTGTCTTAGAAGGAGATTCATTGCTTGAGAAGAAAAATGGAGCTCATTTTATAATCAGAACCAGTACTGATGCTACTGTGGGGTTCTTCATTTTTCTGTTGATTTGAATTCTGTTGACTGTGTGTTGTGGTTTAACCCCAGCCAGCAGCCAAGCCCCATGCAGCCGCTTGCTCACTCCCTCACCAGTGGATCAGGGAGAGAATTGGAAGGGTAAAAGGTAGAAAACCTCTGGACTGAGATAAAGACAGTTTAATAGGGAAAGCAGAGGCTGTTCACACAAGCAGAGCATAACAGGGAATTAACTGAGTGCTTCCCTTGGGCAGGCAGGTGTTCAGCCATCTCCAGAAGGGATGGGGCCCCATCACATGCAGCAGTGACTTGGGAAGACAAACACCATCACTCCAAATGCACCCCCGCTTCCTCTTTCTTCTCCCAACTTTACATACTGAGCATGATGTCACATGGTTTGGCATGTCCCTTTGGTCAGCTGGGGTCACCTGCCCCTGGCTGTGTCCCCTTCCAACCTCCCATGCACCCCCAACTTCCTCACCAGTGTGGCTGTACAAAAAGCAGAAAAGGTCCTGGCTCTGTGTAAGCCCTGCTCAGCAATAACAAAAATATCTCTACATCATCAACCCTGTGTTCAGCACAAATCCAAAACACATCCCCATACCAGCCACTATGAAAAAAATTAACTTGACCCCAGCTAAAACCGACACACTGTGTATGTGGTAAGTTTCAGGATTTTCCAAACTGAGTGTTGTATTCCCAACCCCTCATTTCTGAGAGTCAAGGCTGTGCAGTTACCTGTAAACTGCAGATTCAGACTCTATTCCTCTGTACAGCTTTTGGTCTTCTGTCATATGGAAATAATTTTCCACACATCAGTCAAATCTCCCAGACTGACAGCCTGTTGAACAGCAACTTGAGCTTGCCAGGCTGAGTTGATAACTTGAGTTTGGGTTGCTGTGACATGCTGGTTTGGTGATGCTCAAGGCAAGGTTTTCTCTTGCTCAGCTCTTCCATTTTGCTGCGCCACTGACAAAGTAACCATTTTTCTATGTTTACATGGAAGCCCTGTGTGACACAACAGCAGGCAGGATTGCCTGCCACAAACATTAAGAAATGAAAACCTGAGCCATTCTGAGCTCCAAAAGAACCTTATGGGCTTTTACAGTTTATTTGCTGATGTTTAGAGTCCTTAATACTGAGGTTTTAAAGGGCATTTAGAAAGAGAGACCTCAGGGTGACAGTGTAGACCAAGCAGCAAAGAGTGGGATAGTCAAAGCCCATGAGGTTGTTGGCAGTGGGGGTGTGCCAGTCAGCTGTCAGCCCTGGCTTTGTGACACCTCCCTGCAGCTTGGGGAGCTGATGTGAGGGCCCAGCCTCTGGACCACGACAGGGTCACACATCTGTTCTGCTCAGCTGAGGCCAAGCACATTGTTTTTGTGAGCACCCGGGCTCATCCCCCATATCTTGCTCAGGTAGAGGCCATCCAAAGGACCCCATGAAAGAGCTGGCTTGTGTCCTTGGGCTCATATGCTCTCCCTGAGTTAATGCTCAGAGCCTGCCAAGAGGCAGCTGAGCCTCAAAGACAACCTACTGAATTCAGCAACTGTTAGTTTGGATCTAATTCAGCCCCAACAAAATGCAGGAGACCACCTCTGAGTGAGGAATATGCCATTTGTATGTGGCCATTTCTCTAACCAGAAGTTTGTAGGAGGTAATATGAGACAGCTTGGGGTTTATCTGCTGCCAAAAGTTTTGCTGCAATCCTGTACTGCTGCTGTGTGAAGTGGAGGAAGCCTGCAGAGGCTGTAGCTCTATCACCTGCTCTTTTCAGGGAGCCAAAAAACATGGTCCATCCTGCACATGGCTTTCCCCTGAGGCTGTTACAGGCCATGCTAAGCTGCTTTCTTTGGGCTGCCATCACGAAATAACACTGACAGCTAGACTGGCTGGCAACCATCCATTGTTGATTAAATGAAAATCCTTTGTTCCCAACTGTAAATTCCCCACCTGTCTTTGCTAAGCAAAGTCAGAGAAACGGTCCATCTGTTTCATCCTGGATTATCTGAATATGTACTTTTCTCTTGTGGCCATTAAAGCACATTTGAAATTTAGTATCACATGCTAAGCAACATTTAGAACCTGAGTCAAAGATGCTGGGGCAGGAAGAACCATGTGCAACTACATCTGAGTTTGAGCCACTGCTGAAGCAGAAGCATTGACAGCAATAGCTCTCCCTACCAAACTGGAACAGCAGCCTGCTTTTATGGACAACTTTGGTATAAGGGCTGGAAATCGAAGTTATCAGGAAAATATCAGCCTTGGAAAAAAGCTGTCATTTGCTTTGTTTCAGGGCTCAGAATAACTCTGTCCCAAAACCATAATGAACATGGCTTACTATTTCCAGCTAATATAGCTCTTAAAATGATGGCCCTGTTATCCCTGTTCCCCCAGCCCTGATGGTGCTGTCATGTGTTAAGAAATACATCAGAATAAGGCATTAGGGCTGTCTCTTGGTTCACAAGATTGAAAGCAGCACAAAGGCAAAAGAAAGGGATCAGGATTTAAAGGTCCAGCAGACAGCCATTCCCAAGGTCTCCTCCTTTTGTCCTCAGGGTGATACTGTCCTCACTCTTCCTTCTTCTGCCTCCACAGCCAGAGCTATGGTAGGGTCTGGTTACTCAGATGCCCAAATCCTACTGGGATCAACTCTATCTTTTAATTTTTCTGCCACATTCTGTTTTTCTATTTCCTCTTCCATTTCACTCCTTGTGTCTCCCGTTCTAAAAACCCCTCTTCTGCCCTGGAGTCAGAGCTTCTGCCAGGTCCTTCAGACTTTCAGGTATGGGTATGTATCTATGTCTCTTTCTCCTCTGTTCCTTCTCCCATCTAAGCTGTCCTTTGAGATACTCTCATTCTGCTTTCTTGCTCAAACAGGATCCCAGACTCCAAACTGCATGTGCTTTTATTGATTTGTCAGGAGAGTTTTCACTCAGGCTGGCTTTCACATTCCATGAAGCTCTTGCTTCCCTTGGAATACCTTCTCCTTCCTCTCTCTCCATGGGGAGCATGTGTAAGGCACTATGTTCACAGCAGATTCATGGCCAGAGAAAAGCCTGCAGAACTGGTAACTGGTAACAGCAATAATTGGTAACCAAGCATTTGCCCTGCTCTCATTTCAAGAGTCAAGTAGTTGGGAAGAACATGTCAGAACTGGTTGAAGTAGAGCAGGTCCCGCTGTGAGATGGACTGGGCAGCAGGATGTGGTCAGGTTCAGCTTTGCCTGGTACATTTCTCCCCCTAGGGTTGCACCCCACGATACCTTTGTGCACCCACCCACATGCACGTTCACATATGCAGAGACTGAGGAGTGCCTCCATAAATGTTGGAAAAAAATCACTGGTTGAGATGATTTAGTATTAAATATCACTTCTGTTATTAGTAACCAGGTATTTTTTTTTGTTTTGAAATTATTTTTTTCTTGGCAGAATTCTTTATAGAAAGCTGTTCTGTCATCTTCAGTGTTCATATTTTGCATTTTAGATGTCAATACTACATGAACTTAGCACCAAATCTTTGCAGTAGTGAGGTAAACTGGGTCTAATACCAAAAATGTACAGTTTCAGATTAATCACAGTTTTGATTTGAAGCTCTGACAATAGACAAGAGAATATATGCTCATATGCTTCTGTTAGCTCAGCTCTGAGGAGAAAATAGTAAAATGCAGAGAGTACATGGGTGATTCACCCTCCCTCTGAGCTCATCTGCCATCTCCTCTGTAGGCTCTGGAGCACAACAGGGAGCTCTCTGAGTGCCTTGTGGATGGATTTACTGTGATCCCGGGCATTCTGCACCTGGGCACATGGAATCACTGAAGATCTGGTGGCAGTGCTTGTGTGAGAATTTGTGTTGGCCCCAAAGCCCCAGCCAAATTCCTCTTATTTCCTGATGCCCTTGCCAGTTCCACCTGGCTGCATTACAAATTATTTCCTAACCAGTGATGGGGAGCTGCCAGAGGTAGCTACCAGCTGGCACAGGCTCATGTTCCCTGCAGGCAAAATGTGGTGAAGGGGAGCCCTGTGGAAGGAAAAGCTGTGGAAGTAGGTTTTGCAGAGCTGCTGCTGTGTATAAGACTTGGCTAGCAGTAAAGGAAAAAAGGAGGCTGTGGTAGGGCCTGTGAAGCCTCTCTTGGAGAACAGCCATGGCTGAATATTGTCAAATATGTCCCCTTGTCTGTCATGTCACAACAGCTGCTTTCCAAAGGACAAGGAGTGAGCATGAAGGTAGAGTAAGACGGTAATTTCCTGGGCACTACACAGTGTGTTTATTTCCTGATTTCAACCACAACTGCCACTGGAAAGAGTTTCTGTAGGCACAGTTCTCTGGGCTGAACAGTTTGAGGTGGCCTGTGCTGTGACAGGGGGAGCACCTGTCTCTGGGAAGCAAAGGAGAGGGAAGGTTTTCCCTTCCCTACATCTGTGGGACCACTTATATGCCCTTCCATCTCACAAGCTGCTAGCTGCCTCAAAGTTACATACTGCCACAGGTTTCTTATGTTCTTATCATAAATGCATGAATTTACCTTCCTTGAGTTGCAGCTGTGGGAGGAGCCAGGACAGTGCCTTGTCTTTTCATCACTTTCACTGAGGCAGCATGAAGCTGTTGTTGTCAGGGGGAGGGTGGTAGAGCCTGCAGCACCTTAGTAACCTAGGAACTCCTCAAGAACAATCTCTGGAATCCACTTCTTACCAGCTGCAGCCATCTTAGTAATTGATTATGAAAATATGTGGACACTATTAAGAAACGTGATCATTTACTGCACCCTCCCAAGCATCCCACATGGGGGGCATGTTAGCTCACCCCTCTTCCTCCTTATTTAAGTAACTCCTGCCCAAGCCTTTAAAATACTGTGCAGATCAAGAAATTTCACCATAGAAACTTGGGAAGAGCATCACTGTCATTCAGGGTGCAGGAGGAAAGGTGAATAAACAACCATAGAAGATGGATAGCCAGCAGGACCTGTGTGAATTTAGTTTGATTTCACCTTCACCCAGTGTATACCCTCCCCTTTCCCTCCTCCTGGTCCTAGGAAAAAAGCAGATCAAAAGCAGATCACCACGGGACTGAGCATAAAGAAAACAGTGCAGATAAACCCTCTGGAGATGTGATGTGAGGCATGAGAACACAGCCACTCCTGGGCCCACTCAGGGTATTTTGGGGAAAGCATTTACGCAGATGAGGCTTGCAGAGGAATTCTGGGGAAGCTATGGAGATGCACAGCTAAAGGGGTTGCTCTGCACTCAACTCTCCTTTTCATCTTAGAGGCCCCTGGATTTCACTAGTAAGCGGGAATATCCAGACCTTTGTTTCCCATCCATTCCAGAAACTAGTCATATCCTCTCCCTAGTTTAAACAAAGACTTCTCCACCCCGTTCAAGCCACCTTTACCAACAGCAATTGCTAGCACATATTTGGAAAACTTCCACATCCAGCATCTGTTTGTCCTCTCCTTGCACTTTCAAAAATGATTGTGCAGCAGGAAGGAAGCCTCCCCCTCTTTTGCCCCCTCCACGTGGAAAAATCACATCTAATCTTGCTGTCTTTTTTCCCTGCTGTGCATCCTGCCAAAACTGGGTGCTGTTATGAACTGCAAATAGTGTGTCTAAGTCTTTGGTCAGTTTTTTCTAGTTCAATTATCATTCTGCCCACGAACCTGGGTTTGGCTCATATTTTGCATCCCGTGATCATCTCATCCCTGTCCTTTCACCCTCAGTTCCTGCTTGCTGTCCTACTGCTCTGCCTGGCACCTGCCATTTTGTTCCTGCTGTTTTACCATGAGATGGATGAATGGGCTCACTTCTCATTGCACTGAGGACATTTTGGCCCTGCTGGGTATAGGTAGGGGTTTGTGTTCATTCCCCTGTGTACTGCATGTTGACATACAGATTCACCACCTGCCTGAGCTAAAGCTTTATTTACTTTTTTGGGGTTCCAGGATGTGTATCTTCCCATTGCTACTTGACTGCTCTGGAGAAACATACCATCAACTTGTAGTGGACACGGCTACCTCCAACAGTGTGTCTCCAACTCCCTACAACAAGGTCTGTGTAACTTGGGTAGAATTGGGTGGCCTCTGCCCACACCTCCACATCTGGTTGCTAAGGACCACTCACTGGAAAAGGTGTGTCCATAATTCTCTCAAACTCAGTGTCACTGCATGAAACAGTCCCCGACTCTGTTCCCTCTTTGGTGACTTAGTTCTTCCAGCCTCTGCTGTGAGTGTCACTGTTTACAGGTGTATGTAAGGACAACAGTCTTCTGAAAGAAAATAGGGTTTTGTATAGCACCTGAAGGGTCTCTGAAATATTTTTCTTATGCACATTCAAAAACTTCCCTCTTTTCTCTACCCTTTGCAGTGCTCCTGGAGGTAAAGATGCTTAAAACTGAGGAGACTGGAGCCTGCTGTGCCCTTTTTATATTACTATATACGTGGCACTGATGCAGTGACAGTACGTCAGTGAAGCCATTGTGAGGGCTAAAATTATTCCCAGACAAAATGACAGTCGTGGCCGTACATCTCCAGTGGCTGGAGAATGCCCTTGCTCTTACATTAAGGTCATGAGTAACAAGCCTGTCTCTGCTTGTATGAGCTTTCCTGGGGCAGACACTGTTTGCGTAGGTGGTGTCCTCTTCTGCATTGCCTGCAGGATGAATCCTCATTTCACTCCTAGTGAAGAGACACATGCAGCTGCAGGATGAACTGTCATCAGCAATATGAAGTAGGGGAGAGTGACCTCTATTTGAATATTTTGTGTGCTGTGATATATTTAGGAGATAGAAGACTGCATGTGCCTGAGAACCAGAATCTTACTAACGCAGTACTAGGTACATCTTACAGGCACCCAAGCACAGTTGGCTGTCCTGGCTGCTAGGGCACACCGTTGACTTATATTCAATTTGCCTTTTCTCTTGATGTTTCTCTAACAACTCTCTTGAATTTTGGCTGGAGAAAAATGTGGCCAGATACCACAGCTGGAATGTGAGATGCCATAGCCAACTGTCTGCAGATACCAGGTCTGCTGGAGCCAAAGCACACGGCACTTGGCCAAACTTTGCTTAGCTCTGTTTCAGGTTCTGTGTTTCAGCTGAGGGCCAAGTGAAATAACTCTGGCTACACTCACTTGACACTGACCACCATGGGATGAAACCACTCATGTCTATCCTGCAACTGGGAACATGTCCCTATGGGCCACTGCTGGGGCAAGTCACGCTGAGAATGTTTGTGGCACTTACTGATCCCATTATTGGCAGTTTCAGAAAATGGCCTTTGAGCAAAGGAGAAAGAGCTCTCAGAGAAGATCAAACTGCTGGAGGAGGTCTAAACAGGCCCTCTGGACTGCCAAATAGGCTCCAAAGCTGTTGGTCCTGCCCTGTTGTCAGCACCACATTCTCCTACAAAAGAAAAAAACAGGACACAGGAACAACCAACACAAGGTGGGAGAATCAAGACCTCAATCCAATGTACTAATAATACTTTGCACTGTACATCACTGTACTGTTACTTACAAACATTAACTGATACATCCTCACAACACCCCTGCGAGGTAGGGAAGTATTATTATCCCTAGTGTACAGATAGGGAAACCGAGGCACCAAGAGGCTAAAAGTGACTTGCCCAAGATCACACGGCAAGGCATTGGTAGAGCCAAGGTAAGAATGGAGACATCCCTTGTTCCCCACCCATGCTGACCCCTCCCTAGATAATGTTGCCTGTCTGGACATGGGGAACCGAAGAGGTTCCTTTGAAAAGCAATGCCCAGACTTGTTGCCTATGAATAATTTTTATTTGCCTTTAATGAATTATTTCACAGTTTTTCCCTCACACTGTACACCATGCTTTCACAGTCCATTCAGCACTCTGTGGTGGCCCACAGCCTTCTCCTCTGGCACCGGGACAGCTCTGCAGGGGGTTCATAGGGTGCTCTGTGCTTTCATAAAGAGGATGTTTAGAAACAGTTTTCACTGACATTAGACTGGGAGCATGTGAGCTCTCACTGGAGACCAGTAACACACACTGGAGAAGCAGGCAGAGGGAACTGATGGTAAAAAGGCATTTGCTGTTCCCTGTGGAATGACCAGCGGCTCTCTTGCTTTCTTAGCTCTTCCAAGCTCCAGTGATCACTCAGAGCAGAAACCCTCTGTCTCCAACTTGCTTGGTCAGGAAGTTGTTGTTCTGGGGGTTGCTTCCCTAATAGGTAATAGGCAGTCAGTTCAGGACCAGGCAGGTCCCCCAGCATTGCCTACTCCAGGTGTGTGACACTGTCTGGGAACAAGGCTGGCTGTAGTTGTTGTGCTCTTTTGCCACGGGGAAGGGGTATTACCATGGTTGGCAAGCAGCCGTATCCAGCGTCCAAGTCTCTTTCATTTCAAATCTGGTATTCAATGAAGAGCAAGGGAGAGTGGATGGATGAGGAGATGAGGATGAGGCAGAGCAAATGGGAAAATCCACCAAATGAGCTTCTAGGAAGGAAATGTTCCCCCTTGGGCACTTCAGCTGAAGTGGCTTCATTTTCACAAGGTTTCCTTCTCTCTCTGGGAACATCTGCTGAGCTTCATCTCTGTCAGCTGGATGTATCGTATGACATTGGTATCTGCAGGGAAAGAACACACAGAGGTCTGGTGGTTACACAGTTCCCTGTGGCAGACAGACAGAATGCACCCTCATCCCTGGTACATCACAGGGGAGCAGCACGGCTCCAGCGCTGTGTGCTGGAACAGCACCAGTTGGAAGGGGCACTGAACCAAACCCAGAACCTTTGGTTTTGGAGAGCGTGGTCTGATTTTACTCACCATCCCTTCTGCTCACATTATTGCCTCAGCTAGTTTTTACTTTCTCTCTGATGTCAGCACAGTTGAACTCACACAGCTGAAACTATCCAGGTCATCCTTTCCTGTATTTGTGGAATGACACACCTCTATTGGCTTCTCTTCCTGCAGTACATGCATGCAAGCCCCTAAAGGCATTTTGTGTACGGTTATGCTCTGCCTTTTCACTCTCCCACTCTGTTTACAGCCTATTCTACTCTTTTCACATTTTTCCATGTTGAATAGAATTGGGAAGAGCATCCTTCACATTGACTTGTACCCCTTCTTCCCTTAAATTTTCTGCTTGCATGTCTTTCCACCATGACACTCTTTCTGCAATTTTTTCATATGCTATATGCTGCATACTGCCTTGTCTATCTTGTCTTATGAAGTTCCTAGAGGTACAGAACAACTGATCCATCCTAGTAGAAAGCTATGATATCTCAGCAGTGTGAAGGTGATAAGCTGAGCCTTGTTGTTCCTTCCAGAATTTCAGAGCATCAACCACACAGACTATGTGAGTTTGGCTTTATCTCCTGGCCTGAGCCCTAGGGGAACCTGATTCACCCTGAATCACAGGTTGATCTAAATGAGTACATGTCTCCAGACAGAGCTAATGATTCTGCAGTCATGGTCAGTTCTCTCTTTAACTCTTTAAGCTCTTTACACTGATTACTATCACGAGGAAAACTTCACACACTCATGGCACCCACAAAATGGCAAAAGCCATGCAGTATACCAGAAGCAAGCAAGTAAAACCACAGCCACTTTCACTTCTGTATTAAAAAATGGTTCTTTGCTCAGAGCCTTGCTCTGACAGCCAGCCAGGGTCACCTTGGTTCCCTGAAGTTATTAGATCCTCAGACACCAATCAGAAGTGCAATGCAGTCCAATCAGGGGACAATCTCATCTCCTCCTCATTCAAACTGCAATGTGTTCCACACCAGCTAGGGAAATGAGAAGTGCTTCAGCTTTCAAAGTGATGAACAAATTACTGGGAACATGTCCAGCACTAGTGAGGGTGGGTATTGCACCCCCCAAAGCAGTTGTGGGTGCAAAGCTTCCTTTAAAGATGAGGACATGTCTGTTGTGCCCTCTGCCAGTGCTGAATCAGTGCCAGACAGATCAATTTCCTGCCACACAGAGCTATCCACAAACATGCCACGGGGCATCTGTGGGCCATGGCTATGCTGTTGTGACTTCTCAAGTTGTATCTGGTGAGGTGGGTCTCCCTGCTGAGTCTTCTGCAGGTTCAACTACATCATCCTAGGCACTCCAGAGGGTGGGATTTGATGACTAAGCTCCTGGACCCATTTGGGAAATTTTTAATGAGTTGAGAATTCTGCTGTTGCTTCTGTCAACAAGGATGCACCAGCATCCTGGCCTGTTTATGCATTAGCACTTCTTACCAGCCCAGCAAATTTTAAAGCAGCTTTTTAAAAAACAGAACTATTTCAGCTGTGCAGCCTCCTGGAATGAAGACATTCAGTTGAGGTGGTAGTCCTGAATTTTAGGCTTAAAATGAAATGAGTGCAATTGGCTGACTTAAAATGAAATGAGTGCAGGGCAGGGGACACAGCCTGAGCAGGGTCCTGCCGTGCTGCCTGCATCTCACTGTGACCTCTGCTCTGTGCTCTTCTAGGCTCTGATGGGCTGTGCTGTGTACACATCCCCACTGCCGAGGTACGCGCTGGAATTGCTGCCTGGTGCAGGTGAGAATGGATAACTGTGGCCATGTCAGGACATCCCACCTGCCTGGGCCCACAGGGACTCGGCAGCTCACTGAGGGGGCAGAGGTGGGCTCGTAATTGGGAAAAGCTGCCAGCCTCCTTTGGCTTTCAGGTAACATAGTGACTGCTGATGGCACAGCTTCCCTCACCTGGGAGATTTCGACATGCCTGGGAAGTCATGGGCAAAATAATTTGTAGCCTGACAGAGAGTGGGAAATGCTCCCATTGCAAGCTATTTATAGATCTCTCATGCTGGTTTTGGCATGTTTTACTTCCTTTGTGAGGGCCATTATTTTACCAAGGAGGAATAATGAGAATAGCACTCTGTTTACAGGAGTGGAGCCCTGTCTTTGTCAAGGTTTTTCTACCAAATACTGTTGCACCATACTAGCTCTGCCTGCAGAAGTATTTCAAAGTTATGTGGAAATGTTAATGAGAAGACAGATCCACTGATCTCTCAGTGCAGAAAAAGTGATCCCCATTGGCTGATATGGAAATAGGTAAGAACAATTCAGATAAGGGGTCACACCCATGCAAAGAGGTACTGCTAGAGCTCCAACAGGATCGTGTTTCCTGGCTCTTAGGACTGTGCCTGTATCTCTCTGCAGAGTGGCCTAATGCTATTTTAAAGGTAATTTCTGCTTCCCCTACAGCTTCAGAGCCCAGTTGCCTATCTGCTGTGCAGACACCATGGTGTGGGTTTTGTTCCCAGGATTTCTGAGTTGCAGGGGTGCAGGAAGGCAGTGCCTGAGTGCACAGCACAAAAACCATCTGGTCCAGGCAGCCCGCGGAATGTCTGAACATGGGGTCCCAGCACAGGGACAGCAGGGACCCCTGTCTGACATTACCAGGCCATTTCCAGCTGATGGTCTGGTCTCAGTCCCAGTCAGTCCCTGCCCTGACAATGCAGCCCCACTGGGAGAGGGCTGAGCAAGGCTTGCAGCAAGGTGCATGTTTGGCTGCCTGTGCTGCCCCAACCTCTGGACACAGAGCTCATGGAGGGCCTATGCATGCTCTACATGACTTAACAGCAGCTTCCCTCTTCCTTAGTAGGAGGGTTATACAACTATCTTGTGTTATTTCAATCTGCTTTTGTGATTTTTGTTTGGAGGTGGCACAAGAAATCAGGCCAAATCCAACCTTCCTTCACCCTGGGCAGATAGTGAATAGCCATAAGGGATCTGCTGTGCTGACAGCCCTTTAGAAAACTAAACCCCTTTGCTAACTAATTCCTCTTTATCATTCAAAAGCTCTCTCATCAAAGAGAATAACTGCCAGTGATTTGTGCCAAAAACATTCCTTATTAGAAAAAAAAGAACACACAGAACATGACTGCAATAATAACTAGTGAGCCTGGTGAAACCTCAGATAAAGGAAAACAATCACACTTTGCAGATGGAGACATTTAAAGTGGAGACACTGACTTATTCCAGGTCACATAATAATTCTTGATAGTGCTACCTAATTCCTATTACTGCATTTTAACAGCCACATCCTTTCTTACTGTACATATTCAGTTCTTTCCCCCTGAATGCCCTTCAAGTTTTCCATAATCATAAATAAAACAGTGGAACAACAGCCTTGAATGGTCTACAAATAACAGGAAAGAGTGTGATGCAGAGCTGAAGGCCAGAACTGGGTTTTGTATACATTAAGGGCCTTTAGGGACACTTTTTGGTATTTTTTGTAGCAAGTAGTATTTGAAGTTGTTGCTGTTGAATAAATTAGTATTTATTTCAAGAAGCAATGAGGAATACCAAATAAATAGTATCATGAGGAGGGGGGTGGTAAGAGAGCACAGAAACATATTTAAGAAATGGAAGCTAAGCTGTTCAGCTAAAAGAAATTTTTCACATCTGAATCTAGTCAAAACTTCAAGGTTAGGATAACTTCTTTTCCACTGACTACTTTTCTCTTGCATATGCTTCTCCATTTCCTGGTTCTGGCAAGGGCTGAAAGCAGAAGGGCACACTGTAAACTAAAATAGGCTAAACTGAGCTTTGGAACACATTTGCTCTGGGAGTGTGGGGTGCACAGCTGTGCTGTCAGACTGCCCGGAGCCCAGGGCCAAGCACAGCAGATGGGACCAAGCACCCTTAGGGGAGGTGGAAGAGGAAGGAGATGCCAGCACACTCCCAAGCACACCCTCCCTGATGGTCCTCCAGGGCACAGCCACTGCAGGAGCCCTGCAGGGCCAATGCCTGTAAGACATCAAGCACAGGCAGCTCCAACAGCCTCCCTTCCCTCCTCTAGTTCAATGAGTATCAGTTCTACCATGCTCCACCAGGACCCAGGCTTGCCCCTCTTTCCCACCCAGTTTTCACTTGTCTCAGATTCATATGAAGAGCTGCTCTGTAGGATTTTCTTTGCACATGACTTTACTTTCTTGAAATCCTTTAATTTTGAGTTCTACAAAATTCCTTCCTGTTTAAAACCACAGTGTTGTTTTATCTCCCTATGATTTCTGAAAAATAAAAGCATCATCTCTGCCTCACCCTCATCTCTGGCCTTTCACCCGCCTTCTGAGGCTGGGCAGGTTAGCATGGAGATGGTTGCTCTGGCAAGGCTCAGTTGTTTGGATATATAATTTCATTGCTGTCCCCAGATGAACTGTATGGTTTTAACAGATGGATGACAGATACTTAACAAGGAATTGGCTGATTTCATGGCAGAAGCTGAAGCATCCTGATGAAGCTTTGTGGGTAAATGTCTGTCTCCTTGATCAAAGCAGAATACTAACCCTTTACTAAGATGGCAGAAGGATGTCTACTAAGGGTGACAAATAGTCTCCTGGCATTGCTAAGGGAAAAAAGCTTTTTCTCAAGAGTAAGAAAATGTAATGGTTGGGGTACACTCTTTCCCTGCCCTGCTTTCTTCAAAAATAAGTTAATGTGGAGAAGAGAGGCGGGATCCCCTCCACACCCTCAGCGTTCCAGCAATACTGTCTTCTTCCAGGTCATGCTGCAGCCTTGGCAGCAGCTAATCTTTGGGCACTGTGACCTTGCTGCACTGCCCACGAGTGCTTGAAGGGGAGGACATACAGTGAGTCATGCATGCTCATCCCTGTGGAAATCAACGCAATCAAGTCAGGGACAGATACATCTCATGGAAAGAAAAACAAAAGCACTCAGAGCAAAGCCACATCCCTGCTGCCTTCCCCATACCTGTGGGCTGGCGGGATCTTGCTTCTTTCAGGTAGTAGAGGGCCTTGTTGAAGTCACCCAGGTGGTAAAATGCCACTCCCGATCGATAGAGCGCCTTGAAGTTCTCGCCTTCCTTCTGCAGCACTTTGAGGCAGTACTCCTTGACCCGCTCGTAATTCACCAGCTCGGCCTGGAGCAGGCAGGCTGCAGGGCATGGGGAGGATGACAGACAGACAGACAGGAAAACATTAGTGCTGGAGTTTCCCCTGCTCTTGCAATGTGCACGGGAGAGCAGCTTAGGTGAGGGAAGTGACTCAGCCCCGTGATTCAGAAAGGGATTGTTTGCCAAACCCGATTGTTCGTAATTTAAATACCAATGCTTCTATTTTTGGCATTGCAAAGCAAAGGGATTGTGTTTACTCCCGGGAGACACATAGGCACATGAAACACTGGGGGAGAGAGGGAGAACATAAACACCCCTCCACAGCTCTGGAATGCCTGCCACACGGTCTTGTGGCAGTGGCTGCCTTTATTTGTTGTGAAATCGCTTCCCGGACTGAGCGCTGGAGCTCTGAAAAGTACAAAAAGGTGGACTAACAATTATCCGACAAGGAGAAAGGGGGATAAATTGGATCAGATTTCGTATTTGGCTTAATCCAAGGCTCTTAGGTATAAAAATAATATGTAATTGCCTTTTATCCAGGAGATCCTGTACAGAGTTTTGCTATAGGAAACAACAAGGGGTTCTGCCCTGCTGGAATGTGCTGTCAGCAAACCAGAGACACCTGAAGTTGTAGTACAGGGAACAAATGTGCTATGCTGCCTGCTTTCTGCTAAGCACTGCAACACAAGTTCATTCCCAGAGGTGAGTTCTGCTGACTTCCTGAAGGAAAAGGCAAACAGTAAATAAACAATATGTTGAGAGTTCTGTGTGCTGAAGGACAATTGTTGCATAAATGTCTAGGAGCTGAAGAAAGTGCCCATTGTGAGTTTCCCACAACTAGAAGTGATATAAAGGGGAAGATCCCTGAGCCACGCTTTACAGCCATGCTCATGGCTTTCTGTAGTGCCCACTCCAGTGGGCTAAATCTCATACAGGTGACCTGAGCATTATGAATAGCTTGGGGAACACTGACAAGAATGGGACATGATGCAGTCACAGTTCCAGGGAAATAAAGTTGTGCTGCAACATATGCCCATCTAGTGCTGCAATCCAAGGCAACTTGGAGAATAACACAATTTGGGGAAGGAAGGCAGAATGCCACTGCAAGGATCAGTTCAGAGGCTGGCAGTGTCATGTGCCAGGGCATGGGGAGAAATTTCCCATCACAGGTGGTGTTACTCAGTGTGTCTCTGGCAAGGAGGAGACTCAGTGCTCCTGGAAATCCAAGTCATCACAGGTCAGGTGTCACCAATGAACAGCCAGACTAAATTTCTTGCATGGTAAATGCAGCTGAGAGGATATGGTACTGGGTCAGAAATGTGATGCACTTCTTCATCCCCTTTACCCATACCCCTAGAGTAAGCCCTACAACCCTTTTTGAATCACACTTTACTTCATGAGAAGGAGGCTGGCTAGATGATCTCCTGAGATTCTTCCAACCTAAATTAGTCCAAATCTATGATTACTTAATGTGGACAAAATGCATTTCTAACCCAAATACACCTTCAAAACTTAAACAGCTTACTGGGAACAATCATACACAGGCTTCTACCACCAGAGCACTGATGCTAGAGACAGATTTAACAAGGACTGCAGAACTAGTCCCACTGCAGGTACATTAAGTGACAGAGCCATTACTAACAAGAGCTTTGCCCTATTTGCTTTAATAATGGAATGTCAATATACAATCTAACACCTCCTGCCATTATGCACATAGGTATTTTGAAAGGTTCTGATTTGTTATTTGATTGCCAGTTAAAAACCACATATATTTCTAAAACCTTAATGGTGTTTCCTTATCCAGAGTTTGTCCCTTCCTATTTGTCACACATTGATTTTTCTCACTCTGTTTCTAATGGAGCTTGAAATGACTGTGCCTTGTTTTTCTTTATTTTTTAAAGCTATTGAAAAGATGGCTGTGTAAATTTACTGCTGGCTTCATTGCCCCAGAAACAGGATTGCTTTGTTTATCTGCTGACCAGTAACATGTACAGCGGTGGCAGTAGCTTTCTGCACACTGCCAGTCTGAGCCAGCTTTTCACGTTCTGCCTTTCAGAGCTACTAGGGGGTGGATTTCAGTTTCTCTGTTCATTTGCTACTTGGTATTTCCAGTGAGAGTCACAGAAATGACTCTGGGAAAAATTGCAGGTGGTCTATTAACCTGTATTAACTCAGTAATTCCATACTGTACTTGCTTCATATATTCATTGAAAAGAGAAGAAAAACTTTCCCACATCCTGCTATTTCATCAACCCAAATGGGTTTCCAAATATCCAGCTGGGTTCTTTCTGTGACTCATACTCCCAGTAAAGCTTCTGCAGGGCATCCCCGCTAACTGTGCACGTGGTGGGGAGAAGTCAGCACCACATGGCCAGCAGGAGAGACGTGTGTTTATCTGAACAAACAGAGCAGATGGATGTGCAGGAAGCAGTTCTGCTGGAAGAGCTGGCCACTTGGAGAGCCACTGTTGGAAGCGGCTGTTGGAAATGAACCTGAAGGGAGTATCTCCCTTATAAATATTTAGACATACGTGCTTCCAGTTCTTGGTGGCCTGAAATGATCTTAATCTACTGTGGTCCAATGAAAATACTGAGGCTGTTAGTAATTCAAATTTCAGAAATGAAGGAGACATGGAATCTTTGTACTTCTTACCTAATTCAGTCAGGAGAGAATTGTTTTGAAAATGTGTTGTTTTCCTAAACAGATGTGTAACTCTGGCTGGGAGTGTTTCTTTACCATATCAAACAACTTATCACACTCCTTCTAATTTCATATTAGGCCCTTGGTGAATCCCTCTGAGGAACAGAGCTCACTCAGAGAGACCAAATCTAGAGGTTTATCCAGATCATCCTCCTGCTGTCTTGAATGGGCTTGATCCTACACAGCACCAGCTCTAGTAACTCTCTGGTGATTGAAGGGTGCTCTTTACTTGCAGAGGCAAACTATAGTTGCCCATTTCCCGCAGGTCTTGTTGTCATTGTAATACAGCACCTGGGGATTACATCTCAGAAAGGTTGCTTACCCTGCTTCCAGCAGCATGCGACAGTTATCCATCATATTTGGTTATCGTTCTCAATTTGGCAGCTAACTCATTGTGTCAGCTTAAGCAATAAGTAATTCTTAACTTTTAAGCCTATGTATGTCACATAGTGATGAAGAATCCCCATCTGCTGTAAAATCAAATCAAATCAAATAAAAGCCATCTTGAAACTACTGGGTGTAATGTGCCTTGGGAACAGGGAGAAGGTTAATGCTATTAGCTCCAGAGGAGGGGCCCTGTCCATCACACTTCCCAACTGACTGCTGATGTTTAAGCAAGGAAATAGAAAATGTGGCTGTTTTTCTTCACAAGAGTAATGTTAAAACTAGATTTGTACATTTTAATTAGTGGATTCAAATGCAGCCAGCTCCATTTTAGAGGTGCAGTACGGATCTGGTACCAGTAAATAAGTAAGCTAGTTAGTATAGCCCTGTTCAGCACAAGGTTGAGCAAAAACAAAGATTAAAGCACCTGGAGAGCCAAAATACATCTACACCTTTAACATTTACCAGCAGCTGTGGTTAGCAATGATGGGAAGTTGTAACTAAAATCCTGGCAGTTCAAGGGTTCGGATTCTAGTTTATTCCACCTTGAAATAATTTTGAATTTCAGAGTATCTTTCAGGATGCTATCTAGGCTTGACAGGTACCAGTGAGAAGGGATCCATGACAGCTTTTTTATTTCAAAGGCTAATGACTTTATTGTTTAGGAAACATCGCTACATTTCTATACTGATTTTTGTTTAGTTTCAATTTGCTAGCAACACGTTACCCTGAAAAGCCTATGTATCCTTATTGTGTTGGTACTTTGAGACTCTGATCAAGTCCTTCATCTTCTCTTTATTAGCTTGTATAAAGTGGCATCTGGAATCTCTTACTGAAAAAAAAAAAAAAAAACCACCAAAAAAACCCCTTATTTTTTCAGCTTTCCTTGCTTCTATAGCTACTCTCTGAACCCTCAAAATGAAGTTCAACTGATAGTGCTGTCAGCATCTTACTACAGAAACCTCTTCTGTGAGAATACCTCTGCAGGTTATGCAAAAAACTCGGTTTGGCCCTAACTTTTGGCTTCTAATTTTGGCTGAGTTAAAAACTAAGTCTGGGAGTAGCATGTCCAGGCTTTAACATGGAGATTTTGAACAACAACATCAAGAGACTTGCTTAGCTGGGAATTTTCACCAAAGGGCAAATCTTCATTCCAGAGCAATTGTCCAGACATATTTTATACCGGTGGCTAAATTCCCACTGTAGGTAAAGCTCAAGGCCTATCCATGTTACAGAACTCTTAAGAGAGTGGGTTGAATTGCTGTGCAAGCAGCATTAGGGCTGTGCAAGCATCCCTACCCTGTGGCATGTTCCTTGGGCTCAGCACACTGAGATGAAAATGCCTTCACCTTACAGGAAAATCTTGGCTTGCAAACTCATATTTTACAAACTCCTGTTTTGTTTGCTTTCACTCAGGTAAGCTGGTTGCATTGCCTATTTTAGGATTTTCTTGCGCCTTTCACTGAAAGAGAGAGTCAACTGCTTATAAGCTGGTCTTTTAAGTTTATAACCTAAAATATTCCATGTGTGATGGAATATTTCCACCTTTGATATCTGCTTTTGGAAAATGTTGGACAAGAATGTTCAGATATTTTTGAAAAACAGGCTAGGGAAACATAGCTTATTTTCCCCTTGCTAAAGATCTCTGGTGACTTCCTCTTTGAATGCATCTCATGCCCTCATCATTTGGCTTTGCAAACAGCAATCTGGCAGATATCCTTTGTGTCAAGCAAGTGCCTTCTGTTATCCCCAAGGTAATCTCTAGCTGGCCAACTGGTAGCCTTCTGAAAATAAAACCAGTATGGTACTCATATACTGTAGAGATATGCTTTAGAATCTGGTACCCACATCCTTTGAATATTCAGTCCACCCTGGGCACAATCTGACCCAGAAAAATATTGTGATCTGAAAACATTGAGATCATAAAAATCCTCTTTTTGGCTCACTGGTCACAGGAATAAAGAGCAGAAAGTGGAAACCAAGCTAAGAGGCATTGCTTCAGTTACAACAGAAAGATGGGGGGTCAGAGGCACAGAAAGGGGTTTCTGGTGAAAGCAGTGCATAAGTGAGAACTGAGGTCTGTTGGGGAGGTAAAGTCTGGGTGGAGGTGTGAAGTTAAGAGTTTGGGGCATTGTGCTAAGGACACAGCACACACTGCATCCAGCCTGGAGACCAAGAGGAGCATTTATAGCAGTGCAATCCAGACAGAAGAAACCAATCTCCCTAGCTGTGTATGGCAGCAGCATCTCTAGCACACCACTTAACCACAGTCACATCCCTGCTCTCAATCCCCTTTTCCTGTGCTGGGATATCACCAAGGGACACTAACCTGCACTGCTGAAAGGCTACCTTTGCAAACAGGACAAGGAGTAGGTGTCCTGTACAAGAGTTAATGAGAAACCTGTGCAGAAAGGTCTGAATCCAGATGACCTTTCTTTTCAACCCTTAGAAGGAAAAAACATCCTGTATTGATTTGTTTAGTTGCAATGCAGAGAGAAGTAGCTAAACTAATTACTGCTTAAGCCTGAAGTGGATCTTCCCTCTTTACTGTATTTATTCTTGACTCCACCACTACAGTTTAACAACATATGTGAATTGTTCCTCTCTAGCAAGTGCTAGGTACTCCAGCCACTACAAACTCAACCTGTATTTCACAAATTGACAGTGTCATTCCCAGAAATAACCGCAATTAAACTCTGCAAAATACTTCACTTTCAGATATGATCTCACCTTAGGTATGGCAGCCAGCAGTTCACTTAAAATCTATTTAATTGCAGGAAGATGGTTCCTATTCTTGCTCTGGGGTTCTACTTTGGGAAACATGATTGATACTTTATTATAATTCCTTCAGGGTTTTATTCAGACATTTGATTAAGACCTTCATATATCATTGAACAGGCTTTGTTCTCACATCTTTTTAAGGCTCAAAATAACAGGGCAGACTAAGAGAGTCCTGTATTTCAGAAGGCTTGGTGATGCTCTCCCTCAGGAAAGAGAAAACATGGTAGTGGTAAGTTCTAGTTTAAGCATTTGGGAAATTATTGGAATATAACAACAATAATAACAATAACAAAACCCAAATCAAACAGGAGGCAGCAAGGGGATAGGGGATGGGGAAAGAAAAAATATTTGTCTTGGATTAGACAGCAGCCTTCTAACCATGCCACTAATGCACGTATCATTAACTCTGTTTGCTGCAGACTGTGTAAATGGTGTTGACAAACAGCACATGGGGTTTACAGTGTTCACTGGAAGAATTGAAATGGCTACTATTACTATATGAGACTGAAAATGTCAGTCATGTGTTAGTAATTTCAATATAATTAATTTCTAAAATAAATCAGGTAACATGTGACTCACAAGATGATGCTGAAAATGTAAAGGGTTATTTTAGATTTAAAGTCACCTTGGACTTAAATACAATTTTAATGTACAGCATAAAAAGAACTGACTACTGGAATGCTTATCCAAATTTCTCTGGATTTATTGATCCTGAGTATGTAAACTGCACAGGCTACATGTAGAAGGCACAGCCCAAGCTTCAACCTGTGTTTTAACTCGTGTTAAATTTTCAATAGATTGGTACTAAAAGAAGCCATATAATGTGTGAATGTAAGAAGCCTGCAGCAGAGGAACTGAGAAAAGCATCCATATCTCCACAGAGCTCCGTGTGTGCTGTGCCTTTCAAGAATGCAAACCAGCATTCCTCAAAAGAGGATGCTTAAAATATCTATTTTTTTTCAGAGAAATGCTGCATGCACTTTCCCTACAAGACTGAGACACTAATTAGGATCTACAGTTTCCAAACAATCTCTTCCATTAAATATTTCTCTTCTTTCTCTATAGTCCAAGCTTGCAAACAAAGAGAATTCTCTGGCTTCTCACCAATAAAAAGCTAATTATAGACAGCTTGATAATGTCTGACAATAATCTGGTCAGCTGACTCCTAGTTCCCAGACAACCTTAATGGGATGAAAAGGGAATATCACAATGACAGCCTTTCCAGCCAGTGGCTCTCATTTATTCCTCTCCAGGTACCAAAAAGGCCTAAACATACCCGTATGTTTCTGCTTGCAGGGAAATGGGTGGAAAATTAAAATCCAAACTGTATGACAGGTTGCCTCTCTCCATAGGGAGGGATTAATGCTAAATGAAGTATGGATCCACAAATGTTTGTAGAGCCCAAAGTGAGCCACCTCTTCCAAACAGCCTTCCCCTTCTTCTCAGCCTGACTCAATTTGTGAACAGATACCAACTGTTCCTCCCCCTCCTGCCATCCTGGCAATGCTTTCCTTCCAATACATAGCATGGTCTCTTTCCCTTCTCTGCTCTCCTGAGTCCTTCATACCCTCAAGAAGAAGGATCCCAACTTCATCATTCCAATTAGCTCTTCTAGGAGAGAGAGAGGCACTAGCAGTGACTGAAGTATGCTGGTGCTTCCACCGTGGTACACATTAAAAGGTATTTAGTAGTTCTCAAAGGAGCTGCTGAGTCTGTGTGTCAGGCTTTTTGTGGCTGGCAGCCTACCCTAGGACTAATATGAGCTGTCAGAACAGATCAGTTGAACTCCAGTCTGTGATAGGATGATCAATCTTGAAGATAAAGGAAAAACAGTAGATATCTTGGCTTTTACACTAGTCTAATGACAAATTTTAGTACATTTTCTTAAGCAAGTTGAAGTAGCATAGTCTAAATGAATAGACTTAATTCTCTTAACAAAATGAAAGGCAACGTTAAGTAGTTTGCACTGATGTGTCTTAGGCCCCATGGCATTTGGTATTGTCAATACAGACCTAAATGACAGACTGTAGACTGTCTTGTCATTTTGCCCATAACTTCTAGATGTGAGAAGCTAGTATCTGTTGGAAGCTAGGGGCAGAATTCCAGAGGATCCCCACAAATTGGTGCTGGTGTTCTGATAAAAACAGGATGCAATTCGACAGTGGCAAGTTAGAAGTTCTACAGATCTGCAGGAAAAGACTCAACTGTGTAAGTTAAGCAGAGGAACAGGTAGTTGGAAAGCAATTCTGCTGAAAATCCACAGGAGGACCCTGACAATAACAAGTGGTCCAGAGAGGACAGGGCCTCACCAAGACAGTGAGGGAAGAGAGGCTAACTTTATTCATCCACATAAAAAGAAAAAAAGCAACTCAAATGCAAAGAAGGTTATAACCAAGAAACTATCTGTTCTCCTTGTACTCAGAAAGTAAGGAGAGGGCTTGCATTTCAGCTAGGACAAACTCTATAGCAGTGAAAAGAGTAAACCTTTTAAAGAGACTGCTTGGGAAAATTGTGAAGGTTCATAGCTTTGCAAATACTTAAGAACAGGTTAAGCAAATGTTACTTGAGATATGTCTTATCTGTAAACTTGTACCACCCATGGGTATGGATGGAAGACTCTTGACAGCTCTTCAGTCCAATTCTTGATTGTCCTGAACACTCAGAGCATGAACATCCTGGGTTGCCCTTGACAGCTGCCATTTAGTTCTAATTCCTATCAAAAGGTCCTGTTGGAGGATGTCACAGCAACATCCTGGCCAGATGTGGGGACAGATAAGCATTTAAGAACAGCTGGCATGACTGCTAGTTTTTGCTATGTGATTATATTCCACTGTCTCATACTTCTGTAGGTTTGAAGAGCCTATTTAAAAGTGTTCATTATTTCTGTACTATGGTTCTTAAGCTACTTTAAGATAAGTTTGTGGTGCTTTTTGCTTCCTTTTTGTGACAAATTCAGTGATGTAATACTGCAGTTTTCCTTCAAAGAGCCAAGGCTTTGAGAAGCAAGGAATTTCAGCCAACTTTTCATCTGATCCCCACAGCTTCTGTTTTGTAAGAGTATTTTGGCCTACCACTTCCTGTAGTTACTAGTCCTTCAAATCAAAACCAGAGGCTTACTGAAAAATCTTGGCAGTGGTAATATTAAAGCAGTAGTTAAAATCTAAATTTCAAGCAAACAAGAACTTCTGAAGCCAAAATCTGCCTCTAGTTATGTATCAGCAAATCTTTATTTTACCAAAATAAAGAGCTTCACATGGAGATGATCTTCATATTGTACCTTTGTTTTTCTCAGCCAGGAGAGGTAGGAGCAAAGTCCTGTCAAAGCACTGATACAGCAAGAGATCCAGTCAGGTTTTAGCTACTACAACATTTTGATTCTATAAACTCTAAATTATATAATTCTATAAATTCTATAACTAAATTCTATTCTATAATAGCTCCTACTGCAGACACATTAGAAGAGATAGAAATTCCTTCTGGTTTTTTTTTTTTTTTTTTTGGCCAAGGCTGTTATTGTTGATCTGCCAGGTTAAACACCCTGGAGGTTTCCTCCTCTATGACTATCTAGTAATCTTTGACCTGTCTTTATCTTTTAGAATCAGTGGTCATCTAATCCAGTCTTGTCCAGTCAACTAGACTTGGCCTTCAGGTCTGTTCCAGTTGCTATTTATTCCACTGCCTCTTTGTTGCTGTTTGCTTTTGCTCACCTTGTGTTGCTTTACTTTCTCACTGTGGCACCTTCTCTACACTGTTCCCTTTCCTCCTCTGGGTTCCTGTTGCTACAGACACCCACTGAAGGAATCTTGTCCCTTGACTTGTTTTCACAAGGGAGAAGTACACAGAACTTTACCAGAGAGCAGCAGCAGCAGACAACCATCTAGTAAATGTCTGGTGTTCAGCAGCAGTCAACTCCAACAACTGCTATCAAATATTTATAATTCTTACTGTAATATATTAAACACTGAAATGAAGGTCTTAATGGAATTACGGTATTTTTTCAAAACCCATATGAGACAAAGAGGGCCTTCTGTAAATAGGGAAGCACTTTGGAGGACATGAGGGATTTCAAGCTGCTTTCTCTGCTGAAGAGAAATGCCTGCTTTGCTCACTGTAGGTCAAACAACAGACAGCAGTACTGTGAAATGCAGCTGGAACAGCATGAAGGCTCTCCAATGAAGTCTCAGACAGTTGTGCATGCCATGGTGGCCTCAAGCCTGGCTTACTGCAGCCTGCTCAGTTTGGGATGAAAGCTGGCACTGCATGCTGTACCATGAACAAGGCACGATGACGTGGCTGGGTAACATCTGTGTGCTGTGCCCTGTGGTGGCTCACGGTTCACCTCCCAGGACACATGGCAGAGCTGAGCACTGCAGAGTCTGCTGAGGGGTGGAGAGCAGGCTTACCATGGAAAATTGATTGGGACTGAAATGATTTTGGATTTTCCCTGAACCTCTCCCTGGCTGAAAAGATTCATCTGGCAAGATGGAGATGTCAAATGAGGAGGAATATTTCCTTAATTAAATTAATTACTCATTCATATGTTTTATCCAGATCCAGTGTAGCCTAAAGCTTTTCCATTTTAATGATGTTTTGAAACAGAGAGAAACCTTTATGCCTTTGTGGGAGGGATGGAGAGAAGAACTGAAAGAATCACAGAGGCAAATCAAAAATAAACTGTTTTCTAACTGAAGAGAGGTATAAAACAAAGTTCTCAACCCTATTTTCCTTAAAAATGTATTACACAAACTTACTGAGAAGAATGATTTGTCAGCAACAGTGAACTAACCCTGCCTGTGCCAGGCTGTCACCTGTCTGAGCTTTGACAGGCCACATAGAGGCAGTTAAAGCATCACCCTGTCATGCAGTTGAGCCTCTAGTGTCCCTGCTTCTTCCCTATCTTCCATTTATACCATATTAGTTTAGTATCATTGATACATCTCTCTTCCTATCAAATCAAGCTGGCCAACAGGTTTGAAAGTTACTGAGAGGGGACTGACAGGCAGACAGCACAAAACATATGTACTTATGACTCATTTCCTTTGGAAATCAGGCTGAAAACAAACTTAAGACCAGAGGGATGATTCAGAATATTATTTGCTTTAAAAAGTCAGGGTTTGAACTATGCAAAAGCATAAGCCAGTCCTCTAATAAGATGTTTGCTCTTTAATATAAGCTGTGGCAAAGTGCTTCAGATAAAAATCACAGATCACTCCCAAAGCCTTCATAAACCACATTTATGCAGTGAATTGCTGGCAGTGGAAGGATGAGGCAGGAGTGGATCTCTGACTGGGGATAACATCCACCCCAATAGCAGCTGTGGTCAGGCACCAGGAACACCAAAATCCTTGCACTGAACCAAGACAATTCTCTGTCTTGACTGCGCCTTTTGGATTAAGCTGAGGAAGATACGCTCTAACAATTATGTGATGAATGGGTTCTGCTGACAAGGATGCTGGTCTGAAAAGAGATCACTAGTAGGGTATCTCAGTAATAATTTCAGAATGGAGCTTGTTTAGTGCTTTATTAATAGCCCTGTGCCAAAGTCAGAGTGACCTACTGACTGTCAAGTTCAAAGATACTGTCAAAAGGGATGAGGATGACAATGTCATATATAAAGAACTATATGACCTGGTACACAGAAGTAAATTTATTTGCAATAGAATTTAGTGATGCAAAATTTAAGACCATACTAAGAATTTTTTGCTAAAATTTTTGAGCTCATGAGTTTGGAAAAAACGAAGAGGAAGAGGATGTGAATACACCAGATGATCAAAGAATGACTGAGTCACTTATGTGACATGGCCATAGATGGGAAAATTAAAATCTTAGAGAAGTTTATTCAAAAATTCAAACCAGTTAGCAGTGGTTCTCAAGCATGAAAATGTAATATTTGCTTTTCAGTTTTTATCCTATTTAATAGGGCAGCGAATGTTCTGATTAGCTATATGTCTAAGCCTTCTTTTCTAACCTTATTAGGTTCTTTAACTCCATGATACCTTCTGGCACTTTACTCCCAAGTTAATCAGACCTGAGGCTTAAAAATTATTTTGTATTAATCTATTAATTTAATTTACCACCCCATCCCATGAGCCACCTCAGTCTGAGCTCCATCACAGTAGTTAGGGAATGTAAAAAGGAAAATCAATCCATTTGCTTTGTACTTCCAGTATAGGTGAGGATCTTCCACTGCTCTGGTTTCCTTGCAGCATGGACACAGTACTGTGTCTTAAGCAATTATTCATTGCAAAGCATTTAAGAGGACAGTAATCTAGGATTTGAATTATGTTAGTATTAAAAATATATGGTGACTAAAGTAGTTGAGGCTTAACTTTCCATCACATTGTTTGATGAAAGAATGATTGCTTCAGGTATGGTACAGAGATTCTGATTTGATCCTTTTTGAATCACTAGACAACAGAAAAGGTGCCTTTGCAGAACAACAGCTAGGGCTGACTTAGGATGATTTTCCAGAGCACCCTAAGACACTCCTTCTCTCATTCTTTCAGCTGATCTTGCAGTTCTCCTTCTTCATGATCAGCTGGGTGGTGTGATGTTCTCCCTGGGCAGCTCCTGTTTGCTTGGATTTATTCTCTGAAAGTGTGGATGAAATAAAATCTTTCTGCCCTCTTCCTCTCTGGAAGCAGGGGTGAGCAGAGGTATGTGAATTCTCACGGCTTCTTCCCTGCAGCTGGTTGAAAGATTCTTAGATTGTCCTTTATATCATAAAGATGCTTTTCCTATCACGGTACATTTCTGGATTTCATGGTGACTGCAGGGATAACACAGCACACTGGGGGGTAGATGTTTGTTAGTCACATTGGTCCAGGAATAGACAAAGAAAGCACTAAAGGTCTGACATAAATTTTCAAGTCCCAGACATGTCCTCAGCTTTTCATTTATTTCAGGAGTAAATTTCCTCTCCCATACACTGGGGAATGTGTGGGGCAATGGATACGCAATGGATACCCCACTGCTTGTTTTGTATTCTCATCTCCTTCTGCTTCAGGTAGCAGTAAACAGCTTTGCTGTCTGGAGTAGAGTCTTTCAAACTGGAAAAGGCTGAAGATAAGCAGCATCCAACTGAGCTGATCTGAAAGCAGTCTTTACGTGTTAGGCTAAACCTTACAGACTCATCAGATGGGCAGCAAATTTTCACCATTGCCTGATTGGGTTCTACAAAGAAGGCCCTGAATGCTCTTGCTTTACTGAATATGGTGACCTATAGCAAGAATAAGGTGACTTATACTCAAGGTAACTCATCTGAATTTCATCAGGTAGGAAATGAGCTTTCTGTCAGATGTCTCTGATGTGGCCAGGCCAGAACAATGCCAGGGGCGTGAAAACCGACAATTGTAATCAGGGCATCAAAGGAGCTTTGGAAGCAAAATTTGAAGAACACTAGTTTGGTGGCTCTTTGCTGGCTGACCCAGCTGTTTCTTTCCAGCAGTTCCCAGGCAACTGGATGGACGGCTAGATTATCAGAGTTTTGCTGTCTGCCACTCTGATATGAAAGGAGTTGCTGTTGCCATCGATGCAGAACAATCTACATGACAGCCCCCTAAACTGGCAGCAAGTAAATGCAGTGGGCACTGCTCCCACTAAAGAAAGAAAGGGAATACTGAGCAGTGTCTATAAAAGTGGTTGCTTTAGTAGGGCAGAGATTTGGCCTGTCAAACACAGATGTGCTGGAGAAGGAAAAATTATGAACCCTTGAAAGCAACAATCAGTGTCCTGGGTCCTGAAAAGCTTCTGTAGCAATGTAAGTAAGGATGGTTGTTTTCTGCACAGAGGGACATATACAGGGTTGCAGTTCCTGCCTTGTTGATGGTACATGTGAGTGAAAAGGACTGAGATAACACCATAGTCAGGACCCTGAGACACACGACTTGTCAGGCAATGATGTTTTTCTGGAAAATATCCACAACTACTAAAGGTGCAAACAGCATGGGATTGCTTTTTTCCCCCCACACTTCTGTTGGGAGGCTGTTGCAGAACTATTCAGTGATGGTGACTTACACTGCCTAAGGCTTTCAAGTTAAGTATGTGCTACTGTAATGGGCAGAATTGTGGTCATGGCCACACAGGACATGCATGTGTTAGAATTCATGGCCCTGACTGGAAGAGTTGGTCATTTTATCAAGGTGAGTGACACAGCATGTAAAGATAGGGAATAGTATCTCATGCTTGCACACATACAGTAGAGAGTCACACAAAACCAGGTAACCAGCACCAACTGACTGGCTTCCTGTAAATGTCACATCACCCACTGAGGGGATGAGAGGACCTCACTGGCATAACAGAGATGGGAGGTGTCTGGGAAAGAACAAAGCTTTGTGTGGGAGGTCAAAAAGTCTGACATAGCTGTGTTGCAACTGGGACAGCAAGTGAAGGAATTCAAAGGGTAGAGGCACAGACTATGCAAGCAGCCCTGACTTCTGTGCTGAGACATATGATGGGAAAACTGGGTACACAGGACAAAGACAAGGAGAAGCAGATGGTGCTATCCAGCCTATGAACCTCAGGGAAATGGTGTGTCAAGAATTTTGGAAAATGGGGAAAATGGGGCAGATTTTGAAGTTAAGATCATGACATCAGTTATTGCCTAATAATAGATGAGTTCTGGCATGTCAAGCTATGAGAGCTGAAGACCACTGCTCCCAGCTGCCACTTTTGCCATAGGTTGTCAGAGAAAAAACATGACTATGCCTAAACCATTTCCATGAACTGTCTTGTGCTGTTTGTGGCAGTGTCCTAAACTCCAAATGGCTATCCTGAGATTGATTTTTCTGCTCCAGCCCCACATTCAATAGTTACCATTTTCAACTGCCTAGGCAAGTATAGAAAACCACTACTACCACCTCTTAGCTTCACTCAAGTGAGTGTGCCCCAGCTGGAGTTATGTTCAGCAATTCCAGCAAAGCTTCCACAAAGTGCACTGACTCTACAATCTTTGTTAGAGAGAACAGAATAGTAGCACTCCATGCCACCACAAGATTTACCTGCATTCATCCATCAATGTCCTGAGCCTACTGTTTCCCATCCAAGATGCAGTGCAGAAATGAACAAAAGGAGAGAGATTCCTGAGCAGCCATTAGTAACACCTTTTTAGTCAATGATAGTTAATTCTGACTTTTTTCCCAAGCATTTTTAACCCTCAATATTAGTCACTGGTATGGTCATCTGAGTAAGCTGAAACCAGAATTTATAGCAATTGTCTCCCTTTCCTATCAATTTCTCATCCACGAAGCAAGAGAACAAATAAATAGTCAACAATTTTTCTCAAAAGTTTATTATGTATTTTCTCTCTTTCCTAATTTTATTTCCCCCATTTCACAGTCCTTTGTATGTTACTTTCTGAGACACAACACAATGTCAAGAAGCTTGCAATATTTAGACCTCCCCTTTTCTTTACACGGTTTATTTTTACTGTTCCTTTCCTCACAGCAGCTCCTTTACCATCCTAAAATCCTAATGTGTGAACTCCTGATGGTCCTCCATTCTTGGAATATCTGTAGCAATGGCAGAGGACAGTGACAAGGAACTTGGGATGTGCTGCTGAACTGATAAGCAGTTCTGAGAGAGGCTGGAGAAAGAGGCCTGGAGCTGGGTTACATTTCTGGGCCTGAGCCCAAGTGAACAGCAAGAAGAGAAGGATGTTCCACCTGCTGAACCATTCAGAAGTGGCCCAGCTCCCAGAAAAGGTGGTAACAATGGAGCTCATGGGTATATTTACCAATTGACTGGGACCCAGATTTAACACTAGGTTTTACTGAACCAGCTGAACCATCTTCAGCACAGCACTGATGGAAACCTGTGGAGGTGTAAGAGGCTGTGACTCATTGCATAACTCTTGCTGAAGGAAACTCTAGGACTACATTTCAGAAGAGGATGGAGTAAAGCTGGAAAGATGTGCTACTACAGAACTCAGAAAACAGCAGTGTTCTCATGGTGGAAAACAAGCAGTACTCTTAGGTAAACAAATTAACCACTCTGTTCTTGGAGAGCTTTGTGATTTTCGGTATCTCCTGATTCATCTCCCATAGTAAGCTGTAGCTAAACTTTGAGGGATCTCAGGTCATCAAGACTGCAGCTCCCCTGGACAGTCTGGCCAGGGGATCTATACCTTCTCAGTTCTTTGTTTCAGGCAAATGCTGACAAGGTCAGCTGGGATAGGCTTCTCCTCACGCAAAGGGAGTTAAACTTGAGGTAGAAGTGGATGCAAAAAAACCTGCAACCCACAGAGCCTTAAGTTTTGAAAAAGCTTGGGATAAATAGTGACATATATGGAGAAACACACACCTTCTGCCTCAGCAAGAGATGGTCTCAGACACATATCACTTAAACCAAGGTTGGTGGCAGCTTGCTATCCTTTCTCTTCCCTCCCTCACGCCCCCCTGGCATCTGGATGTATTTCCATCCCACCCTTCCAAAGCACAAGAAACTTTGTGCACAGGGGAGATCTTTGTTATCCTAAACAAAAAGGAATAGGTGAATACTGTGTATTTCTAAGGAGCAATTCATGACAATAGCTTTAAATTCCACATCTTTCTTAAATACATGTCAGAGTTTGGGCCTATCACTAAAAAACCACACACAGTCATTGGTGTTTATTCTCTGCTGCAGTTGCACCTCCCTGGAGCAGTAATTGCATCAGTCCTGTAAAACAAGGAGCTTCCAAGCATTTCAGGCTGGTCAGATGTATCTAAAACAAGAGTTTCAGGAAACACCCCCTACCAAGAAGTGAAAATGCAGACCACATCCTGCTGCTCTGTTTGCTGCTGCCCCTCTTTCCTAATGTATGGCATCCTTATAGAGGGTGTTTTTGTTGATGTACAGTACATTAAAAAAACCATCACATCAAGCAACAATCCAAGACTGCTTTAACACCCACAGCACCATGTGTCCTGGTAGAGTCTGTACTTGCTAACGGCTATATACTTGGATGGGCTTTTAGCAGAAACTCCTTTTGACGTCTCCTAGTGGGTGGTCAGTGGAAAGTTTTACCAGCTTTTCTCGAGTTTAGTTACATTTTTACTTGGATTACATATCATAAGTATTTGTATTTGGATTTCTCACCGGAACTACTCACAGAAGACCACGCAACTGATGGTAATTGGAAGTAGTACCTACACCCCAGCCTGAGGATGCTAGAAGATTGCTATGCTGCTGGAAGTGTCATGTTCTGTGGGACTGTCACTATGACCTTCACATAGCCATTGAAATGGTACCAGTGCAAATTTCTGCCAGTGTAAGAAGCCAAACATCATCTTCCAGACTGAGATGTATCTAGGAGAGCTAAATTTTTAATACTCTTCCAGGCATTTGTGCCCTCCTGCCAAGACTCCTGTAGTAAACTACAGGTACCTGAATGGGAATATAAACACTCTACACCTACTTTACATTCATGTAATTAACAGCTTTACAGTACTCCCGGGAGGTCAAAAATGCAGATGGATAAACTGAAGTTTACAAAAAAGATTTGGTGAAGATAATACAGCTGGTTAGCACAGAGGGAGGATTAGCAAGCAGATCCCCCGGTGCCACTTGTCATACCCAGATCTCTCTCTGGTTCTGTTTCTCCTGCCAGAATTAGCTCTAGAATTTCTGCATGCTTAGGAAAATCAGCAGAGGTTTGCTTATCACACTGCAACATTCCCTCACCAAAAAAGCTTAAAACTGTGCTTACCCTTAGCATTTTGCTGCTCTGGAATGACTAGGACTTGTTTCTTTCTGCAGAGTTTTTAATCCTGTAAACTTTTAGGCAGTAATGGTGGCATAAAATAATCATTGCATTCAGTGGTTGCATTTGTAGTTGATAAATGATCCCCATCTGCATGCAGTATGTAAAGCATTTGAGCTTCTTCTAGATCAAATATGCTGTATGAGTGGAAGGGAGATCAAGACCTGATGTGTATTTGGCCAGTTTACTTTTCCACAAGCATTCTTTGTACATCCATCTGTTTTTTACAAAAACATAAACCACTGACTTATAGAAAACTCAGCTGAATGCACCATCAGGACGTGATCATGGTCCTTGTTCTTTATTTTTCAACAGGGCTGAGAGAGGCAAAAAGAGGTCAAATGACTTCCTCAAGGTCAGAGACTGCCAGTGAGTCATAAAGAAAGGACTGTTTGCCTACAACCCTGCATTCATTCCGCAAGGCTCTGTGCTGCTGGTAGGCTTTTGTCTTTGCCTACCCTAGCAATTTCTGGGAGCCTTGGCCATGCTGCTGCTCTTGCCTCTGGTGACATTCATCAGAATGACTTGTGGTAAAATGACGGGGTATTGGCAGGCCCATGCAAGAACGCAGCAGCACAGTTGTGAAGGGCAGTCCCTTTAAGGCAAAACTCTTGGAGCTTAAAATGAAGCCCAGCTAGCAGCTTAGTGAAAGAAACATGAGCAGCTCTGCCAATGGCAAGTTCTGAAAATCCTTGGCTGATTTAAAATAGTAAGTTTTTAAAAATCACAAGAACTTAAGACCCAGCAGATCTGGGATCCTTTGAAATGGGCTAAATAGTTTAGGCTGTGAGTGTACCTCACAGCTCTACAACAGCAGACGTTGGAAACACACCAAATATTGGGGGGCTTTTAATAAATATGTGAGCTGGCCACCCCATCTTACAATAGAATTGCCTGTTGAAGGTGGTCTACAAAACTAGTGGACCTAAACAAGAATCTGTGTGCACATCTCTGCCTAATTTACCTTCAGCAGGCAATGACAGGCACTGAAAACCATTTAGTATTTGCCCACATGTGCCTACTCATGCAGTTGGTCAGATTTAAAAAAAAAAAAAAACAAACTAACAACACCAGCCTTTACCCATGAGATCACATAAAATCCCCTCTGGGTTTATTTCTCACCTCTGTGTATATTTACCTATAGTTGATGCTCCCCTCTGACTCTCATGCTTCATCTAAACAAGCCAATGTGTGTGTGCATCTGTAGCTGTGATGCAAAGCATCTCTGACAGGTGGATGTGTGGTGCCCACATGAAAAACGACAGTGCAGAAGCAAGGTGGGCTTCTCAAATGCCAGGCTTAGAGAGCAAGCGGAGGTGCTAAAAGAACTTGCTAATAAGGACACTCAGATGACAGCTGGTAATGCTACCGGCTATACTTCAGAGCTAAGTGAAAAGCTGCCTTCTCCAGAGTTAACATGTACTGCTGTTATGCTTTCTGCACTATACAGATTTATTTATTTTAGAAACAGCTCTAGGCAGCCAGCAGTGCTCAGAAGCAAAACTCCCTGCATCTCCTCTGCTCCCCATGTCAAGTAACACTGATTTCAGCTGTAACAGTACGTGCTGGTGCCTCTGCTAGAGCCCACAGCGTAAAGGAACTGGTGTCTTCTGCTGCATCACACTTAGAAAATGAAGTCTCACTGCTGCATGTCTTGAAGCTGCTATTAGAAATATATACTAATTGCTGTTACATTTGTGAGGAAACTCCCTCTCCTCTCTTCCTTTCTTTTTCAACGTGAATTCACTGATCCTCCTGCTAGAATGGGAGCCTGTGACTAGGAATAAAAACACTGCAATTCCAGTTTAACTGCACACTCCCCTCTCCAGCATGCAGGGTATTTCTTTAAAATTGCTTGCAGATAGCTCAGCAGACACACACAAAGCTGTGCATTTCTGAGACAATTGCTTTTCTCTGCTCTGTGCATGCCATCTACTGAAAACATGTGACAACCGCCTGTGCAAAATGACAGCTTGACCTGCTGTGAGGTTATCCCAGGAAAAGTACTCCTTGTAAGTCCAGGGTTAATTATACTCACCTCCTCCTGTGTTCATACTGGTTAAATTTAGAAAAAATCTGTTCATATTTAGGATAAAGATGGAGAATGTTTCTCACACCAATTGCTACAGCTGAGAAGATCAAATACAACCAACAGTGACAAAAATTCCTTGCACAAACATGAAACTGTAAAAAAGTGAGTTGGACAATGACACAGGACAAGTCCATCAGCAGGAGTCAAGACATTTCTAGCAAGTGGAACTTGTGTACTGGCAGAAAGTGCCTCAGAAGCAAATTCCATTTCTCTCTCCCACTTCATTTACCATCTACCTACCATGTCTCATTTGTATCTAACAGAGATAGTGCCTGTGAGCCCTTTTTCAAGCCCAGGAGCTCACCAAGCTATATTGTTCAGAGTATTGTGGGCTCTTTGTGTAACCCTGCCAATCTAAATGATCCTTGCCAAATACAATCAATGGATTTTAATAAACCTGTGAACGGAAATTTGTAGAGAGACAAAATTACATCTGTGCAATTATGGTATCACTCTGAAATCTTACTTGCCTCTCCACCTACAAGATTTCAATAGGCTTTTGAAGGAAGAGTATTTGGAAACATGATGAAAAGGAGCTAAATCGTGCTCCCCATTACATCCCAAAAGGCATGTTGAGTGTAAGAGACTGGCATGCATTATGACGAGAGGATGCTGGCTCGGTGTTTCAAACCATTCACTTTATACTGCATCTTTCCTAGCACTAGAGAACAGGAAACAAAGCTAACGAACTCTGTCTAGAAAGCCAAAAGCTAATGTCCTGATATGCGCCATTTTTTACCCCCAAGGATATAAAGGGTGATGAGTGACCCTTCATCCTTCTGGAAAACAGCAGAGCTTTTTTAATGCTGTTATTTTGTGTTTCTTGTCCAAGTTATGAATGCTCTCTTCCCTGTATGTACCTAGGAAAAAGGTTTTTTTGTAGACATGCTTTCAGGTTTGGAAAGAAAAAACCATGTGCTGCTGGGGACCAAAAATAACATCTGATCCTGCACTTGTTTGGATAAAGCTTCTTGAAGTCAACAGGAGTTCTGTTTCTGTAAGGACTTCAGAATCAGACTACAAAGTTAAACACCCCCATCACTCCTCTCCATCTTCCTGCAGCACTTCTAAACAGATGGCAAGGAGCAAAGGGAGGCATGATCAAATGTCTACTGACCACAGTGATGACTGGAAGCCAGGACTGTATTGGCTTTCAACTTTCAGTGCTAAGAAACCAAAAAATTATTTTTATATCTGGTAGAACTATTTGGAGGTATTGCAGTTGCGCCCAAACCCTTCCCCTTCCTTACATCAAATGTGGTTGGAGTCCGTCTCTCTGTAATACCATTAATTACAGGCTCCAGAGCCGGAGCTGCGGCGAAGGGACTGAAGGACATCGCGGGCTGAGGGTACAGCGCAGCAGGCAATCTTGGCCATTTCACAAGCCACGATTTCTGTCAGCCGGAGCGCCCCACGCACGCACCGCCGCCCTGCCACCTGTCTCCCGGGGGAGGAGGGCACGGATTCATCGGGGGCGGATGGAGCCGCCCGGGAGAAGGGCTGGGGGTCGCGGGCGAGCCCGAGCGCCAGATGCGGCCGTGCGCCCCCTCCCCAGCGCTGCCCGAGCAACGCGGCTGTGCCCAGCGGGAGCGCGAACGCGAAAATGGAAGCCGGCGGAAGGGAAGGAGATGCGGCGAGCGGAGCGGGGCGGCAGCGCTGCTCTGCGGAGGGGGAGGGAGGTGTGCGCGGCGCAGGTGGGGACCCGCCGCCCCCCGCCCGCGGCCCCGCTGACCTGCCAGGCTGTTGTAGCAGTCGACCTCGATGGCCTCCACCGCCTGCCGCTGCTCCTCGCTCAGCCCCGCCGCGGCGGCGGCGGCGGGAGGGCGCTGCCCGGCCGGCTCCTGGCTCAGCAGCAGCAGCAGAGCCTTCAGCTCCAGCAGGGCGCGGTGGTACTTGCCGATGGCCTCCCGGAATTTCTTGTCCTTGTAGCACTGCGCCCCTTCGCTCTTGAAATCCAGCGCCCGTCCGATGAGCTCGCCCGGCTCGGCGCTGCCCGCCGCCGCCGCCCGCGGCTGGGCACCGCCGGTGGGGCCGTGCCCATCGCCCGCCCCGCGGCCGCCGGCGTTCAGCTTGCCCGCCGCCGGGCTCGCCCTCTCCATGGCCGCGGCGCCGCCCGGCTCCCGCGCCGCCCTACGCGGGCGATGCCGCGGCGCCCGCCGCCGCGCTCCTGGCCTTGCCCCCGCGCCGCTCCGCGGCTCCGCCGCTCGCTCCCATCCTCCGGCGGCCGCCGCTCCTCCTCCCTCGCCCCGCCGCCCGCGGGGCGCCCGCCTCCGCCCGCCCCCGCCGCCCGCCGTGGGCACCGCCGCCCCCCGCTCCGCTGCGACCCCTGCCCAGCGCAGCGCAGCGCGGCGGGGGCGAGCCTCGGGCGTGGGGATGCGCCGGCTCCGCTCACCGCTCACCGCTCACCGCTCACCGCTCACCGCTCACCGCGCCGGCCCGGCAAGGGGCGAGCGTACGCCGGGACCCTCAGCGCCCCGGACTGGCTGACCCCACGGACCCCTGCCCGCCGTCCTGCTTTCCCTGAGACTGAGCTCACTCCAGCCCCCACAGCCGGCTCCCTTCTGCCCTCCTGTGCCTTGCCCCCCCGTACCTGAGGGTATCGCCTCCCTGTCGGCAGGCTGGGATTCCATCTCCAACATTCCCCTCCTCATCCCCTTTTCCCAGCTCCATCTCCTCTCCCAGATCCCACCAGTGGCCATTCACCATCAACACCTGTTCAGGGTCCCTCGAAGTGTTTCGGTGTGTATACTCTGTATCACTGGGCAAAGAAGTGCCAGACCATGAAATCTCCTGTGTGCTCTGCATCAGAGTAGCAGAAGCCAAGGACCGGTAACTGCCCTGGCACCAGTAACTCAGGGATTTTGATTTTCCTGAAACAGATTTTCCAATGTGCTGCTGAAAAATGGGTCGATGCTCATTGATGCCTAGAACATGTCCTGGTTTGGGGGTATCAGTGGAGAGTGACTCTCCTGCTGCAGACCAGCAGCAGAAAAACTGTGTGGAGCATGAGGCATTGTTTTGTTAGGCCTAACACCATGTCTGCATTGAATATTAGAACAGTTGGATGTATTTAGGTGTACTGTTGTGCCAAGATATTTTGTAGGTCTTACCACAAAAACTAGAGGATGGATGAAAAAACCACAGTGTATTTTTTTTTCCTCAATAATATATAGGGATGCATCTTTTCATTACCCATGCAACTCTTACATGATAATGCTGCAGCTGTGGTGCAATGTGTTCAAGCTTCTCCCTGCAACCATGAGAACATTTTAAAATTGAGACTTGAGTTTTTCTTTGGGGTATGTACAGCGTACTGTGGTGTAGGTGTTGCAGTGCTGGACAAACTGGGATAGCTGTGTGGCATAGCTCCATGTAAATGTATTAATGCAGGTCTGGGACCAGTGCTTGGATAATTCCTTGTTAGCAGGGCCAATGAGTTGTGCTTTATGCATTGGTAATGTTAGTCCCTGCTGCTAAGTTTCTGGACCTTGTTTAGGTTTGGTCACAGTGTAGGACAGACAGTTGTCTACTCACTTGAATCCAAAAGCCAGAGCCACAAGGAGAAGCAAATAGCATCACACTGATTGTGATAGAAGTACAATTTTGAAAATGCTTTCACAAGGGAAATTATAGCTAAGGCATTCAGCAGTGATTACATGATTTCAAGTGCTTTCATTTCCAGGTGCCCTACTAGCTACATCTTCAAGAAATCTTACTTTATGAAAATGGATGCTCAGCATTTCCAGGTACCTCAAGCCAAGAGTGAGATAAATTACTTATAAATCCTGCTCAAAGTACATGTGATCTAAAATCAGGAAATCCTGGGGGGCGGGTGTGGTGGTGGTGGATATTAGTCACAGTAGCTAGAGTGGAATTGATGTGTGGAACCTAAATATTAAGGAAGGAAAATTCCTGTTGGGACATTGTTTTGATCTGACTGCTAGTCATATTACACAAAGTTTAAGTAATTTCAGAGGTTTCATTGTACCATTATTGATTGCTGCTTGGGAGAATTCACAAGGACAACATATATCTCTTGTGCTGGAACACTGACTTTGCCAGAGGAAAGGAGATTGCCACAGAGGATTAATTGCTCAGATCTGAGCACCTGCAGAAGCTATCGAAGAAGGAACTGTTTTCTTGGAGGGTGATGTAGCAAAGTGACATTGGGAGTAGTTGCTTCCCCTTTTCAGCATTTTCCTGAGCCCATGGAGTTACATGGCATAGGGGGCACTAAGACATAAGTGACTTTTTCTCCTCTTCCACCCCCTCTGTTCAAGGGATCTTTGCGGTGTCTTCCTTTAGTTACAGATCAACAGTGGTAGTCTGAAACAAACTATGAAAAGTGTAAGTTTTTTTACAGAAGAGTTTGGCAGTGGCCACTGGCATTGTGGGTGCAGATCTGGTCAGAAATGGTCACAGAATAGTGATAAAACTGGGTGGTCCTTGCATTATGAACTATACTGAATATACCAAACTGTGGCTTAGTCCCAAATTCTGCCTAAGCACCCAAATGAGTTTTCCACCTTGTAGTTCTTGCAGAAATGTCCAAACTCTCTTCCTGACATTGTTGGTGCCTATAAGGATGAATGCCACAAGCTTGTAAATCCCAAAACAGACCATAACAGAAATGTCTGAATGGTTGCTGTTTATTTGCCAGCTTAGACCCTTTGTTGATATCAAAGAGTATCAGGGAGATTCTCTGGATCTCTCAGCCAGAGAATTCAAACCTGCCATAAGATGTGCAGGATGACTGGCAAAGGTCAGTTTAGTCCACCAGATCCTTCTTCCTGGAGAGGAGTTAAGTAGTGTAGGCTGTACTAAAATATTTAGGAAACATCACACAGACATAGGGTCACCACACTGACCACAGCATAAGGGACTGCTTTTGTACGTTTGTTTGCTTTTAAAGAGGAATGTGGTGCTTGGAGGAAAACATGAGAAGCTGTCACCTGTGACAGTGGTCACACGGGTTTTCAGGTGAGGGAAGAGAGGAGAATGTTGACTCTTATGTTTCAGAAGGCTCGATTTATTATTTTATGATATATGTTACATTATAACTACACTAACAAGAATAAAAGGAAAAGTTTCATCTCAGAAGGCTAGCTCAGCTAAGAATAGAAAGGAATGAATAATAAAGGTTTGTGTCTCAGAGAGAGAGTCTAAGCTAACTGGGCAGTGGTTGGCATTAATTGTAAACATCCAGGATTGGCCAATCACAGATGTGCCTGTTGCATTCCACAGCAGCAGATAACCATTGTTTACATTCTGTTACTGAAGCTTTTCAGCTTCTCAGCAGGAAAAATCCTAATGATAGGATTTTCATGAAAAGATGTCTGCGACAGTCACCTTTCCAAGACAGACAAGATTTGTGCTGGAGAGATATCTCACATTTCATTTAACATATGATGTGATGTTCAGGTCTAGATTTCAGCTGTCTCAGGCCCACTAGACTGCCCATACAGTCTTGCCAGTGAATATCACCTTTAGTGATATTCAGCTTGAAAACATGATAGGAACCTGAAAGCATCAGAAAGAGTTAGTTTATATATAATATTGATGCACTGAACTGTGAAATAAAGCATACATACATTCAGATAAAATGAAGCCAGTTTGCAGTCATTACTTGTGTGCCATGAGATGAGGTCATGGTATTGGTCATTATTTGCTGTTGTGCCTGTGTTTAGCCCAATGGTGAGGGAGTTTCTGACCATAGAAGCAGAACACACTTATCTCTCCCATTCTGTAATAGATGGGGTGTACCTGTCTATCTGGATGCCCCCAGGTGCTGTGAGTATCCAAAAGTGCCTGAGTGTGCCTGTCTCTCCTCCTCTGCACTGAGCTTTCCTTAGCATGTTCCAAAAGCATACACTTGCATTGCTTAATTATTATTAATAGAAGTATTATGCAGCGGTCACATGCTTCATAGGATATTTTAGGATCTGTGACTCACTGAACCATAATTTCCTGTTCACAGGTTACCTGAAGAAAATTGTCTTTTTGGAGTCCTATTCTTGGCTGGAAGATGTGGGGGAAATGGTAAATATTGTGAAAAATATTGGATCTTACATCTCTGTGAGCTGTCCCAGCCTTCCTGCAGCTACAATTGCTTCTGCCTGCACATAAGACAATTAATTTACAGGCATATGGAACAGATTCTCTGCATTTCAGGATACTTCTGTAAGGAAATTGGAAAGGTTCCTGAGACAGTTGAGGAGGCTGGGCACTTGGGCTCTGGTGGGGCATTGAAAGGCTGGAGAATCTTTCCAATTCTTTCCTATGAAGAGAGACTGAGGGAGTTGAGGTTGTTCAGCCTGGAGAAAAGAAGGCTTGGAGGGAGGGACTTTATCGTAGCCTTTCAGTACCTAAAGGGGGCTAGAAGAGAGTTGGAGAGGGACTTTTAACAAGGGCAGGTAGTGTTATGACATGGGGGGGTGGCTTCAAACTGAAAGAGGGTACATTTATTGGACATTAAGACTTTTTTTTTTTTTTATGAGGGGAATGAGGCACAAGAACAGATTGCCCAGAGAAGCTTCTAGAGAACACATCCCTAGGAGTGTTAAAGGCCAAGCTGGATGGAGCTTTGAGCAACTTGGGCTAGTGGAAGTTGTCCATGCCCATGGCAGGTAGGTTGGAACAAGGTGATCTTTAAGGTTCCTTCCAACCCAAACCATTCTATGATTCTTCTAGGTGGATGTGAATCCACTGTAGCATTTATGCTGTTAGGTAAGCTTTTTATAAATTGGAACTCTAAAAGTTGCTGTGAGGAAGCAAGTTTATATATATTGAAACCAGGTATCAATTTGGAAAGCAGTATAGCATGTAAGACCTCAGTCCAGTTTTTGTGCATTCATTCTTGATGATGGGACTGTTTGCTATGTGAGAGTTGTTTCATCAAATCCTTCCTGCCAAAGCACAAGCCTCACCTATTTCCTATTGTGATGAAAATGGTGTCAATCCCCTGTGAACAGAAGAGATCCCTCATTGCCTTAATTCAACTGCAGAATTCTCAAACAGCGCAAGCTTCCAGCATATGCAGCTGCTGCTGCTGCTACAGTCTGTCACCAACTTAGTCAATCATCCATTATTTATTTCCAAACTGTATGTAAAGCTCTGCAGCATAGCCTTTTATGTCCATATACAGGGGAAAGAAGAGAAAGAACTTCTGAAAGGCCAGGAGAACAAAAACAGAGAAGCCTCTGAAATCCTTTGTTGGGGAAATTTTCTTATGTAGTTGTATCCAAGGAATAGAAGAAAGGGAAATAAAATCACATTTAATAACACCTTGGTACAAATATCTGTGATCTCTCTATATCATTTGTTGCAGTCAAAAATTCCTTTTTAAAGATGAGATCCTTTGTTTACAAGTGTCCATCAAATGCAACACACTTAGAGAGTATTGTGCATGTCTTCTTCTACAGTCTGCATTCTGTGTTGGGTCAGTTCATCCTGCAGGCTGTTTGATGCCTGCTGCCTGCCTGGTTGAGAATGGTTAATCAGGACTACAATGAATCTCCCAGGAATAGTACACAATCAAGGAAGAACAGCCCACAGAAAATGTTTGCAGGCAAATAAGAGAGTCTCCATGACAAGCCGTTGCACGTGTGTGTATATGAGTAGCATCTTTGTCACAAAAAATGCTTGCTGACAATAGTAAGAGGTGGATGGTGAAACAGAGCAGCTGTTCAGAATTAAAACAACTGTTCCAAGTTCTGGTTTTAGCATTCTGGGTTATTTCCTTCTTTTTCATAAATGCGGTAACAAATTGCTTACTAAGAAGTTTGCCCATGAACACAAGACAGGTCAAATCACAACAATTTAACATCATTCCCAGTGTTTCTTTTGCACTTTAATTAAAAGTGAGTACTCTGATTTGTAGAACAATCATACTGGAAGGAAATGATGCAAAAAAAAAAGTTTGAAAAACACTTTTAACCTCTTAAAATCAGATGTTGACATCCCATCTACAGGCTACAGCTAGAATCTCTCAAGCAAACTCCAGTGTCCTGGGTAGCTCTTGCACTTTATACTCAGGCTGGACAAAAAAAAAACAGCAGAAAGGTTGATTCCTCTGTTGTGTGTGAAAAAGAGTAGCTCTGGAAAAAATCACATCCAGATCTTGCTTATCAGACAGATATTGAGAATCACAAAACAGGCACTCCCATATCTTTCAGCCCTCATTCTTCCTCTGTCTTATCTTCCAGCATCCAAAGCTGTCCTGATTCTGGAGGCCCATCTACTGTGGGGCAAAGGGGTGTGATGTGAGGTTTTTGAGTTAGCAGTGACCTAGATCTGACTTGAGAACAATGCTTTTTCTGAGACCCTAAGGAAGCAGACCCTCATTCCACTGTCAGTTGCTACGGCCCCAGGAAGGCTTACAGAACTGCCTAATGCTACAGCACAGCATTACGGGCTCGAGTTACTGCACATCAGCTGTTCCACCAGCCTGGCAGGATGCCTGTTCCAACCCTCCATGGAGGTGAAGGCACTCATTCCCATAATGCTGAAAGACTGCATATTGAGCAGCATCAGTGGGGAATAAGAGACTTCATAGAAGCAGTTACTGCAGGTCTGTTTGTGTCTGGCATCCTCCTATTGCCCAGGTAAATGGCACATAGTTCAATGTTAGTAAAGATCACTTAGCTCCAAGAGTGACCAGGTGACACTTGGTGTTCAGATCTGTACAGGAGTACAAAATAAGTCACTCAGATTTCAGTCTGATGAAGCAGTATGTGAGTGTAACTGGAAACTAAATTACTGAACAACACAAAAAAGAATCCTAAAATGCACTGACTCCCCATGAACTTTGAATTGCTGGTACTCTGAAGAGAAACGCCATCCAATGGTCACCAGTAGTAAAGCATGCTCAGTTTGTGTTTCCACATTAGGACTGTTGCCTGGTCTTTACACCATGCTTACATCTTCAGGATCAAGCAGTGATTGCAACTGCATTCTAAGATAAGTGCATATTTATCATTACTTGCCCATTACCCGAAGAGCTCACACCTGCACCCTTGGGTTCAACTTGCACATACAGCAGTAAATCATAGAGCTGAATTCTTCCATGGTAGCATAAAGGCATACACCAAAAGTGCATCTAACTGCCTCTAAGCTGGAAAAACCCTCTGTCTCTTAGTTTTGTGGCTTAGTCGTTTTTTATGAGATTAAAAATGACACATGGGAGCAAATGGAAATGCTTGTGCTTCTAATTGCTTGCTGTGTGTGAGACACAGCTATTCCCAACTTCAGCTGTACTGCAAGAGGAGAACTACGAGCAGTAATTTTACAGAGCAAGCAGACCTGCTAGAGAAGTGTCTGCTTTTTTAATATCTGGTCTGGCAGTGTGCGAAGGAGTTAAGATCTCACAACAAACAGATTGTCTGGAAAGTTCCTAGTTTGGCAATTTCTTTGAAAACCAGAGCTTACAAGAATTGTCTTGCATTACCCATCCATTTTCATTGTCTTATGTCATGACACAGTCTTCACTAAGGTAATGGTTCAATGCCTACTAACTTTGTCATTCCTGAGGGGTACCAAACCCTGGCCTCTTGGAAGGCTCTTGCTGTGCTAGAAATACTTGATTGGGCTGATGTCAAAGAGAGAATTTTTGCTGTTTTCCTGTCTGGTCTCAAAAGTTCCTGCAAATTGTTGATGGTGTTTAGAATGGCCTCTGAGGAGAAACAGGCTATTTCAGGAAGTGTGGCTGACGATACAGTTAATGGTACTGTCCCCTAAGAGAGCACTTAGCCACTCTGTTGGCAGACTGGCAGGCCCTGCAGCTCAGATAGCGGTGCTATCCTTGGAAGAGAGGTGAGACAAAGGTGTTTTATGGTCCTGACCTTTAACATGCCTGTGCTGTTACTGAGTTTGAAGGGTAAACTGCAGGGCCTGGGTCAAATTTCAGTGTAAATGCATTTGTACTTGCTTTTCCAGTTGGATGTAGTTATTCTGCTTGCTTCTCTCTCTGTCTCCTAATATGCTGAGTGTGCTGCAATGCACAGCTAAGCAGATGGCTCACTTCATCCTAGAGACAGATCCATTTCTGAGCACGGGGATACTTGTATCTAAAGAAGCGCTCAAATGAAACCATTTGAGTAAAAGCTGCATGGAGATAGTTAAGCTCATTTACCACATATATGGGTGATTTGCTTACAAGAAAAAGGAAGAAAAACTGTAAAAGAGGAGTGCTTCTTGCTGTATCTCCAACATTTGTCCTGCAGCATATGGGGTTTTCCTGAGGATGTGCATTCCCAGATTTCCTACAAACAAATTTGTGAGGTCTGGTGAGCACAAAGCCTCAGGCAGTGTGGTCACAGACTTACCATCTGTGTGCAATCCCAGTAGCATCAGCACTGCAGTTTATGTGAGGTTCTCATCTTTCAAATTTTGTTACAAAAATGGTTCTGTTCCCCATCCAGACAGCTTTCCAGGCCAGGCCTCATCTTCCAGGACACTGCAGTGATGGAAGGTGGCCAGCATTGTGTGGTATCAGTATAACGGTGTGTTACTGAGAGCTTAAATCATCTCTGAGTGAGGGAACATCATTGCTTCATCCTGCAAAGAAAAGAGAAATTCTAATGGATCTTGATGTGTGAAAGACTTTCAAACTCATTTAGTTGGTCCATGTAATATTGCCAATGTAAGATCTCAAGTGTGGACACGTAGAGATTAGTACTATCCCTATTTAATCGAAGCTCACTGAGGAGTTCACTGCAGAAAATTTATTTAGTGGTTCCTGCAACACACTGTCTTTGCATTGGTAGGCTGTTTGAAAGGTATTTCTTTCCCCATAAGCTGTCGTGCACAGCTTACATTAGTGATATTGCCCTGAGGAGAGTCAGATGAGCAATCCTTATGGACCTACTTGTCTGTGCACACCTGTCACAATAATTTCTTAGCCCTGAGCAGGAGGAGTGTCGTGGCAGCTCAGGAAATAAAGATTTCCTTGCATTGAGGAGACTGAATAGAATCAAAAGGGACTATTTTCCTCCAAAATGAAAATATTGGTATTAATATATATCTTTTTATCATTGACTGTGCCTCTACTTGATTTTCTGATTGCATGTCCTGTCAGCTAACCACCCAATGACGGCAGTATCCTCACTTCATTTAATTCTTAACCCACTGGTTTTCAAGTAAGTATGGTTTGTTTATGAGGACCAACCTAGGTTAATCTCTCATTGGGCTGTTGCCTTCCTTCATAAAGTTGTACAATTATTTGACTGTTTTCATCACAGTTCTAGGCTTAAAAATACCAGTACTAAAAAATGCAGGGTAGTTAGAATAATAAGCTATGCTTGACCTTATTAGCAAGATTGCTTATTCTGTACTGGGAAGCTTTAGGAATTTTGTAAATTGTACTGAATAAATTAGATTAAAGAGGACTATGGAACAGATAAACATGTGCATTTAAAAAATGAAATTTATATAGAAAGAAAAATCTGGGATGAATGCAGCTTTCTATGTCTACTTTTATAAATGTTCAAAGACAGAGGAGACATTTGATCTGCCATAAAAGCCAGTATGGATGAGAAAGTAGAAAACCCATGAGTGACACAAAAATTCCGGCTACTGCTTCTGTGTCCTTGATACTCACCTGAGAATCAGTTTGGAGTGATCAATTATTCTGCCCAGAATAGAGTCCAAGGTTTCATCTTGAAGGCTAGTAAGTCATTAGCCATATAATGTTCCTCTCCACTCACCCTTCCTTTTTAGGAAGGAAGAATAACATTGAGTTGAATAGATGGATAATATGGATGGAAAATATTCTCCAGTAATCTTGGAGCTAAAATCTGGAAGATACTGATTTCACCACAGGTCTGATAGTAGATTTACAAAGGCAAGAAAACTCATTTAACCTACACTTCCTTAAATTCAAATCTTGTTATGACTTGGAAATAAAAAAAATAACATAGAGACTTGGTAAGTGTCAGACACTAAACAAGGATTATTTTGGGGCTGTACAACTGTATAAGTCTGCATAACTAGGTAAGGCTTAAGCTGTCCTGTCTCAGTACAAAGCCCCAGCTGATTATGTAAGGACATTTCCTGCTGGGCAGAAATGCAATTTCCCACAGATGCAATTTTTTACAGATGCAGCACTCTACATGTGAACAAAAAACACTTTGCTGCTCCTTTGTTCCATACTGGGGAAGCCCACCCTGGAGAAACAGCCCTATTGATGAAGGGTGATCATTGCCCTGCCTTATGTTTTTTTCCCTTGGACAACAGTATACGTATGCTTCATGGCACTGAATCAAGCTGTGAAGGACAGTCATGTGGTGTATGCTGATGGCAAATGTAAATTTTTGACAGATTTGTAGGTCATACAGTTTGTCTGTATTCATCTCCTGATGTTCCTATTACCATTATTTATCACTGCATTACGATAGCTTCTGAGTCCCAGTGCAGCCCCATTGTGCTAAGTACTATAGAAAGACATTTCTGCCTTTGCTGGTTTAGCTTCACTCCAGTAGATCAGCTATATTAATGTATCTCCTGCCTTGCTACTCTAATTTTCTCCTGTTCAACAAAAGGAATGTTTAAAACACTGGGGAGAAGAGACTGGAGGAAAGATAATTTGATTTTTAATCCATGAGCATCTTGGTCTACTCTCTATTGCACCAATAGAAAAACATGACTAGTTCTTTGCTGGATGTGCAAATATCCCAGCAAATACCATGTTCTGCAAGTTGCCACATACCTGCTGACTTCAGTATGATCTGCAAAGTCGAGAGGTGTTCTGGCTCTTTCCATTATACAGACAAGGCTCTGGTATCAGTCTGGGTTCATCACTTGTTTGCAGCAGATGCTGAATCTCTGTGGTGTGAGCTTAATTAATTTAACCTACTCTTTCCTACCAAAGCCTGGTGTAAAGTATTTACAGCTGGCTCACTCTTGGCTGATGTGGTTGAGAGAATATCCAAGATGGAGGATTTTCACATGCGCAAAAATGTCCTGGACTGTGCTCTCCTTCTAAGCTACTTGGTACCAGCTTTGCACATCCTGAGCTCAGGGTCTCAAGTACAGGCTCTGGACGTTTCTGTGAAGTGGCATAGCAGCTCTGATCTCAGTCTCTGATGATGCACAGTGCAGCACCAGCATAATGGGCTGATACTCTTCTGATACCCAAGGGATCTACCTTGCTTCTTTGGGACCCTACTGAAGCAAAGTATAAGATAACCTGTATTTGGGTAGAGAAATCTGTAATTTTTAAATGTGGCCTGTGATAGAAATTGTTAGTCCTGCATTAGAAGGGATAGATCCTTCTAAGAGTGGGATTTCTCTATAAATTGTAGATATCAGAGCCCATGTTGATCACCAATTCACTAGTAATTTCCTACTCCATAGAGGACCTTGCACCTTAGAGGCCATAGGGCAACAAAGTGAAGGCTGTAATGATGCTCTCTGCAGACACTTCTGAAGGCAAGGGAAAAAGAACACACACCTTCCCAGCCACATTTGCAGTGACCAAGGAAATCCCCTCTCTGGAAATACCTTGATCAGACTAAGCAGTCAAAAGGCCACGTAGCTGTTGAGATGAAAGACCCCCATAAACTCATGCCACCTCTACCAAACTGGGTATGTCGCCTTTCCTCTCTCTAAAACAGTGTCCAATTACCTTTGATATATGCAGTATTATCCAGCAGGGAAGGAACACTTTGTTATAGATCATTTTTCACAGGCCCAGCAAAGAGGTGACATTGCCCAGCTTAGACGTGAGTGTAAAATTCCCGCTCGCTCCGGACCCAGGGATGAGCAGCCCTGGCTGTGCAGCCATAACCTGGACTCAACACTTGGGCCTCTTGCCTGCATTCAGCTTTGGATAGTGTGGAGGCACTAGAAGGAGAACAGTGCAGCCAGGATGTAAATAATATGTTTTTTTCAGTACCTGTTGAGGTGGGGACACATAAAATTTCTCTGAAGGAAGCAAAGGTATTAGAGTTAACAGGCAACCAACACCAGTAAAAAGATAGCTGGGAAAAAGAACTCCAGTTAAGGACCTGCCCAGCCCATTGGGTACCTGAGACAAGTGATGAAGTGTGCACACTAAGATTTAATGGTAGGTGAGGATATCTGTTTTAGAGAGATGGAAGGTGCAGAGAAAAAGCATTTGTGCCTCAATGGACAGAGCAGAAATGAAAATTCTTCACTGAAGTGAAACAAACCCCTTTTAGCATCATGAGGCCTGCAGTTGTTGAAGCAGAGATATTGCTAGACAGTTTCATAATGTTCTGCCACCATTGCTGCTTGATGGATTTTATAGCTCTGTCCAATCTTGAAATATAGAAATTGTTTCTTTTCACTTCCTGATCTGGTCAGTCTGTCCAGGTTTTGCATCCTCCCACTGGGAAGCACAGGGCTCACTGCCAAACTGAAACCCTCTGTTTTTCAATAGAAAATACAGTAAATCAGGAAAATAAATCTTGATTTCTTCATCAGACTAGAGAGACTCTATTTTATTAAACAACTCTTTCAGATCAGGCAAATGCCTGACTTAAAGGCATAAAAATCAAGGATTTTGCAATTTGGCCATATTTGGGGTTACAATACACAGTAAAATGATGGCATTCAAAGCTTACTGAGAGGTATCTACCAAATGCTAAGGCTGTGGTGCAATCCAGATATTGGGAATATTAGATTGCTAGACATGTGCAATAAGCAGGGTGTATGGTGAGAAGATTGTTTTGCTCTTTTCCCTTTCCCTGTCCTGGGCAAGCCTTCATTGTCAGCAGACACTGTTTGCTTGGTGGCAGTGAGGGGGCCACGGCTGTACTCCAGGGCCCTGCTCTGCCCTTTGGAAACTGGGGGGAAATAAATCACTGATTCAATAACCAGTCAACAGCTAACATCCAGCTAACAAATGGACACAAGTAGAGCTGTGTGGGATGGAGGCCGTGCTCCAGAATTGCCTGACAGCTTCATCTGCCTCTTGCTGGATATTGGCCTGCTTGTGACCTGTGAAGCTCTGGGGACATGGGGCAGTTTCTGCTTCTCCCACCAGTCCCCTCAGGGCGATCCAACACCTGTAGATTGTACTTGCTGCATCCTTCTTTGTCATGGGCTTTTGCGTTGACAAAGCCAATGCAGCAGCAGAGATGCTAAGGTCAGAGATGTCTGCAGAGACACAAAAGTCAGCATCTGCAGTTGCTGGGTTTAATACATGATCATATGCAAGATGACATTGTTTGTGCTCCTTTGCTTGGAAGCTCATTTCCCCTCCTGCCTGCAGTTGTTAGCAGCCATGTGGCATCCTGACATTTCATCTTTATTAACTTCTTGACAGATAGCCTTTTGGAGCTTACTGGGAGATTAATTGTTTTCAGGAAGCTTTTAGACTGTTAGCAAGGTTTCATCTTTTCTTTCCCCATTCTTTCAAGCAGGAGACTCTAATAAAGCACTATGAGATGTATTTAAATGCTCTGAGGATGCCAGGAACATAACTCCTAGTGTCCCCCAGTTCCTCTGCTCTTTGCAGCCCAGAGCTGAGAGAACAAGGGATTGGGGGGGAAAGGACACAGTTTTGGGAAGGGCACTGGCTGCAGCCATCTTTGCAGCCACTTTAGTTAGATTTTCCCAGTGGCATTTTTCCAGGGAAAAAAAAAAAAAAAAAGAACTTACAAGCCTGGCTATTTTTTATTATAGTCAATGCATATGATTAGCAGTATTTATAAAAACTGTGCAGAAAACAGCATCTCAGGAAAAGGAAAAGAACATGCAGATGCACTGAGCAAAAGGAGAAATTAGCAGACTTTGAAGTCAGCAAAAGTGCCTGATTAAGGATTTAAAAATCAGAATTTTGCAATTTGGCTGTGCTGTGGGTTTCTAAAGCATAATTCAGTGATGGCTTTTGAGGCCTATGGAAGCTATTTTGTAAATGACTGCATGTGTAATGCCATCTGAAGATACCAGCAACATAAGTGTTTTCAGGGTGGAAAGAGAGAAACTTCACAAGCAAAAATGTTAAAACAGAATATGGGTGATGAACTCATGACAGCCCCCTCAAATATTTCCTTTCCCTCCTTACACATTTTGTGATTTCAGCATTTTCTTTGCATTGCCCATACATTTCTCTTTCTGTTTTGTTTACATGCCTTTCCCTCAAGCCATGAGATAAGGATTTAAAGGAATATTTTCCCATTCCTATTTATTATAAACCAGTAGCAAATTGCTCATTTCATAAATAATTCAAGCCCAGCAATTTTTCATTAGCATAAGAATTTAAATTTCCCTTGTGCTTCATTGCAGAACTAGATTTAACGGAACATAAAATGGGACTTGGAGATATCTGCTATTAATCTGTGAGTTCAAATGCAGGTGGGCAGAATCTGAGGTGCTGTGATGATATCCTTGTTCAGTAGCCTCTATTGTGTTTTGGTAACCACCCCCAGCTTAATGATAAGGCTTGATAAACAATTCTTTTCACCTGATGGCATATAGCTAGCTTATTGTTCAGTCTCTGCAGACTGTTAGAAATGTGCACAGAGATGGTTTTCCATCCTTTTTTAGACGTAGTCCTCTCAGTTTAGCTGTGCTTATTTGTGACTATAAAGGGACTCCTTCGTAGTCTCCCTGCTGTACCCAAAACGTGGCTTGGAGGACTCAGCACTAACAATCCTGCATCCACTGGAGATAGCAAACATTGTAAATTAGGGACAGTCTTCTCTGTTACACATAGGGGAGCATAGTAGCATGAGATTCCTCATTAGCTCTGACCATAGATATACAGAAAAATAATCCACTGCAGGGAGAGTGACACTAAATGACACCTGAACACCAGGACTTGAAAAGGTGTCAGTTTTTATCCAAGTGTTTTATGCATTTTTAAAGCACACAAATGGAATGAATATATCTAAATATTCATTGCTTAAGGTGCCTTTCTCTGACATCAAAAGCTGTGTGCATAAATTCCTGATTTTATGTGATAGCTGTCATTATCTCTCCATCTGTAATCCACACCTCCTGCTAAGAGGGACAGAACTCCCATGCTCATTAGGACGCTCCCTTTAGAGGAAGCCAAGTGAAAAAGTCCTCGTCTTTTATGCTATAGCAGGAGGTGAAAATGTTACCAGATTAACAATTCTTTCCAGCAGTGCTTTGGCTAGTCTCACCATGTAATTGAAAATTCATTGTAAGCAATCAAGCCTCATAATTTTCCACCCAGTAATCTTTACTTTTCAGCCCCTTGCTCATCTGAAGACATACTTGCTAAGGAGACGTGCAGAGTCAGCAGGAAAGATGGGCAACATGAATAATTAAAATAGAGGTCAAGTTTACATTTGCTACTGAAAAGAAATGGTTTGCACAAAAATAGAATGAAACAGGGCATCAGAGATGCTCCAGAAGGATGGCTGTCATGTCTGGTGGCATTTTTCCCTCCAGGAGGATAGTTCATGACAGCATCATAGAGGTATTTGGTTTAGAATGGCAACCTATCATAGTATGATTTTGAAACGTTCTGGTGTGGATAACACTAGAGAAATGTGTTTGGCAAAGGTAGAAACTGCTAACCAGTAGCAGCTAACTAATGAATGGGGATCTGCAGTGTGCACACATGAGAATTACCCCATGGGAAAGAACATATTACACAAAATATTATCTCAGTGACAAAGGCAAGGACCCAGGAATAATGAAATTGAAAAAAGAAAAATTCAAGTTAGATTAAATTTTTAATCTATTTAAATCTACTTAATGCTATAAAATGACACCAAGTACTCTGTTTTCATGGCTTTCTCCTGAATTCAGTACTACAGCTGGACAGTGCACTTCTGTTCAGTACTTTTTCTTCCACTGTTCAATATTTTTTATTTATTTTTACTTACTTTGCCAATTAAACAAATCTTCTTTTGAAAAAAAGATAAATTTTCTCAGAACACTTACCATCCCACCCTCATATTTTTGCAGTTAATATTAAATTTATTTTCATGAACCACTCAGAGCCAAGGGCCCTGTTATCACCTGCCTTGTAGAGATGCAGCTGTGAGGCACTGAGATTACAAAAAACTGATTTTGAATAATAAACTGTGAGAGATTTTAGAGACCTTACCTTCTCAGTGTGCAGAGAATTACAAAACACACAAAGTATGACCAGCATTACTTTATGTGTATTGAGGGTTCAGCATGTCTATATATCTGAGTCTGAAAAAACTTCATTAATCTAATCCATGACTGTACTACAGGCAAGACTAGAGTCCAGTTTTCCAAATCATCATTTTACTGTCTGACCTTGTCACTTCCTGTAACCTTCACTTGGTACCTTCACATCTTTCAACACCTGAAACATGTAAAGCAGGTGTTTTGCAGGCACCTCTTCTTGACAGAAAACAATCCAAGAATATTCACAAATAATACAGTGACTTTAACATATTGAATGAGATAGGAATCCTGGGAAGAAAAAAATAAAAGAGTATGTGGTTTTGCAATTACAGTCTGTCTCCTAATGCATTAGTATGAGAGGACTGAATAGAGAACAAATAAGCAGCATGGTCTCTCTTTTGCTCTAACTTCTGGATTGCTCTCTTACAATAATAATATTCCTTTCCTGTACTTCATACACAGTAAAGTAATTCCTATACTTTTTTCACACAGGCCTCTAATGGAAGGGCAAGAGATTCCATCATCAATTACGATCATGTGCCATCAGCAAGGTGATAACTCAGGCTCTCTTAGACTCTGCTACTGCCAGCAAGGGGATGGCTGATCTTGGCAGCAAAGGCTCAGGCACAGTGAGTCCCTGGAGGTACAGCTAGCATGACATGGGGGTGTTGGACACTCTGTACAGCAGATTGGCAGACTGTAGTTGTCAATCTAAATAAGGAGCTTATTAATCTTCAGGTTTTTGTATATTCCTCCGCCGACTGAGTGTTGTTTTTCACTCTATAAATGACTGATGACTGACGATTTCACTTAAGAGTCAAAATGCCAAGGACCATACCTCAGGACTGGGACCATAACATCTATTATTCCCATATGGCTAACTAAATTAGGGCTACCCCAGCCAGCTCAAGCTGGATAGATGTGATGCTGAGCAGCAGCCTGTGGCCCACATCTCTTTCACTTTGAAAGTGACCGGCAAATATCAGCGGGCCAAGGTCAGGTGAAAACGACTGCAAAACCCTGGTATCTCCCCTTTTGAGCAAACAGCTCCGAACGAGCATATCAATTTTCGGCACTGGCGCCGTCGTTCTGGTTATGCACCACTCAGGCGAAGCGCAGCTCACTATTACTTGTGGTAGGACGCCGCGCCCGCACAACCCTTCGCTCCAAGGAGGTGTTTCTCTGGCCAGCGACCGAGGGTCGGGACGAGGGGCGTTCTCCGGGCACATGGCCGCCGCCTCCCCGCCCGCCCCGCCGGCCCCGCCTCCCCGCCGGCCCTGCCGGCCCCGCCTCCGCTCCCGCCGGCCCCGCCTCCGCTCCCGCCGGCCCCGCCTCCGCTCCCGCCGGCCCCGCCTCCCCGCCCGCCCCGCCGGCCCCGCCTCCGCTCCCGCCGGCCCCGCCTCCGCTCCCGCCGGCCCCGCCTCCGCTCCCGCCGGCCCCGCCTCCCCGCCCGCCCCGCCGGCCCCGCCTCCGCTCCCGCCGGCCCCGCCTCCGCTCCCGCCTCCCCGCCCGCCCTGCCGGCCCCGCCTCCCCGCTCCACGGCCGCTTCCTGCGCGCCGCCCCGCCCTGCCCCGTTCCGGACGTGCTCCGCGCGGCCATGGCGGCTGTTGACATCCGAGGTAGGCCCGGGGCTCGGGCGGCGCTCGGGGCTCGCACCCCGCGGCTTCGGGGCTCTGCTCGCCGGCCTGGGCTCAGCTCCGCCCGCGGGGCAGAGCCCTCCGCGGGGCGGCCGTAGGAGGGAGTCGGTGTGGTGGTGTGACGGTCCTTGGAAGCTGGAACGGCCGGGCGGTGAAGCTGCCCAAAAAGCAGCTTTCTTGGATGCGCGGAAGGCTGCGAGCATGTGCTCAGGGCCGCCTGGGGAAAACAAGCTCCCTTGTGGTAGACTCTGCCTTTTCAGGGGGGATAAAGAGGTCCTGCAGTGAGATGGCGACGTAAGGGAGCAGCTAAAAAAGAGAGTTCCCGCTCTGAAGTGTGGGAGAAAGTGGGAAGCCCTGGCGTGTGTGTGGGACTTGCACAGGACCGGAGCAGCGAGTGGGGCTGTAATCTTAAGAGCACTTAAGGTGGATGTGGTGAGGCAGGCCAGGTGTTAGGAAAGTCTGAAAGAAAGCTGAAGTAACAAAAAGCATTTGGGTGTGGAGGTGTGGAATCAGGGATATGAATTAAGAGAGATTATGTTTTAAAGAAGTGATATTTGACTGAGGTATTAAAGAGTATTTATGTTGTAAACAAAGTAAAAGTTAAATTGTTGTGAAGAATTTGAGCTTTCAGAGAAGTGGGGGTTCAGAGGCCACAGGAAAGGAAGTTATTTTTCTCCATAAGAGTTTCTGGATGGAATAACATCAGAAGCGTGTGTGGTGGAGTCTCAGAGAATGAATAAGAGCAGGTATTTAGGAAAATCTCATGAAGGGTCAGTTTTGATAATGCCCCAGATGTTTTCTCCTTTTTTGTCTTCAAATTCTTAATGGTTATGTGTAGTCCTGTGTGTTTTTCTGACTGCCTTATTTGAGATTACACAAAGGAACTATGTAGACAATTAATGGAGGAGTGCTGTATTAGGTTATTAGCTGATGTGAGAGCCTTCTGTCTTACTCCAGATAATTTAGGCTCCCTCAATATCTTTAATATAGTTCAATATACTAAGTAGGTATCTTTCAGACACCTCCACCACTCCCTTCTTCCTGGGCTTATCTTCACTCTCAAATTCTCTAACTTCTCTCCCCCAAGCAGCAAAGGTGAACAGGGAATGGGGTTGTGATCAGTTCATACATGTTGACACTGTCACTCTGTCCTCCTCACCAGGAGAACTCTTGACAGCCTTCACTGCTCCATGGTGGGATCCCTCCCACAGGAGACAGTCCTCCATTAATTTCTCCAATGCTGTTGTTCCCAAATGGGCTTTTTAACCTGGTAGAAGAAGCACATCTGCACAAAAGAGTTGAGGTATCTGATTGACTGCTCTTAAATACTGTACCAGCCTATATGTCTGAGAACAAGGCTTCTTTACAGGTATTACATTCATGATACTCTGAGCAGCAAACAGTACTGTGTCCAGGATGTCCTTTTCAGGTTCCTTTGAGGTCTGGTTCATTGGTAAGCAGATTTGAGCTTTCCATGCCTTTTTCTTTGAGATGCATAGCTATACACAGTGCTCAGAAAAAGTTACTTGAGCATTCAGCTTGCATGGTAAGTCTTGTCCTGACAGTAGAAGAGGACATTGTAGCATATAGAAACTCATGAGTCAGTTTAATATGTCCAATTGGGACAGACCCTGAGCTGTAAAAATGGCCATAAAACCCTTTTTCCCATTGCCCCAGCAATCTGTATTGTAACTTTACTAAGCACGGCCTTGCCTCTCTTTATGACTGAATGTGTGGCTCTGCTGTTGATCAGAAGTCTGTTCCATTTTCTGGTTGTACTGGAGCTATGAGGTCTGCCAAGAATGCCTTGATGTTTTCCACCAGTCCCCTCATAGTCAGAGGTAATGTTTACATCTAATTGTCCCTTCCTGCCTGCCAAGAGTACATTGATTCAGGCCAAAGGGTGGGAGCCCTTTCAGACCCCAGTGCCCCCTGCCTATTGCTCTCCTTTCACCTTCTTTAGTACCATTCTCTTCTTCTTCACTGTAAACAGGTATTGAATATAGCCTGCATAACTCCCCCAGTTAGGGTATTAGTCAACATGACAGTTTCCAAAAGCTGAGACATTCCAGTAAAGCAGATTTAAGCCTAGCCACTTTGATTAAGTGATGTAGACTTAAAAAATGAATGGGACTCGGATAGGGGTGAAGCTGATAATAATGTTCCCTGAATTTGGGGGAATGGTAAGGTTAGAAATTAAGGTAGAGTGTTGGATGATCAATGGGTCTAGCTACGAAAAACTATCCCAGATTTCTCTGCATGACACATCAAAACTAGTGATGAAAAATCCAGAATTTTGCAGCTCTGAAAAATTGTGTAATTTTGCTGTGTATCCCTTTGGGCCTACCATCATGTGGGACTATCATTTAAATTCGAAATAGATATTACTGAAACTACAACAAGTGCATTTTCACCAATCCAAGAGTATTAAAATATTTTATCTCCACAAATTTTTGAAATCAGGCCATGTGTGGTCTAAAATACAGGTCATCAAGAAATTTTGTTTAATCCATCTTGGTGTCTGAAATTGGCAGAAGTAATAATGCCGACCAATATTCAGCACTTAAACCAACCTGCTCATAGTTTTTAAGGACCTTCTGTGCAGGATGGTTATCTTGGTTACACAGGCAATCCCTCACTTTTCCAAAATTACCAAGATTTCTGCAGCGCCCAGAGCTGAGTCAGGATGGACAAGTGCCCATTGTGTCACAGTGAGCATGGCCTCTGACCTGCCTTACCCTCTGGGCCAGCTTTGAGCCTAAACTTTGCCAGGTGAACACGACCTGGCAGCTCGTGGGGCTGCTTGGCCTGGCTTGTGTTGTGCTCGGCGTCGGGAGAAATGTGAACAACAGAGGGTCACAAGTCCTGCCAGCAAAGCTGCTCCAGCTTGGCCTCCTCTGTCCAAGGGACCAGAGGTCCTGTCAGGAGCCTGCACCAGCGTGGCTTCCCATGAGGTGACATCCTCCCTCGGGCATCCCCTGCTCCAGGGGCTGCAGCTGCATCTCTGCTCCACTGAGGGGGACAGCCACCTTATGGTCTGTGCTTGTCTCTGTAGCACATGGGGGAGCTTCCAGCAGCTTCTCACTGAAGCCACCCCTGTAACTCTCCCTACCAAACCTGGTCAGGCAAACCCAGTACCCTGTCAGGCTACTTTGCTGTTCCTCTTGCTTTGTCAGAGCATAGTGCTGGGCTACCTAGCCGATAAGGCCAGGTTCAGCACATTGTGTGAATTACTCTTCTTTTTTGCCATGGATTGCTGGCTTGTCTTCCAAATTGCCTTGAAAATCATGACAGATTGGCAGTATTGTCACAAGCACTTTACTTTTGTATCTGTGATGCAAATTCCACAAGAAATGCTTTGCACAAGATGTCCTATTTCTGAAAGGAACAGGGAAGCAGGAACGCCATCCTTTCTTATACCCAAAATAAACAGTACACCCTTCAGTATGACAGCTATGCCAGGTTCATGGTTTGTTTTATTCTTCCTCTCCTCTTCCCAAGAATAGTTAAGAGAGCAATCTTGCTAGTTACAAAGGCAATTATAAATACTGGCACTAAGCAGCTGTGGATAATTGAGTGTTAGAATCCAACTTTATATTCCATTTGACAATACATTTATCAGTCTATATACTGCATGATAGCTATATATATAAATATATATATCTCTAAAGCTCACCTGACAATCCTCTGAGAAATACAGGTATTGTTAATCATACAAACAAAGAAAGTTTGTATTTGAAGTGTAATATGAGAGCTTATTAGGAGAAGAATGCAAGTGCTTAAGATTTTAAGATTTTTTGAAAAGCGAGCTCTTTTGGATTTGAATGGTGTTTGGAATAAACAGCATTACCACGACTTGGGTGCTTAATAAGGGATCTTAGTGCTGTGTTTCTGAGATTTCCTTTTCTGTAGTGAGGAGAGAGAATAGTATATATGAAATAACTTGAATGTCTCTAGACTTCTCCATCCCTTTCCCTGCCTTGCATGAAACAGTTCAGCTAAAAATTCTGACATTAGCAAGGAAAAATGGTTTACATGTAGCTATTTCTGTTGCATTTTCCCTGGTTTGCTAAGCACGTAGTGTTGCTTTATAACGCTTCCTCGGAGAAGCTGCTAGTAGTGTATGAGCTGACATTTTTGAAAGTGATCTGATGATCCTTAAGCATGCTGAATTGTCACAGAAGTAAAATAAAATATTCTCATTGGAATGATAACTGGGAGTTCAGGGTATGCATATAATGCGTGAACTTTAGGGAGTGATTCCTGTGAGGAGGGAATTTGAGATCTTCAGTCAGTCTTCAATAATTTCTCATCACTTAGGGGTTTTTTTAATCTAAACAATGCATGTCTCTTCCTACTTTCTTGTGTCTAGGAAATTCCTGTTTGCTGCTGTTGTGATTTAATATCAGTAATTTCAGAGTTTTTTCCCAAGGTTCCTCCTGCATCTCCAGTGTTAGCAAATGTGTTGCCTGTGGAACTGGTTGTTGACACTGGTTTCTTTGATGTGCCTGAAGAACATTTTGCTGCAGCGTGATAACAAAATGCAGGGGCTTTAATTCATATTTCCCTAAATCTGTAAGAATTTAACTGGCCTATTATGCCTTGTAGCTTATAAAGTATGTTCATTTTAAAAACTTGCTTTTTTATATAATTGTTAGTGTTCAGTAGTTTGATATTTGTAATATCCACTGAGTTATGGAATGAGGAATTTGCTGTAGGCAATTTGGCAGATTAATTTTATAGTTGGGACTAGAATCTCTCTTGTTCAAGGTTACTGGGAAGCATCTGCCCAAAAATAGCATCTTTGTGTTTGCTGTTGTTTTTTGGGTTGTGTTGGGGTTTTTTTTTTGTTTTGTTTGTTTTTTGTATACTGCTAAGAAACCTGCAGAAGATTAAAGGTTATCAATTATTATTTGAACTCTATGAAATTCTTCTTTCTTCTTAACTGGTGTGTTTGTGTTCCATCTCCTTTCTCTGCTGTAATTGTTAACTGCTGTCAATTTACTCTTGGATGTATTTGTAGTGGTTTTGACTGCTTTGATACTCAATGTAGATTTATTTTCCCAGATAATCTGTTGGGGATTTCCTGGGTTGACAGCTCCTGGATTCCAATATTAAACAATGGGAGTGTGTTGGACTATTTCTCAGAGCGAAGTAACCCTTTCTATGACCGAACATGTAACAATGAAGTCGTCAAAATGCAGAGGATGACCCTGGACCATTTGAAGTAAGTTGCAATTTGCATCTGGTTGATGTGCAGTATCCCTTGTCCCTCTGTTCAGAGGCTTTGGTGGCTGGATGGAAGCGTGCTGGAAAGCTCATTCTGCTCTGTTTTTAGTCCCACCACTTTCCAGCAAGGCCAGCTTTTTCTGTATTTGGATGTTTTCTACTTCTTCTTCTGCCGTCTCAAGGAGGTGTTAAGCTTGAAGGATTCTGTGTATCTTTTGAGATTCCAGTAAACCCTTTAGATATTTCTCTGACATAGAAAAGCTGTCTTCTCTCATTCTCCCTCCTCAACAGCACCTGAGTAGTGTAATGCAGTTAAATGTTTTTTCTGCAGTGAATAGAGTTTATGTTAGGGGATACTTTGAGTTCATAAATAGTTTGTGTTTCCATGTACTGCTGGCTGTGTGCCATAATTAGTACATAATTCCTCCAAAGAGCTGGCTTTTTAGTGTGGATAATAAGAGCAGTGAGTGTTGTAAATAAACTGATCGCATATGGTTGTGTATTGAGATTGCATGTGCAAGTTAACTTTCTTTTTAGTTCCCCATCTGCTATGCTGAGCACAAGCAAGTTGTTTGAGAACTATTTAAAGACTCCACAATATGATGGGGAGTTTGCAATCAGAGCTAGAAGTCTGCTGGTAAAGTCGCTTGTGCTCAGTGTGATTGCAGAGAGGCCTTTACATCAGACACACAGATGGTCACATCACACACCAGTTCTTTGTTGCTGTATTTAAATGACATCTCCATGATGATAGATTGTTAACTTTCTTGCTATTTATCTGTTGCTGATATGTTCTACTTGTGTTGTGTCACAGTATAATTCTGTTTGTCTATGCACCTAGGGTTTGATAGCTCAGGAAAATCCTTTGCCTTTATTTACTGCACATTATAAAGAGCTTTCAAAGCATCAGAACTTTGTTGGTTTGTTGCCCTGCCCTTTAGTCACTCTTCATGTCCTACAGATTTTACTTGGAGGAAAATGCTTACTCTGGTTGTTTCTTTCTCAGCCAGATGGTTGGAGTGGAGTACATCCTTCTCCATGCTCAGGAGCCCATTCTGTTCATTATCCGAAAGCAGCAAAGGCAATCTCCAACACAAGGTACCGTCGCTCGCTTCTTGCCCCTGTTGAGCAGCCAAATCAGTCCGTTGTTTTTATCAGTTCCTAAATTGTGTCTAAGCATTTCTGCTTCCTCTTTTCTCTCTTAATCTCCAGTCTAACTGGGAGGGTGTGAGGCTTTGTGGTGGGGAGATCCTTTCTGCAGCAGTCCCTGCAGTGTGCCAGCAGCAGGGAGTGCCATCTTGTGGGGAAATGGGAACAGCGAATGAGAGAGTGCCGCCCTGTGCTACATTTTCCTACGGGAAATTGCTAAAAGCATTCATTCCATTTATCTGTTAGGCCATGCAAGAGTGTCCATATCTTCTTGTGATGGAGTCTTGTGGTAACAGCACCATTCCTTCCTACAGTGTTATTTTCCAGTTTTTAAATCAAACACCTTTGCTTTTTTTCCCCATCTGCAAGCAACTGGCTTTGTTATTCCTTTTTAACCTTGAGTTTGTGTATGTGTGATTAATCAAACATGTAGCCACATTTCAATAGTTATTGAATTATCTGTTTACTACATCTTCATATAACATAATTTAGGTTATTTCAGAGTAAGCTTTGTAGGAAAGAAAGGCAGGGTTAGTGCTAATTATTTCTTTTTTTTTGTTAGGGGTTTAGGCTACATTTTGGTCTTTACAGGGCTTTGCCTTATCTTGTAATGTTTTTTATTTGCTTATATCAGATAATAGTCTATTTACATTGCAGTTCCAAATTGAGAAAACATGTATGATTGATTCTTTAGTATGCTTTATTAGAAATTTTCAACATAGCTTCTAAAAGTGAGTATAGAATTATTATACAGCCCTTAATTTCTGGCTTTGACACCTTTCAGATTGAGACTGGAGTTGGAGCTACCCACAGTATGTGTGTTTAGACTTATGCTGTAAGGCAGATGTATGTTTGGTGGAACTTAACTGATTTCCCACTGTAACTGTAAAGTTTGTGCTGGGTACCTTAATTGAGTTGCATAGTTCCCTAGCTGAGATGTTACCATGTGTTTTATTTCATCAGGGTACAAAAATGAGACATGGGAATGGGGATGTTAACCTGAGAATTACAGAGTTCATAGCTAGTGTAGAATACTCAAATACAACTGATGCAGGCTTATCTCATGACTTCTGTGTGGTTTTAAAACAGAAGTATTTATATTTGAAATTCTTAAAGATTTTTGAAGTGATATTAGAAAAATCTTTAGATCAATGATTAGGGAGAGTTGCCTGTCTAGGAGAGTAGGCCCTGGTACAGAGCTGTGAGACAATAAAACTGCAGTTCTGTGTCTTGCTCCATTTGTAAAGAAGTGCTAAGCATCCTTCTTTTTTCAAGGAGAAGTGGGTACTGGCTGTAATATGCACCCAGCTGTCTGGGACTGCTAATTTAAGTAGGTGTCCATGCTTCATAAAATGCAAGTACTGGATGAATTGTTAGGAGAGATGGAGGAACTGGAACACATGTGCACAGGTAATGTCCTTAGGATTGTGAAGCTGGGAGCATTGCTATGGTTTCTCAATTGAACAATGTTTGGCAGAGTTACAGAGGCAGCTGTAATGTTCCTCTGCACTGCAGCTCTAATGAACAAGAATTTTTGATTGGTCAGTAGAAGTTCCAAATCTGATTTAGCAAATGCCTTTGGAAGGTAGTCTTTTTTGGCAGAATGTTACTAATTTAGAAAAGCATGCTCTGTGTGTGCTTCACTCCATTGGGTCTGGGAAATCTAGCTGAGAGGATTGTAGAAGTTAGAGAAAACTGAGTCCAGAACAATGATATCTTACATTGTAGTGGGCTTCTATTGGTAGCCAAGGCTAGTGGAATTACTTCCAGAGCAGTTCACTTGACTAGTAGTAGCTCTAGTGTACTCTGAAAACCCCAGTTCTGTGAAGCAAATCATTTGCTTGCAATAGGACAGGACTTCACAGCACATGCTTTTCTATCTGTAAAGCAGACATTGTTTTTTTCTCTCCTTATCAGTCTGTGTCTAAAGTACACAGATATATATTAATAAAGCACCTTGAAGGAAAAGGTTAACAGGAGAAAATTTTGTGTTAAGAGAAATACTGCAATTTCTCAGTCGCTGCTATGACTGAAATTCAGCAACAAATACACAGTCTTCAGCCAGAGCTTGAAATTGATTACACGTTTTTCTTTTCTTCCTTCCCACAGTTTTGCCATTGGCTGACTACTACATTATTGCTGGAGTGATTTATCAAGCACCTGACTTGGGATCTGTCATTAACTCCAGAGTGGTAAGTGTTCTGTGCATTTGATGCATACTGGTTTATATCTGTTTTTATTTTTGGTTGTCCCCCAGGCTGTTTAAATATCTCGTTCACTATTCTGAGGAAAGATCTTGTGTAGTAAGGGTGTAAAACAAACCCCACTGATTAATATTGTGTGCATCCCACGTGAAAATGCAAGTTCTTGTGAGAGTGCAGTATTGCCCAGAAACTAGGATACATTAAGGATGAGGGAATCAGAATAAGCAAAGCCACACAATTGGCAGAACAACGTGAAGTTTGAATAATCAAAATTTTAAAATTATTTGACATATGTATGAAGTAGTAATTAAATACATAATCAGTGAAGCTTGCTTTGGAAAGTTAATGTTAAGCTAATATTATATTTATTTTTAAATGAGGCTTGTGTTTTTAATTGATGTGGTATTTCTTCTTAAATTAAATACTCAAGTTTATTTTGATTCCTTCTGTTCTTGTAAATTATTGGTTTTTGGCAAGTTTTTCTCTGTCAGTTTATAAAAGCACTCCAGAAGAGCCTTGTGAGAACCTGTTAAAGAAATTACATTCTGAGTCCAAATCTAGATATTCCAAGTTCCCTTCTCAGAACAAAAATGAATACAGAGTGTTAATTTTAAAATACCTATCTTCAAAAATGTACATTGTGTTTTCTGCCTGAGTTGTGAACTCAATGCCTTACATTCTTGTCCTGAAAGCTGACTGCAGTGCATGGAATTCAGTCTGCTTTTGAAGAAGCTATGTCCTACTGTCGCTATCACCCATCCAAGGGCTACTGGTGGCATTTCAAAGACGAGGAAGAACGAGGTATGATTGCTCTTTCTCCTGCATGCTTTGGGAGAGGAAAGGAATGTAGGGGAAAGCTTGAGGCAATGCACAGTGATGGTGGACAAGTGAGATGAAGTTTCTGAAGGGTAAGTTAGGGCTCTCTACCAGGTAAAAGGAATTTTGCCCTTCTGTGCTGGTGGGAATGAACATCGAGGCCTAGGTGGGAGATGACAATAATGAACTGTGTGTCAACAAATTGGGCAACTCTTGAACCCACTGGGGACCAAAACACATTTTCAGAAGCAAATCAGTTTGCCAGGAGGTAAGAATCATCCTTAATCTGTCTTCCACCAAAAAAAAAACCTATGTCAGTAAGAAAATGGAGGAAAAGTTTAGAGGAGAGACAAATACCAACTTGTCATACAACAAAGAGGTGCTAAGAGAAAATAAATTTTAATATATCTTTCTCTGATATTTCTGTGACTTGCAGAGAAAACTAAACCAAAAGCCAAGAAGAAAGAAGAACCAAGCTCTATTTTCCAAAGACAACGAGTAGATGCTTTGCTCTTAGACCTAAGACAAAAGTTTCCACCCAGATTTGTCCAGGTATGACACTCAAAAGCCACAGTTTTACTGTAACTTAGAACTTAAAAGACAGTCACATAGCTATTTAAACAGGGGAAACTGAATGGGAATTTTGTGTATTTCTGCAATAGTAACATGGATTAGATCACAAACTTGACATGGAAGGCTCATAATAGTGTGTAGGATCTCCATTTGTAATCACTGGAGTCATTAAGGCCTTGGCAAAAACCATTGTTCTAGAGACTCACTAGTTAGTATGGAAGTTCTTGGCATTCTGTGAAGTTTTTGTGGTTACCTCTGATTGTCTTGGTAGCCATTTGTTCCACTAAGTCTTCTGCTTGGGAGCAAAGGAAATTAGGTTTACAGCGTCTCACAAAAGTGCTCCTCAGCCACTCCTGGGAAAGACTAGCTAACTGCATATTTTTGTCTTTAATGTTTTTCGGTTGTCAGAGGAAAAACTGGATGTTATAAAATATTAACTGGATTTTATTTAAAGTGTATTTAGGGACCCATTCCACCCTCACTTCTTGAATATAAGAGTGCGTTGCTTGCATTTAAATCCTAAATTAATGGCAGGAAGTGTTGAGAATTACAATTTTGGTTCCACTGATCTGTTGGTTTTTTTTTCTTCCCTCACAGCAAAAGCCTGGAGAAAAGCCTGTCCCAGGTAAAACTGTAATATTTTCACAAGACTGAAAAAATAGACCCTGTATGCAGTATCTTATCCTTCAGTTGCCATGTAACCCTTGCTGCTGCTGCTGTGAGATGGTCTGGAATTCTGGCATTACCAAATTGTGCAAAGTAATGGGTCAGAGTAGAGACTTTGAGTTGATCATAGGCAACCTCCAAACAGGAAATGCATGAACTATATCACTTCAATCTTTTCCACCTTTTAACTGATATCAGTATGAATTTATTCTCTGCTTATCATTCTTACACCTTTGATATTAATGTTGCCTTTGTGGCATTAGCAATATTTTCTAAATACTCTGAACAGTGTTTTAGGAATGAAATTCAGAGGTTTAACTTTCTTTTGCTGTTACGTCTTTAGTGGATCAAATCAAGAAGGAACCAGAACCAGTCCCTGAAGCTGTCAAGACAGAGGAAAAAGAGACTGTAAAGAATGCTCAGAGTGCTGGTGCTAAAGGACCACCTGAAAAACGAATGAGACTCCAGTGAAGGAAGATTCTATTGCACATCTGGATTTGTCAGAACCTAGAAAACATAGGATTCTTGCTCTCTTTTCTTTATATTTAAGCTCTTCCACTGAGACTGATAATTCAGGGACTGAGATCCCTGTAACAGCTTTTTCTGTAGAAACCTCTCATGCAAATGTTAATGTTAGGATGTGAGATGCCTCAAAGGAGGCAGTCATGGTCTTATTTTGAATGCTGACTTCTGAGAATGGTTTTTACATGGACATGTTCAGCAGCCTCCTGCAGACTTTACAAACTCCTGCATCCTTTGTGTCTAGGTTTCCTATGTAAAAAGAAAAAAAACTTTTGTATATAAGAAGGAGTTGGAATTCTTGGCAAATAAAATTCCTGGCTGCTGGAAGGCTTTTCTTAAATGCATACGTTTTTAGTAGCAAAATGCATCATATATGCTGGCAGCTTTTTTTTTAGTTAGGTTACCCACTACAAATTGCTGTGCCTCTAGTGTGCTTGGGATAAAGATAAAAGATTTGCTGACTGGACCCTCAAATCCTTGTAGTTAGATGTCAGGACGGTCTCAGTTTCTAGATATTCTTGGACAAGGATTTTACTTAATGGTTAAGCTGATAGTTTATTATGCAAGTTAGTGTTTTGGGAGAGAGATTTATGGTGCAAAACAGGCTAAGATTTCTTGATGTTGCACACTCAGTGAAGCTATTTATATTTCTAATTTTCCACTGTAACTCAAATATATCAATCACGTCTCTTCCTCTGTGCTCCTGGCACTTCCTTGTTCTTTATTAGGCATGTGCCTTTCAGACTCACGGAAATGGAACAGTGGAAGAGAAACATCACTGACATCTATACACTTATTTAAGCATATTGCTTACATAGACCTTTTTTTTTCTCAGAAAAATTAGAAATCATCTGTTGAAAAGAAATTACTATTAGTTTGGTTTTGGTTTTTCACTGAAGTAATGGAGTGAACCTTGAAATAGTTTGCTTTCTTTCCACAACTGTCACCTGTTTTCAGTAAGTAAACTGTAGTTAGCAAGAAAAAGGTTTGTACACAGCAACCAAAATGTAGATAGGCAGAAAGACTAAAGTACGCTTAGATAGCTGTGTCAAATTTATCTTCAGGTTACAAGACACTCTTTTTCAGTAGCTTAGCTCTCCAGTCAGATCTGTTTATTACTGAATGATAGAAAGACCTGTCAGGTCTATTTGTTACTGAATGATAGAAAGATCCATGTCAGTTTTGTCATATAATCCAAAGTGGAAATGTTAAAAGATGCAGATATGCCAATAGCTGTTCTCAGTTAATGCAGATACAGATCTGAAATTCATATATTCATGTACTTGAGTGTGTATTAGGTTTATTTCACGCCTGGATCAGGTTTGAACAGCCATTTCTCAAAATGTTGATAAAAGTAGATAAGAAAATAGTGTGACTATCAGATCAAGTGAAAATATAGAAAGCAGTTACTCTGGGATGCTCAAAACCAGACAAGGTGGTGTGAATATACTTAGAACAAAAGGGGTTTCATTCTTTCTTATATTATAGAAATGCCTCTGAAAGCAAGTAGTAGAAGAAGCACAAAAGCCATTCCCTTATCCACCCCCATGAAGGAAATGCAGGATTTCCAGAAATAAGACATGAATGGTGAGGCACCTCAGCAGTCCTTGCTGTTGATGGCCAGAATAAAGTCCTTGGAAATGGCCATTAAATGAGCTGAGAACCTGTATGTAATTTGGGAAAAGTTAGCAAGACAAATGACAGACTGCACTTAATGAAGATCTAGGGTATTGGGCTTCAGTTGTGTGGGGTTTTTTTGGTTTTTTTCTTTGGTGCTTTGGTGGGGGTTTTTTGGGTGGTTTGTTTTTTTTTTTTGTTTGTTTGTTTTTTTAATGGAGAAAATTATCTATTCATGCACCAAGGAAATATTTAACACTACTAGCAGAAGAAAGCTTGCTTATTGGTGAAGGCATATAGCTGTGGCAAAAAATGTATGCTGCAATATAGTATGAGCAAAGTATTCTATCAGTCACTGGACTTCACCCGAAATAAAGTGTGTTGTGCAAGTCAATATCTGAAAAGGAATTTCCCTAAAGTAGAAGGGTTTGATTAAGGGCAGTAAAATGAGTAGGACAGAGATTGTCCTATGATGGCCCTGGGAAGACAAATATTAAGTATTTGTAAAACTGAATAGTGAAACAAATAGGAAAGTAGAGGACTCTTGTTCCGTCTTGTAGTATGGGACGAAGAGAGGGATGTGTAAATGAAAGTGAATTGGAGTTACATTTGGACTGAACCATTATACTCCATGCTCAGAATTTGAGCTGATCAGAGATAAGGGTGGAACATGAAGAGGCAGACTGTCCTCACATTTATATCAGCAGCCTTTCTGTCTTCTGCAGAAATGCCTGGTGTTGGCTGGTGTCAAAGGGCGTTAAAAGGGATGGATTCCTGGTCTGATCCCGTCTGAGTTAAAGTGCCAGCATCTAAGCTATTGAGAGGATAGCAAATGGCTTCCATTCATGAAACAAGCATTTGAATGTGATCAACCTTTTCCAGGGGAATGATCTTTCCCTAAGCAAACTACATTTTAAAACAGTAAGAGATGTTACCAGTATGTTGATTTCTAGTAGCTGTCCAGTGCTGAAGGTTTGCCGTATGAGGAACTGAAAGATCTGCTTCTGTTACTCGCTGACCAGATATTCAACAATAATTTCATCGCTTAAGTGAGCTGAGATATTAATTTACTGAAGTGACATTATGTCAGGTATTACTGGTGAAATGTTAAGCAGATTCTTGTTGTCAGTAATGTTTTTCAGTGCATGAGAATCTAAAACTTTTCTCTCTTGGTATAGAGTCTGACTGTGAAGTCCAAAGTCCTTCCAAAGGATGTTCAGTATTTCTAGCTTGTAGATAAAAGGGAAAGAAGCAAGCACTTCTGAAATCTGTTTGTGCATCACTTTCTTCTGTATAAAGGAGAGATTTAGATAAACAGAACTATCTCTACTTTTTGCTCTTAGTTAATAACCATTTAGACTTCAAAAGGGCTTTACTTTGCCTAAATCATGGAGTAGCAGGAGCTGAAAAATACCTGGAATGCTAGCAGAAACAATTCTCCTCAGAGCCTGAAAGTACATACAAATGTTTGCATACCCATGAGCAGCGATGCATATTTGTATGTACGTGTGTGTATGTGTACAAATGCATGCAAAAATCCAGCCAGATTGTAGGAGAGGGGCCCTCTGTGTGCCTCAGTTTACTGTGTAAAATGATGGTATCTCAGGTGCAGCAGAAATACTGTCTATCATCTTTTCATTAAGTAAGGTCTGACCAGGCTATATGTTGGTCTCACACATTCCTCTTTGCCACTCTGCCCCCATACTTCGTATTTTGATAGCCCTTTCCTAGGAAAGCAAGTTAGATGCCATCTGGTCAGTCATTATGTTCTGTTTGCCAGAGCAAGCTGTTCTTGGAGCAAGAAGGGTATAAGCAATAGGAGGGACAAGGCAAAGGGGAGAGATTAGCTTTAAACTAATACTTTGAGACCTGAGTATTTTCTACTTTTAACTGTATAGCTATGTTTATATTAAAAGAGAAAGTAAGTAGTAGGCAAGTTCTTGTCGAGGGATGGAAGGGGTGGTAAGGCATGGCTCTTGCAAATTGGCTGAGTGATTTAGTAGGGTCTTTTGTAGAACTTAAGCAGTGATCGCACAGCAGAAGTTTCTATTTAAAAATAGCACTACAGACTGCACGCAGATTATGTAACAGGATTTTTCCATTACTGTGGTCTGAGTTATATTTATTTCAAGAGACATAATCTGACGTGATACTCAATACTGAAATGCAAACTGATAATTGAAAAATAGTGGACAAACATTCAACAGCTAGCTGCCCATAAAAGACCTCACGAGAAACAGTTTATATAATTTTAAAACCAATAGGAAAATAAATCTAAGGCTAAAATAGATAGGTCATGAGTTTGGATGGATATCTAGAAAGATCTTCCTAGATGGATCCTAATAGAAGCAGGCATCCTATATTCATTCCTTTAAACTGAGGTAGTGTATTACAAGGTCTGTGCTGCTAATGCTGGCCATGTTTGCAAGGTACCAACCACAGAATCAAGCACCTTTGGACAATAGTTGGTAATCTCCACAGCTGTTAGTTAGGCCTGCCATGTGCACAGCATAAGGTTCCAACCCCCTCAGGATCCTGGGGCATAAGGCAGCAGAAGGAGGTTCTGAGCATTCTGCCAGCTGCTGCTTTCTTTCTTGCCCAGCCTCCAGAGGGGCAGTGCCTATCTCCAGTAGTTTGAAATGTTAGGTGTTGCTGCCTGTGCCAGGGCACAGAAGTTGGTGACAAAAAGCAGGATTCCTGAGATCCATATGGGATGGTAGAAGGATACACCTCCTGCAGCTGAGAAAGATAGCAGGTTGGACTTCATCCCAAACACGCTTGCGGTGCTGAAAAGAAAGTTGTACAGAGTTCTTAAAGGGTAATAGCTGTGGCTATGTTGAATCCCAGCACTATGTGCTAGAAAACCAGTGTGCATATCTCTGTTGTGCGGGACATCCTGTCTTACCACAACCCAGATCACTCTCTTATGGTTGTGTCTTGCCAGAGCTGTATCCAAAATGGGGGTGGTAGTCAGTGGTAGATGTACCTGTAAGTGTTCTCTTTCCAGTGCTATGAAATCACAAGTCTTTAAGAGGATACGATGTCCTCTGCTGCGTAAGGAAAATGGCTGCTGCATAAGTGCTGTCTTGTAATTAAGGTGCATTGTTGTAGGTATGTAGCAGCTGTGGTGTAGATAGGGTTGAGGATTTTATACTTGGTACTATTAGTTTCCATCTATATTCTAGAACATAGTGGAACTGAATTGAATTCTCCCCTGGTTCTATCTTTTTCTTGGAGGGCGTGTATGCTGTAGTAGGGATGTGCTAAGGTCACCACAGGGAATATTTCTGTACTTACTTATTTCTGACTCTTAAGCCTTAGCCCATTTCTGATGTCCACTTGCAAATTATCCTATAATAAAAACAGCAAAACCCAACCTTTTGAGATTTTTAAACAGATTTTCCTGCTTGTGATCTACCCAAATGATCCCTTTCCTCAACAAAAACATCTGTGACAAGGGACGTGAAGGTGAAGGTGAACTGGGGGTTGTCCTTGCTACGTCTGCTCAGGAGGAGAAATAGCCATAAATTTGAAATTAAGATTATTAGAAACTGGGAATGTGTTTGTGAGAGGCAAATTTACTGATTCCTTCTCAGAAGAGCCTCTGTTCTGGCTCAAAGAGCAGGGTGGGCTGCCTGGAGGCGCCCGGGCAGCGCTCGGCGATGCCGCAGGTGCCGTTTCCCGGGGAGTGGGCCCGGCCCGGCCGGCACGACGGCAGTTGGAGCCTCGGGGCGGTTCCGCCCGGGCTGGGCCCTTCCAGGTTCTATCCCCGCTCGGGCGGGGGCGGCCGGTACCGGCGGCCGCGATGGGGCCTCCGCCGGGGCTCCTGCTTCTGCTGCTGCTGGGCGCGGCGGGGTGCCCCGGGGCCCGGGGGGCCCGGCCCGCGGAGCCGCGCACCGCGTGGGTGACGGTGCCGCGGCAGCTCAGCCCCCGCCGCGGCGACGACGCCCCGGCCCTCTCCTACTGGCTGAACGTGGGCGGGCGGCCGCGGGTGCTGCGCCTGCAGCCCAGGAGGGGCCTGGTCTCCCGCCCCTTCACGCTGGTCACCTACGGCCGGGACGGGGCCCGCCGGGAGGAGCACCCCTTCGTACGGGACAACTGCTTCTACCAGGGCGACGTGGTGGGGAGCCCCGGCTCCCTTGTGGCCCTCAGCACCTGCGGCAGGGGCCTCCACGGCGTGCTCTGGGTGGAGGACGATACCTACCAGATCGAGCCCGTCCCCAATGATCTGGCCTTTCGGCACATTCTCTACCGCATGGAGGGAGACAACAGCTCCGAGGGAGCCAGCTGCGGACTGACGCCGGAGGTGCTGCAGCAGCAAAAGGCTGTGCTGCCGTGGTTCAAGGCTCCCAAGTCAGCGGGGGAGAACGAAAAGCTGAGGGACTGGTGGACGCACATCACGTATGTGAAGATGGCAGTGGTCGTGGACCACGTGCGGTATGTAAAGTCAGGCAGGAGCAAATCCAAAGTCTTGAAGGACGTCATGCAAGTCATCAATGCTGGGGACGTTTTGTGCAAACAGCTTTCTATCCGGCTGTTTGTTATAGGATTGGAGATCTGGACTGAAAAGAACATTATAAATATTACTAACTCTATTGCTCCGGTACTTAATGCGTTTAACTCCTGGAGAAAGTCAAACCTGTTACCTCGGATGTACCACGATGTTGCTCACTTATTTGCATATCAGTGGTTTGGAAGCAGCTTGGGATTGGCATATATAGGGACAGTGTGTGATAAGCACTGGGCAGCAGCTGTTATTTCCTTCACTGATAAAAAGGTGTCTGTAGTTACTATCACATTTGTCCATGAGCTGGGCCATAATCTTGGGATGGTTCATGATAAACCGGATTGTAATTGCAAACGCAAGCATTGCATTATGTATGAAAACAATGTTGACACTGACTCGTTCAGTGACTGCAGTTACAAAGATTACTTTGAGCTGATTGTAAATGGTGCTTCATGCCTTCGTCAGCCACCAGCACCTGGCAGTTTCATCACCGGGATGAGTGAATACTGTGGGAATAAAATAGTAGAAAGTGGAGAGCAATGTGACTGTGGTTCAGCAGCAAGCTGCCGAAGGGATCCTTGTTGCCGCACAAACTGTACATTTACTGCAGGTTCAGACTGTGCATCTGGAAGATGCTGCAAGAACTGTAAGGTCCTTCCAGCAGGAACACTCTGCAGAGCAAGTACTGGCAGCTGTGACCTGCCAGAGTATTGCAATGGAACTTCCCCTCAGTGCCCACTGGATGTATACCTACAAGATGGAACTCCTTGCAATGATGGTGTTTATTGCTATCAAGGAAAATGTTCATCCCACAATGAAAAGTGCCGGCGTCTCTTTGGCAAACATGCCAAGGTTGCTCCTTTAGATTGCTTTAAAGCAGTGAATACTCAAGGTGACCGGTTTGGGAATTGTGGTATTCGTAACAATATCTATTTTGCAAAATGCAGTACTAAGAATGTCTTATGTGGTAGGATTCAGTGTGAAAACATAGTCATAATACCTTTCTTGCAGAACCATGTAACGCTAGTCCAAACTCCTGTTCGAGATAAAAATTGCTGGGGCCTCGACTATCACGTAGGGGTACCAAGAGCAGATGTGGGAGCTGTGGAAGATGGCACACCATGTGGTAGTGATATGCTTTGTATCAACAGGACGTGTATGAGTGTATCAGTGCTGAACTACGACTGCAACATGACAAAGTGTCATGACAGAGGAGTGTGTAACAATCACAAGAACTGTCACTGTGAGTATGGCTGGGCTCCTCCATATTGTGAATCGGAAGGATATGGAGGTAGTGTTGACAGTGGACCCCCTCCACCTAAGAAGGCTGAGAGACTAAAAGTAAGACTAGCGCTACTTGGGTTTTATTCTGTGTGTTTTGTTGGAATAGTCCTTTCCATCCATTATAGACAGAAAATAGAGGGATGGCTTGCGAAGAAAAAAGCCCAATTCCATAGAAAATTGTTTCAAAGACCGAAAAAAAAAGAAGTTCCTAAAGAAAAGTCTCCTGCTGGTGAGTTAAAATCCACCAAAGATAAAAAACCAGTATCTTGGGATGTTATTGAGGAACTATCAGACTGATCTGATAACTCATCAAAATAATTCAGCAGGTTCTGAACAGCTCTAATCTCATGTGATATCATTAAATGCAGAGTAAACCTTACCTCTGTACATTTTCTTTTAAGTTAATAAATGCAGGCAGTAAGGCATGCTGTTCTTTGTACCCTGAGCTCTTAAACTGGAGTAGTTAAAGTAAACTGCAGGTATTGTGTTTATACTTCATATCAACAGTGTAAAAATGCAAACTTCTTAAAACAGGTGTAGATAGATGACTTATGTGGTAGGATTCAGTGTGAAAACATAGTCAAAATACCTTTCTTGCAGAACCATGTAACGCTAGTCCAAACTCCTGTTCGAGATAAAAATTGTTGGGGTTTCAGCTATCACATAGGGATGCCAAGAGCAGATATCGAACTCCTTCTGACTCTACTTACTTCAATTTCCTCCTTCACCTAATGTTTTCTATGTTTTCTTCAATTCAGTGAGAGAGATGTTTATGAACCTCTTTTGTCATTGGTTAACAACCAAAGAGAAAAAATTGCACTTGCAGTCTCCACTGGTTCTGTGTGTCTATTTAATTCACATCTGTGACACACAAACAGGTAAGGAGCAGGTATTGCAGTGAGATACAGCTGTCTGTTTCACAAGTGCTTACGGCTGTTTACAGGGAACAGCCCTTCAGGAGGAAGGTAGATCATAGGGAACAGGGTCTTCCTTTTGTGGAAGAGTAGAGAAGGGTTATCTAAATAACAACCAGTAAGCATTGCATTTCTCAACTGTAAAATATATGTCAACAGTGTAGTGACACCAAATCTGGCATTTCACTAGAACAAATTGTTTTTATTTCCTGGAAATTTTCCAGTGTCTTGACTGCTGACTGCTTCTGAGAAGTGCTGTGTATTTTATTGTCTCGAAGAGGAGCTGTCTGTGGGGCTCCCCAAGTTAACTGAATTTCTGAAGTATTTGGAATTATTCTGCAAGTGTCCCCTACCTAGAATACCTGCAATATTTGATAGATATTTTATCTGACTATCTCAGGGGGTTTCTTTTGGCTTATTCTGTGATTCTCTCTTCAGCTATAACAGAATGTGTCCTTGCAGCTCTATGGAGTGCTACACAGAAGCATTGTCATTTTAATTTTTTTAACACAACATAAAATATGTCTAACTTCTGAAAAATATTAGAGACATGGAAATACCATTCAGTAAGTTTTATTGCTATTATTTCTATTACAGTAGTAACTAGACCGTTCTGTCAGATCAGCATGGAGAGGAGTCTGTTGTCCAGATCACAGTTAAAACTTTTTTTAAAGGTGTTTCAGGATAAAGGGCTATAATACACATCTGCTAAAAAAAGAATTATTTGTATTTAGAAAATAAAGAGCACACTTTTAGCAAACATTCTGTAAAGGCAGGATAAGTACCCCAACACTTGGGAACACTTGGGAAGAAAGATATTGGTGACTCTACAAATTATTATGGTCAACTCTTGCTGCGTCCCAAATATATATGTTTTTTAGAATATGCATTTACCTGTAATTTTTTTGTGTATTTCTTTGGTGTCCTGTATCCAAAAAGGGCCAATTACATTATGATGGGATGTGAAATACAAAGCATGTGATTCACAGTTTTTCCCAGCTTTTTGTGTAGAGCAAATGGGTCCTTATATATTTATCTATGCTGTCTGCAGAAATGAGGTAACACATTGTTTGTTTAGGCTGTGCTTATTGTCATGATAGAACATGGATGGTTTTGATTAGATGATGAAAACTTGATCTTGCATTTATGTCAAAAGGCAAGATAACTGCCCTTGAGGAACACCACATCTATTCCTCATGACCAGAGACCTCCTTTGGGGGCTGGGGGAGTGGGAGGGGTGTCCTCTGAGAAATAACAGTTGTAATTCAGGTGTTGCAAACAAGGGATAGAAGATGGAGAAGAGAGATGGGAATTAATTGAAAGATGGAGAGAAAAAGTAACAAAAGCACTACACCCAGCACCAACTACCTGTGCACATCTAGTACCTACTAAAACTTTTTTTTTATTTTGATTTTTAAATACAAAAAGAGTGGCAGAAGTTTCAGGTTGCTACTTTGATGGCCTGCTGTTGTTGATCAATAGTATACTATAAATTGCCAAGTACAGATCTATGCTGAGACAGAGAAACACTGGAATCAGGGAGTTCTTGTTTACAGAGCTGCACACTGAAGAGACAGAGGTCTAAATGAAAGCACAATTTAGCCCAGAAAGCTTACTTACAAGTGCAGTTTTGGGAAAGATAAAGTAACAAAATGCTGTAGTTTCTGTTTTTCTCTATGCTTAAAGATTGTTCTGGAAAACCAGGACTTAATTGGGAGGAGGCTTTCAGTGAACTTTGGATAAGAGTATTTCTGTATACTTTTCTTGCATTTCTTCTTGGGCCATATGAGCAAGACAAACATGTATCTCAACAAATCCAGTTTATGTTTCATAAAATGTGTAAGCTCCCTTTCTGAGATTTTTCTCCTTGAAAATATTGTTGTTTCTGATTTCAACACAGGAATGAAAAACTTGATGTTCCTGGTGGTTTGTTAGAAATGTCCCACTACTCTGAAGGTGCTATGAAAGTGCAGGTCTAAGTTCAGTCCTAATCTTTCTCGTTTCTTCTTTTTCCCCCTCCTCGTTCTAACTGCATTTTAAAATGCTTTAAATGGATACGAGAACTAGGTTAATATGTAAGTCACTTGCACATGAAGAGGCAATTTGCAAATGTTGCTGCACTGTCTCCCAAGAAATGCAGGTCACTGCAGTTCATGAAATGGTGCTGGAGAAAATGAGACACAACCTGGACTTGTGGAACCCCATTGCAGGGGGGTTGGAACTTCCAAACCAAGGCATTCTCTGATTCTGTGAAATGGTCTGTGCCAGTGCAGTAAGGATAGTAAGGCTTAGGTAGCTGTTAATGTGTGGCAGGCCAGTGATGGATGACGCCTGGAGCTGCCTAGGACTGAGTTACAATATACCCATGTTTCCTGTTTGAAATGTCTTCCTGGCTAAAGAAAACTTTTAAAAACACTTTATATTGCAGTTATCTCAGATCAAGATAAAATTGTTTTTGTTCTAAGCCAAGGCTGTCATCTCTAAAATACTCTAAATTGCTGCTAAGGAATGCTGTATCTTGAAGGAGTTTGCCAAGTACCTTGCAGCTGCTTGCTCACTCTCCTCCCACCCCTCTCAGTGGGAAGGAGATTAAGAAAAAGAAAAGGTAAACCTTGTGGGTTGAGATAAAAACAGTTTAATAATTGAAACAACTAAATTTTATTTTTATTGTTATTATTATTATTATTATTATTATTATTAATATTGAGAGTTGAGAGTAACAGAACTCAACAGAAACAAGTGAAGCACAGTACAATTGCTCGCCACATGCTGCCTGATACCTAGCCTATCCCAGAATGTGTTGGGCCCCCTTACAAGTAACTTCTCCAGCTTATAAACAGGACATTCTGTGATATGAAATATCCCTTTGTCCACCTGTCCTGGCCATGCTCCCTCACAGCTTTTGTGCACCTCCTCACTGGCAGAGTATGAGACACTTGGAAGTTCTCGGGGTGAATGCTACTTAGCACCAACAAAAAAATCTATCACATGAGTCACGGTTTTGCACATCTTTGCAAGTGTAATTGGACCTTGAATGCCTGTCTCCCACCTCTGAGGCAGGTGTTCTAACACTCAGTTTAGCACTAAGAATTAATGTTGTAGCAGTCAGAGATCCAGTGCGCAGGTTGTCTCTCCCTGTTAAATTCAGGAATCCCAAAGTGCAGATAATCTTGGAACGAATGCAATCAAAAACATCTGTTATTTTGACTGCAATACCAAACAAATAAAATGGTAGTGTAGCATTGAGGACCAGATAAGCTGGTCCTCATTGTCATCAGAGAGGTTCCTGCAGCATGTAGATGTGGCTGTCCTCATAGTGCCAAGCAGTCGGGTGGTTCAACTGACATCGTTCCCTGTTGTCATTGTCTGTGTTGATACACTTAGATTGTGCTGAAATAGATAAGGATAAAATTTTCCTTGCTATTTCCTGATAATCTATTGGTTCAATAAACCCTGAGTTGCAGAGTGCCAGGTTCAAGTGGCTCCTCTGTTACACAGCAAGTTGAACTACTTTGCCCTTTATTGCTGGGTAACTATCTAGAGTTCTGTAGAGTTCTGAGGAAATTTCTCAAATCTTCAAACCAAACGCCTTCTACAGGATCTAGTGAAGTATTTCTTGCCCCAGCGGTAGCATGATGTTCCTATGCACCGTTTGTGTTTCTGAATCTAGATCACTTTATTGCACCACAGGGTAACTCGGCGTTGGCATGGATGCTCTCTGTGCTGCTTGCCTGTATTGGGCTTTTGTTCTTGCCCATGTTATGAATAAGAAGCTTGACTAGGCCAATATTCAAGCAGCAATTTATTATTTAATATGGTAAAGTATGAGCAATACAGCGCTGGGTACAGTGGGGGAAGTTTTCCCTCCAACTGCACACCGATAATTGATGGTTACAGGTATTTATAGGGGTACTCATCCGTTTTTTTCAGCAGTTTCTATTTCCAATCATTTACTCATCAGCAATTTTTATTCCAAATTATTACGTCACAATTCTATACACTATTGTGATTTTAATTTCTCAGGATGTATCTCAAAGGAGTATCCCCAGATGGTGACGGTCCAGTTTCCGAAAGAAGAAAGACGACTCCCATCTGGTGGGGTCCAGCTCCCCAGATGTGGGTCCACCTTTTAATTGCAGAGAGTATAAATCTCATAACAGTGATGTCCAGCTTCCCTTTGGTCGAAACCATAAACCCTTGAGGTGATGTTCATCTTCCTTTCTCAAGCTGTTTTTCTCTGCTTCAATAAGGCATGAGATAAGCATATTTCCTTTATATATATTCTAAAGCTGTAGTTTCAAGGATACAAGTAATATTCTAAAATTATACTTCAAAAGGTTATTATTGCAGAGCTTTTTATGGATTAAATGCAAGCAAAAAGCAACATCTTTAACACCTTAATTCCAATGCTCCGAAATCAACTAGGGTTAATTGCAAACAAAAGATAGGTTCAAAGGCCTTTTTCCATGCTTTATTTTCCTCAGTTATTATTAGAATTCACAGCTCTCCCATTGGCGGGGTCCACGCATTTCGCATTCACAAATACACACGTCGCCTGTTTGTGCCTGACACGAAACACAGCTTTGCATCTCACACCCAGCACAGTCTGGTCTGTTTTTCAGTTTGCTGTGAGGACAGTCAAAAGGGCCGGGAACAGGTCATTTATCCCCCGTTCTTCTCTCCTACGCCTACCCCAGACTACTATAGCTCTTTAACCTTCCTAAGGAAACCAGCTCCAGCCTGGGGAGCAGGGTAGGGCCAGGCACAGATGCGGCGCAGGGGCCTGGGAAGGTGCGGGGGCAGGAGGACGCTGTGGTGCGCTGTGCCGGGCTCTCCTGGGCCCGCTGCTCTTCCGCCTCTGCGGTGAGCGCCGGTGGGAGCAGCCCCGTCCCGCAGGGACTACAACTCCCAGCGCTCCGCGGCGCGGCCCGGCGGCGGCCCAGGAGGTGAGAGCGGCTGCCCCGGGAGCCGAGTTCTCCTTCAGGCCGCAGCATGAACGGCAGCGTGGCGGGCGGCGGCTACGCCGAGGAGATTATCAGCCTCACCCGCAGACCCTCAGGTAAGGCAGGGGCGGCCTCTCCACGCTGGGTCCGCGGCCTCTCCCGGGCCGGGGCAGCCGCGCCGAGGCCTGCGGAGCCCCCGCCGAGGCCGGAGCGGAAGCCCGGGATGGCTGCGGCCGGCAGGACGGCCGTGGCGGGCACCGGAGCGGCGGAGGGAGGGTCCCGGCCGCGAGGATAGAAGCGCAGCGCCCAGAGGTGCCGGGCCCAGGGGACTCCCCTGGAAATAGCCGTGGCGGCCACGCTGCTGCGGGAAAAACTCGTGCCGTGCGTGAGGGAGAGCTGGCCGGGTCAGAGTCCGTCCTCTGCGGGAGCTCCGGTGGAGGCTGGTGTCCCTCCGGACAACTCGCCTCCGGTTTCCCCTGGAAGTTGCCATCTCCGGTGGAGCTGTTGCTTCCAAGTGAGGCGGCAGCCGCTGAGCGCCCAGCCGCGTTGGATACCCTGAGTGAGTCAGGGGCCATTTGGAAATCATGTGCCCAAGTGGCCGTCCCCTGTGTTGTCAGCTTGGCGTTCATGGTGCAGCGCACCTTGGGATGCTTTGGGGTGTTTAGAGAGAGGAGCATAGGCTGGAAGGAAAAAGGAATAGGGCACTTCGTGGGGCGTTTTTTGGCTTTGCTTTTCATGTCTCAACAGCAGGTGCGCTCATGGAAACCGTACATTTTTATAGGATTTATGGTGCCATTCAAATAACCTCACTTTCAGAAGTGAGGCAAGTAAGCACAAAATGTACAGCTCTGGAGCAAAATCCTGGCTATAGAGAATGGCAGGCTCCAGGAAGGCTTTTGGAGCTAGAGTTGTACTTTGGTGTCTGAGGCCTTCTCTTTAATTTAAATGAGTGGGAACGAAAACGTGGCAGCCCTTCTGTTCTGCACAACTGCTGGGTGCAGCTGCTGGCCAGCCTTGGCTCCAGGTGCTCCCCAGAGACCCCAGCAACCACGTTGTTGGTGGGGGTCTTTCCTTTCTCTGGGGTGGAGGTAGGTCCCATGCAGGGCTGGCGTTGGTGCTGGCCCTCATGCTGGTGATCAGAACCTAGAGGGTGTGAGCAGCCCTTTGCCTCCCCTGCTCGCCAGATTGGCCTCTGGTCTGAAAGATGTGTAGCCCTACCTGCATAGCCATGAGCTTCAACTAATGAAGCTGTGCTGGTTAGGGAAAACTGTGCCAAATGAAGCTGGTTCTGATGGGAATTCGGTTTCCATGTTTCCATACATCTGGGGAGCTAAAATTTTAAGGAAGGTGTAAGGGAATGTTAAAGGGCAGAGTTGAGAATGGTCTTGAGTATGACCACTGTGATTTCAGTCTTGATTACCATGAGCAGCATTTGTCCAGTCATTGAGATGGGCTGTGAATCTTTAGATTTACATTTCTACCTATGTTATATGATTTGAAGGTCCTACATCCCCTTCTGGCCTTGATACACTTGCCATGTGAATTATTACTCATTTCTGTGGAAGGAACAAAACACTTACCTGTGAAGTACAATTGGGTACTGTAATCTCTTGAATTGGAGTTTTGACTGCAACTTTTAAAATAGGTCTGATGCTAAACATGTCTGGCAAAAAGTTTGCATTGGTTGTGAATGTATTTCCAGTGGCAGGACAGTGTATATTTGTCTTTTTCAAATTTTCTTGTATTCAGTCCCTCATTTCCTAATCCTGCCAGTCCTGCTTTTTTTGTTAAGGGACTTTATTTTTGAAGGACTTTTTTAGTTTAGAGAGGGTAAGTGAGGTATAGGGAGCTCTGCAGCCTCAGGGAGGGTCAGTAGTTTAGCCCAGAGCCTGCTTTTAAAGCTCTGCCATTCTGCTTCTCATCCCTTATAGACAAGAGATTTAGTGCTATGTGCTCTCTGTCCTTGCTCCTTTGCTTCCAGCTGTGCTGTGTCTCTTTCTGTGGCTGCATGAACTGGAAGGAAGAGAATAGCAAAGTGCTTGAGGATTGATAGGGAAGATATTTTTAGGCAGAGTGCAAGTCTGAGTGCTGGAAAGGAAAGACACAGTGAAAAAGCCCTGTGAATGCTTAACTTGGTCTAGCACAAACTGCTGCCTCTTTGTCATGAAGATCTCCCTCTGCTGATGAAAGCTGTGAATCTTGGTTATTTTTCCAGTCGTGAGTAAAAAGTTGCAAAATGTATACTTTTTTTCATATACATATATATATATATATATATATATATATATATACCTGTTTTAGAGGTTTTATATATGAGAGAAAATCAATGTGTTCTGAGATCCTGATTCCTTCTTTTTGGCTTTTAAATAAATGTTGATTAAACATTATACTTTCTGTAGTATTGATTTTCCCCTTTCCTCAGTTAATGGCTTTATGGCAAATAATTTTTAGGAGTGTGGATTTAAAATTTTTTTTTCTTTTCATTTTCTATTGAAAGGTGTATTACTGTGCACAACTGGCCATTCTTGGAATAGATATTGTTCTAATTGAAATGTCAGTATTTCTCAATTTTCTCTCACTTTCATTTTTCCCTCACTTGTCTGAAGCTGCCAGGAAGGGAAGAGAAAAAAAAGGTGTGGCAAAATTGCTGCTAATATTTCTTTACTTCCCAGCTGTAGATGCACACTTAATATACCATGACTCATTTTGTAAATGCTTTGATCTCCTGTGACTAATTTAAAATGCTGCTTCCCAGCAGGCATAAGGTGGTTTTACTTTCATTTGAAACTGCTTCCCAAGGTTTCCAGTTCCAAATTCGAGAGAAAATAAGAAGGAAAACAAAAACAAATAAATCAGTTTGGCTGAACGTAGGCAGAACTTGCCCTCAGCTGTTCTTGACAATAGCTTTTAGATGACTGGTTCATGTCAGAAAAAAAAAAGTTGTTTTTTTTTTTTTTTCCATTTACTTTGATTGCGTATTTGATTTTTGTTTTCTTTTTCCTCGGCTTTTCTCTCTTTTTTCATTGCAAGCCTCTTAGGAAGTCTTTCTTTTCCCTTTTTAGAGAGGAACTTAGCTGCATGTACAGTGGGGAATCTCATAATCTTTGAGTTTCCAGATTTTAAATTCAGTTTGTTCTTCTGGGTTTTAATGAAACAAGAAGTCTTAACTTTAATGCAGAAGCTGGATCCAGCTAGATGTCTGTAACTGAGGCTTCCTTTAAAGAATAATACAAAACGGCAAAAATACACAGTGGACATCAAGTTTAATAAATGTATGTGTATTCCTCTTTGGTTTGCATTAAATCTGCAAACTTTGTCTTTATTTCCTATCATGTTTGAATTCATGAAACAGAACGAAGTGATTTTGTACAATTTGAAGTAGCTTCATGGAGCCTAACCTTCTTCTTGGAGGCAAAGCACACCACTTGCAGCCCCTGGGATGTGGAAGGGGAGTCTTCTGAGCTCCAGGAGCCCTCAAGCTGGTAGCACAGTTCTCCTTGCCTGTTTCCTTATCTGTAGACAGATTCTAATGCTCGTTGCCTTTCCTTACCCTGTTTTCCAGCTCACAAAGTGCTTGTCAGAGATGATTTCTTGTAGCTCAAAGGTAGTGATTTACTATGATCTCATGTGAAATGCAGAATACTTTCATTTTCTTTCATGTTGTGCTGAAGAAGTTTATTCCTGCTGAGAGCTGAGTCAGCATCTCAGAAATGATGGTGGGCCCCTCACTATTCCCCAGCACCCACCTGAAACAGTTCACAGGTGTTTTGTGTAATGAAGTGTTACACAAATGGGGTCCTGAGGCCTCTCCTCTGCTTTCAAGACCAGTTTTACGAGAATAACTTTTCCAGAAAATGGAAAGGTAGTTGGAAAGGATAATGCAGATTTGTGTGCTGTGAGTTTTTGTATGGTGGAGAAAGCAAGACAGTGTGGGAGGTGCAGCCCCCAGCAAGCAAAACAGCAAGAACATTGGAAGCTTTGAGCTTTTTCTCATCAGCTTTCTTTTTGGCTTGCCTTAGGGTTAGGCTTCAACATTGTTGGTGGGACAGATCAGCAGTACATTGCCAATGACAACAGCATCTATGTCAGCTGGATCAAAAAGGATGGGGCAGCTTACCTTGATGGCCGATTACAAGAAGGAGATAAAATCTTAGCGGTAAGCCCTTTCTTCTGTTGTCCCCTGTGTTCTTGATCAGTGATGGGATGTGAGAGGCAGGTTTTCCTGCACAGTGCTTAGAGAGGAGGGATGTGGTGAATGAGTTAGATGATCCCAAGCAAACTCCACGGAGGAGTCACCTTGGGGGTCTGGAGAGAGCTCTGAGCACTAGGGGTAAGTGCCTCTACACGTGGGCTTATCTCCTCTGCCTTCTTGATTTGCCACAGAAGTGCTCTGTAGTGCTGTGCTTGTGTTTCCTCTGTGACTTGCCTCCCTAAGGTTTTAGAATCCATCAAGTGTTCTCTTGCTCACAATGGATTATCGTTTACACACATGTAAATAAAGGTTTTCCACCTCTTAAATTTCTGGGTTTTGACTGGTAATCCATGATTTCTAATCCTTTTGCACGGGGGGTTTTTAGATGATAAAATTTCTAAGCCATAATGTTCTTCTCTCCATTTCACCTGCTCAAGAACAACATGGGCTGCTTCTCCTTTTAGAAAATTGCTTTCAAATTTCTGATTTTCACACCCACTGGTTCTTCAGATAGCTGGCAATCATGCAAGAAAGCTTTACAAAGTGATGGGTGAAGAAGTAGCCTCTCCTAGTGTGATACACAACCTTTTTGTACTCCCTAATTTTATTTTACACTGGCTTATTTTGTTCCTCATGTGATCTTTTTAGCTTCAATAGACTACCTTGCACTAATTGGAGCCTATTATTGATCCATAAAGTGATATTAAGTTAAACAGAGAATATTCTCTTTTTCCCAACAGTTTAATATTTATGTACTTGTGTTTGGGATGTCTGAATATGAAGAGAAGGGAGGCACTGGATGTGATCAGTGGGGATACAGTTAGGGAAATGGGGGTGAAAATGAAAAAGTAGGATGAATTCACTCAGTGAATGAAATAAATTTAAAACCCTGTGCCATGATATATTCATTTAAATTAAGAAAAATCCCAACACTTACAAGTGGATCAAGTGGATGCCAAGAAGTATGTATGTAAATTTTTTTTGTTGGTTTTGCTACATCAGTGTGCTTATAAAAGCGTGTTTACAACACTCTCTCAAACAGAGGGATTTCAAAGGTACACCAGTAGATGAAACAAGGTAAGAGACTTAAAATAATAATTTTCCTGTAGCTGCTCTTTTATGTTCATTAGCTGTCAAAATCACACCTTTGATTTGTTTCCAGCAAAGCAACAGCATCAGAAGCTGCTATTGACACAACTGTGGTCTTTTATTCTTATTTTGCCTCTAGGTAGTTTTTTTCAGTACCTGTATGTTTTCACTTGGAGTTTCTCATGTTCTGACTCAACATAGAAAAATACATCATAATATTAATTAATTCATTAGGATCTTTATGACTATAGTATTATGCCCCAAATGCAGAATTTTGTGAAACATGAAGATTTTTTGTCTTATCCTTCATATGTCAGCCTGCATCATTAAAAATTTGCTTGCTTTACCTTCAGCATCTGACTCTCCTTTTCCTTTTTTGCTAGATCAATGGCAAAGACTTGAAGGATTTGCGGCACAAGGATGCTGTGGAGCTGTTCAGGAATGCAGGCTATTACGTGTCTCTGAAAATTCAGCGCAGGGTGCGTTTCACCTCTTCCTTAGGGTGATTTCTGGCTCACTTTAGACTGGTTTCTGTGATTGGTGGCTGTTTCATGAGGAAGAAGAGTACTGTGTTCAGGTGCTCAGTGTGATATGTGCATATAAAAATTTTGTTTGACCTATGACCTTCTCTCATTGCCTCAGCTGTAATTATCTCTGTATAGCTTTGTAGCCACTGTAATCTTTGTAACAGTGAAAAGGTGAGCTTGGAGGTGTCTCCAGGTCTTTGTTTTGCTGGAGTGTGTTGTGTTTGCTCACTGTTCTCCTTTCTCAGAGGTAAAGGACAGTGTGTGAGGACAGAATCTCAAGTTGGCCAGTTTTATTTCAGTGGCCACGATCTTAATAGAGACAGAACTCCTTTTGTTTCAGAGGCCATCACTCAAGATAGTGTTGAACTCTGTGTACAGCCCAGTGCTACAAGACAGACATTGAGGTGCTGGAGCATAGAAGGGTGATAAAGCAGGTGAAGGCTCTGGAGCACAAGTCTGGTGAGGAGCAGCTGAGGGAGCTGGAGGTGTTTAGCCTGGTGTTTAGCTCAGGAAGACCCTATTGCTCTCCACAACTGCCTGGAAGGAGGCTCTATCCAGGTGGGGGATTGGTCTCTTCTCCCAGGCAACAAGCACAGGATGGAGACATCCTCAAGTTGCATCAACTCAAGTTTAGATTGGGTATTAGGAATTTCTTCACTGAAAAAAGGTTATCAAGCAGTGGAACAGGCTGCTGTGGGAAGTGGTTGAGTCACCATCCCTGAAGGCATTTAAAAAATGTGCAGATGTGGTGCTTAGTTGAATGGTAAACTTGGCAGTGCTGGGTTAATGGTTGGACTCAGAGGTCTTTCCAATAAATGATTTTACAGTACTAGGAAATATGGACTGCTATACTTCAAATATACTGGCACCATTTTAGATGTAAAAAGAGATAAACCCTTAATCCCCAGATAGTATGGAAGTTGACAAAAGAAATACTGATCTACCCAAAGCATGCTGGGGAGAGTGGCTTGAGATCCCTTTTCTACTCCCTTAACAAAGGAGTATGTCTGCTGGACCAGTGTATAAGAGAGGTAAGAAAACCAGAGAGAATTATTGATATCTTTTTCCTGGTAAAGAGAGCAGAAAATGGTGTGGTGGTAAGTGCATCAAGGGGTGACTGGGTATGTGTGTGTCATTTTTCTGCTGTAAAGAGAGCAGAAAAATGAGGTGTGTCCTTTTGCCCCCTGCTCCACTTGAGTCCAAGTTTAGAAAGTGGCAGAGAAACATGAGGGTGCCTGGTAGTGACTGGATATCCTGCATTTCAGTTCAGTCCGTCCTAAGCTGTTTTAACCCTCCATGTGTGGAATCTGCAGGTACCTGGGGAAACTATTTTGACCATTCTTACAGAACCACCTGGTCCAGACACAGAACTAGGGGCTCTCTTGTTATGGGTTCTGACATAAATAATTTTTTTTTCCTTGTAGTTGCAGCCACAGAATGGCCCTGTGGGTCATGGAGGAGATGGAGAATCAGCTGGGCTTCCTCTGGCAGCCATTCTTGTGCCAGGCCTGGCGCTTGCTGCCACAGCAGTCTGGATCTTGCTGAGGTATCGACAGCGGATGTGAAGAGTTCACGGCTGGGATATCACTGCGTGTTTTACACAGCTATGATGCAATTTAAAGATAGAGAATCAACAATCTTGTCACAGACTGATGCCAAAAAGGATCATTGCCTATCATCAAAGTTGCTGCTGATGTTCGTATATATTGATTTTGTTGCAGGGTGGATAGAAGCAGAGAGAAAAAAGGGAAGGGAGAGAACTGTGTATATGTAAAGAGTGGGATAGCTGGTTTTTTTTTGACAAATCGAGGAGGTTTTGCCATCCTCTTCTATTTTGCACCATGAACTTTCAAACACACTCATCTATTCCACATTTTAAGGTTTAACTTTTGGTTAAAGGGAGTGGGAGTGATTTTAAATCGAAAACATTTTCTAGAGGCTTTGCCTTGTTTCCACAGAAGTTTTTCTTGAATCTAATGAATTCTGTCCAAACCATGAATAAAGAGAAGCAATGCAAAGGGTATATTATTTTTCCTATTGAAGTTTTGTCGGTTGTTGCTAAATAAATGCCTTAAATGTGTAAAATCTGATCTGTGGTTTCACAGGTAAAATCTTCAGTGTAGCTACTGATTTAACAGCAATATGCAGTATTGGTGAGACATTTTGCCAGTTGTGGAAAGATAGAAGATAGCTCGCTGCTAGAAGAAGATCGTGATTGTCGAAATGATAGCTCATTTTTGGGTCAGAGTTGTAAGAGAAAGCTTTCCACAAAATGCTAGCATACTGGAGAGAGACAGACAACTGAATCACAAGGATAAGTGGTGGCAAGAGATTCAGGCATGCTGAAGCTGTAGAAGAGCCTTTAAATTCATAGTGAAGCAATAGTTCCTCCATTCATCAGATGGGTTGAAGTCTACATCTCTCAGGTTAGAGGTCTGGGGGTTATTTTTTGCACAGGGAATACTTCAGATAAAATTTTCGGTAGCAGCTAACTTGCTCTCTGCAGTCAGGAGACTCTTATGATGATTGAAAGGGAGAAGCTGAGAGCAGGCTGGGGTTGTCCTGGCTTTTACTTGTTTGTGAAGAGTTGTGTGATGTTCAGGAGATGGACAGTCAGCTTTAAGCCAGGGTAAAGCCTAGCAGGTAAAACCAGAGGGAAGAGACCCTCCTCTAGAAAGTATATGGCTGAATTTACCTCCAGGGTCTCATCTCCTCACTGTGATTTGAATAGATTTAAATGCCCTAGCTTGATAGGAGCTCTGTGGGTAAGACCTGTTTCTCTTGTCTCCAAGAAATCAATGTGTTTTGTTGTTTTTTAAAAGAAAAGTGAAATGCATGGTCTGGTCTGTATGATGCCAAAGAAGAGATCACAGATGCAATATATGTTTTCAAAGAAAAACTGGTGTCTTGGTGCTTTACTTATCTCTGTTCTCATAGGACATTGCCGATGTATTTGAAATTGTTGTGTTTGCTCAGGGCTGTGTTCCTGAGCAAACTGCTGGAGATAGAAGTGGCTGTGCTGTTGAACATGGCATTCCTAAATCACCTTGGAGCTTCAGAGCACTTGGATCACATGAACTCTTGCTTTGGCCTATAGACTGCTCCAGTGTAAGGGGAGGCGGAAACTGGAAGAATTTTGCTCCATGTTCTTAGGGGACTTTGGGAACAATATTGATATTGACTGGCCTGGGCTAAGGCATGCAGTGACTTGCCTTGGCCTGCAAACCAGTTGTGCCTGATAGCAGAAGGGCTGCTGTGTAGACAGATCTTTGCAGCTACAGCATGAACCAGCTTGTTTGTGACCTGCTCTAAATATTTGGCTGTGATGTCCATGTGCAGCACATGTGTGTGTTAAGATGGGTGATTAGAAATTGATGCTGTTTTATCACAGCCTTCAGAATAAACAGGCAGACATTAAGAAAATGGCCTGTCTTGTTAGCTTTTCCCTGAGATGAGTTTCTGTGATGAGAAGTAGTATGTGGATCACGCTAGGAGGATGAGAATTTATGGACAGTAATGGTTACTTTTAGTCATTTCCCATTGAAGTAAGAGAAAGAAAAAGCTTTGGGATTTTTTTTGTTTGTTTGCATGTTTAACCTTTCAGCTTTGTGACTTTGATGCTGTTCAGACATGACTGCCATCTATATTGCAGGCAGTTTATGAGGGAGAGAAGGGATTATAGTCAATGCTCAAATAATTGATATGGCTTTTTAAAAAAGAGAAGGCCCTTCTGGTGCATAGTGTTCACAATTATTTAACTGCCACTCAGTAGCTTTTTCAGAAGTCTGGGTAGTAGTTTTTACTCAGGATTTAAACCATGCAGTCTAAAAGTGAGTAACACCTTTGTGGACTTGCCTGGTACCAAACAATCCCTTTTCCAATCCCCATCCACCTCTTGTCCCATTTATTGACAAAAACCAAGTGGAAAATACCTTGGCCCCAAACTCTCCTATGAACTGTGGCTCATACTACTTTCAGCAGCTGGACTGTCTCACCTAACCTTTCCATGATTTTCCAAAGTATTTTCCACCATGTGGTTTCTGAAGCCTTGAGTTTCATCTTTGCACTAGATACTGTATATACATTTTCTATCATTGTAGGAGAAGCAAATTTTAAAAAATCTAGTGAAGACAGCTTGTAAATACAAGTGATCAAAGAGAGTTTTACCTTTTGTTACAACTTAAATCTCTGGGGTTTTTTCAAAAGATAAGTTGAAATCCTGAAGACAAACAGAAAGCATCCTAACTGTATTTTATGTTTGTTTTGTTTAAGAACACATTTGCCATTAATACTGAGGGCAGCTGAAACTCTTAAATACCCATGTTTCTCTCCCATTCTCATTTGTTCCCTCAAATATATTGTGAATGTGCTGATATGCTGAAAAATGGATCTTCAGGTCCATAATTTAAGGACAAATCTATCTAGTTTGACTTAATATATGTTCTAAGCATTTGTGTTTCAGTCTTCAGAATTGTATGTGCTAATAATATATATTTGACTAGAGCATAACAGTGAGAGAGAGCAGCTAAACTTGATCTGAAGATTGGTAGATGCACTACTTCTGGCAGTTTTTAATTAACACAAACTAGAAAGGAGTGTGTGGGAGGGAGAAGTGTCTTGCTTTCAGTTTGCCTTTAGGTTCCAACAGCTGGTTTGTTTGGTTATTCAGTGCTAGATTAAAGAGGCCTCTAATAACTGATAGTCCCTCCCTTTGAGGGGATTTGTGTGTTATAATTGCCTTACCTCTCACATTATTTTTAAGAGATGAAGCCAACAGAGCCCTTTCAGATTCTCTGTGTAGGGTACTTTCTCTCTTTTAGTAGTTTCTGTGGTTCTTTGTACCCTTTCCAGTTTCTTTATTGCTTTGTAAAATCCAGACACCCCAACCACGAGACTCCCACTGTTGACCATGCCAATGCCCCATACAAGGAGTTTTTAATGCTATCTTTGTCTGCAAACTTAATTTTTTTTTTTTAAGTTATGGATAAGTACAAAGCATATTCAGGCCAACTCCCAAGAGCTTGCTTTTTCTTAACTAGACTGTAGAAGTCTCTTAGGAGTGGCATACAGCTTTGCCCTTCTTCATCTGCTGTCTCAAGTGTCCTAAGGAATCTGTAGGAAAACACCATTGCCCCATGAGGGGTAACTTCTCTTAGTCTGCAGGTCGAAAGAGCGATTCCATTTGGTCATAGTGGGACACTAGAAACATGTTAAGTGCCTGTATATTCCAACTTCTAAGTCCATACCCAATGTGACCTGCCTGGTGTGAGGGAAGGTGTCTGACTGCATTTTGTTGAACGCCTGCACCTCCTGTTTGCATTCACTGTGCACTGACCAGCCAAGATTACTGTCTGGTTTTGCCTTCTGCTAGATCATCAGCAAAGATAGTGAATGGAGTTTGGTACAGGGGCAACTTCCCCCATGGTTATGAGTTTTCAGTAGCTGTGGGCATCTCCTGATTTTGGGCTTCTTTGTCTGTTTAATGGATGTATTTTGGTAGCGTATGGCATTGATTTTTTAAAAATACATCTATTATTTTTTTCAGTATGTTGCATAGTACTAAGTAGATGATGTTTGAGTGGCAAGTAAACTTTATTGTTCTCTCGCTGGCAGAAGCTGATACAAGGATAAGGATTCGGCCAGCTGAGCTTTATGAGCCAGTGTTTTTCTCCATCCTCTTTCCTAACTTATTGATGTGGGCTTTACTTATGGAAGTTATTTTTCTCTGCTCATGTTGAAGGACAGAACAGAACTTACTAATGGGACAGTATCCCCCAGGCTCAGGGCCCAAAGGAAGGCTTACACAAAGAATTCTGAAGGAGGGCCTTGACTATACCCTTGTCCTCAGGGTTTTCCTTGTGACACTGAGGCAGGCTCATGCTACATCCCTGCTGTGTATGGCACCTGTCATCTCTGGAGCTCTGCTCTCTCTGTCTGTGCAGCTGAGGGGGACTCCAGGCCTTCCAAAGCTTCATTCAAGACAGGGCCATGTGTGATGAGAACATACACAGGTGTTAATGAAGAGCAGGGGTCAAACAGACTCAAAATAGCTTTCCTTGTCATATTTGACAGCTTTTGGCCTTGCTGCTGCAGCTGTAACTGATCGTGGGCAAACTTCACTGCAGAGTGAGTGTATATTTCCTACCTGGCTGCCCAAACCAACTTTCCTAGGCCAAAACTCTTAGTAAGGAAGAGTAACTGTGATGTTTATGCAGGGTAATTATTCAAAGCAGTATGTGAATGATAGGAGATTCTTCACCAAGCTGGTATGCTCATGTTTGTGTCCATGTTTTCCAGCCATGTTTCCATTTGGTAGAGTTCTCTTTCCTCTTGTATCTCTTTACCGCCTCTCAGCAGCCTAGCATTTGTGCCTGGCTTGCATTTTTTTGCCACGACACAAAAGCACTGATCAGCTGAATATCTGGTTCTGAAGCTGTGGAATGAAGCTGGAAAATAAACCAAACACAATCCTGCACATGGACTTCTGTGGCTGTGGTTATAAAACAAGAAAACGGTCAAAATGCCGCTTCAGAGAAAGCACTTTGCTACTGCTGTTTGTAAATGCTGTTTCCAGAACATGTTTTCCAGAAAATGCTGCTGCCAGAACATGTATGCTGCTGTTCAAGGTGAACAGTGCAATATGGAGATGTGGGCTGCTGTGAAAGGCCCTAATTACAGAAGATGGGCTGGAGAGGGAGAAGGGTTTGGATAACCCTGAAGACTCAACAGCTGCTGCTGAAGGACAAGGTTTGTGCTTCTGTTGACTTGGAAGTATCTATGCTGATTCTTTGCAAAGCAGGTCCTGCTTGCCCAAAGGACAGGCATACTTTTTTTGCATAAGGTCTTGATTTTGAAGCAGTTAAATTTAAAGAGATTTGTTCTCAAAGGCTTCAATTGACGGAAATAGATTCCAACAGTCATGACATTTAACATTTTAGAGGTGAGATTCTAGGCTGCCCTTTAACAGTGGCAACCATTTCTGATGCGGAGCTAAACAGCAGAAGATACAGAGGTTCAACATCTAGCATTGAGAAAAACCTCCAGTGTTAAGCTGGTGTTCCCACCATGATTCCCCTGGAAGTGGGGAGAGGTGGGAGGAGAAGGAGAATGGCAGAGAGTTATCAAATGGCTGTTACTTGTCAAGTGCTGATCTATTTTAAAAGCACAAAAATGGAAGCTGTGGGACAAGGATGAGTTAACAGGAGGGCAATCCAAGTGTGCCACATACCTGTCCTCCTGAGATTTTAATTCAGAGAGAAACTCAGCTTGCTTGACATGCCTTTTAAAGGTATTCCATACATCTCCCATATGGATTAATTCCTAAGGTGCTGAAAGTAGAATGCTTGCTTTGTGAAACCAGCAGTGATGGCATATTTCTGTCATTTAACAATTGTCCATGTAAATGCTTTGCAATGCATAGTTGCTTTAGCACCCATACTTTTCACGAGAGCACTTGATACCCTAATCTATCTGAACATAACTTGAAGTGTGTAGCAAAATATGGATGTAAAGAATGCTATAATGCTGTGTAAATACAGAAATGACCCATTTGAACAATCAGTGCCTGTTGAAGATACAATCACTGAGCATTAGTGATTCATTAGCAATTCTCGACCCATTGATTCCAAGGTGGCAATATCCAATTAGTGCAATGTTCTTGTTATCTAAATACATATTTAGATAACAAGAAGGTGGTTGTTGTTTTATAGGGAAGGGTCATACAAATGTTCCTGCTAGTTGGGAGGCATGACTGCTAAGTAGAATGTGGAGCAAAGAAAGTGAGAGATTAGTGCAAATGACACATTGTGCAGATGGTGGAAGGGATGAGTCACACTCGGATGTGCTAATAGCTGTTATTGATGAAGGAACTCTTTCTCAAACAGTTGTTAGTATGGTTTAAGTTTATCATTTGGGGGCTTGTGTGTTTATCCCCAGGCGTTAACAACACAGACTGTTCAAGAGCTGACACTCATAGCCATTTGCTCACAGCTGCTTGCACACATGGCTGCATGGATATCTTCTCCAGCAAGATGATCTATGCCAGAATCAGGAACTGGCTGTACTGTTTTCCCTTGGCTAAGGGGATACATGCCCATTTTTGAAATAACCTTAAAAAGGAAGGAAGAGGGCAGAGAATAGAGAGCTTTAGTATTTCAACCAGCACATCTTTAGCTTTACAAACCATAATAAATTGTACACTAGAAGTATCTAGTTACATACAGCAGGAGGAAAATCTGCCCATCAGTGGAATTATTTGTGTCAAAGAGAGAGGATGTTCTTCTTGCCTTTCACTTCTTTTACTGCCACTTTTTGAAGAGGCTGCATTGATTGTGCTTCTTTCAGGATGATATTAATGAACATTTGCATGATAGGGACAACTCCAAACAAGGGAACTGGGTCCATATGTCATACAAATTCAAATACACTTTGCTGGACCAAGTGTTTGTTTGGAGTGGAGACAATGCCATAGCTCTCTGAGTGATAGTTCACTGGCACCAGCTATTTTCTAGGAATCTGATCTTTTTCCAAATCCCTGGTTTTGGATTTGCAGAGCTTCTGCTGAAGTTCTGTCCTCTCTCTGAATGGAAGAAACCTTCACACAGATGACTTTGTCTCTGGTCAGCTATTGCAAAAGGTGCCTCAGATGGTTATAGGAACTCAGGAAAAGGCACAACTGCCCCATAACAATGAAGATGTGCTCTCAAGTGGAAAGAGATTTGACTATGACCCATAGCAACTGTGTCTGGCCACAAATCCTGCTACAACAGCAGCCTTAGAATGCTGAAGTTATGTAAGAGTTATCAATATGAAATATATATTTAGGTGCTCTTTTGTTCATTAGCAGCACAGCCCATAAAAACACACCATGAAGTGTACATACACAGTTTGTGGTAGCTGGGAGTGGGGCTGCAACAGAACCTTAACCCCAATGGGCTACAGCTGTGTGGGTCAGGTGAGCAATATTGAAGGTAATGAGACACAGAGTGCCCAGGTGCATTGACAATCACCAAAGGGCACACAGGTGCAATGCATGTACCATAAGGGTACAAAAGGCTGGCCTAAAGAACAAGAAAGAGCAGCTGCTTGCAGCCTTCTGAAGTGATGTGATGGTGCTCTGTATGGACAGATACCTGAAGCCTTCTGGTGAGGTAGGTCTTACTTTGTTTGGCCAAGTGCTTAAAGCTTTCTCATATTGTATGGTGATACTCTGTGTATTGTGCCATCTCAAACGTGACATATGCTGCTACATGAAGATCTAGAGCTTTTGATGTCTTCTGGGTCCAAATGTCTTGCATTGTCTTCATAAGACAAACTCTATCTTAGTACCCCTTTTGTGAAACTCTGCTTTTTTGGACTGTGGGGGAGTAAATTTCTATCTGAAATTAATATGAAATTTGGCCACTAGGTTTTCTACCAGGGAAATGCTGCAGGAAGAAGTATACTTGGCTTCCTATATGGTTCTTGATTACAGCCCTTGCTCTTAACAGTATAAAACTGCTTTATGTTCTCTGGAAATTAATGAGAAAGCCTTATCAAATCTCTTGGATATTTGAAAAAAAATTTAGTGGGGAGAGCTAGTGGTTGAACTAGATAGGTGATATTCTTTACTTGAAAAGAGGCTTAGCAGAAGGGCAAATTAAGTCACTAACTAGAAAATCTGCTAAGACAGATCTATATTTTAAGCTTGTCAGGTAAAGGTATCACCTCCCTGTATAAAACCTACATAATGGTATCACTTAAAATACTGTTATTGTATTGCTAGCCTTCTCCTTCAGTTCACAGGTTTTAACAAAATATATCCAAGTGTTAAAAGTCGATGGATCCTGCTGTTGACCTTCTGTCATTGATGGAAAATTGTTCATTTTTTCCCTTTTTTCTGCCTTCAGTCATGGGTCAGAATAATAAAATTTTACTTCTTGCAATTCAAATAAAAATTATTCATTACTGCATGATGAGGAACTTCACTAGATGCCTCCAAAAATAGGAGTTGTTCCATTGTTCTTTCCTGCTAAATGTTTTATTGATAAAATTAAAGATTTACAATAGAGGATGCTTTTTCTTTATGCTGTAATCTTTCTTTCTTTATACTGCTCCAGGATGCTGTAATCCTGGAGGGTGTCTTTGGGATTCTGCTTTCTAGGAGCCATTCAACTGATTTATTAAGAAAGTGAGCAAGGCCTAACTTGCCCATATTACTATTGGAGCCTTTTGAAATTAGGTAAAGAAAGCATGTTATCCAGCTCTCTGGAAGAGTTGTTGCTCTTAATAAGGCTGCATGTTTTTACTGTGTATCTAGTCTCTTAGAAGTTCAAAATCTAGGCCTCACCCTTTGCTGCACACAGTCCAAATCCCTTTGGATTGTTAATATTCAATAATGTGATAATAGAATTTAGAAAGGGTAGGACTTTCCTTTTCTACTCTAATAATCCATGTTCCTTTGGAGATAATCAAAATCTGTACCTGTAACTTTACCCTTTGGTTAGTTTCAGTCTCTAAGCTGTATTAAACCCTTTCATTGTCTGACTGGCCTCTCCCTCATTCTCTGGTGATGTTTTCGGCCTATAATCTCTGAATCCTTGTGTACTGAAATTGGTATAGTCTCTGCCATCTCAGAGGGGCCTCCAGAGCATTTCAGATGGTAATTTCAGGGCAGGATGGGGGAGGCCTGATGAATCTTAATCACATGTTTCTCCTTCATTACCCTCTACCCACTCATTTCAGCATATCTTCACACTGTGTCTTTTAAAATAGTTTTCATTTTCTTTTGTTGAGGCCATACCCTCGGCTTAGTCACTCCATAGTTCTTGCTATGTCAGAAGCACGCCCTTGTGTTATAGCAGAGCTTAGCAAAGCTTAGTTCTGCTGCTTTGGCACTGGGAGAACTCTCTTCTTTTCCATCAGATAATAAAGTTTCCCTTTGGTATAAATAGATTAATTGCAGTCTTTGTTGGTTCCCATTTAATATTGTGTCCCAGGCATGAGCAGGCTGGTGTGTCTGCCAGGCAGGGTGCTCTGGTGGTAGTGCCAATGCAGTGTAGTTCTCATTTGCTCCGCAGGCACATCTAAACCAAAAAGGGTTTGTGCTGGGCTGCTGCTTCCTGCCAGCCATTTTCATCTTTCTTATTTAATGGTGAGCAGAAAATGTGTAGGACACACATTTGGGTCTGTTTCACAAAGAACACAGGTGCTGCTGTGACTGAGCTTTGTAGCTGTTGAAGAGTACCAGAAGCAGTTGCTATTTCCATGGCTACTTTGACAAATTTTGTCTCTAGATCAACAAGGACTGGCAATTTAAACTCAATTGATTTACAACCCAGTTGATTTATTTTCCCACCAATTTTTTATCACTTCTAAAAAGAAAAAGAAATTCTGCCAGCAGCCCAGTTAGTTCCCTACCCTTCATCAAATAATAGATAGTAAGGACTAAGCAAAGTTCATAGTGCAAATCAAAACAGACTGGGAACAGATAAGAAGCTAAGCCTGGCGTGGATGGGTTCAAGAAGGGTCAGTTTTCAGCTACTGCCTCTGACTTTTTCCCCTCTCCTCCTCCTTTTCCCATCAGATTCTCTGTACATCATCTCCCTCTTCTGGCTGCTTCAGGGTTACAGAAGCAGAGGGGCTGCCCTCTGGCCTTGCAGAGGATGTGTTGAAATCATTGCATCAGCATGAGCTCTTTGGCCAGTATTTCCTCTTGGACTCAAAGATGTCTTCTGTGCTAAGAGGAAACTGGGAGGAAATTAGATTGGAGTAGAAAACAGAAGTTATTTTCTTATCCTGTTGGTGACAAAGTACAGTGGTGCTGGTTTAGGGGTAGGGGTGATATGTAGAGGCTAATTCTTCTTGCACACTTCATAATCCTTCTGCCATTCCCCACCTCTGGTGGGTGACATTAGGAGTTAAAAAGGAAGAGAGCTGCTGGTCTGGGAATTCACAGCCCTCTGACAAAAGAAAGGGAGGGCTGAGGAGGAGGTTAGTATCCTTCTGCTCCAGTAAGACATATGAAGAATAATGAGTGCAGTATGGGTATAACTGATGTCTTTGGAACTTTAGCTTAAGGACAACCATTCTATCTCTTTAAGTGCAGTGATGCTAAATATTTTTACTATTTTTTATATTTACTATTTATTATATTTTTAAATTTTTACTAAATATTCAGGTGTCACTGCAACAACAGTGCATATGAAATCAAGGTAGCAGGTGTGATGTGCTTTGAGGATTACAGCATTATCCTGTTGGAGCAGATGGCAAAATTGAAATTCTCAGGTTCTTTAGACAAGGTCTACTGGAGACTGAAAGATACAATCCTCATGTGATTTTAAGGCATGTTATAACATTTGATTTAACACAAAGCAAAATATTACTCATAAAACAGGAGAGAAAAATTACACTGTAGAAGTAGACGAAGAATCTGAGAAGCTGGAAGATTTTTTTTTCCTATCTCAAGCCATTATTGGCCTCAAGTGCTGTGACTAGTACTTGCCTCTGTTAGAATACTGCTAAGACTGTTTTGGGCTTTTCAGTAAGGAACAATTTTCTAAGTAATAATCATGTAGGAGCTTCTCTTCTGGAAACATCTGTCCTTTAAGATCTTCACCCTAATTCAGAGCTGCAGATTCTGCCTTGCTGTTATTTTATACGTGAGAATTATTGTTGCTATAGAAGGTGAATGTGTTTACTGCTATGCTAAGATGCCAGTAAGGGCAAGGCAGACACTTCTTGTTTTTTCAAGATGCAGAAAGGTAAATGACATATCTTTGTGGAATAAAATAACCAGAGCCAGGGAGTGGAATCAACAGGCAATAGGTTCTAGGAAGGGGCTTGAACAAGGCTGAAGTGTTTGGTCTGGGGAAGTCTGAAAATGCAGAGAACTGAAGATGCGTGTGTGTGTGTATGGAGCAGGTGAGACAGAGAGAAGGTGGGGGAAGTGATGCTGACAGCAAAGCACAGGGAGGACCAAGCCTGCTATGGGGTTTTTGCTTTGTTGGTGGAAATAGACTCTTGTGTGTATTTTTTCGAGCCAGCAGGATGATACGTGCATAACACCTTTACTGATAAAATATTTTTTTCTCAATAGGAGCATAGATAGTCCTCTGATACTGGCATACTGCATAGGCAACATAGGAAGAAAAATGCTCCATTATTTTATTTTTAACTTTATTTAATTTTTTATTAGTGTACTTTTTAACCAGAAAGAAGCAAATATCACTCTTTGTTAGATTATGGCTATAGGTGGGACTGTGTGTTCTTTAGTGTTCATGATCCTTATATGAGGAACTCACAGAACAGGCAAGCTCTGATATACATCTGAAGCAATGTTCACTGAAGCAGAATTTTTATGTCCTTATTCCATTACATCAAGCAAAGTTATGAGACTGAGCAGTGGGTTCTCTCCCACTGGCTGTTCATTCCAGCACTGACCTTAAGAAATTATGTGCTTAGGCCCGTTGCCTTTGGTTTCTTCCGTGATTGAGGATTGAAGAAATCTATGTTAGCTATGGAGCTTGTTGAGAAGATCACCAAACTCAATTAATTCCAATAATAATAAGCTAGTCCATTAGTCTGCAGTGCCACCTAGCCTCTTCATCCTCTAGGGAGCAGGTAGTATGGCAGGAATATTTAAGAAGACAAAAACTACTTGGAAAATGTTCATGTCATGATCTTTCCCCCATGTCATTTAAAGATAACTTCTCATGAGAAGATTTTATTCAGCAGTCTGAAAATTGTTGCCCTGATATTAGCCAGTGCAGTAAAAACAGGGAGAATTAGAGATTATTTTTCTTCAAAATGTTAGTTCCTTGTTCAATGCAAGTATTACTCATAATTTGTAAGGAAGCAGAAAGCTGGGGCATGACTATTAAATTTTTGAACAGTCTGATTCATCTCAAAATGATTCACAGACTATTGATAGTAGTCCTGTCAGGAGCTGCCATCTCTGTGGTGAAGCTGGAGTGGTTAGTGACATACCACTAGTGCTTTGTGGCATTTCATAGCATTCATAAGTTAGAAATATGCAAGATAATGAAGGCAGCAAATGTAGTTTTGCTGCAATGGTGATATTATCATCTCTGCCATCTGCTGAAATAATGTAGATTTGGCATCTGTCCTTGGGTGGGTCACAGGGCACATTGCTGGGAGCAAAATGGCCCTGGGAAAGGGGAACCAAGACTCTGATGCCTACCCTGTCCACACATGCCTTCAGAAGCCAGGAGTGCCTCTTTCCCATTCCTCCTTCCCTAATTCTTTACTGGGTGAAAGGAAGTTGGTGTGCTTGGGTTTGGAGAGTGGCTACTGCAGCATAGCCATTTGGCTTTGTTTCATAGAAAGTTTGCTTTGGCACAGTTAAACAGAATCTCCCTTCATTTAGACTTGTGAGAGATTAACAGATAGGTCCTTTGTGAAAATCTGCAAATGGTGACTGAGCATGGGGCCACTCTCATGATGCCAACAAGAACGGGCAGAAAATGGAAAACATCCACTGCCACAGGCTGCCTTTGTGCAGTGGGCTCATTTGCCATTGCCAAGTAAGATCATGGACTAAGCTCAATGAGTGTAGGTGGGATGGGATGGGACACCATTACTGGTTGTCTTTGGTATGGATTTCAGCTTACATTATAACAGTGCTCAAAACCACTGATACCTAGAATGTGTACCACAGAAGGCTCATATGATAATTTGAGGGTGGGAGTAATGAGAGGAAAAATATCTGATTTTCATCTCCAGATCCTGCTACATTTTTCTTCTTTATGAGCAGACTTTCCTTCAGTGCTTTTGTGTATGAGTTTTGTTTGAGAAGGCACTGCATTGGGTTTTGGCTTGACTGAGTCATTTGAGAAGTGCACACGTGTCTAATGGTCAGGCACAGCCTGTGTGCTCATGTGGATTTCATGAGAGAGTCTGTTAGAGCGCTCTGGGCACATGTTACAGAATTTATGGGTGATGAGTTAAACAAAACCCATCACTAAGCCTTGTTAAGCTATAAAAAGCTATCCAGATTCAGAGACCAAATTAATCAACTTAAAAGTCTAACACTAAAGCCATACCCTCTTGCTTTTGTTAGGGAGTGAGCTGCCCAGTCTCTGTATCAAACCAAACAAGAGATGAGGTACTCCTGGGGAGTTAGAGAGCTACCATTTTTGCTTAGGCATAGATTGAAAGCTCACTCTTTAAAAATAACAAGGGTTTTAAAGTTAAAACTGGTAAAAACTCAACCAGCTAAAGCTGGTCATAGTAGTATGGTGGTAATAGTAGTATTGAAACTATCAAAAGGCACTTGTGGGTGCACCTGCTGTTGGCTGTGGTGTTTGTTTTATTCTATAAGCTAAAAGGCTCCTGGTATTGTTGGAGTGCTATAATAACTCTAGAGAACTAGCTAGTCACCCAGTGTGAGAGACAAGCAAAATAAGGAAAGGGAATTACATTGCAGTATTATGAAAAAAACCAAGCAACTAACCACAGGGATTTTTAAGGGAATTCATACAATCAAAGAAGACAGTGGAGCACCTGTAATTACTAACCACTATTAACAAGCTGTAAAGAGTAGCTCTTGCAAGTTGCATTTTACCCTACTTTGAACAGACAGTTTAGAAAAGTAATAGGAAAGTTAAAAAATAAGACCAATTTTGAAACAGCTTTCAATACTTTTTGTTATTTCTTTATTTCCTTTATAAAAGTTCAAGTTCTATGAAAGGACTGCAAAGAGAGGTTTAGATACAGAAAAAGGAATACCTAAATTCTGTGACTAATACTGTGATGTGTATATGCATCTCTTTAATTAATATCCTGTACTACTAACTTTGATCACTTTTCTGCAGAATACGAAAGCTTGATTGAGAAAGAGACCCTGGACATTAATCCATAGGCAGCTTTGAGAGTGCTGTAAAAATGTCACTTAGTAGCTGGGGAATATGTCTGCGAACAAATGCTAGAGCTTCTGTCTCCTTTTCTGTTGGTTGTCTTCACCCAGTGTTAAATGCACAAAACACTTTGGGAATGGAGCCCAGGCCTCTTGAATCCTTTGTTGTGTGGTGGGCAAGAAGGAAGGTGTTGTGAGGATGTGAGACTAGGCTTCCAGTTCCCTCTAATCTAACTAGTGATTATACCAAAGGCATTCAGTGGCCACAACAGGGTGTTTTTGAAGGAGTGTGGCCTTTTTTTCAAGATGCTGTGTTCAATGCAGTAGGATGCATCAGAGCAGATCAGGCAGATTGAGTGATCTGGGGATATTTCATGCCACTGTGCTGATTCCTGGGCCTCTGTCAGACTCAGAAGAGTGGAGAAGCACAGTGTCTCAGCAGGGGTAGCTCTGGGCAGGCTCAGCTGCAGAACAAACATTGTCCTGGTCCAAGAGGGAGGCAGCTTAGACACGTTCAGGGTTAAGCAGACTGTGAGTTCTTGGCAAGTGTGGAATTGCACCTCCCTTCAGTTCTCTTTGGTCCTCACTATATAGCAGGTTGTTGTTTGGCTGAAGTCTGATCACTTTGCTTCTGCATATCTCTATGATGTGGGGCTAATGATGTATCTTTTCTCTTGCCATTTGCCTGTCACATCTCTTTAATTACCACTTTTCATTAAGTAGGTGTATTCTTCTCCTCTGTATTCATCTAGTGTCCAGTGCATGGATCCCTGCCCCCTGCCACAGCTTCCAAACATTATTATAACACAATGCAAATAAATAATGTGAAGATGTTGCTGTGGAAAAACCCTCTGAAACTAAGCCTGCTTTGCTTCCCAGAAATACAGCACAAATTACAAAGTACTGTCCCTTTAACTGCATCTGTTGGCTGCTTCTGACCTGTGATAGTTTGCGCTGTGAATTTTTAATAGCAATAATAACAACAACTACTTCCCTAATCCTTAGCGTAGGGATGTTTGGAGTTTCCATCCCGGTGTCCAGGTTGGAAGTCTCTGTGTACATTGTTTGGTTCTCACTTGACAGTGCTGCTTTATGTAAGCAGAAAAGACAGTCATGTTCTCCCCTGGGGCCTCTCCATGGCCCAGGAGCACCATTTCAGCCCAGGCTGGGGCCATGCCCCTGGGACATAGATGGGATCCTGGTCTCCAGCTCTGCTCTGCTGGGCCTGATCCATGGCTGGATGTCCTGGCTTGACCTTAGACCTGACTTATTCTTATAAACTTGCCTGATGATCTGGACTTGTGGCTCAATGTGGTGGCCATCTGCAGGCCTGCCCTGCACACCTTGTTCATGGCCTGTAGGACAGAGACCTGCAGAGGGGAGAGACCCTGCCCTGTCAGTCATGTCAGCCTTCATTGCTCCCTGACAAGGAGTTTTATATTAAAAAGTTGTGAATGAGAAGGGAAATGAAATGTAAAATCAAGACTGACTCAATGAGGGATTAAATGTAAATATTAACTTTGTTCCCCCCTTCTACTAAAACACACCTAGCTTTGAGCTACAAATTCCCACAGTCTTGGATGAAATCTTTTAAAGTATTGAAGTAATCCAGTTTGAGTGCTGTTCTTTCCCTTTGTGGTGCAATAAGAAATTAAATATTTCACATGCTACCTTACATAAGGAAAAAGCACATTGCTGGCATCCTGTGCTGATTTTGTCTCCCCATTTTTTCCCACAGCCCATACTCAGGTCTGACTACAATCTGTCAGATCCTTGGTATATGCAAGTGCCTCAGTTAGAAGTGAGATTAAACTCCTTAATCAAAATACCTCTTCTGATACACCCAGAATAAGGTTACAAAGCTCCAGCACCTGTCCAGGTGATGATTTTTTCCTGTAGATGAAAGGCAGGAATTGCAACTCCCTTTTCATTCTTGCATACCTTCCACCATTCTCAAGGATCTCAAAAAAATACTGTCTCTAGTTTTTCAATGGCCATTTTATATTTTCTTTAAGGAGGATAGTCTTGTTAATGTACTCAGAACAGGATAATAATGGCAATTTGACATGCGTAGAAGCACTTTACACAATTCAAAATTAGAAGTTGTCAAAAAATATAATGGACAGCTGGGGTGGTGTACCTGATGTCAAGAGAAGACCATTAAGGGTCTTGAGGTTTAAACTGGGCAGCCCTGCTGTGAAACATGCTTGAAAGCCCCATTGTCTGCTCAGTTGCTTCTGAGCCTTTGAAAGTGCATGAGGGTAGATTAAGGAAAAATGTTAATTTTAACTAGAATTCCTGAATAGCAACAGCAAGCAGACAAACTTGCAGATAGAGCATCACCTCTAATGCATCCATTATTTCTCTGTTGCACTGCTGTTCTTTTGTTCTTGTCCCCAGTGGAATGTCTCAGCTCTGTTTACAGTGCCCAGCAATGCCACTTTTGTGACTGTGACCTGGAGGAGGTGGCTGAAGTTCTCCTCTACTGACTGACTGCCTTGCTTAATGTACCAGATAATTCCTTAAGGTTGTACCTAATTCTTGGTTTTTTAGTCCATGCTGGGTAGCAGCACTAATTTCCTTTTATCTCTCTTCACCTCTTTTACGTTGTCTCCTCAAGACACTGATCCTTGTGGATGCACTCATACCATAGTAGTAAGTGGGGATGATCTCAGATGAACTCAAATACGTCAATCCCTTTAAAGGAAGTGCTAAGAATGTGGGGAGTCTGAGAAAGTTTGGGCTTGCAACAGGCTGCTTAAATGTGAATGAAGGTGCTGTCTAGCTTTAGGTGTATGTATGGAAAAAGTGTGCCTGCTTTGTCTTAAAACCAGCATAAGTGCTTAAAAGAAGAATTCAAAACACAACCCAAGGCTTTAGTTCCAGCTGCTCTAACAAGTAGTGAGAAGAATTGACCTTTTCTCTGTATCTGCAATTCATTTATATTGTAATGTTTTTACAACGCAAGATATGGGCTCTGATGCCTATAAGGCAGCAAGGCTATCTGTGGGATTGTACTCATGCTCCTGAAATAGAGCAGTTCACTTTCTCAACTGGCATTAGCCTGAGCTGTTGATGAAACATTTCAACACAGCCCAAAGCAAACCAAGCCTTGTGAAGAGTTTATGTGACTGTAAAGCAACTCATATTAATGAGATCTTTGAATTCAGACTGATTCCTTCTATCTGGAGCTGGAATAAGTTGTCTGGAGTAGAATGGCATAAAAAAAGGAATTTTCAAAGGATCACTGAAACACTGATGAGGCTAAGTCACAATGTGGAACAACTTCTTTCTGTGAAGGGGCAAAAAGGGAGCCTGAAGCAATGACATTTGTAATGTAGTTCTCACCGTTGTTTCAAGTTAGAGGGAGAGAATCCATGTCTTAATGTACAAGTGATATTTACTGTCTCTCCTACAGCAGAAGTCCTTTAAATAACAAATGCACTTTTAGATTGGCTTTGATCTCTTGAAACAATATTAGTTTAAAGACATGTTTTGGTTTTAATTCCCCCTTTCTTCTAGCTCTAAAGTTTAGAAGTGAGTGGAATTCTAGTCATCTTTTTTTTCCCCCAGGTGATTAATTTTGAAATGTTTGCCTGACAAAACATTGAAGCTTGTGGCTGCCTGTCACCTTTCCCAAATCCTAAGTATTTGTAGATGCCTGTCTCTGGAATGTGTATCTGATTTAAGCCTCTAATTGATTTTAGTGAACTCTGAGCATAGCAGTCATTGGAGTTAATTTAGCAAATAAGCATGTGGGTAAGTGTGGGAAGACCTTTTAGTGCTGCTTTTCTTTTCTAGTTGCATCAGTCTTAAATCTGCTATTCCCCCTCCTTTCAAGTCTCCTTAAAACATCACCATCTCTAGAGCAGGACATATATCCCAAAGTGACAGTCTGGGGGTATCTGTGACAGTTTAGCAGGAGCCTCTGGGATTCAGTGGGTGGTTTGTCTCACAAGTTAGGGCATGAACCATGCAGCTTAGCTTTTTGCAGAGCAAGATCTCCATTGCTCCGTAGCCTTTAAAATGACAGTGGGGGCTCAGTCTATCCTCTGAGGAGTATCTAGACTCTGAGATGGTAAGGAGGAGGAAGCACCTTAACCCACCTGCACAAGCTGTCCTTCCGATGCAGGCTGCTGAGACGAATGGTTAATGGCACAGTTAGAATTGGTGGGGTAGAGAGCCAGGGATGGGGGAAGTCAGGGCGCTGGTCGAGTCCCTGTACCATGTGTGTGAAGTTGTCCAGCCCACCTGTGGAATGACTAGTCCAGATGAAAATGCTGTGCTGGGGTCCCTGCCATGTTGCATGTCATCATGCCTAAGCCTGAGCCGTGGCTTTGCACTTTCAGAATGCATACTAGGGCAAAGCAGTTATGGATCTCCTTTGGCAATGTCTGGAGAAAAAAAACTGTCTTTGTTGTGTTGGCTCTTAGCTATGCTGGACATGGACTCGCTTCCTTTTCCTACTGCCTGCCTTCACTAGAAATTCTCCTGCACGCTGTTTAACAAGTCTTTTACAAGGCTGCAGCTCTATGGTCTTGTCTGTCTGCTCCTGACAAGGGAGGTGAGCCCTTCTCCGGACGGGATGGCTCCCATGTGGCTGAAGACAGGGCTGAGGCATGCTGGGCTGTGCTGATGTAACAGGCTCCCTGCAATTTTCATTCAGATCTGGTTGGCTGTGAGCTGGCAGAGAGCCTCAGCCTCAGACACGCCTCCTCCTCAGATGAGGTCATCGCTGCTTTTTTTTTTTTTTTTTTTTTTCCCTCCCGTTTCAGAAATCTGTTGTGTATGAACGTTTAAGGTCAGAGTGCTAATTTCCACACCACTGCAAATCTCTGGGAGCAGGAAATCCTTGGTCTCTCTCCCAGCTGCTCTCTTTCCCAGCACCATCACAGACTCTGCTCTCCCTTTAAAGAGAGAGGAGGAGCAAAAGGAAGATGAATTTACCGCAGTGCATTTTATAATTGATTCTCTCATCCAGTTCAGAGAGGAGTGTTTGCTGGCAAGACATTGCAGAGCTTCACGGTCCTAACCCGAGTGTCAAGTAGCTCCAGGAAGAAACTCCAGACCCTGCTGCTGCCAGAAGTGGAACTACTCGCCCTGCCCAGTCGCTTGGTCCCTTCCCCGCCCTCCCCTCGTGTGCCGTGCAGGGATGCATCCAGCCAGCAGGGGACGGGGTAGGTTCCCTCGGCTGTCAGTCAGTAGGAGCTGCTCTGTTCGGGACAAGCTGATCGCGGAATAAGGACTGGCCCTGCGGAGAACAGAGCGCCGAGAGCTGGAGTGTCCAGCCCTAGCCCCGTACCCAGCCTGGAAGCGTGGTCTGCTCGGCATCGTCCTCCCTCCAGCCCCAGTCCGGTTAATCCTGCCTCATCTCCCGCGAAGAACTGCCTTCTAACTTCGGCGCCGACGCCAGGTCTGCCTGCACGTCGTGGGCAGCATGGGGGTTGCGGCATCCCCTCTCTGCCCCGGGGGCAGCCAGCCCCCTCCTCCTCTTCTTCCCACCGCCGAGCCCCGCGCTGGAGTCCCTTTGGCACAGCCTCTTCGCCATGTCCTGCCAGCGGCGGAGAGCCCTCAACCGAGTGCCTGAGCGGAACCGGCCCCAGCGCCGCGGGCAGATCCCGGCTCGGGGCGGACCGGCCCCAGCACCGCGGACAGATCCCGGCCCCAGCATCGCGGGCAGATCCCGGCTCCGGGCGGACCGGCCCCAGCACCGCGGACAGATCCCGGCCCCAGCTCCGCGGGCAGATCCCGCCGTGTCTCCGGGCTCCGCCGGCGGGAGGGAGCTCGGCAGCTCGGCGTCCGCTCCAGCCCCGCTGCGTGCCTTGGTGCCCCGGGTTCCTGCGTGCTGCTGGCAGCCCCCTGCGGTAGCGGCACTCGGCTCTGCCGAGAAATCTCCCCGCACGCACTGCCACCCACCTTGCTCACGGCTCCAGAAGAGGGCTTTTATTTGGGCTCAGAATCTGTCTTCTGTGGATCGGGATTTAAGAGCTCGGACGGTGCCTGGTTACAGTGGTGTATGAGTCTACAGACCCCGCGGTGCACTACAGAGTTAAAAAGAAACCTTGGATCTGTCACGGCGTGGAGGGCTAAAATAAACCCTATACAACCAGCAAACCCAATCCAGGCCTTCCTGCCTCCCTGCATCCAACTTTACACACACACACCCAACCGTGACAATTCCCTCCTTTCCTCCTTCCTTCAGCTACTGTAGGATGAGGCATTTTCTTCTATCTGGCTCAGGGTAAAAGCATACCCTGGGGGCAGCAACACACATCTGGCAGGGACTGAAAGGTTTTAATCCAGCCTCCACTGCAATCAACAATGGCAAATGAACCAGTGATTCTGAATGTTTATGACATGGTGAGTATGAAATACTACTGACTGGGGGGCAGTGGGGCTGGCTGGGGGTTCATGCTTGGAGGGCAGGCGCTGTACAAAGAGGAGCCAAGCACAGATCCCCAGAGAGGCTGATTCCCTCCCCCCTCCTCTTTTCCTTGGCCCAAACTCCTTATCCAAGCCTATCATCCTCTCATGTCAGTGTGTCAGAGATGATGCTGACCCGCTTCTTTTTTTTTTTTTTCTCTTTTTTTTTTTAGCGTTTAGCCTATTTGTCCAGTTTACAGGTATTGTGCCAGATTTTCTGCAGGATTTTTCAGGAGCAGCACTGGGTGAGGAGAGGACTTTTTAATTTCCAGTGCCCCACTTAAGGAAGAAAATGTGGTCACCTCTGTATGTGTTAGAGATCATTTTCCTTTAAGTGAACAAGCATTACCAGGCTGTGGGGTTGGGGTCAGGATTTCATCTAAAGAGGAGAAACAGCTGTAGAGTTGCAGTAAGAACATAATTTCTAATAATCTGGATTAATTCCTCATATGCATGAGATTGTGGTTAATAATGTTCTCTGAAGGTTAATTGCAGCAACAAGAGTAAGAAATTGTCTGGCGAAGTTTCAGCATAGAAAGGGGCATGGGCACATGCTGCTCAGCAATATTTCCTGAAAGTTCGCAGGGTTGCAAGTTTTTCTTTACCTCTTCTTGCAAGGGGGAATGTGAGTGGGTGTTTTTTATGCTAGCAAATCAGGAGGTCCAAATCTTGGCTCAAACCCCCAAAGAGAAGGCGGCTTGGCACAACTTATTTGCTTTCTGGTCTGACAGAAGCTGAGGAGAATCATGTTCACATGAGAAGTGTTTTGATGATTATGTATTTCACCTTTGTTTTTTGATTACCAACGAATGATTTTTAAAAAGTAGTTTTCAGATCATCCACAAATTTAATACAACTTTCTGGGGAAAATATGGCCTTACAAGGCCCAGGTGCTGACTGAGCTCTAAATATCCAGCTCCAGACCTTTAAGATTACAGCATAGATTTGCCAGGCAGTGACAACTTTTACCAGGAAGCCCACAGAACAGTGTGGGCTTCCCTGCTGGGGAAATCCAGAGAACAGACACCAAAGAGATTAGGAGTGGGTTGCTGTAAAAGTCAAATGTCTTTTTATCACAAGAATCGAGGGATCTTTGTGAACTAAAGCAGGTGGGTTGTTTTCTGAGGGAAGAGAGAGTGGTAAAGGTTATTTAGGTAGGACTGTATCTGCATTGGTGAGCAGTCCAGAAAGCACAAGTACAGTGGACTGAAACTGCCTCTTCCAGAGCTATTATTGGTCAAATTGAGCAAGTCAGTGTAAAATCCTTCCCAAGACTTTGGTCTTGAGTGTTTGTTGGTCAGTTGCTTAGCAGTCTGAACTGTGAATTCCTCCAAGAAGTTCTTCAGCCAACTGAACCCAAATAGGTGGTAGCTAGTCCCTGATAACAGGGGACTTACATTGCAAATGCACATGAAAGGGTTTATCGTTAATCCTTTGAGGAAAATAAAGGAGTTGTGTTGTGCTTTTATAATATCCACTGACTTCCTTGCAATTTTTTCAGTTTATTCTGCAGCAGACTATGGCCTAAGCTTTCCTCTCTCAGCCCCTGTTGATCCATCCCAAAGCAGTGGATGTTTCACCACTAAGCTGAAGAGATCCAAATACTGGATGGACATGGTCTTTACCTTTTTATGTTTGATTGATTGACACCAAAGATGAAGCCTTAAGTAATTAAGGCAGAAGGAGCTTGCTGTTCATAGTCACTGTGTTCTGAGATGGACACCCAGACACAGTGAACAGAACTGAGGTCACCAATTTACTTCAGACTGAGTAGTTTTTGCTGCTTAGCAAACCATGGAAATCATCATGTGTAAGTACTAACTCCATGGGTTAACCAGTCTGTACACAGAAACCAATCTATTTTCATACAGCATCTGTTTGACTACCACTGAGTCACCTGTAGCTCAAGTCCTACCTTATGACTACTGCAGCTACATGCTTTTCCATTGCTGCTATGATTTTAACACCACGAAGCCTGGAATGTAGCCATGCAAAATCTGCACTTTGTTACACTGTGGTGGGGAATTGCGGGGGAACTGGGAAATGAGCACATTTGCTTGAGTGACTGTTGGAAAACTAGCCTCAGTGGAAAAAACCCAACAACAACAACAACAAAAAGACAACTCGGAACAACAATTAACTGTGAAGTTAATGTGAAGTTCTGCTTTCCTGACAAAGAACGTGACCCCCGTATGGCAACTGGAAGCACTTACACTGCAGGAAAACTTATCCCTAGGGCAGAAGTTCAATTATGGGTTTTGTGCAGTTATGAAATAGCCACTCTGTGTAGTCTTGTGTATTCAAAGATTATAGCCATTTATCCTTTTACCCATTGGATATGAAGCAGGCTTCTTTAGGAAAAAAAGTACTGCTGTTTAATGAGGTGTTTTGCACAAATTGCTGAAGGAGGTAGATCTATTTGTAGGTTTGTTTTCTTCAGTATAAAATAATGGAACAAAAAATGTCTGGGTATTCCCAGTGTTCTGAATATTGCCATCAAAAGTGACCTAGCTTCACCATCAGCACACAAGGTGGTTATACCCTATCTCACGCCAAAGAGCTTGTACACTTGCGAAACAGAGCAAGTGGACTTTGCTGCTCAATTAGGACAATTTAAAGAGTAGATATGCAGGATACTGAACTCTGATTTAATGTGTAAGTGTGAACACAGAATAACAACATGGATCATGGGTTTGGTGACCCATGAATCTCTTTGCCAGTCTGAATTCAGCTCTTGCATGGACTTAATCTAAGCCATCTGCTGGTTGGAGACCTGCAAGAAAGAACTAGGTCTATAAAATCTGTGACAGAGTTTGCTCAGATTAGTCACTTACCATTTTCCCTTCAGAGGGACAAATCAAATTTCCTTTCATAACTTCTTGCAGCTCTCTTCCCTCCGGTCTGTCTCAATATACTGTTTATCATGGAGCAGATCTTACTTAGACCACAGGCACAGGGTTGACTTTTTTTAGGCAGGATATCATCCTATTCCTTCATCACTTTAAGGTTTTGTGACTTAGGTTGGAATAATTTATTTAGTCACTGTACATTAATAAATGTTGCCTGCTTGAATCAGGCAGGAGAGTAACTGCAATTATTTCCTGGGTTTAAATCTTTAACAAGCTAAACATATTCCACTAAAAATAGTTTTCTTGGAAGAGATTCAAGTTTGGGGGCTCTCATATTTTCAGCTTATTGCATAGCAGATTCATGCTATCATATAAGAGGCAAAGATATTCATATCACTATCGTTCCTCTTTTATTACAGCTGAGGTTGTCCTGAATTTCCCGTCTTTGCAGTTGATAACATGCAGAACTGTTTTGATCTATTGGCACTTTTGCTTACTCCTTCTGCTGGGGAAAATGAGCCCTTGGGATGTGCTGCAGAGGAGAATGAAAGCCCTGGTCAGCAGGGAGTCAGGGAGCAGTGATGTTCTAAGTCAATAGTAGAACTTGTGGTCTTGAAAGATTAAGTAATGAACGGTCACTAGGATTTTTTTTTTTTCTCCTCCTCCACATGTTGACCATACATTTATTTTTTGTATTTAACAAATAGAGAACAAAAGGCAAAATATTACCTTTGGGAGATTTTCATTAAATTCTGGCAACTCCTAATATAGATATATAAAATTAAATGCTTTGATTTTCCTTCAGATATTTGCGAGTCATCTCTGTTGAAAATTATTAGTCAAATCTGAATAATTTCAGTTCTCCAAAACACACCATTCACTCAAAGGTTTGCCATGTTCTTGGAAAGGCATGGCAGGTGTACCCTATTCTTATTTGCTCTCTGACCAGTCACAAAACTCATAAGAATTCCCTCTTCCATGAATAAGAACAGGCTAGGAAAAATCTGGAGTGTTTTAATCTTCTTCACAGGCTTGTTGTGGAAGTAAGTGTAAAGATTTTGTGTTTAGCATTTGACTCTATCACTGACTCTTAATTTATCTAGATTCTTATTCATTCTTCTGTCTTCAAATCATATCAAGCTCAGGGTACTGGGTAACAAAGCAGAATGGTGAGCTAACAGGGGCTGGGAAATGGGTTCCCCACAGTGCTGTAGTGTATCTAACAGGAGTGCTAAATGCTCTTTTTTTCTAGGAGTGGTCAGACATAGTGCTGCACAGAGGCGTGAGGGATCAGACAGCCCTCAGGTGCTTGCTTTATGCATCTTCCTGGAGGTTTGAGTTGGCCTGTGCTGATTTTTTGCTTGTTTGGTAGGACTGTGTTTAGATTATTCAACAATGCATATGCTGCATAATGGGTTCAGGGTTTGTAATCACTCTTGTGTCATACTATGATACTTTCTGTTATGGGCCCAAAAACTTTCTGGGAAGACTCTTGGTTAAAGGTCAGAGAGCCTAAATAGACCACTGCTGAGAGTAAGGGAAAAGAGCAGAAAAAGCTGGATAACAGCAGAGTCCTGAGCCCAAGGTATGAGAGGTGTGTCCAGACTGCTTCAGTTTTCTTGGATACAACAATTCCCAGTGCAAATGCTCCTGACTTTGGAAAAAAACCCTCATTATTTTTTTTTTTTTTTAAAGAAAGGTGTTATGGCAAATTTGGTGGCAGTACAGTAGATGTTTCAAATAAATCAGTCTGAGCAGTCTGTGAAGGTGAGGAAAACTAGGCTTTGTTTCTGCATCTCTTTTCCTCCTAGACTGCATCAGTTTCATTTGCGTGACAACAGGGTGACCTCAGGCAGGATAGCAGAGTGGGACTGTTTCCTTGCTCTGCTGGAATGCAGGAGCAGAGGGACAAGAAAAGCAGTTTGGTGATGCTGAGCACTGTGTTGTAGTCAGTGCCTGCTTCAAGTCTGTGAGATGACAAAGTGTAACTAGACATCCTTCCCCTCTTGTCTCTTTGGAGAGAGGAAATCAATTGGAAGAAGAAGAAAAGATTAAAAAACTATTACAATGAGCTGCAGCTGAGTTCTTTCCTTCAAGAAGAAGGAATCCAAACATGTCATCTGATTTAAATCAATTAAGGAGAAAAAGAGGAAGTGGCATGGCCCAAGTTAATAAGTCCAGCAATGAAATGTGCCCATTTATGTACAGTAAGTGAATTTTTGTTGTCTTAGCAACAGCCTAGCGATGTGTTATCCATTGGGGGAGCAGTCTGTTTGGATGTTGTCAGGGTGACAAGCTGGCTACCTGTCTGTGCTACTGCAGATCTTCTCCAGCACTGCAGCCCTGTCACTGACTGCTGTGTGCTTATGCATGAGATGTCTAAAGGGCTGTCTCTTGGCTGCACACAGGGCATTGCTCTCTCCAGCCCCAGCATTTATCCCATCAGCAAACTCGCTGAGCCAGTGCTCTGTTGCTCAGTGGACTGACTTGAACTGACTTATCCAGGGCAACACAGGAGTTGACACTTCTGCTAGTCCTGCTTGCCTTAGGAAAACTGCTCCCCAACATGCTCTCCTTTACACCAGCAAATGTAAGAAACCTGAGGAGAACCTAGGAAAGCTAAAGACAGTGTTAAAAAATGTGTGGACTCTGCTTCTGGAGCAAAAGCCTCATGGATCCTGTCATTGGCCCACAGTTCCCACATCAGTGCTCTTGAGTTGGTTCCTGCAGGTGACAGTCTGACTTGGTGTCTCTAAAGCACTTACTTCAAGCAGTCTGAACCCTTGTGGGGTCAGGAGACTCCTGTGCAGGATTTCAGGTGTAAGGCCAGGGGCTTAAAGTAAGGTCAGCTCTAACCCAGAGATATGGAAGATCCAGAGTTACTTTTGCTGTTACTGGAAGCTGTTCTTTAACCCATCCACAGGCAAAGCCCCAATCCCCCGGCCTGGCTCTGAGCAGCTCTGAGAGAAATGATTGCTTCCTCTTGAAACCATATGGAAGTTGGTTTCCAGTGATTTTTCTCTGGTGCTTTTTGGGCTTTCCCCTTACAGAAAGGCAGATTCCTTTTAGAATATGACACTTCTGTCAGCAGGATTTAGCTTCTGGCTCACTAGGCTGTCAAGGTTCCTAATTTTACTTGGCTATTCTTTAAAACAAACAAATAAGCCCCCAAACCAAACAAACCCTTCTTACTATTGATGAAAGCTGATGTGTTGACAGTACTGGAGCCTGTCATTCTCCTAACAAATAAATTTATGCTAGCAGTAGGAAAGCAGACCCTTCTGGCTCTACATCCCTACTACATCCCTAGCTGAGCTGCTCTGGTGTCCTGGCTCAGCTGGTCATCCAGCTTGCTACTCAGGCAGCCCACAGGGACTAAGGCATGCATGCAGTGGGAGCCTCTGCAGGGGAGAGCTGAGCATTAGTGAGCTACCAAGTTGAAACAGCTGTCAGATCCATTTCCAAGTGTGCTGATCAGCAGGTATATGGTTGTGCATTAGTGCAATGAACTGAATTTAAATGGGTGTCTTAGGGCTGAAAGCTATGTTAGTGACCTGAACTGCCCTCATTCTAATTCTCTGTTTGTTTCAGTCCCTCTTGTTCCTGTCATTATGCCAAGATGACGTAGCTGGAGCTGGGGAGGGAGTCAGAGCCCAATCAATACAAAAAAAAATCTATATTTTTGCTGGGGAAGAAAAAACGCAAAATTTTCAAGTCTAATGATTCTTTCTCTAACAAGTGGACTCAAACTGTTAGGAAAAAAAAATATTTGCCACTGTTCTAACAACCACTGGATGTTTTTGAGCATGAAAGATCCAGGGCAGAGAAAGCAGCTGAAAGCATTTCAGAGCTTTATCTATCAGCCTGTGAATCTGTGAGACTTCTCATCTCAGAGGAAAATATGAGGCTGCATCCTAAGGTTGGAAAATTATTTTAATTGGTAACTTAAATTTTAAACAATTCATCTTAAGGTGTCTGGGAAAGCAATGATAAGGGAAATAGAAAATCTGGGAGAAATAAATGATCCCTGATAGGTGGGAATGCTGATCTACAGAAGCAAGTGTCTGATGCTAGAAATACTGAAAGCATTTCAGCCTGTTTAGTACATTCATTGTGTGTGTGTCAGCATATGAGTTGAATGCCATGTGATTCCTGATAGATCCACATCTCTGGGAAAGAGAGGACCTGGCACAGTGTGAGCTCTGATTATATGGTTTGCTGAACCTTCAGCCTTGGATCTGTTACTTTGCTTTCCATATGGTCATACTTAAACCCACAAGGAACTATCAACCCCTTTGCTGTTCTCTTCAATATCTGCTAGTGAGTGACTTATACTGGATCCTGATGCAAGAAAATAAGCTTCCTAGATGCTGATTGCTGCCTTGGGGTTTAGAGTGTACGAGGAGCCCAATGTAGCCTTCCAGAGAGAATTACAGGCTTTGCCATAGGTTAGCTTTCCCTACTTACACAATGTTCTCCTAGATGTCTGTTCTTGGCTCATCTGTGTGTCTTGCTTTGTTTGGGATTACTTGGAGCTGATGAATTTATAATTGCCCTGTATTTGTCATCTCTCCCAGCTCTGGACTAGCCTGGTGAATGTGAGAAGTGACAGAGAGGAGTGAGATGTTAACCATGGGATTAATCTGATAAGTCATAACCTCTGTCATTAACCTCTGCTTTTGGGTAGCACCTGGGGCAAGAGTCTCAGCTTTCTGCTCTAGTTCCATAAGAAGAGGCCTAGGTTGTGGGTATTTTCAGGCAGGGCTTTGTTGCTTTCTTAGCAAATCACTTTTCTAGAAAACAAAAGGCTCTACCTAGCGAAGCATTAATATAAAAGGATGTTTTAGGATATTTGGCTGACCTCTGGATTTCTCTCAGGAAAGGTTGAGGTATTTTCCCTCATAGATCTTCTATCATACCTATCAACTTTGAAGAGATGCCTTGACTATTTCAGGGCATTTGAGATGGCATGAAACCCTCAGAGGTTTCATCATGAGTGCTGCTTATGTGCTGGGGTAGTAACAGTACTAGTTCTGTGTTTGGCTGCTACCATTTAGTGTGCTGATGCATCTGGGGTGACAGACACCAGGTTAAAATCCCTGGGGGTGTCAAATACAGCTGCCTCTTCACACAGGTCTGCCAGAGAAGCAGACAGCAGGAACCTCTGGATTTGCTTGTTCTGGGTCTCTTGTGTGAAAATATTTCTGTATTGTTTGAAATGCTCACTTAGCAGAAGAGTGTGTATTTCCAGTGAATCCTAGCTGTTCCAGGAGGTTGTCCAGGCTGGAGCCAAGCTATAGTGCTACTCACACTTGTTCTGTGGTCCACTGAACATGTATTTTGTATGAAAGGAGTCTATTCCCTACTTTATACAATTCTAAAACTGCTTCACCACAAAGGAATGAGAAAGCTGGACTCCAGATCCACTGTGATAGATCAGCCAGGCCGCTTCTCTCTGAGACAGGTGGAGAGCCAAATTCCTTCTGCCAGGCTGAGGTTGTTAGAAAGTTGGTTTGTACCCTCCTGGACAAGTGTTTGGCCTCTTGATTATTAGGTACAAGCAGAAAGCATTTGCTCCTCCTGGGAATTAAGAGGTCAAGCTTGCTCTTCCCTCATCCTACTTGTTTGTTTTCAGTCAGGGCATTTTTAGACAGATGTCAGGCTTTGTTGTGCTGAGAGGATCTTTTCTGCCCTTCCTTCCTTACCTATCTACTAAGCCTGCAGATTCAGTTACATGAGGAGCTTTTTTTTCTGAGTCTGTCCCAGGACTAAGAATTCAAGGGCTATTATGCCTTTAGAGCAACACTGAGATGGAGACATTGTGGAAAGGGGGGAAAGGCAGTGCTGAAGGTTTCCAAATCTGTGGAGGTCAGAGCTAAAAAGGTGTGTTCCAGGCTGAAATCCACCCACCCTCTGTCTCTAGCTCTAACATTCATTGTTCTTGATTGCAGTACCATTTGCTGTACTTTTATTCACTCTAATTTTTATGGCTGCTTGTTATCCAAGACAGCTGGCTGTCTTCTCTTTGGCAGTTCTTTGGATGTGGAATAGACCTATTTTCTATTGCTGGAGCACTGTGCCTTGTGTGCTGGCTACTGCAAGAATACTGGGGGACAGGGCATTGAGGAATAGGTTGTACTGAATTGAAACAGAACAGATGAATTCCAGTGAAAGCCAAGGAGAAACAGAAGCAAATTAAATAGGTTCAGTTCAAGCTCAGGTGTTCTTGGGACCAGAAGAAAGGAAATACTGTAAATCCTTTTTTTTTTTTCCCTTATGTGTCTCATAAACAAGAGCTGTGACTTCCACAGGGCAAAAGCCTCTGGAAGGATGAAAAAAAATGCAAACCACATGGATCCCTAAAAATTTCAGTTGTTTTTATTGTCTGGGTCAAATTCTGTCTCCTCCCCTGGGCAGAGTGCTGCTGGCAGGAGGTGTTCTATATCATGGTAGCCAGAGGCCTTGGCAAACAGGCAGGACACCCCTGGGGGAGCAAGGGGGGACAGCCCAGAGCTCATCCCAGCCCTGTGTTAATTAAATTGGTCATACATCCCCCTGATGGCTGAGCGTGTGCTCTTCTGTGCCTTGTATTCAGGCAGAGCTAATAGGAAGGAACCTGTAATCAGAGAGCTGAATTGGGAGGTAAAGAATGAATGGGTTTGGGGAGGAAGAGGCTCCTTACACATCTGTTTTTCAGTTTTTAACTGCACAGGATCAACTAAAAGTTTTTCAATACTCTTTGAAGCACCCTCTACTCTTGAGAGAAAGGCAAGGAAGCAAGCTGGAGTAAAGGTGATATTCTACAGCTCACAAGTCCATCTGTGGCTTTTCAAGTGCTGTTTGTAATATGGCATGTTACTGAAGTGCTTCAAGGATTCCCTTTGTTATGTGTAATTACTCTGAGATATGCAGTTCAGTGCCTATTGCAGCTGCTGTTCTGACTAATTTTAATGTGGTTAAAGCCATTCGTGGATCAAAGAAATTTATGCAGATGAAATTTTAAAGCTAGCGTAAAGAACAATTTAATAGTCTCTAACACATCAGGTACTTAAAAATCCTGTACTTGGTACCTCTGAACTTGGATTTTACCTCTCATACCCAGAGGACTTTGAAGCATATTTCTATCTGTCTGTTACCTCTCCTGAGATCTCAGAGGTGTCTCATTAAAGCTGGTGTTCAAGACTATTAAATACATGAATGCAGCTTCTAATGATGCATCTCATTTAGGTGAGCTTGACACCAGGAGCTGGGAGGGATCATTGCTGCCCTGGTCCCCCAGTGCACGGGATAGTGAAAGCCACCTGGAGAAGTGCAGGATAATACCTTCTTCTGTGTTGGAAGATACCAGCAAAGTATCTTGAAAAGGCGGCTGACTTCCAGGGGCACGCCAACCTTGTCACCTTCTTACCCTACCAATCCCCTCCCTCCCTTCTGCAGATGGGAAGCATCTGTCCTTGAGCTCTCAGTCTCTCCAGCCAGTTAATTATTAATCATCACAATATCCCTAGTGCCAAGCATCTGAACTGCCCATGAAGCACGGAGAACTATTTTATCAGTCAAGTCAGAAAGTTTTAGTGTTCTGCTACTCATTATTGTAAAGCTGTTGTTCTGTCAAGGAACTTAAGCACCCAGAAGTGATAGTTATCTCATCTGAGCCCACACCAGATGACCTGGTACTAGCAGGGGCAACAAATGTGCAAACTGAGAAAATGCAAGAGAAAGTTAAGCTTCGTTCATGAGTCTGGCAACAGAACTGGAGCTGTACCATTGCATGGGATGAGAACTGTAATGCTACTGCAGCTGCTGGTATATTGCCCATTATGAACACCTACCTACTAGAAACATACCTCAGTATTTAGCTCTCTAAAAGATACCTGCTGGGCTGCTAAATCCTGGGTGCCACAACTAATTTTCTGTGACTGTTGGCTGGCTGTTGTGCCTCTCTGTGGTACGATGCTGCTTGCCATTGCTTAGAATCAGAGAGACACTTGAGGTTGTATGAGCTCTAGGACTTCCCTGTGCTCTGATTCAGCTTCTGTGCTATTATAAAAGAGAGATGGAGAAGAGACAGACCAAAGAAGAGGCATGAAAGAAGAAAATTGCTGAACTCGTCTCAAGGCTCTTCTTCCTACTGGGAATATTCAGACATGAGAACCTGACCCCCAACTCCTTCTAGCTGGGACAATTCTAGTGGAGATGGAATGGCACCAGCACTTCATTTCTGGTTGAGGCAATATTCCACTTTCCTGCTACCATTTAAAATCCTACTGTGGGAAGCCTTGGGTGTTGCAGCTGAGTGGACCCATTAAGACAGGATGATACACATGGCTTAAATTGTGCTCTTTAGGATCCCTAGGATACCATTAGCTCCTCAGGTACCTCTATGCTCTCCTCTGCCCTTCTTTCTATCCCAGGATGCTGCCATGCAGATTGAAAGAAATTATAGTGCATTGGATAGCATGCTTTTTTGTCTAAGTAAATTGATGATTGAGCATCAATAATTAGCACAGCAAGGGTCAAGCTCACTCTTCCTTCATTCTTCTCTAAGATACTATGTAGAAGACCAACTCTTATTTACATGTAATAATAGATGGTGATATTTTTTTTTCCTCCTTTCAATTCAAACATAACATTGTGTTCAATGACACCACAATGTTTTGTGGAAAGTACAAGTGCTTTGAACATGTGGGAATCAAAAAGCTCTAAACAGATTGTTTGATGCTGCCAACAAAGCATGTCCTTGGACTCTGGCCGAGAACAACCAAACCTTCATTTTGAGTAAAGCACTGGATGTTGAGAAAGGTTTGGGTATTTCTCTTAGTTCTAGTTCCCATCTCAATTGCATTTCTAGCAAGCCACTTCAATCTCTTTGCCTTGAGTCATCTCACCTGTAAGATAACCTATTTATGGGATGCTTAGGTGTTTAACACTCTGCTTTTTTGGCACCTGAGATGTAGCTGCCTGGGTGGGAACGACTCCCATAGGGATGGGAGGCAGCAGCAGGGTTTCTGGGTGTGAGCTGAGGGGCATCCTGCTGGCTGCCTGACCTGTGTCTGGGTGAGCACGTGCCCTCCTGCTCCATCCCTCCTGCCTGCCCTGGCAGCTGTTCCTGGCCTTTCTGTCAATGGGGGGGTGGTGGTCCCAATCCCTGTTCACCAGAGCCTGCCTGGTGAGGATAGGGGATTTTCTGAAGCAGTCACCTGCCACACCTGCTGCCCTCTGGCCACAGACAGCAGATGAAGTATTTAGAGACAGCTGCTATTTCTGTCATTAGCATCCAGACTTCCTGGGAGAAAACTGCTGAAATCTGTGACAGCTGAAATCTGAGTCAGAGGAAGCTTTTTACTTCAGCATGCACAAAAGCAAGGGGAAAGTGGGGGAGGGAAAAACAGAGCTCAATTTGCTATTCATTTAGTTCTGTCAGGAAAGCCCAGGCAAATCAAGATGATGGTGTGCGAATTGCAAACACGCAGGTTGCAGCATGGTGGATGTTGTTCAAGGGATGGAAGGTGCAGAAGAGGTGGGTGAGAAAACCATGCAGCACGAGGGGGCTGTGTGCTGTGCTGTGTGCCAGGATACATTAGCTCCCCCTGAGCAGCTCTGTGCTCTGGCCCTTGCTGATGGTACTGGACAATTTAAAGCAAATGTGTCTCCATGCTGTGTTGCTGTTGCAGGGGGTGGAACAGGATACCCAAGGGATCTGCTTAGCCTTTCCCACTCCAGGGCATGATCCTTTCTCAGTCTTCTCCAGCGTACTTGCCATTATTTCCCTGGAGAAGGAGAGGGCTGTTATTCCCAATGTGCAGCTGAGGCACCAGCTTGCAGAGAGGCTGATGATAGGACAGGAGGAAGGGAATGAAGCTGTGTCAGGGGAAGTTCAGACTGGACATTAGGAAAAAGGTTTTCACTGAGAGGGTGACTGGCCACTGGAAGAGGCTCCTCAGGGAAGTGGTCACAGCACAGCCTTGCATGTACAAGAAGCGTCTGGACAACATTTTTAGTCATTACACTTTAGTTTTAGGTAGTCCCGAGAGAAGAAAGGAGTTTACCTTAATGATCCTTATGGGTCCCCTCCAATTTGAGGTATTCTATGATTAGATAACTTGTTGTGCAGTCCCTTGGGTTTTGATGTGGAGTTAGGATTGTGAGACTATTCTTATTCTTCTCCAGATGTAGCTGCTGAAAATGGTCTGATTTCTTTTCAAGGACTGTGTTAGATATTTGAAAGCAAAGTTTTTTACTGCAGTTTCCGAGTTTACCTGTGCTCTCCTTTGGCAGAGTTCAGACACCTTCCAGCACTGAAGGGAGCTGTGGGTCAGAAGCACTCTTCCAGCACTCAGTCTTTTCAAAATGAAAGTGCAGATCCTCTGTTGTTATCACGATTTCCCGTTTGAAAGAAAACTCCCAGGATTTAATGTCGTACTGTGATGCCAACAGGATCAGAGATGGTTCTTTCCAAACTGATTAATTTGCAGAGCATCTCTGATGATACAATTCAAGAAGCTCTCTGAAAAGGTGTCACTTAGTAAACAGGGTAAATGAGTCAGAGCACGCACGATTAGTGCTCCCCTTTCCCCCCCTGGATAAGCTTTGGACTGAGATAGGAGGAGGTAAAGGAGAAACAATCACTCCCAGTTCTGCCCAATGACTTGACAACAGGATTACATTCATGTTAATCCATCAAAATTTATCCTCTGCTTTACAAATAAAAACAATTGCTCTAGACAAGCCTGAAGTCTTTATGCTGGTGTGTTTACACAGGGTATAATTTAATTTGATGGCAAATAGATTTGAAGGTATTCTTGTTTATTCTTGGACAAAATAAAATGCTACCTAGGATTTTGGGGGGATAAGAACACGGGGGTTACAGGAGGTGATGTGGTTAAGCACTGCATGCACATATGTGCTCTGGGGACAGCTTGACAGACTGCAGGCTTTTGGAAAGAACTAGTGTAGCAAAGGAGCAGGGGGGAGAAAGCATCTGCCAGTAAATAGATGGATAAAGATGTTTTGTGCTGCTTTTAAGGAGCACCAATCATCTTTTTAGCTTTGACAGGTGGCAGTGGGGCAGGAGGGGAGGAAGAGATTCAGAGAATTGTGTGGGTGGTGAAGAAATTAATCCTAATGAATTGGAAGAGCAAATCCACAGTGGGCAGAAAGCTTTGGATTTCTGCCCTGCTGGATATGAATAAATAGAAGAGAATCCCTTTTGCACGCAAGAGCTAATCGGGCAATTACAGCGTAATCTCAAAACCTTTGCTTAAATTGTATTCTGACTACCAAAGTGTGAGGCAGATTCTCTCCCACAGGTTCACAAGGCTTGCCCAGTCTTTCAGACAGATGAAAGCTCATCTTTGAAACACCTCCCCTCCTTGTATTTCCAAAGTTTCCTTTCCATGTTTTTGTTCCTATTCACAGAAAAGAACACAAACATAAGAACTGCCAAACTCTTTCAGACCAAGGATCCATCTAATCCAATTTCATTATTCTTCCCTCAATGCCTGCTTGTGATCACAACTGGGAGATGGAGCAGCACAAGCATATATGACACTTCCTTCTAACGCATTCACACATTTTTAGCTCTGGGGCTTCTCTGAGCTTGACCTCTTCTTCTTTACTAGGCCTCCAAAGCTCTTTCTTCCATTCAGTTTTCCTGAGCAAATGTAACCTTCTGTATCAACAGCCCTTGCTGGTAGCTTGCAGGTGTATTACTTAGTGGTGAAAAGCTAAGTCCTCTTCTGAAATACTCACTCCTCCTACTTCTATAAAAATAAAACTGGGAGGTTACAGCATGGGAATCTCACCAGTTTTATTTTGGAGGAAACAAGAAAATTCTGATGGAAAGATTAATTTAGTTTTTTAACAAAAAAATTGTGGGTGTCCTGTTTGAGTTCTCCTTATGCAGCTTTGCTGTCACTTGGCCCTAAAGACTTCTCTTCTGACCTGTTGAAGGAAGGATTGAAGAAATAAATGTTACTGGAGAGGCTATTCTTTTAATTTTTAGGTCTGTCTTTCTAGAAGTGAAAATGTTTTCATCTGCTCTTGAAAGCACAGGGTCTTGAGACAATTTGACTGAGGAATGATCAGTGAGAGTGCTGCCTGCTGTGCTCTCTGCTGGGCACTCAGGTTCTCCCATCCCTAATTTGTGTGTTCATGATGTCTAAATCTTTATTGTGACTGCACTCGAACTAAGATTTGAGTGCCACAATGCTAAGCAGTTCCACATAGAGCATCGGAATGCTTCCAAGATCTTGGCTATTCTTAAGGCTTTAAAACTCAAGACTGATTGCTGTTTACTTGAAGCATCTTCCAAAGGCTCACTTGTGACATGAATCATGTCATTATTCTCCATCCCATCTCTCTGCTGAACCTAGCTGACATTCTTTCTCTCATGAGTGTTTTTCTTTAGGACTGGCACCAGCGCAGCAATTCAGCACCAGGCTGGTCTTGCTCATGTCTGTTCTGCCATCTGATCACACAGATGAGGAGCACGTGCCTTGCTAGGACTGAGCTGGAAGGGAAAGCAAAGAAAATATTTGCAAACACGGGTGCACAAAACCCATGGTATAAGTGTTCAAGTGAGGTAGAAACCACAGCTACACAATTACACAAAATAGAAATGAAGCTCATGTCAGAGTAGGTGATCTTTTTGTTACAAAGAGAGAGGAAAAAGCATGCATTGCTGGCTATTTTCCTCCATCCAGCACTGTTTTCATACTTGATTACCTGGACATTGCTGCTGCAGGGTAGCAAACCAAGCTGTGTGTTTACCCTTGTTGTTTACCACTTACAAATGCACTTTGGAGGATAAAGTAAGTTGAGAGTTAAGAAAATTTCATCTTCTCTAGCTTACTTGCTGAAGAGGGCTGTCTTCTGAGCAGGCTAATTATTGCCACAGAAAGCAAAGGCATTCCTAGGGATTCAGCAACACACTTGTGTAAGTCATCATGTTCTGGAAGAGGAGATTAGGAGAAAATTGTTCCTATAAGGAATTTTGCCAAGGACCAATCTGCAGTGCTGTACCTTTGGTGCAATACTGGGCTTGTTTCTAGGCTTGATTACTAAAATAGCATATGTGAAAGGAGATTGTTGGATTTGTGCAGTCTTGGACGTGTTTGCATATTGCTAGCCAGCCACCTGATGGAAAGCAGAGGGTTAAAATACTGCTGTTCTCTAAGGCTTTGTTGTACACATACAGACTGCATTTATGTTTGCAGACGTGGTGCATGAGCAAATATCTCCTGTTTGCTTGTGAAGTTTTCTCAATGTTCTCCTGTGGAAGGAGGTAACACTCTCCTTACAGTATGCCGGTGTTTGCCTTGTCCTGCTGTTGATGATTCATTTGTGATACCAACAATGAGCCTTAGCCATGAACTGGGATTCTGTCCTATTTCACAAAGACACTTGGTAAATAGGAGCCAGAGAAAGAGTTCTGGCTCCAAAGAGATGATGAGCTACTTCTCTAGATCTGATAGGAAGCATGAGAAGAGAGATTGGTTTATGAACTCCATCTGGTGACACTAGCCCCTCCAGAGATCTCCCAGTCATGCAAGCAGTCTTTTGGTCATGATGCCCAGTTTTATATTATCTTGGGGATTTTATCCCTTTGTGGTCTCTTACAGTAAGAGAGGCTAAACAAGATTATTGTGGTGTTAAAGGGAATCACAGTAAAATGAATTATAAAAATGCTACTCATACTTCATAGAGTAAATGGAACTTTCATATAAGATGAAATATATCAGGCTGGGCTGCTGATCTTATTTGTTTGATGAATCTGTTTACCTCTTGCATGCATCCATCTAACTTGGGAGAAGGCAGATATATGGAGTGGGAACTGAATGGTCTCAGACCTATCTATTCATCACCTGCATGACTTTCATTGCTAGAGTGTCCAGATCACTTCCCTGCTAGATAGGAATAGAAATCTTTTTTTTCTCTTGGTTTACTGGGTAATTAGCTTAATTTATGGCTTTATGATCATTTGTATTCCTTAGCTTGCATGAGTGAACTTACAGAAAAGCAGCTCAAGGGAACTGAAATCCACATGTGCTGTACAGTACCCTCAATCACTTCTGCAAGGCATGTCTGTATCAAAGGTGAGACCAACTGAATGGGGTTTTGCCCTTGTTCTGCACCATGGATCACCTTGTTCACCTTGTTCACCACTCTGGAAAGAGGGTGATGACATTTTTAGGTCTCTGATTCCCTGAGAAGAATTTCTGGGTCAGTATGGAATATGAGTTGTGTATAGTGTCCTATTATGAGCATGTGCTCTTATTTCAGCTAGTAATCAAAATGGGGGTGTGCTTGGAGTGTGCTTCTTCACTTCCAGATATAAGTTGCAATCTGCTTTTGAGAAAGTTGACAATGGCTGACTTCCTCAGGCCAAATAAGGCTTTGTTTTTCTACAATAGATATCTAGGCATCTAGAAGGGTCCAGATATCTTAGAATACCTTCTTCTTAGAAGGGCCAGTCTATGGAGGCAGCTGAATCTGAGGGCAGAGGTCTTAGATATTAGAGGATGTTGTGAGCTAGGTGAGGCATCACAGTGCTTACCTCTTTCTCCTACATCAGCCTGGCCACAGTTCAGATTAGATGTCCGCTCTGCATGCAGGAGAAACATTTGGCAGCTCTCTGAGGGATCTGGCAGACAATACCATTTGCACTCCATGGCACAAATATGCAACTCTTTCTCTTTTCACTGAAGCAAACAGGAGCCAAGATGTAGTTGCAGTATCTAATGGATTTTTATAGAAATAAATACTAATGGGGGTGTTGAGGAGGAGACAGAGGGAGGAATATTCCCAGAGAAACTAGTTACATAAGGCACATTCTCCTCTTTGGTCTTATTAAAGTATTTCCTTATCTTATCTTTTCTCCTTCAATTCCTGATTTTACTGGGTGTATTTCAGATGTGGAGATACTGTAAGATGCAAGTCTGTGAAGGAAGCAGTTGTCTGAATCTCTTGGGTCATTTCAGATCTGTTTCTAGATTTATGCAACATAAAGCAGACTAGCACAGAAGATTTGCTTTAACACAAGTGTAAATTTGCTATTGTGCCCAGAAGAAAGGAAATATTTAGGGCAGCCTGAATGCTAGTCCAACACATGCTGTGCTGTTTACGAGGTGGGGGTAAGGAGAAGAAAGAAAGGACAACTTAATGTTTTCCAAAGAAGCTTCACTGTCAGGTTCATGCCTCTGTCTGTGCAATGGTGTGTGTGCCCCTTGGGAGAAGCAAGCACAGAGGCTGTCCCTTTGAAGGGACAAACACCTGCATTTTAACCTGAAGTGGTTTGCACACAAAACAGTATCTTCATCGTGCCAAATGTTGTTGCCTCAATGCCACACAGTGCTGCCAACAGCCACTTCTGTCTTTCAGCAGGAGATGGCTGTTCAATGCTTTTTGAGCTGCACATCCAGTGCTGCCCATTAAATAAAGACAGGGAATTCTTGGGGGAAAGGAAAAAACAACAAAAAAAACAAACTTCCTGTAGTCCCCACCCAAACCAAAGCAGAGTACATTACATCAGAGTTGTTAAGACACTCCCACAGCTTTTTAATTTGTTTAATTTAATTTAATTCCCAGCCACAGTGGCATGCTGCACATATTAATCATTCTGTTGCATCTTCATATGGGGGGAGCAAAAGTATCCCTAAAACACTTTGTCAACATCCAGTAGGTAAATGCCAACAATAAGAAATTTCCCCATTTCCTAAGCTATTCATGTTTACTATGTTTGGTAATTTTAAATAGTGTTACAATCACTCAGCAGAGAAGCCCTTGGGTCATGGGTTATAAACAATTTTCTGTCTGAACTTCCTGACTGCTGTTTCTGTATCAGTTTTGTGCCTTGTAGACAATAATTATTCCAACAACCCATTTTGGCATTGAGTTAGGTCATACAGTTACCCCTTCTTGAGACAGTTCCCTTCTCAAGGAAATGTTCCTTGCTTTACTGTTTTATTTTTTTTCCTTCTTCAGACCAGCAGAAGTGGGTTTTGAGGGAAGATGTGTTTGAATCTCCACGCACAGCAGCATTTTATCATTTCTATATTCAGGTTTCTGAATATTTTCTGTTTTATCTCCTAAATTCTAATCTGGAGGTATCACTGCAATGCGATTCCTCAGTAGCTGTGCTGAGGAGGAGCAGAGAGAGAGAATACAATTATGGCAAAAATGCACATGTATCCATTTACCTGTAAGAGGTGCAAAGAGATGAGACACTGGATGACATTGGCACTGTATTTGAAGAGTTTTATCCAAGACAGGACAAACGCTGTAGGGTAAAAGGACAGGTTGCTGGCTGCAGGAATCTGTATTTCCCAGTGTTTTTCTAAGCTAAGCTGCTTAGGCACCCTGCCAGCCAGGCAAGGGCCCTGGAACCTCTCCAGGAAAAACCTCAGCTCACATTGTGAAAGGGTTTCCCCTATCTATGCTGCAGAATAGATTCTCTTCTCAGAAGCTTGGAGACAAATATTGATTTTTTTTTTTTTTCTTTTGCAGTAGCAAACTATTGTTAGTGGCATGCAGTCAATTTCTCTCATGGACACTATGAGGTATTTTGAATGTGTGCCACCAAAGCCAGCATGGAGCATAGATTGCTTAGTGCAAGCAGGCCCTGCCATGCTCTTCTCTGATCTGCTCTTGGCTCAAAGGACAGGCACAACTGGCTTTGGCAAGTGAATGGGAATGAGACTGAGTGAGAATTTACACGCCTATACAATGTATAATTTTGATTCTACACAATCCTTGCACAAAGAGAAAATCTGGGGAATCTCACATTTTTTTTTCCTTTTCTTGTAAGGATCCAATTCACCTGTGGGTGGGTTTAACTCTTGGCTATGAGGTGCTAATGCTGCCATTAGGAATCCCCAGGGTGAGTCCTACTTTGTGGATCTTCATCCTTATTGGGGGTTCTCTTTACCTGAGTGTGGAGGTCACACTGTAGTGGAATGGGAAGGTCTTCCATTCAGATTGCTGATAATGACGGTGTTGAACACTTCAGGGTAGACGGGAATTGGAAGAAGAATTTTGAGGATCACAGTTTTGAATGTGAATGTAGTGTCGTGTTGATGAAATTTCAGTTTTGACCTGGTCTGGAGTAAATCTGTGGTATGTCCATAGCAGAGCAGGGAATCCCTCTCAAATTCTTGTTTGGCATCCCAGCTGTGGAAACAGCACAGTGAAGGGTGTTTGAAACTATACTGTAACTTGAAAGAGATTAGTGTTTTGCATGTTCTCATTAGAAATGTTGGTGTGCCTGGGGTAACCAAAAAGCAGGTATTTGTGTTTGCCCAGGCAGGAACATCCTGGGCAAAGGAGGGCAAGTCAGTGAAGAATCAGTGTCATATTAGCATTTGGCTATCATGGAAGAGAAATTCAGGAACCTGAGCAGGGATCTAGACAAGCCTTTGGAAGGAAAGTCTAAGCTGCTGGTTTATTTGGTGGCATGAATCTCTCACTCTCTTCTGCTGGGCAGTTTACACGTGCATGCATCACTTTGATGGAGAAGTTATGGCTGGTGATTAGGGTGTTCATCTTGGCTTTGAAACATTGAAGTTCAGATTTCTGCTAACAATCTGTCAGAGCAGAGATGAACTGTGCTTTTCAGCACAATTTTTGAGGGATATGCTACAGCTGCTTGTCAATCAGCTGTTCTGTGGGGGACCTGGGGTGCATGGTACCTGCAGCCCAATACTCTGAGCAAAGCAGATGCTTTGGCCTGGGCAGGACTGATGAGTCAGCTGGATATCAGGATGGGTTAGCTTCTTCTCTGGGAAGAAACACTGCTACAGGTCCACAGAAGACAGCAAAGGATCCTTACCAACAAGGAAAAGGAGATGTTAATGTTTCTTGGTCTGAGCAAGGCCACAGCACTACTCCACATCTGAAAAATCATTTAACAGCCCTATTTGTTATTACAGTTCTCAGTTACATCATTTCTGCAAGAGGAAGGACAGAGAGCCCTAAGGCTGTATTGCTGACCCTACCAGATATGTCAGAGCCAAAGCATCTGCACTGTGCTTCAGACAGCTCTGATGAGCTCCTGTCCAAGCTGTTGGGTATTTATCTCCCTTGCATTTTTTTTCAGCTCATCTGAATCCTCTTTGATGGGAAGCCTACTTATTGACAGTCTGGGCTGAGGGTTCACAATACAGATAGGTGTGTAGTGTCTGAAATACACTCAGCTAAGAATGTTAGCAGACTCCTTGACATTAGCAGAGCAAAACAGTTCAGACCATTCAATACTCTGTCTTGTACAGGCACATTAAGGCTTTCTCAATATCTGGTTTTGAGTCATGCAAATGTTTTCTTGTTCTTTTTTTGCTGCCAGGAATCTTCTAAGCACTTAGTCAAAGTCTCTCTTTTTTTTTAAAGTATGTTGCTCCTACTTGAATCTTTTGTGTCATTCTGAAGAAGTATTCTCCCATAATTCATGTCAGCCCTTCAAATGTTTGCAGATTTGTCATTTGCAGTCATTGCTTTGCCAAGCTATTAGTGCTTCTAAATTAATTCTTATATGTCAGTCTTGCTACTTCCCTGATCATTTTGCTGCTGTTCTTTTTCAATACCTCTCAATTTGTCATTGTGAATGCATCTAAGGCAAAGGTATTGTTACTTCCTTAAGTTTCTAACACATGTGACTTTCTCAGGCACATTCCATGAGTGAATATATTTCAGTGTAATCCTGCAAATGGATGTGCTTTTTTTCATATGCTTGAGGTGAAGAGTTTCATAAAAGTTGTCCAAACTTAGGGGATACAGCATGTAAAGGGGTGTGCAATAGCATGGATAATCCTTCTTCAGGGCTGCTCATAAGATTACTGTGTGGGACATGCTCTTGGCACTGGCACATGCTCCAGCAACCCCTCCTCAGTGACTTCTGCTTGATATCCCCAGTCCCACCCTGGCTCACCGAGCTGACTCCTTCAGGCACAGTCAGTAATGAAGTTTAGGGAAACAGGTGGGGGTTGGAAAAATGGCATGTTGCTTCTTGTGTGCTGTAAACAGTCTGCTATAATTGCCGTGTTTGGTACACAGCTGAGATGGGCCATTAGTGTGCCTGGTGTGACGAGCCCTCGGCCTGGTGGGCTGGCTTTGTGTGAACCTACAAACAGAAGAGACAGGGATGGTCATTCTGCAGGGACAGGAAATAGTTGTTTATTTCAGCCAGCAAGTTGCCCCATGTCTCTGTTTGTGAGGCAGGTTCTCCCTCGAGCACTGAGACATGAGTTGGATGAGTGCTGGCTCTCCTCAACAAGAGAACTGTGTTTGATGCAGAGCACACCAGGTCAGCTGCCTTCAAACAGCAGCTTCAGATGAGCATGCCTTGAGGCCAAGGATGCACAGCACTCAGCTTGTAAACACCTCACAGATGTAGCTGCAGGAGGGAAGCTCTGCTCAGGACAACACCTGCCAGCAGCATAACAGGCTAGAAAGGATAAACAGTAATGGAGAAATAAGAAAATTGCAAGAGACTTTGAGTAATACGAGTATGCTGAGCTAGAACTGTGCCTACCATTTATAGGATGAGGCTGTAAGTGGAAGTGCTGGAGGTATCCCATTGTCACAGCTAAATCTTGCTTGTGACTTTTAATTAAAATATTCTGAATACACACAAAAGTTAACTTGTGAAATGCTTACTGTTTCCTTTCCACAGCATGATTAATATTTTCTTTTGTCCTCATATTCTTCCACTAAAATCGCATTGCGTCACAACATTGAAGCATAAGTAGATTTCCAATCTCTCTCAGCAGCAGCATCAGTTTTTAATCCACACACAGCATTTTAGAACCCTCTGAAATAAGCTCTTTATGCTTCTTGATTGAAAAGGTTTTATTGTTGGCTCATGCATCCGGCAATTCAGATGCATATTATAATAATGTCTGAAAAGCCACAGTAAACTCTGAAGAAATTCTTCCTGAGGAGATAGCCAAAGAATGTATTCAGCCCAACCTGAGAAGAAAAGTTCCTTTGCAGCGTAGAACTTGGCTGAAATGGAAGACCTGCAGAGACACAGCTGGCTGCCGCAGTCCCTCAGAGGCTTGGCCTCTCATTCTTCTCAAGGCTGCAACTGAGCATCCTGCCTTGGGTCTCCTCTCCCAGTATCTGTGGGTTTGCATGAGGGAATACATTTAGCAGTATCAGTTTTAAGCATCAAGCTGTTGTTTCCCAGGAAATTCTATTAGAGTGTATTAACCTGAAGAGTAGAGAAGTGTCTTTAGCAGAAGCTTCTTTCATTCAAAATGCAGCAGAGCAGAGGCAGTTGCATGCCTAAGGATGCCTTGTCTTTTTCTTCTCTCTGACTCTGCTCCTCAGATGTCTGCTCTTCAGCCAATCCAAGTATGAAGTGGGGTTCTTGAGTGGGGTCCTTGTGTATCCCTGCCTCGCCAGAGCTACATCAAGCTCTCTTGCTGCACTGAACCTGCAGAGTTCTCAGTATTTGAGAATGCTCTCCTGGAAGAAAAACAGTAGTTCCTGAGCTTTAATCAGTTCTGGCAGTTGGGTTATTTGCAAGCAGGCCAGTGACTACACCCTGAGAATTGTTTTTCTTGATATTTGAAAGTTATTGCCTACTGCAACTGGAGGCTGCACCTGTTAGTAAACACAGACCTCCTCACTGCAGCATTTTGTTTCTTTAACACTGTCTGGAATTGTAGCTGAAAGTTGACATACCTGACTAAAGCAGGTGCTTTTGGCTGATTGGATTTGGAGGGACCTGATGGGCTTTCACACCCATGTCCTTGACTTGCAGATTGATAACTTTTGTCAGAAGTGAAGAGAACATGACATAGGAGATGATCCTCCAGCTGGAAGCGCCACGTTCTGTGTGTGCTGGAAAAGCTGCACACACAGGTAGCTTTTCCCAGGTGTGAAGTAGCAAAGACAGGTCTGTGTCATCACTCCTCAATACTCTGTTATGTTTATTTAGTTGCTGCTCTGCCCATATGTATTTAAACCCTTTCCCACTTAATCTGTAGTCACTGTAGCATTAGGAAAATAGCATTCTAGACTTGATGAATACACAAGCCTTGGACTCCTGGAGAATGGAGTGTAAGAGACACAGGTCACACTGAAATGAACTTGAGTCTCACCCAATTGCAAAAGAAAATTTGCTAATAGTAGCTATGCTCTAAAAATTGACGTCATCCCACGTGACAGTGAGTTTTTACCACTAGAGCTCCAGGGCAGAAGGGGTGAACAGAAGGACTGGGACATGTTGCAGGACTGTGTGCCTGCCTGGGGCCGTGGAACAGAAGTAAGCACTGCTATGACTGAAGGGCCTGGATCTGCAGAAAACCCCCTGTTCTGCATGTCTGTAGTTTAAGTAAAGCCTCCTTCATCCCTGCAAGCATTACTTGGGGAATAATCTGTGATCTTTTATGGACCCTTTCCTTCCACCCCTGTGGGACCAAGATTCTGGATCTTGATTTAGAGCAATATATTGAGGAAACAACTCTTCTGAAGCTGCTGGCTGTATGCTATAAACAGCTGGGATTTTACTGGCTCGTTTCCTGAATTGCTGTTCTCTAGCTTTCCCCTCCAGTTTTATCTTTTGTGCTCTCAAATTTCTGGATCAATGCATCTCAGGACATAATGCTGAGGTATTACTTTGATGCTCCCTAGTTGGTCTCCTGCATTAATCTGATGTTGCCTTTAAAAGACTGCCTTTTGTGCTGAGATTTAACATTGCAGAGTATTCTCTTGGTGTTTGAGGTAGAGCTGAGCAGTCCTTTGCATGTCTTCATGAGGCTGCTTAGGTAACTTGACTGCAGGGGCAAGCACTGCCCTGGGTGTTCTCCACTTGGATTTGCTGATCCAAGGGTCTCTTCAGCAAGCCAGATTCCCCATCCTATAAAGAGATAAAGAGGAGACATCCCTGTAAAGGGCCAAGTACAGTGTGTGACTTGGCCCTCAAGAAGGAAAGGATTAAAATCAAGCTCAGGTGGTAGGGCTGACAGTTTCTTTTGGGGCCTGTGCTGACACAAGTCCCTTAACATGCTCCTTGCTCCCTAGCAATGTCTAAATATAATTATTTACCATTTTTTTTCCTTTCTCCTAGAAGCAAAGCTCTGCCAGTGAACTCACAGGGAAAAGGAAATAATCCTTCTGAATTACATGCAGATGGTGCTTTGAGAAGAGATAGGAAACAAGTTAGCTACTGTTTCATCATCTGCACCCATTCTTGGTAAAGGTGTCTCAGTCACAGTAGTGTGTGATCATACCTGGACATCAGAGCATCAAATGAGGTCAGAGCCAAGCTCTCTCTAGCCCGGTGTGCTGGCTCAGACATTGCTTTGTGTGACACCTGGTGAAGAGCAGAGGTCTCTGCAAGGACCTATGACACTGGGTCCTCTGAGTTTACAGCTATTTATTGAAATCAGATCTAATTAACAACTGGTGGATTTCTTTCCTGTATGTTCATAACAAAGGAAGGCTTAGCAGCTGTTCAGTAGTGGATGGATCTGGTGGAGTACAATATCTGGTCAGTATTGTGGTGATAAATGGAATACTGCTTAGTGGGTTGGCTGCTCAGAGAAAGCATCAAGTGCTCAGAATATCTGTGATACTCATGGAAGAGGTCTTGTCTCCAGCATCTGGGGAGCTGTTTAGTTAAACTGCTGAGCACACTGATGCAGGAAAGATTTTGGTGACACACCATGGACAGCAATGAAGTAGGTCTGAAGTAGGGAAGACAGAGTTAGTGACAGAAACTTCAGTGTTACAGTACAGTATTAGTTGATGGTGGAAGGTTGGTGTTACATGGATGGGCCACTTCTATCTGGACACTCATGTGTCTGGCATGAGTTCCTGGGAGCTCCTGCTGAGAAAACCCCCAGGATGATATAGTCTGCCAGCATCACGATTCTCCATTCTGGACCTTAAAGATGCATGTCAATATAATGAAGCTTTTTAGTTTCTTTGTTTTCTGGAAAGTTAGGGCCTGGTTCACTGTTCTGGTAAGACTTTTACTTCTACCTCTGTGAGATGGATAAATTAATGGAATAATGCAAGAACTGACTCAGAATATCCCTCAGAATCTAAACTATCTCACTGGTTATTACTGACCTCTGAACCAAACCAACAGAAGATCAGGGGAAACCTGAATAAAACCTGAAAATTTTGAAATTCTACTTCATCAGAGACCTTCATTAAAAGCTATTAATTGATACACTACAAACTAAACACAATGGTTCCTCCCTGGGTTTGAATTTTGAGTTTTGGGCTATCTGCTGCTATTATGAAGTGATTATAGCCTGGTTAGCCTTCCTCCCTGCCTCTCTTATCATCTGAGCTGCTCTCTGTTGAAGATGCAAATGAGACAGAATGCTCCAAGTCCCTCCTGTGTATGGTTTAGGGCACAGTTTTCCAGGCAGTGTGCAATGCAAGCATGAATCACAACTCCCTTTAAGGTACTGCTGTACTCAGTTCCCTGGCTCTTCATCTGACTGAACAGGATGCCGATTCTTCTTTTTAATCTAAGCAATAACCAATTTACTCCAGAGATGAGAATTTGCTGACTGTTGCTGCTGTTCTTATGCTCAGAATTGTAAACCCCTTGGAAAACAAGGCCAGTTTGTGCATGTGTGTACAAACCTGGTTTCAAATCTGGCTTGGATTCTCTTTTCCAGCTCAGCGAGTGACTGACATGTTCACTTTAGCATAGCTTCCTCCCAAGACAAGCCGGGGGCTGTGCCAAAGTGCTGTGAGGCGTTCACTGTGAGTTCAGGCACACACTGAAGGCAGATTCTACAGCGCCCTGGAGACAGGGGTGAGATGAGGACAGCACAGCCGTGATTCAGAGCTGCCTTGCACTTTGGTCTTGCTAGTAGGTCATATCAGTATTGTATCAATTGAACCTAGATGCAAATCAGGCTCCACTTCAGTGCCCCAGTCAGGGCGTATTCTGAATTAGCAGCTCAGCCTGACCACAGGATGGAGTGTACTGCTAAGCTCGATATGGCTGACAGGAAGAGTAAGCCTAGGTTAAGGTCTGCTAAAGGGAATGGAAGGGGCAGCTCAGTGACACCAGACACAGGGAAGGTGCAGCTTATTCTGATTCCACAAGAAGCTGCTACCAGATCCAGAAGAGAATTTTAGTTTAATGAACCTGTCATGTCCTTGTACAGGAACAAGTGAGCAGCACTCATTTTCCTCACAGTGGTAGATTAAAACCAGAATTTAATTACTAGAATATGTATCTTCATTGCGCAGCAACTGTAAGTGAACTGCAAATATACCAGGCATGGGCAGTTTCCTCAGTGCCTGAAAACATCATTTCTGTAGCAGTGCAGCTCTGCAGCTGACCTAATAAACACTGATGCTGAACAGGGCTAATTATCTCCAATGCAGCATTGCCCTGGCATGGCTGTACAGCTTCTTGCTCTGGAATTAGCTTAGCTGGAACTTGTTTGGGTGTGTGCACTGCCCTTCACGGTGTGGTGGAAACGGGCCCTGCGCAGCGCTTGGCAGAGGAGCATCACACGCATGCACTGGACTGCAGTGCTTCTCTGCTCTAAATGTAACGGGGAACTCTGGGCTCCACACAAAGGAGTCACTTAGCAGCTCCTCTTGAAAATTTCTCTCACCTACTGGGGCAACAAACCTCCAACTCTATGATCTCTTTGCCTAAAACAAAAACAATAATAAAGGGTGCTGGGAGGTGATGTTATAGGGTGTGTGGAAAATAACTGGGGATTCACTTACTGAAGATTTTGAAGATTAAATAAGGCAACTGAATTGATAAAAGTGACTCAGTGTCAGGTATTAGGTGAGAAGATAGATAAATAATCACACATCCTGTAGCAGCTGGGTTTATGCAGGTTCAGGTCCAGTTGTATCTCAATACAGGTTAGTATCTTAGGTGGAAAAGGTTAGGTGAGCATTTTTTCGAGAGCTAATCCAGTCCAGCTGAATAAACACAGTGCCCACTTCTTTTGTCTGTAAGAGCCTCAATTTGTTTGTCTCAAGATAATTTCAAAATCTCTCTTCTCCTTAAGAGGAGCTGGGGAGATGTGGGTGGGATATACCCTAGACTAAAATCATGTGTTTCTTTTCCACTAATGCTTCCCAATGTGGCTTTTCTCTTACTGTAGTACTGGATAAATGAATACACCTCCACCTTGGGGATTGGTGTCTTCCACTCTGGCATCGAGATCTACGGCAGAGGTATGAAGTATTTCCCTTTTACTGCCTGCAGAACACGGGGACAACTGTATGGCCAGTCTGATATGGAAAAGCACCCCAAACTTACAGCTTTTGGCAAGGAATGTTTTGAGGGATAAAAACTGAAAAACCCAGCCAATTCTCTTTTCTGAGTCCATTGAGGAGTCTAGGAGCAACTCGTGCAGTTCTATTACGACCCATGTAGTCCTGTGTAGCAGGATGGCAGATGGGAGGAGCCATTCTGTGGTGAAGGAGGGAGACAGAGAATGGGAGAAATCAGGGAGGGGCAAGAGAGGTGGATCAGGGGTTGTCTTAAGGCCTGCAGATGTGTTTGTGCTAATTCTCCATCAGGAAAAATCTTTTCTCCATTAATTCTTTATGAATGTGGTCTAGAATATGGTCTAGAAATCTTGGAATCTGGATTTCCAGATACTAGAAACTGTTGATTTTAAACAGTAGAGTTACAAAGAAAGGAAAATGTTTTGAAATTGTCTGGATGGGGTAGAAGCTGATTAGAGCCACCCATTTGAAAAGTCAAGGGATCTGGAAAACATCTGTAGTGTGGGGAAGGATGAACTAGCATCACAGACCTTGTTTCCTTTTTCAGCATTAAATGGGAATGACTTGGCTACTCACTCATGGTATTTTCATGCAGTGCCATGCAGTAGCCAGAACCCCTGTTGGTGCTATTTCCATCTTGAGCACAGAGGCTTTCACAGGCCCTGTGAGATGGCCTGTGTGACACCACGAGGATCACAGGCTGTGTTTCACAGGCCCTGCAAGGTGACCTGTATGACATGGATAGACTACCTGGCCCGACCTGTGTGCTGAGGCAGCAGAGTACAATCAGCCTTTCTGCAAACACTTCCCACTCACTGCCTGTAAATCCCTCTGGAAGATTTGTTTTCTCCCTGCTCTAGAAACGGCTTCTTCCAGCTCTGTAGCACCACTGGAAGCCTCTCACAGTTTAGCCAGATGCCTTCAATGCAGGACTTTCCACTGAGAGAAAGCCACCCGGATGAGGACAGAGACAGACTCAAGAGTTTTCCTGGTGCTGTGGGAAAGGAGTAGTCCTAGCATGGAGGGAGGCTGTGAGGGCATCCTCAGTCCAAAAGGTAACCAGGCAGCAAAAACAGCTTTCAGAGTCTGGCTGAAACAGATTTTGGCAAGAGTCCAGCCCCTGGTGCTGATGTTGAGCCATGCAGACAGCTGCCATAGACTTTTTCCTGACATGGCGTTCATTCAATTACTCACAGTCTGTTTCTTTTCTTGTCAGAGTTTGCCTATGGAGGGCATCCCTATCCTTTCAGTGGGATTTTCGAGATCACACCTGGCAGTGCGGTAGAACTTGGCGAGACCTTTAAATTCAAGTAAGGGCCCTTTTCTGCATCTTCCCGTCTGCCCCTGTAGCCATTGGTGTAGGGGGAGCAGGGAAATCCTGTCCTCTGGGTGCTCCTTTCACTCTCTTCATAAGTGCCCTCACTGCCATCCTTTCCATGATCCTGATTCAAGGGCAACCCTGCAGGGATTTTGGAGGTGGATAAAAGAGTGCGTACAGCAAAGAGGGAACAGTGATGCACTGTGTTTGTCAGGGGTTAAAAGCACACTTATGAATGAGTGCAGTTATCTTTTCCTATTTTATTCATCTTCTATTCTCCCAGTTTTGCCTGCTACACAGAGCAAATGCACAGGGGGAAAAATAAGACTTCTCCTTTTATGAGTACCCCCTATCTGTGGATACTGCACAGAGTATCTGAAGTTATTGTGTGTGTTTTTTGCTGCTCTGTTACAAGGGACAGACTGGCTGTTAGAGGAGTCTGAGAGGATGCTGCATTCTTGTGTTGTTCGAAATGCTCAGACTGTGGGACTGTGGGTCGAGGAAATGTCCGTGGCAGGGGGGCTTGACCTCGCCAGACCACCAGTTTATGTTGAGGGCCATTTTAGAGCAAGTGCTACTGAGTGACTATTGGGAGAAGCAATAGGTTTCTGCATAAAGTTGTCAGTCTGCTCCTTCCTGGCCCAGGGGGGCCCTCTCAATTGTGGAAAAAACATCATCTCTCTTGTAATAGAAATTTCTCTTCTGGGATGACGGGCAGAGTAGGAGCAGACCCCCAGAGCTGAGACTTCCTTGGTGGTGAGCAAGAAGATCTCAGGACTGTTGTCTGTGTGATAACTTGCTTTGTGGAAAAGCTGTGGATATTACTGTGCCATTCTGTTAGTCAGAGTCTCTGATAGCCTCAGATATGCATGTCCATAACATTTTAAGCCTGTCCTTCTTGCCAATAGCTGATAATTTCCTTCTCTCTTGGTATGTATTGCACTTTTCACCGTTGCTTTCTGTTCTTCCTGTTTTATGTTTTGATTTTAACTAGAGAATCCATTGCCTTGGGCACTACGGACTTCACAGAAGAGGACGTGGATAAGATTATGGAAGAGCTGGGCAAGGAATACAAAGGAAATGCTTACCACTTGATGCACAAGAACTGCAATCACTTTTCTTCTGCTCTGGCTGAGGTAGGCACAAATGGGGTTTGTTTATTCGTTTTTTACTGCTTCAGATCTGGAGTAATGTTCACAGCAAGGGGTCAGCACACCCTTCCAGGTCAGAGCCCATAGCCAAATATTCTCTCTTCGCCCTTAATATTTTTGGAAGCCCTTTGCTGTTGAAAGGGATGGGATCAGGGATAGAGATGCGGAAGGTTTATCACATGTTTGGTCCAAACTGTGTGGGAAAATAGGAGTACTTGTAGTTTGGTTCACTGAACAGGCGCTGAGCAGGAATTGAAAGGACAGACCTGGTTAGCATGCAAATGTGCATCATTTTTATTGCAAACATAAACAACAGTGTATGATCTGCAAAGGCATAAAAATGGTTTATCAGTGTTCTGGAAACAAAACTTTGCAGTATTCAGAGAGTGAGCATTCTTTTTCTTTATTTAATTTGTACCATCCAAACCTATTAAAAATAATTAATTTTCTTATGGACATCTTCAGTGCTTTTCCATGTTCTCAAAACCACTGTGAATTTTGAGAAATTATTATAAGAGAGCTGTTATTTCTATTCAGAGACAACTGAAGCACAGAGAAACACAAATTTTATTCCATCTATCTGCTGATTTTGGGGTATCTTATTTTTGATTCCCAAAGATGTGATTATTTTGGGGGGAAGTTGCCTTCCTCCTCAACTCCCAGATGAGCTGGTTAAAGTGTGTTTCAATTAAGGTGTGAATAGTCAACATTTGTGTAAATCTGATTTCCAGATTAACCCAGTGTCAGAAAAAGATGGGGAAAGCAAAAATGGAAGTCACCTTCCATAAAAACTCTTTTGGTGCTTTCCATATTTGCTTTATGGAAAACTCAAGGAGAGAATATAATTTGTCATGATATGGTAGGGTATCAGTGAAACTTTAATTTCTCCCTCTGGAATCCTCATGCTAATTAATTACACATCTCTTGGCCTTCATCATATGGGGCAAGGGTCCTATTCCTCTTTTGCCACAAGTGTTCATTCATCCCCAAACAAGCCCATCACGGATCCCAAGTGAGATGTGTGGAAAAAGTACTGTATGACTTCGTAAGAAAAAAACAAGTGAATCTGAGAACCAGCAACTGATTTACAAGGGACTTAGGAACACCAATTCTCTATTGGTTCCATCCTTATTAATTATATGTAGAGTCCTTTCTGCAAATGTTAGCACATTAAAACAAACAGGAAGGAATTTAATTGGTAGAAACAGAGAATGAAATTCTAAGCAGTACACTGAGCAAATCAATGTTAGTCACACTACTAAATTGGAATCAAATATCAAATTACTAAAACAAAAAATAGGAACTTTAACAATTACGAAGGAAACTCAGGAGAAAGCTGTGGGATTACTAGGAAAAGATAAACAAAATCCTTTACCTGCAGCAGTGAAATAAAGTCACTGCTTACTATGTACTTTGAAAGGTAAAATGTCTGTCTTGTCTCTAAGCTATAAGATCAAAGCCATTCTTCCTTGATTCTGCTGCTACACATCAGTGAATCCCTCACTGCCCCTTCCTTGTCCAGCCTTCCTAACACAAGTAAAGTAAGAGATCTTACAGAAAAACTAGTTATGCATTTTTAATTTTGTTTTCAATATGCTTTTAGTGGGTATCTCTATAGGAGTGGAGTTTAGGGTTAAGTTTTCCTGCAAGAGCTTTCTTGGTGGATTTAGAGCACTCATTCATTGCCCCATAACCTGTCTAGATTGTAAAGCAAAAGCCTGAATGGCTGGTTCTGACACTTCTGCTCCCGGGAGCAGCATTTTCTCGAGATTTACATCAGTTTAAATAAGCCCTTCATAGGCAAGCAGGATTTTTTGTTGCTGTTGCTCTTCACATATGCCTATGTTTATCAACCCTCTCTAAAGCATTACAAATGCGCACCCAGAGGAGCTGGACAGCAAGCCCAGGAGCAGAATGTCCTGGATGGTCTCTAGCACAGAAATACAGAAAATGGGAGGTGAAATTCTTACAAAAATAGCTGGTGGTATGACACTAAGCAAAAGTCCCAGCCATTCAATAAGCCTCCATCAGCAACATGAGGCATATGTGTGGCTGCCTTGCAATAGGTAGCCCCATCTATTCTGGTAAGTACAGTCATTTTGAAAATTTGGAGCTGGGTGAGAAGTAGCAAAGCTTATCTTGGGATACTTCTGACCTTTTGGAAGAAGTCTGCTTGAGATCTGTAGAGACAGAACTGGAAGTTTCTCTTCTCAACATCTGAATGCTTTCTTTACTTCCCAGCCTAAGTGATTTTTTTCTCTTCTTCTTCCTGTAGTTCCCATTAAAACTAAACAAACCAAAAATTACCCCATTGGGAAGCCCCAGTCCCTTCCACACAGAACTACAGGATGCATCCTTACAGTGTACAGAACATGATGACTACATGATGACTGTGTAGATAAGGGTCATCATATAGGCCTGAAAACAAAAATTATATTTGTTCTCAAAAATCAATTATGAGATGCATCTCTTTAGTATTTGTATTGCTCTTTTCTTCAGACTCATCAGCTACAAATGAGTAATTATAAAAACAGCAAAACTATTTAGCACCTATTATAGCATACTCCTGTGACAGTTAAAGACAGTAAACTGAAAAAATTATTCAAAGAATGAAAATAAAAGATGTAGAAATTTTGCTCAACATAATGAAGCACTGGAACTGGGGTTTCATTCCAGCCACAAAAATAAAGATGCCAAGGATTTTGTGTGCAAATTCTCCATCTCTCTGTTGGCTGTAGCCCATCTGAAAGGTGATGCTATAGGTACCACAATGTCCTTTCACCACAGAGAGGGCTTGGGGGGAAGGATGCTTTTTAACATGAAAGAGGGAATGCCCAGCTCTGCTCCCAACAGCCCTTTAGGCTCTTCTGCTTACAGCATAAACCCTTGTGGACAGTTAAGGAGATGGTTGTTCTGAGCCTCCTGGGTAATGCCAGGCAGGTCACATCCCTGTGCTGTGCCAAAGTATCCCCCTCCTCACATACTGGGTTCTTTGCTTCCTGAAAAAGGGGCTCTGAAATCTTTTGATGACATCTCTCTCACCCGCCAGTGTTAGTTGCTGGGTTTTTGGCTTGCATTGTTCTGTTTCAGCATGCAAAACCAGAGACAGAGCTTTATAGCTGAGTGGTGATGTCTGAGTTAATGAGTGTTTACACAGACCTGGCTGGCAGGCCTTGAGGGTTGTAGGCCCTGAGCTGTGTTCAGGCACCCTCATTTCCTCAGCTGGCTGTGGGTTTGCTAATACTGATTAGTATCCATGCAGAGGTTGTCCCTGTGGCAGGGCCATGGGCTGGGAGGATAATGCCAGCCATCTGGTCTTATAGACTGAGGGTAAATGTAGTCATGTATGCTGCTGACTGGAGTCACAATTCTGCTGAGAGAAAGGAAAGGAGGTGTAAGATTGGTCCTCCTTCCTGGATCAGCTTCCTCAGAATCATATTGTGAACAAACAGTCACGTATCCAACTGCCAGGACTTGTAGGACAGGTTCCACATGCTGAGAAGGACTGCTGAAACCACACTTCATTTTCAGATTTTTTTAATTTTCTTTTCCTTTACCTGTGTTTTCTCAGCAAAGAGAACATCCATTCAGAAATCTTCCATCTACATCTGCTTAGGAAACATTTTTTTCTGTCAAATTTGTATTTATATGATGATGTCTTGGGTCTCCCCATGATAACTAGTAATAGTCTTTAAGAGCTACATGCAGGCTGACTGGTGATGGTTAGGGACATGTCTGGACCCGTGACTGCCACTCTGCCATTTGGCCATGCATCTTGAAAAATCCCTGGACTACAGAAATGCAGCACAAAAACTCACTTTGCAGTGCAGTTGCAGCCTCATTGTGTGCTGCTGTGGCATTGAGCCTCTCCCTGAATCCACACATCTCTTCTGAGTCTTCTGAACTTCCTGCCCACATCACTTGTAAGCTGCAAGAGGCTTTCTTTGTTACTCTCTCATTGCCACTTAGCTCTGAAGTTCCCTTACTCCCTACTGCACACTGTTGAGCATATTTAATTTGTTCAAGACTTAGTTCTCTCCCTGCTTTGCCAGGTCCCTATGGACTTTTAATGAGCAGCTATTGGAACAAAGAGACATGGCTTGGTCTACTCACAAAGCAGCTTCTCTGGAAACAAAGAATGCTGCAGTTTTAGCTGCAGCAGTTCAGACTTCATTGTCTCTAATGCCATTTTATGGCGGCCTTCTCAGTGAGTGAATATGCTGCATGATCAGGAGTCTCTTCCTGTGGACTCTTCTTCACCAGGAACTTTGGGTTATTCAAGAAGTGAAGAACTACCAGAAAGCATAAGTGTCTGCACAGCATATTAATTAGTTTTGAAGGAAGTTCTGATGTAAAGCAGGGCATAATTTCCTGATAGATAATCATAAGAAAGAAATCTGATGCACTCCCTGAGCATTTGCCCAGCTCCAATTTAAGGTCACTCTATACATACCACTTCATACCCTTTTGCAGCCTCCCTTTACCCTCACCATCTATTTCAGTGTGAAAATGTGAGAGGCCCTTGAGTCAAGCAGTCAAAAATCTAGTCAAGGTGGCCTCAGCCACTTGATTCCTGTGACATGATGTCATGATACCTGCATTTATAAACCTCTTAAGCAAATTGTTTGTGGGTTAAAATGAAGAGGTCCATCAACTGGGATTAGCAACTTGCCTGCAAGAAGCTTACTACTTTCACATTGCTTATATTGACAGTCCCCAAAATCAAGCAGTATCATACTCTCTGAAGAAAATGTCCAAGAGGATGGGCAATCCCTTTGGAGGACTTATGCTTACAATTTATGCAAAGAAAAATCAGTGAAGCCATCATCATCAGATCTCAAACTTCACGTCCTGTTCTGAGTTTATGTACTATTCTGTGCTTTAGTACTCCTGTGGGGTTTCATTCTGATTAAGTTATGCATGTGTGGGGAATTCAGTTAGGACTATGTCAAGATTGGAAAAAGCCCTTCTGTTTGTTCATCTGTTTTAAGTTACTTTGTTCCTAAAAATCCCCTGCAATCCTCCCCAATGTATACCTACAGCATTACGTTCAAAGGGCCCTTCAAGTAATTGCAAAATATTTATGTTCTTTATGACTTGTCCTGGCTGATGAAAAAGACTGTTTAAATTCTGCCAGATGGTAAAAAATACTGGCCTTTGAACATTAGAAAAACATTTTAAAACAAGGAGAAAAGGCTAAAATAATTAGTTCTTTCCATAATGTGAACTGTTGAATTTCCTGATTCTTTTAGAACATGGAGATGTGAGATAGAAAAACAACAGAAGTTACAAATTGCTCTAAAGAAGACAAGCAGAAAGGGAAAAGCCAAACTCAAATTCCTGTACTGTAAGTTCCCTTGCAAGGTCTGGAGGTCTTAGGTCCTATCCTTGCCACTGCTTTGCAGAAGTACTGGTCACTGCAGCAGCGGGCCACAAGAAGCTGTGATGTGATGAGCCAAGGACTTTCAGTTATATACTTTGTCACCAAGTCTTTTCTTTGGATATGAGTTAGGGAGGAGCATGCAGACGCAGGGAATGGTGAAACTGCTGTCAGAAGGCTCTTTTCAGGGCAAGAGCGCAGCTCATGGTTTCCCTGCAAACAGAATTTGGGCTTGTGGAAGGCAGCTCCTGGGTGAGGCAAAAGCACACCTGGCACGGCTTGTGCTTCCAAACACACATAAAGGTGGAAGGTTGACAGACAGGGTTTGAGTTTGGGAAGGTGAGAATCTGAGCCCCTTGGATGGGTGGGCATATGCTGAGTGTACAGTGCCTGAGGACAGCTTCTGCCCAGGAGATAGCAGCCACTGGAGGTTCAGAGGGAGGATGAAGATTTACTGCTTTGAGGTTCTTCTCCAGTCTGGTGATATTCCTCACTGCTGAGTGTAAGGATCACACATGTCACAGGATCTTAAAGACTCTGAAAAAGCTTTTGCTTCTTAGCCCATTCACAAACAGAAGACAACTCATTTGACTTCTCACCAGCAATTTTCTATGCTTCTGCAGTATTCTAAATAAGCTGTGGAGCTGTGCTCTTACCAGAGTGACGACAGTTGCTACAACACATCTCAGAAAAGGACAAACCACCATGGGAAGAGAGAAAAACACCTCTGAATCAGCACCATAACTGGATGATAAGTGAAATGACTCAAGGAAACCACTCCTCTCCTTTCATTAATGTGATTACTGCCAAGCAACTATCCCTATTTAAGGAAACCCTCCAGTACCTTGCTATTGGACACACAGCACATCATTATCAAAGAAATGTGGCTTCTGAGCATCAGGGAAGGCAGCCCCTTTTAGTCCCCAAAAGCCTTACTAGTGGTGGGAAAGCAATGAAGTCACTGGGTCTTATGGGGCCTTTTGATAACATAAGAAGTTGATGCTCATTATAATTAAAAAATTAATTGAGAGGCAGTGGTTTGATTTGCCCTAGAAATTGCTGATGCTGGAGCTTTACCTGAGGATGGCAGTGGCAAAAGGTTTTATTCTTGTATGACATCTTTCCCTCATCTTCTTGAAAGAGGAATGATCTCTTTTTGATTTGTATGTAATTTATCTTAAGTACTGGAAAACATCAAAACCCTCTGTATACCCTGAGAAACACTTGAATGCTCTGGTATGAATTCTCTCAGAGTTTATGAAAGCAGGATCTCACTACATCACTGAGGGGTGATGGAGCACTGTCAAAAATCCCTATTTGCTTCCCAAATTGCTTAGTCTTTCTCTTAAACCCAGAGAAACCTATTAAAAAAAGATCAGTGCCCACATTTCATCACTCTTCAGAAGGTGTTTTAAGGTCATTTGGATTTCAGGAATCAAAAACTCTTTGGGAAAACATATTGGTATCTCATTATCCAGCTTCCTTTTGTACCTACTGATCCTTTTCATCCCTTTACTGCTTTAAATAGTAAAAGTTTCCTTATTGCTCAGCATTTCTTCATCCAAATGATTGGATCTAAAGGGCTCAAAAATGCCATCTGGACAAATGGTTAAAATTTGAACTCATTATTAGAGTTGAACTAGGATTTTTGGAGTAAACAAGGTATTCAAAAGCAGAGCCTTCTAGAAGGATTTGATAATTTTAATAAAACTATTGCTAGGATGTTTTGTTCAAACAGAACTTCTAGCTCATGAGACATAGTCATTCACAAGTAACTGAAAGGGAGAAGATTGCTGAGGTGCAGGAGAGCAAGTTGGACTAAGGATTTATTTACCTTTTGTCCTACATTTCAGGAAAAGTTCTCCTGAATATCAGCCACAAGATATTCTGAAGTAGGGAATCCCTCAGCCTCTCCTGTGGGAACTCTCCTACCTTAATTATTTACATAAACAGGGAGATAACACATTTCAGCAGAGGAAGTGAGAGGTCTAAATTGGAAATTTTGTCTTTGTTGTTTTAGAAGCTCATTTTGAAGTGGTAGAATTTTCAGAAGTTTCTACAAAGAGATTATTTTTGAGAATTGGTGATCTTGTCCTTGGGCTGAAGTGGCCTTGGAAAATACATCTAGGGGTTAACAAAGTGAGCTGGGCCTATTCTTTGTTAACAAAGGAGACAAAGAGAGTCTTCTAAGTATTTGAGGTTGCTGAAATCAGCCTTGGAAAATTCTTTGGGATCCTAGATGAGGCTGGATCCTAGAAGGCAGGGATTTTGAACCCTGTCCCAATCAAATAGTTTGCAGCTAGAGCTGCAGCACTACAATGCTCAGCCTGGGAAGTAAATAGGTTCCAGTCTCCTAAGTCACCAGGACTGTCTCAAATCAGCCTGAAAGGACAGTCTCCAACAGGAAATACTCTGAAGATTAACAGAGAGAGTTTGCACAGTGGATTCTGGTGGTTACTGAGGAGTGCAGCAGGCATCTAGCATACCCATAATTAATGTCAGCACCACAGGGATATTATTAAACCTGCATGCCAGATGCAAATGCTTGGTAAAGCCACACACCTCAACCTCCTTGATAGGCAGGGGATGTCCTGGTGCAATCAAATTTGCTTGCAGGCAGATCACTGGGCCTAGGATGGGTGCTAGGGCTTCTTTACCCCTTCCTTTGTATTATTGGTAATAGCAGAGGAAGGCATTGTCATTGCATGTCAGTCTGATAGCAGGAAATATGCATCTCTTGTAACAGCAGTGCAGCAGTCTCTGTGCCTGGTGTGTACTTCCCTGATGGTGTGGCTGTCCCAGCTGTCCTTTGGCAATGTGGCTGGAGTTTTGGTAGAACAGAGGGATTGTATTTTACTTGTGGAGAGTGTGGAGTTGTGCTGAAGTGACAGGAGACGGTAGTCAGTACTTATTATGTTCTCTTTGAATATTCTCCCATCCTTTTTCGCCACAGCAAAACTGGCAGCGCATAACAAACCTACATCAGAATCCTGCTTTCTTCAGAGAAGCTTGATTTTCAGCAAATTCTCTGAAATAAGGCAGGTTTGCTGAATCAAGGATCAAGTGAGAGCAGTTTTTCAATCATCTGTGAATAATTCAAGACTAAAGCTTTTCAGGTCCATCCCCAGGCACATGTGACTTCTTATCATAAAGTTATTCAACTCTAGGAAGCTCTCTTTAGCCTGAAAGCTATCACAGAGAAAGGATTAAACACCAGAGAAAAGGAGGTTCAGGTGGCATTTGAGTCACAGTCAAAAGCAGCAAAAGCTTTTATAAACCAATCTTTAGCAAATCCTAAGCAGACAAATAATGCTGATGTCTTCCTTAGTCAACAACTGCTTTTCAGTTGCCTCTGTTGCAGAGGAGGTAGGTGTTTTGTTGAGTGAAAATCTACATGCAATTCTGTTAATGGCAGGGGAGACAATGCTCCAAACAGACATAAAAGAGAGAAGAAAATGAAGAAACAAACAAACAGCCACAGGACATGAAAGAACATTAGGAAAGCTTTATTTCCTGGTGCCTGAGCCAGTCCTCAGTGAAGCTGATGGAAAGGCTTGCTTCATTGCAGCAGCCTTTGAATGTTGTTAGCTCCATGGAGAACAGGCTGTGTTTGTTTTCTCGTTTTTGGCTGCCACATATGTTTAAAAGAAGCTTATTTATAAAGATGCCCTGCACCCATAAATTTATACTCATGGTTTCAGATGGATGTGATTTTTCATCTTGCTTCTGCCTGTATGCATCCACAGTTTTGACTGCATACAGTTAATAAACTGCTGTATTGCATTCCTGATGAGGTGTCTCTGCAGCAGTAAAACATTTCTAGGTGTAGGTTGTGTATAAGTTGAAATTTATGAAGTCTTTGGGAATTCCTTAGAATGAAGGTTTCTATAAAAATATTATTCCCCCACTGTTAAGCTCTTTAGCCTTGCTATCCTGAATAGCCCAACAAAAATTACTACTGGGATAACTTTTTATATGCACTTTTCAGCTCTCAGTCCATCTTCTTTCCCTATTTATCTATTTGTGCAGGAGAATAATATGAATTGGCAGGTAATTTGAAACTGAAATCAACACACCTAAATAGCAAGATTTTAGCACATAATTTCAATTTCAATTTTTTGAAAAAGGTCTGATTTTGTTGCAATATATACCTCTGCAGCTATTTTAGGTTTTCCCTATAATGTGATCCATAAAAGTGAAAGTATTTTAAGAGGAAATTTAACAAAAGAAAAATATCTCTCTGGGGCTGGTGTAAATGTGGCGGGTTTATCACCTATTTTATTTTATCTGCTTTTTGCATCTGTCTTACCAAATTGAAACCCCTGCTTTCTTATATTATAAATGAGCATAATACCTTGGGGCTAAGTTAGTTCACATGGTCTGGGGAGTTCATTCCTAGTCACACCCTCATGGAGCCTTTGAGTCTGTCTGAGTCCAAATGTCTGAGAACAGTGCCTCCTTTCCACAAATGAAAATGGCAAAAAATACCCCTGTCCTTTTGACCACAGCCTGATGATAAATGAAAAGTGTGAGGAGTGTAATGAACTGTTTGAATATGTTGAAAGGCTTTTGAGACTGGAACCCTTTGCTTAGGAGTCCTGCCAACAGTCATGCACAAGAACGTTCTCAATTTCTCCGAGTTCTTGTATTCTCCCTCCTCATTGTATCTTCATCTGCAGCAATCTGCTTCTCACTGATGTTAGGAAACAAGGCTTGAGACCGAAACACGAGAGTTTTCTGATTAGCTATGCAGGAAAAATAGACACTCTTAATGTCTGTCCCTCTATGCATATGGGCCGGCCTGGTCATGCTCAGCATGTCCACAACACTTGAAAGGATGACCTTGTTAAGCAACAGCTGTTCTCAGCCAGTGCTCTTGAAACAGCATCTGCTAGGAGAAGGCAATTCCCCTTCATGCCAAATTGCAGTTGTTCATTCATTTGGTGGGAGATTATTTGTTTCAAATGCCATTAAGTAGCCTAGACTCAATTATACCCAGTTTTCCCCAAATGGTCATCTGTTATGAGGCCACTTGCTACCTCCCCTATCACCCTGCAGCTGTTGGCTGTGCTTACAAGTGCTTGTTACAAAGACCTTCACGCTCAAGAGGGCACTGCCATGCTCCAGTGTTGGTACATGACTAATCAGTGATGCCACTCAGAATCCAGCTCTCAGTGTGGTTCAACAAGATGCCACAATTGCAGCCACTGCCTCTCCACGGGTGGCCTGGCCAGTGAAGCTGAAACAGCGCTGTGGGTGCTGAGGTGCTGTGAGCCAGCTGCCTCATGTGACCCAGAGCTACCTGCCCCATCATCTGTGCATGCACACTGCTGCAGAAAGGCAACTCTGTCCTTCTACCACATGTCCACAGAGGTGACTGACGTGCTTCTAACCAGCTTCACAAGGGGAACAAGACTATAGGAATGTGCCTCCTGTTGACAGGGTGATAAAACTATCCTTTGTCCCCTTAATAAGGAAGTAAGCCCAGAAGTTTCTCTCCTCAATTAGGTGAAAAGACATCTCATAGAACCTGGGGGACTTCACCTCAAACTTAAGGAAAACTAATTGGACAGGAGCCAAAAAGTCCCACCTGAGCAATTTACTAGAAAAAGAAGAGAACAAAGAAACAAATCGCTTTTCTGAGTGTTTTACCAGGGCCAAAGACTCTTGCACCTGGCTTGGTTTTCCTCTGTAAAGAGTTTTGTTATTTTGCCTTTTATTAAAACCTTTTTGTTTCCAACACTACCACAGAAGCCATCCTGCTGATTTTATGCCTTCTAGGACAGCTGAGCTATCTTGGGTGTGAAATGTATCTCCAAGAGCTTATGAGACCTGGCTCAAGGAGACTCATATTTCACAAGACCGTAGGTATTACTTCCTCCTCTCAATGCTTTCCTTTTTTCTTCACTCCTGGCTAGTCTCAGATAGATGGTGCAGATGCTACCTCTACTTTACAACACCCACAGTCCTAGAGAAGACCTGTAGGAGTTGCAGAACAAAAAAGGATTGCATAGGAGAATGGGGGCATTTCAGGCAGTTGCTTAAAATAATTTAAAATTCCTTTGACTTGGCTGCTACCTTCCTGACTTTGACTCAGGCTGCTACCTCCCAGAACATAGCTTCATTACTGAGCTCATTTATCCTCATCTACAGTTTCTCAGCTATAGCCTTTCCTCTGTAAGTCACAGGCCATTCCTGGCTCTGCTGAACGTGTGCTGCAGGCAGCACACAGTAAGTATACTATAAATCTTTTTCAAGCAATTGATCTAGCATGCCAAGTCCACCAAGGTGAGACTGTACCTTCAGGTGTGTTGTGAAGGTGGTTATGTCCGTTCTCTCTCACAAATTTTATTTTCAGTGTACACACTATGTGCAGCAGCTGACTGAGGTGCAGAGCTAATAGGTATATTCCTTGTTGATGCACTCAAACTCCCTCAGCTCTGCCAGCACTGGGCAGTTATGCTGCCAGGTTAGTTTTTGTGAGGTGGCAAAAAAGATGTCCCTGTGTGTTGGGTTACTGGTTTATTCTGGATCTGTCAAAGAAGTACATGGATTGAATTGCCATTTTCTCTTTCCACATATGTGTTTTGGCTGCTCTAGCACGGCCTGCAGGCCTTGCCTGAGCAGATATGCTGATTTGCATCTAATGGCCTTATTCTGAAATTCTGATCAGTATAACCTATGCTGTATTGTGTAGTCCTTGTAGGAACCATTTTATGCAAATGCTGTAATGATTCCCCCGTAGTTCTAAAGCCTTTGCTCTTAAATTGCTCTGAGGTGTGTGTTAGACTCCTCAGGTACCAATAAAACCCCTCTGCACTCTTCAAGAGACACCAAGGGGAATTCTGTAGAGTGGCTCAAATGGATCCATGCCCCATGTGGACTCCACCTCATCTTTAGCAAGGCTGCTAAGTGGAAGAGGTGGCGGGTGCTTCAACAGATGTTCAGCACTGAACTCTCCAAGCCTCAGTTTGAAGATAAGAATTGAAGTAGATAGGTTGTATTGTTTGAGGAATGTTACGTTGCCTCTGTTCATCTTGATTCTCATGGATTGGAGGACTACATGGATTGGAGCCCCTGAGAGGGCTCCCTTACAAAAAATATCCTCAGTGCCTTGAGTTATACTTCCATGCATGGTTTGAATTGCCCCAGTTGCATCAACCTATTACATTTGAGAGCTTTCTCTTAGGATCTACAACCGATCAGCTTTTCTCTATATTTTGAAAGGGGCTCATCCTGTTAGACTATCTCAGATAATGTCTAGCATATGCCCATAGAACCAAAGCCCTCTCAAAATACAGCATATTGATAACATTGTCTTGTAAAAGGCAGGAGACTCAGGAAATCTTCCATTGCTGGATGGCATTTCAGCCCATATGGCCCAGCTGCTAGGCTGTTCCCCTGCCCACTGCAAGGATTTGCAGGGAAATGTTAAAGCCTTGCCCAGCAGGGACAGGTAGCTCCTTGGACACCTAGGGGAGGGGAGACGGTGCAGGGCAGTTTGTACATTTTAACCAGTTTGTACATTTGACTGTTTAGTGCAAGATGATACAGCTTAAGACATTTGGAGGATATTTCCATATCCCAAATTAGTTGTTTCCTGATGAGTTGAAATCCTGGTGTGGATTTGACAGTTGCCTAGAAAAAGCACCCAGACTGTCAGGTCCTATTTCTCCTGCCCATTTGGCTTCAGCCAAGGATGGCTGAATGGCTGTTTCCACTTGACTCTGCAGGGGCCAGCTGGGTCACTCACAGCTCTCACACCAGTCCCAGAAGCAGCTGCAGCTGTGGGAGACTTGGCTTTCTGGCAGCTGGTGCTGCTCAGTGGAAGCTGCAGGTACATGCAGCCTTCACCCAAGTGCCTGAAGCAAGAACTGGTCTGCAATCAGAAGTTGTGCTTGCTGCAATTTCTGACCTGTAACAGTTTTTTATTTATTTACATCTGCTATCAGAGTTAGTACATTACATACCACAGAGGAGTTCATCCCCTTCAACAGAGAAAACCCCACTTCTTTGACATAAAAAACCCCATGTGAAATTTTCAACTCTAAAAACATCTGAAAAAGGGTTCTGCTGATGGAAACAATGGGTGGTAACAGCATTCAGTGAATTTATTGTTCCAGTGAGTGGTTTTCAGTGCAGAATTTCTCAGAAGAGCTGCAGTAGGTAATTTTTATGTGACTTCATATGCAGTTGGAAAACACCCACTTCATCTTGCTTGTGCTGTTTTATTTGAACTCAATTGGTTTAATCCCATGGCAGCCAGGGATTCATTTGATATTTCTCCATTAGCTAAGCACTGCTGGATGCTCCAGCACAATGTGCTTTATGTCAAGGAGTGAAAAACAGAGAAGCAGAATGTAATGTTGGTAGCATTCCCTGCCACTGCCCTTTTGTTCCTATTGAACATTGTGTTCTGCCATGAGGCTACATAGACAAGAGGTGACATGGCAAGCAAACACTGAGGTAAGGGGAAACCACTTTGACTGCATCATTATCCCTGATGTCTACAAACTGCCCTTTGTTGCTTGGTGGCCCAACGCCCACACATCTTCATTCTTGTTCTGGCTCTTCCTTGCTTTATTGATTCATTCTGGGTGAAGAAGCTCCTATAAAAATAAGGCAGCCACCTCATCATTGCTTCTACATTGGGAAGTGCTATTTCAGTTGCTAGGGGATGTACTTAGAAAATAAACCCAACTCTTAAAAGCAGTATTTCCATTTCAGGCCATATTACCTTATGCTGTTCTGTTGTTTCAGCTAATTTTCCAAAGAATCATACTTTGGTTTAGTTGTTCTATCTATTAATATCTAGGAGGAAGTCTTAATTAAAACTTTAAACTGCTTGAGAACTAAACTCACATGCATGCATATATCACAAGGAGCCTAAACTGAGTCACTTTCTATGGCAATATGTTGCCTGAGTTCCTGAAGAGGAAGAAAGAGGAATGCTACAAAATCTGAGGGAAATTGTAGTGCAACTTGTGATTGGCTCAGGTCAAATTAGTGTAGTGTAGGTAAAAATGTTCGAGTAGAACACATCAAATAGAGTCTTAAACTTCAACAGTATTCTTGTGAAAATTGTCTGATATGTCTGGTAAGAAAATCAAATGGGTCAGCAAATTTTCTATTAATGAGTCTCAAGCATATGTGGAGAGGGTATCCACCTATGGGTTCAGGCAATAGCTCTAGCAATGGAAATCAGGGAATCTAGATGGAGATAAAAAATTGTTAATTGAATAAGTGTCCCCAGTTTAAACATTTCAAAAATACAGATTCATATAGGTGTGTCTAAGGTTAAGTGGAATGCAGCATTGGTGAGAACTGAAATAGAAGTCCTTGGAGTGCATTAGGTAAAGAACAGTCTATGCTTGCAAGTAATTTTAGCAGCTAAATGGCTCTGCTCATTCTCTGATACCTAATGATAATGTCTCCAATTTCACACATTGATTTTTAAACAATGCGTATAAAAATAAAGTGAGTTCTGTAGTCAAATTAGCACAGTCACAGTTTTGCTGCCTTCTCCACACCTCATTGGAAATGTCACACTGTTGGAGCAAGCTAATTCCCTTATGCTCAAGGTGACTGTTGGAATGGAGCTTGGAGTGTTCTGCCCTGGCCATTTGCAGGAAGGACCAGCTGCAACACAGTACAGCCCACCCTCTAGAAAATGTTCCATTCTCCCTGAAAACTTCTTGAAACCTCTAAGCTCTATGTTAACTTGCCAATAAGAGATTTATCACCAAATCATCTTCTTAGTGGACTCCAGACAAACACCCTTGGAGTTTTTGCAGTACTTGGTATTAAATTAAGTGTGGTTTTAGTCAGAAAGTGGGTGGGAGGAAGAGCAGAGGAATTTAGTACTGGCAAAAGGTACAGTATGGACAACCCTGGAAACATTAATTCATATAAATTGTGGGACAAGGTTTGTGGGGTGGAGTTTCCTCTCTGTCTCTCTTGCTCCATGGGATGCAACACAGGGAGGGAAGGAGAATTCAGGTATTATGACTCCTGAACCTGCTAGGGACTTTACACTCTAGCATTCCAGTGTAGGGCCTTACAGACAGGCAGTAAATTTACTAAAGACAGGGTCTTGAGGCATGCCTCCTGATCAGTTCCCTGTGTCTCTTCTGTGCCTGCTAAGGGATATAGTAAAATGTAAAGGGAAACATATTTTATGTGGTCTAAGCCAGATACAGCTATTAAAATCTGGCACCTGTGTGTCTGCACGGCTAAATGCTACAAAAGAAAGGGTCTGCAATGTGAAGCAATTTGTTTCATTGTGCTGAATTTGATATGACCTTGTGAAACAGTATCTGTGCTGGCAGAGTGTAATCCAAGTCAGTGCCAGGAGCATCTAGGATGGAACAGAGATACTTACAACCTAGGCTGGGTTTTTTAAATTACTTTCCCCCCATATTAGGGGGGGGAAATACCTCATTCTCCGCATACCATATGAGGAGAAATTAGAGGGTGGTATGGTAGAATAGGAAAAGGACCCCAAGATACTGTAATTGGACTGGACCACTGTGTCAGCCCAAGGAAGAAAAGAGAGGAACAAGAACAGCTTCTCAGGCATCTCCATCTACCTAGTCTTACTCAGCTTCTGGGCTCCTCAAGGTCTTGCCAGCAACAGCTTAATATTTTTCCCAGACTTTTTGAGCTATTTGCTGAAGGAATGTCATTGTCTTGGTTGAGAAGCCCCAGCAGGCCTGTTCTTTTACCCATGGACTGCCTGGAGAACAGAGTCACCAAAGCCACAAACTGTTTTTCCTGGTTTCTGTTATGATGCTAACAAGACCTACAGCTGGCAGGGATCCCTGTGCATGTCAGTATGGAAGTTGGCAGTTACTGCTGTTTCTGACTGCAGGAGATGCTTCTTTCTGTTTTGAGCAACAGGGAATTCACCCTGCTGAGGTGGTGGTGTGGATGGGGATGACACTGCCTCTACACTTGCTTTGGTACTATTAACCATGCCCCCTTTTGGTTTACTCCACAGATATTATGTGGGAAAGAGATCCCTCGCTGGGTGAACCGCCTGGCCTACTTCAGCTCCTGCATCCCCTTCCTCCAGAGCTGCCTCCCCAAGGAATGGCTGACCCCAGCAGCCCTGCAGAGCCACATCAGCCTTGGTCTCCACAAGGAGGAACAAGGGGACACAACAGATGAGGAGTCCCCCTCCACCTCTGCAGCCCCCTCAGCCTCAGGCACATCACGAACCTGTAGACATACACGGGTCTGAACCGCCCAGTTTGCCCCCAAATAACATCCCTGCTCTCTTGCTCTATTTACTTCTCACACCCTTTCGCACACATTGGTTTCTCTCTTCAGCAGACAACACAGGGGAGGGAAGACCCCTTCTGCTTCAGTCCCTTTTCCAAGGACTGCCACTACAGCTGCTTGGCAAAATGACTGTGAACCCCAACACAGAACTGAGGATTGTGATGACTAAACTGTATTCTCCTCCAGGGGCCTCCATGATCCTTGATCTACAGAGAACTGCTGACTCTCTCAGGCATGAGAGCATGTGTATGGGCAGAGTGCACATACTGTGATGTTCCTTCTCTGGAACTGTTTTATCTTTTTATCTCTCCCTCTACCCATTTAAGACCAGCAGTCTCTTCTCTATTTTGGCTGGATTTTCCCTTCCCCAATGACAAATCACCTGCCCACAACCAGTGAAGGAACCAGAGCCAGAACTCAACCTTCTCATCTCTCAGACCAGCAACAAACTCCACTCAGATCCATCCCTTTTGTAATTATCAGGTTTCTAACTCATGTGAAGGACAAATGAAAGGTGCTCCTGTTCTACAACCACCTGTTTTCAGTACTCAAATTTAAGAGCCTAAATGATTGTCCTGCTCTTGAAAATAATAAGAACCTAGAAAATGAATGTGTCACTGTGGCTTTTCTTTGGGGTCAAAAAAAGCACAGGGCTGTGGTGATTAGAGGCAGATACTAAGTAGATGCAGAGGTTACTTGACCATATTGGTGCTTTTTGGCACAGACCTCTCTCAGTTTTCCTAATCCTAGGCAGTGTTCCCAGTTTCCTTTTTTCCCCCGGATTCCCTAGGAAACCTCTCTCCTAGCTGACATTTGCTGGCTGTATTTGGGGAAATGGCCTTCCTGAGCTCAAGGAAGAGGAGAATGAATCTGTTTGGAAGGTCAGTATTTCCTTCAGATTTTCCTCCCATAAAACGTGGCTTCAGAGCCATTCTTCCCTGGCCTATTTACAAGCCAACCTGAGAAGGTAAAAAACAAACGGTGAACCCATAGAATGTCAACCTGTTCCTTTCACTTCCCTTTTTGCAGGTGGAGGGGGAAACTTAGGGCCACATCTGGAAAGCACAAATGACCCTTCCAATGCATGGGCCACCACAATGCCTTCCGCTGTGTGCACTACTTCAGTGGAATGAAAAATGGGCAGAGCTGGCTCACTGGCCTCTCCAAGCTGGCTCCACGAGAACCTGGTCCTTGGATGTATTTATGCTAATTCTGACAGCTGATGAGAAAGCACAGAATGAGGAAAGGACAAGTACACTAACTCTTCCACTCAATTACCTCACTAGGAATTCTAGTCAGAAGGTGTAGGAAAGAATGAAAGGGGAAATCCAGGTCTCCTTCCTCCCTTGCAACTTCTCTTGGCTACACAAAGGAGGATGAAAAAGGAACAGGCAGTCTGTTGAGAGGGAGTTGCCATTTTAGAAATAGATTCTCAACAGCTACTACAAAGTCAGGACTTCCATCCCAGACCCACAGGGAACTACAAGCCCTTAAGATGTTGGTTGTTTCCTTTTTTTGGCGACAAATGCATGCTAAATCCAACCAGCTATTTCTTTAGCTCAGGTATACAGGAGTGTGTCCTTTCAGGGCTGAAGGTCTCAGCTATGATGTACATCATGTCTGCACAGACAACATTTAATGGTTTGTTATATGTGCATGCCCTTAGTGAAGCAGGAGGCTCTGGAGAGATCTATTGGATGGAAATGTAACTCACAGGATGGCCTCACTCCATTGCCTCTCGAAGTGATGCGTGTTTAGGCAACAAAACCTTTACAACATGTGTCTCATTTTCATCCTCTGTACAAACTGCTGCAAGATGTCTACTGAACTAAAGTCATGTTCCTTGTTAACCTTGGCTACCCACAGCCAATGCTGCATTGTGAGCAATTCTGCAGCTCCTGGTAACCAGTCCAATACCAATCTTGATTTGTATGGCTTGTCCAAGGATGTTTAGTAGGATTTCCATCATGATCTCTGTGCCACTGCCCAGAAACCGTATTGCACAATGTACAGTTTCACTCTGTATTCCCCTGCAGTCGTGGTCATTGCAGCCTAAACCATTGCAGCATTGCAAGCTTCATTTGTCTGAAGTTCCCAGGGATTCTGCCAACAGCCAGCAGCACATTATGTACAATGAATTTTAAAGGTCCTTCTCAGGGGGAAAGTGAGAAGAGGCTTTCCCAGACCATTTGTCTAGGCCAGGGCAACTGCAGTCAGAAACACCTTGTTCCCTTTGCTGTGAAAAAAGCCATCCAGTTATCACACCTGTGTTTCTGCTCTGCACCTTCAGATGAAGCATCATGTATACATCTAGGAGATGGGCTCCAGAGGCATATTTCACACAGAAAACCCTCTCACAGTACTTCACAAAGTAAAAAATGATTAAGTAGATGAAAACCTGGACAAGAAAACCACATTTAGCCTACTTGAGAACATAAATATGTGCTTGAACTATTTGGAACAACATTTGGGGCAAGCTGTGAATGTCATAAAAACCCCAAATGTTTGTTTACCCACTTTTATGTTTGTCTATCTGTTTATGACAGTATGGGTCACATCAAGGAGGCATCAAACCTCTGCTGTAAATCAAACCCAGAATATATTCCAGTCTTCAAAACTGTTTCTCCTTACCCCTTTTTGTTCAAGGTGACTGATCAACATCAACCAACAATGAAAAGAACAAAGTGACACTGTGGAAATAAATTGTGTATTGATGATGGCTTTACCTCTGTAATTTAGCAGCATTTTAGATTATGAAACGTTAAGACATTTTAAAATCCTAATTTACTGTTCATCTCTGGCACAGAATGTTTGTCCTAGGCATTTTTATTATCCTTCCAATTATTACAAAATTGTTGTTATTACATAATTATATCATATTTGTATTTAGTTACACATTTACTTTCTCTTGCTGCTTTCTCTGCATAACACCATGTGGAAAATTTTAAATACCAACAGCAGTTATCAATGAAAACAGAAGAACAATGTATGAATCTTAACAAGAGCACCCCATAGCAGTGGAAAAAACTCTTAACCCTTCTTCTTACAGCCAGGACTTTTGTGTCCTTTTAAAAGCTGGGATGAGATGGCACCAATCCTGCACATGGGCATCAGCAGCTGTGGGTTGTGTCTCTAGCAGTGACCTAATAGTATTCAGGTGGGACACTAAGACTGGAGGTGAGGTTAGCCTAACACTGGAATATTAAAGGTACAAAACAAACTGTTGCTAGGGAAGGCATAAAAGGAGGCAAGCAAGTAATAATCTCTTTTCTCAGCATGTCTTTATCTATAGTAGCAATTTCTTTAATTTCATGTCATTTTTCTTTCTGATTTCTTTCCGGTCAGTTGCCTTCCTCTTCATAAGTCTGTGATTTGAGGCTTATTTTTCTCAAACCCTTTAGAAGGGACACTTGTCCTTTCAGAGGCCCTGGGTGTGCTGGTTTTCCAGCACTGAGCCTGTGCTCTGTGATGAGCTCATCCCAGGCTCAGCACGGCATGGGGATGGACACTGACAGACCTGTTCTCTTGCTCTCACTGCTCCCAGCTGAGAGTTTGCATCTCTCATCTTGAATTCAGACCCATGTTGCCTTTGTGTTACTGAGGTACTCAGGATAAAGTAATTTCCTGCTATGTTGTTTTTTATTCTTCAGTTCTGTTTCTTTTTCTCTAGGTTGGTAGGGCTCTCAGAACAAGTTAGTGGATATTGGACTGCAATAATATTAGCTTATCTTACTATATGTGTTTGATTTTATTCTTATTTTAGTTTGTATATATGCACTATCTAATTAACATGGTCAGAAAACTTTATTAAGTACCTCCACCACTTCCTTGATTAATGGAGAAAACCAAAGGAAGGGATCATCAATGTTCCATCTTCAAGTGTTTTTAAATTACTCTTTGAGCTGAGGCAGCAGGTGCCTTGTTCCACTTTGTCCCTGCCCTGCATCCCATCAGCAATGACTTGGAATGTCACTGCTGTGTATGAAAAGGCTGTGTGGTGATTCAGAAGTATGTAAAGGAGGACCTGACAGTCTCCTGTCTCCAGGAGATTGCCACAGGCTACCAGAACAGAGCAGAACCTCTAGCTACAATAACAGGTAAAAACATTGCAGCCTGTGCCTGGGGAATGGGTGCTCTTGTCTGTAACAGGTCAGTGCTCCAACACCGTGCGTGCGGCTGTAGCTGACACCTGCTGGGGTGGATGGCACAGCACATTTAATTCCTAGCACGTATCAAGGATATTGGCTCTAAATATCAGAGTAAGGCTGTTCACTAGCACCGTTGTAAACACGTCTGGTTTTAAAAGGTTTTTTTTGGTTCATTTTGGTTGGGACATGGGATAACAATGCAGAAAAACAGATGATTATGGTCGTCAATCTTCTTCGCTTAAGAAAGCAGGCTACAGAATGAAAAGATGCAGCTACTGACTAGGCCTGCTCAACTGTGTTCATCAACGAGCTGTGAAGGAAGGCGTGAGGCGGTGCGTGGGGATGTGAGGCCGGGGCGATGTGTGGAGGGAAGGGGGCTGGCCTGAGCCGTGGCCGAGGCAGCGCTGCCGCGCCGGGCCCGGGCCGCAGCGGAACCGGCGCGCCGGGCGCGGGGCTGCTGCGGCGGAAGAGCCGCTCTGGCGGCGGAGCCGCGTCCCGCCGGAAGCGCCGGGGCCGGGCCGGAGGCGGGAGGGCGGCGCCGGGCCCGTGGGGCGGGAGCGGGGCATGGAGAAGCTGCGGCGGCTGTGGAGGGGCCGCACGATGACCTTCGGGGTGCCCCTGCTGGTGAGCGGCGCGGCGGGGGCGGCACAGCGCGGGCAGGCCGCTGGCGGGGCCGGGCGCGGCGGGCGGAGCTCCGGGCGCAGCGGAGCGCGGCGGGGCCGCGGGTGGCGCTCTGCCGTCCCCTCGTCGGCAGCGGCTGTGCGGGGCGGCGGGAGCTCAGGGACACGGTTATAAAACATACTCCTGAAGATATTCCTGACCCGGAGCTAAGGAAAGTGCATTTTGCAGGTGGTTTGTTTTGGGTTTGTTTTTTTTTTTTTTCTTTTCCCCCTGTGAAAGACCACTTGTGTTTCTTGTCTTACTTTCTTTAGCTTTTTATTGGATTTTAAACTGCAGTGGTGCTGTTGGTGTGATAATTTGTATATCTAAATAAGTGGAAAGATTTTGAGTGAAGTGAGATGAGGTTATAGGTAGCAGCTGTGCTCAAACTGGTGAGTGAGACAACTTTTTATAGTTGAGTTTAGGAGAGATCAGTAATGTCAGAGGATTAAAACAAAATTATAAGACTGTCTTACACGCACTACCTCTGTAGATAGTGCACATTAGGTTGCACTTCTCTGTCCTAAGTACGTGTGTTCATAAGGGGGAAGATGAAAAAACGCAGAGGCATTTTTGGATAAAAACTCAGGAAGGAGCACAAAAGCAGCACCAAGGCCAGTGTGGTTTCTGTTTGTGCAATTCAGATCTCCTTATCCATATATACAGTTGGTTTGCAAAAAGTAAACAAATTTCAAGGTGGATAAAGAATAAGGCAAAGGATGATTCCAACACTTTTATAAAGCTACGAGAGAAATCAGTGCCATCTTCCTCAAATATTCAACAGCATGCCTTGAAAAAAATCAAGGAGTCAAATCCTTGGTCAAGGAGTGGACCAAGGAAGGACATGGACACTTAACAGTGTGAAAAGTTTAAGGCCATTATTTTAAAGGGATATTACTGATGTTCTATAGTAAGGACATTCATTAAAGTTAATAATGAAGTATCTTTTCTCAGAGTATTGATGAAGGCATTTGTAAGAAATGGAAACAGTTAAACCAAACAGACCAACAAAACAGTGTGATAATACCATAACTACATGAAATCATTTGCAGCAGCAGCTCCACTCGCTGCTGTTGCACACAAACTCTGCCTACAGCACCTTTCTTGAAGTGATCATGCATAGAGTTACAGCTCGTCAGGTATCCTGCTTGCATGCAGGTGTACCTGAGAGGCTGTCCAGAGCTGTGCTGCTTTCATACTTAGACCAAATTTATTTTGGTTTTGGATTTTTCATGTATGAGTGCTCTGACAATATTCTTCAGTTTAATGACACCTTGCTTGGATGTTAAAGGTTGGATTAGTTTTAGCTCACGCTGCTTTTGTTTGTGTAATTATTTGAAGCTTGCTGCTTTTCTTCCAGAATCAGGGAAGATCAGGCAGTTTAGTATTCTCCCACACAATTTTAACTCTGTGGAAGGCCTGGGGAAAATAGTGTGTGATTAAATAATAGATACTTAGAGGTGGTGACCTAGTGGAGAAAAAAAAAATCACCCCTGCTTTTTAATAATAAATATATCAGATTAACTGGTGTGGTAGGTGAGGAGATTCAACTGATGCACAAGATTCTGATTTTGATAAAACTTTCTACATTATTTTCCCTGTGAGGATTGCATTTCAAAGAAGTAGGGCAAAGAGATGTTTCTTTTCTTTTTAGTTCTCAAAAGGATTAAAAAGATAACTATAAAATGTAGTTATCACATACTTGCCAAAGTAAAAGATTATCTTTGGAAGTAGGGTAGGTCCTGTAGAAATAACGTGGGCTGTATTATTGTGAAAAAACAGAAATGTCATTATAAGATGGAGGAACTTGTCAAAAGTAGAGTAAAACATGAAACAGGATTCTTCCTGTGTACTCAGTCCTCAGCTGGAGTAACTTCTTAGCTCTGTGGTGCCATTCTGCCACGGTGCCATGTGGAGGTGATGAAGATTAAATGTAAAGTCTAGAGGAAAGCAACAGAAAAGGTAAAGCTGACATTCCACCTTTCAGGAATGCTTGAAGGAATTGACGGAGTTTATTTTAGGAGAGTGCAGAGTTCTGTACATTGAGAGTGGTGACTGTGTTTCATCACTTGGGAAAGTACCCCCAAAACAGATGATCCTGTGTTAGGAAAATGCTGCTGGTTTTTAGCAAAGAGCACTCTGATACATAATGAGGGTTTTTTAACTGAGCTTGAACATCCAACTGGCAGCAATGGCATTCATTGTTTGTCTCAGTTCTGCTTCAGTGCTGGAGCCAGGACTTCAGCACCCTAGGCCAGGTCTGTTGTACTTTTAGCCATCCCCAGTGTTTTTGCAAGATTTTCCATAGGTTGTAGCAGGAATTTTTAAGACTTGTACTTTGTACTTTGACTTTGTACTGCTTCATTTCATTCTGTTCCTGTTGCGACAGAGCTCTTTCCTCCAGACACAATATTATATAGAGAAATATTCTATTCTGTTTCTTTCTAGGGTTTCATGTCTCCCTGCCTTAAAATTATTCTCCCTTGTGGATACTTCAGAATGTTTCTGATTTGCTGCCCAAAGGCTTCCCGTGGAGTAAGAAAAAGGAAAATTCATGCAATTGTCAGTTACCCAGCTGTCTGTGGAGCTCTGAAGGCACCTCTGAAGCTGAACAGAATTGTGCTAAAAGATCAATTACAGCAAAAATGACAGTGAATATAGGCAAAGAATCAGAAGGAGCATGCCTTTGCAATCCTTTCGGTTCTGCTGAATTTGTTAATAATACTGAAACCAAAGGTTTCTGTTAGATTATTACATTCTGTACATAATTTTCTTCTCTCTAGACTGATGCAGGACTGTTCCTCAGTACTGCTGAACTTTTAATCAGTACCATGTTTGCTTTTTTGGCAGGAAAAAAATCAAATGGCTTTCATATCTTCCCTTTTTATACTGCATATTTGAATGAAAAATCCCTGTGCAAAAATTGCTAAGGCTCCAAGGTCAAAGAATGAAACATCCTAATTCAAAGAAAATGGGTGTCTCATTACACCCCCCCACTCCCCAAAATATATCTGTGAAATGTTTCTTACTTTTTAGTGTAAATTATTCTGATAGTTTTTTATTTGTTCATTTGGTCTTGGGGCTGCTAGAATATTTCAGCGGAGAAGGAATTTTTGTGGTTGATCTTTAAACCTCATACTGGCAACAGCTTTCAGAGTAAGATGTGTTAAAGCACAGTTTTTAGTTGTACTTTCTCAGCAGCTGAAAAAAAGTGTTTCTTTGTGAGCAACAAAGAAGCTGTAGGGGCTAGGACTTTAAACTTGCGGGAGATCTTGATTTGTGAATTTTTCTATAAGTTTGTAAAGTTTGCAGATACAGTATCTCTGTGTGGCACAAACAGTAAGCATGCAGGAGATCGTGATGCACCCTGGTGTGGAATATCTGGAATATCTCACTCATCTCAATGGCTTGACTGCAATCAAGTGAGTAGTCCCAAAGCATTTCTGACAGTGGTAACATCTGTGTAGATGTTGGGATGAACTCCAGCAGCCTCACAGGTGTATCTGAAATTTGCTGTTGCAGTAGAGGGCAGTGCCACCTCTGTGGTAACTTAAACATCTTTGTCACCTATATTGACATCTCTGTTTGCTGTTTTGATTCGGGAACTCTTTCCTAATCACATAAAGCTTAATTTACAAGTCTGCAGCATTTGTGGCTCTATTGTAAGAGGAGCTTCAGTTTCTGCTGCTTTGTATTCCACAACCTACTCTACCTGAGCAAAAGGGATGTGTCTGTCAATGTCATATTGCTGCAGTGATGCTTCTTAAGATCCTGAGAGAGCAGGGCTCCTTAGCTTGCTGCTGGTGCACCTAGCACCAGACCTTCCTTATGGGACACCAAAAATGTTAGGTCACCTCTCTGATACGCTTGGAATATTTGAAGTCTGCTGGAAGTTATTTTTTTTTCCAACAGGTTTAAATGAGGACTCTGTATCATTAAGGAAACAAGTTTGGATTTCAAAATTGCTAAGTAGTAACAAATGTAAAACACATGGTAAAAACCCCCATATTGTTTCATGTGCTCACAGCACTTCCCGTGACTTGCCTTTTTGGTTGTATGTCCACCTGATTCTAGGCAAGAATTTTTCAAACTCTCCAAGCTGCAAAGTGAACATATAGATGCAGTTCCAGTTCTGTCAGTATGTTACAAGGAAAAAATTATGTTCTGAATATCTGAAGTGACATTCTAGCAGAAAGAAAATATGGTCTGAGGTTCATTTGATGATTTTTATTGCACACCTAAAATAAGTATATCACACTGTGTGTATAGTAATGAGGGTTTTCAGATTTGCACTATGTTACAACATTCTCCATACCTACAGCTGTAGATTTTGACTTCCTTTCATTTTCCTGGGGTTTTGTAGGGTTTTTCCCCTCATCCTGTAATGACTGCTCTTACAAGTACTTTGCTTCTCCTTCTGGATCTTTGGTGTTTTCATGTAGTGCCTAGTATTGCCAAAGGAGAAGGTACAGCTAGCTTGGAGCAGTGAAAGATTTAATATGAATAAATATGATTCTAAAATCTATTCCCACGAGTGATTATTAGCACAGACTGTACTACAATGCCATCTACTCTGCTGCCTTGGACAGTGCAAGTTTACTTTGATAAACACTTTTTCAGGGGATGCCAAGAATGCATGTCATGTACAGGACTAGGAAAAAAGGTCAGGTTAGAACAAGTCCCTAACAATGCTGCAGCAATGTGGTCAGTGCTTCTAGGCACCATTAGAGAAGGTCAGTGGCATCTCAGACTCTCATTAATGAGCCAGTTGTTTTGACAAACAAAAGCAAAACAATTTTCAAGACATCAGGACATGAAATTACATGTCCATGGATTAGTTTCACTAATTAGTTTCACTGCTGTGAAGTCAGGGTCATCTGGGAGCAAGGACTGATGCCCAGAAATGTTTTGCAGATATATGAAATGATATTTTGTTCTCCTGTGAATTACTTAAAGTGAAAATTTGCAGGGTTAATGGGTTAAATTTTCATAGATTTCTTTAACTTCAACATTTCTAGTTAATTTCAAAAAAACTTGCTCTATTTGGGGTCCTGGAGTATGCTAAATACAAGGCACACTTTCCCCCACAGATTCTGGAGGATCTGCCTGTAAAAAGATGGTATGAACACTGGAAATACAGACAGTTTTTCTTGGGAGTAATCACAATTCTGAGATTTTTCTGTTGCTTATCAGTGTCTGTGAGTAGAAAATGTTATTACATTATCTTCTGATATTGTTTGAAGGAGGATTACTGCAATCAGTATTTTTCACTTTTAGATATGTCAGTGTTATTGCTAACATCTTTCACATTATTGCCTTGAACAATTCATAATACTGAATTGCAGGACTTTTATTAATATCTATTACTTCATGTGACTTCATAATAAATTTTGACATATGCAGAACAGTTGATTTAAATGTTAATACATTTTTGAGAGATGAATAGAAATGAACATTCATCATTTATCAGAGAAGATAATTCTGACTTCTAGTATTTGTAGATAAATTGTGACTGCCTGTAAAAGTCACAAGTATTCCATTTGCAGCCTAGAGGAGCAATAAATACAAAACTGTTTTTAGAATTAAAAAGTTGTTGCTCTCAATCAGTGACTAACAAAAGGTTGCTTTTATGCTTCAGTAACTGGTATTATACATGTAGGGTCTCTAGGCCTATGATGAGAGGCTTTGCTAGGCTGTGCTTCTGCTTTGCATCTCCTGTTCATCTGTGTGTGTTTGAATCCACAGTGTGGAGCTGTTCCAGACCAAACCAGCCCTGGAGCTGTTAGTGCTTGTGTGGAAGCCAGAGTGTTCAGGCTGAATGGGCTTTTGTGGAGTCCAGTCTGTGCAGTCTCAATTAGCTGACTTCCATCTTTCAGTTGACAGTTAGGTCTTAAAACTTCTGAGTTCTTTTGAATCAAGGCCTTAAAGTTTTCCAGATATATGTGACAAACAAATAGGCGCTCTTTAGTACTTCCGAGTTTCCCTCTGTTTAATTTCAAAACATAAAGAGTGCATTTGCATCATTTAATGCTGTTAGAATGGACTAATCTGGCACTTGGGGGGATCTGAGGTTTTCTGTTGAGCCTCAGAACAGAAGAAGTCCAGACTTGCCTGTTTTCACAGGCACGTGTGTGCTTAGCCCTGCCCTAGATCTCCCACTTCTTCAAAAGGTTATGATGGTAAAAGTGTAAGATTCATGTTTATTCTACAGTATGTTTAATCTTCATTCCTTGTCCAGGGAAATAAAACTTATTCTGGTTTCTTTTTATGTTCTTTCATGCAGGTTTCGGTTTACTGCAGTTTTTGATCAGGGCCTAACACTTCACAAGAATACCAGCTTGCCACAAGATGTAAAGACTTTCTCGTTGTAGTTACCTTGGCTAGATTTGAACCTGTGAGTTGTGGAAATGATCATTTTAATAGGGAAATTAAATGTTGATTTTTAGAAGCTTACCGAGAAAATGAAGGTGGTGTTCAGAAACTGCAGCTCAACCACCAGGGCAGACTTAGATTTCAAACAGCTGCAGCTGCAGAGGAAAATTCCTTTGCTGTCTGACCAGCCCAAGCAATGTGTGTAATGCAAAATGACAGTGCTGTGGCTGAAATGCCCTTTTTTGCTCATGTTCACATTGAGGAACATATGGGTTTCTATGTCTTCTGCATTATTCTTAGATTGGTTTCTATTACATGAATTTTCTTTGGTTTAAAACCTATTATGAATTGGACATTTCACACAAAATTGTGAATAATAAAATAAGAATAACAGAATAACAAACGTTTTATTTTCTCTTAAGACATTGAATAGTAAGATCGAAAGGTTATGGACAGGTTTTTTTTTTTTTGTTCTCTGGCCTGTAGCAATTCATATTTGCAGTCTTTAAAATCATGGCTTTGAACATTCTCTTACTGAGCCAATTAACCTGATACCTTGGGCCAAGTTTAATATTCTGCACCTTCCACATGCTGTGCAAACTACACTCTGCTTTATCAGTCAGTAACAATTGGCTCCAGTTTACACCAGCTGAAGGCCAGCATGGTATCCATGTGGTCATCTACTGCTGGATTTCATCCCTTTTTGGATGCAGTTCAGCCTTTCTACAGTGTGTGATGCTAGCATCTGCTTTAAGTCAGAGCATTTGCTTACTTGGTGTACCTTTGAATGAAATAACTCCTGGTGGATGCATGGGTTTGGTTTCTGTTTTCCCCCAAAGGAGACCTCTGGCGTAAACCTAAAGTTGCTTTCATTTTTTGTAGACCAGAGGTAAAGGTAGACGCTCTTTTTCTACCATTGAGGGTGAGGAGAGGATTTAGTAAGTTTCTGAGAAGGTGTTGCACTGTTTTTCTCTCTTCTGTGCAGTTTCAGTGTTAGAGCAAAGTGCAGGAATGGCTGTGGGAAATAAACTTTGGAGAGTTAGAGCTGGCAGAGGGGGGCGCTTCAGGCTAAGATGACTTGTCTGGTCTTTTCTGGGACTGGCAACTTGCCCTGCTACTTCATTTAGGGAAAAGAAAAGAAACTTCAGTCTTCTGGACTGCCAAATTGCCATCTTTCACGGGTCTTGCACTGCACATCTCAAAGTTCTTTAAAAAGGAACCCCCAAAACTCTCTTTGGTGTGATCACTGCAAACTAAAATAATTCACTACTGCTCTAGTTTTGAGGCTTTTGATGAATAGCTGGAGAGTTCTGTAGCAGTAGTCTTGAAGAAGAGGTTACAAAATTACCATGTTCCTTCTGTGTATACATATCATAACATCTTCTAGCAGAGCATGATTGGTGTTGGCAGCACTAAACATTGTGATTTGGTTAATTTAGGGATTTATGACTCTGTAATTATCTTTCACGACTGGTACTGTAGCAGGAATGGCTTTCTCTAACAACAGGGATGCCTGTAACATGGCATTTTGCTGGTACTGCCAGAGAAGCAGTTTCTTATTATTTTGTTTAACCCAATGAAGTGAAGCTGATTGCTTTAGAATATGCAAGAAACTAAAAAAGGGATCTGTTTAAGTCTTAACGTTCTGCTGGTATGAGCCCTCAATGACCACCCACTGTAGCTGGTGACAAATACAAGTATTTCCCATCCTAAGATGTGGTTCAGGGGATCAGTCTGATGCCATCTATAACTGATTGCATAACACGCTTCCCAGTGGAGACATGAACAAATAGAATTTTTAAAAGAACGTTATTAAAGAGAATTTTATGTCATTTTTTTACATAAAATGTTTATTGAGGTTGCTGAGTGTATGTGACAGATGGTGCTCTTATGTCACATCCTATCTTTCATTTTGTTTTGGAACATGCAAGTCTTCCATGCATGCATAATTGCATTACAACATTGTAGGGGTTTTTTTGTGTACTCACTGAAACATAAAGGAATAATCCAATGTGGGATCTTTAATGGGGGTTGTGCTAGCAGTGCTATTAAGCTGTTTGCTTTGGTGTTAAGTGCTGGCTAACTAGTATGGTTAATGATCTTTGCCTCCCTAAGTTAAACTTCAGGTGTAAAGGGAAAAATGAGAAGTTACTATCATTTCATCAATCTGCTGAGACCATTCAAGTAACGAGATAGAGGATGTTCACTACATAATGTTTTTTCTCTGCATTGTGAAGCAAATAAAATGAATAGTTCCCTTAAAATAAAAGAATGCAGGTATATATGAACTTTGTAGCTTGAGTATCCTTCAGTTGCCAGTCCCTTAATATTTTATCATGTACATTAAGTATCTGTATGATTCTAAAATTGTAATGAGGAAAAAAATTAATTTTTATTATACATGACATTACTTTTCTCTCTTCAGTTAACAGGAGAGTGAACTTGATCCTGACTTCATCAGAATGGTGCCAACCTAACTTATATTTATATTGCATCCTGAATAGCTTCTACTCTCTTTTTATGCCTGGACTAGTGGATGAAACATACTGGACTTCACTGTTGCTTTTGGGTTAGATTGGGCAAATTTGTACATTGTAGTGCTTTTTTAACTGAGGAGTGTTTTGCAAAGAATGCAGAGATTATCTCTGTTTTACAGTTTGGGGAATTAGAAAAGTATGTGAGACATACAGAATATGCAAAGCCAACAAGCCAATAATGATGCTGGAAATTTTGAGTCTTATCCTGCTTCTAATTATTTTGACTGGTGATTCTTGCTTGTTCACTGTTGTCTGTAAATACAGCCAACTGAAATTTAGGTAGTGAGGGCATCTTCCCTCATGGTGAAACAGAAGAGAAAGGAAAGAGGTAAAGCCAAGACTAGTAGTTCTACTCCATGCATTGTCAGTCACCAAGTCCTTTGCTACCTTTAATAGTATTACAGTTGCATAAATTCATTTATACCTTCTTTTATTGGCTTTTGAACACAGTTTTCTAAAAGATAATCGCTGCTCTGGCTTGCGTAGATGAATGCAATTCATGCTCAGGGCTGTCAGCTGATTATCTTGACATGATGTTGGTTGATTAAATAAGTGCTGAATATGACTGATTCTGGTCTGGTTTTGCAGTTATCAGACATCATCTTTGGTTCTTTAGAACATTGTTTACAAGCCCACTTGACCATATTATTTATATTCTTAGTGTGTATCCTGTATTTTGCAAAACTATTTAATTTTAGTGCTAACCTTCCAGCATTACGCTGTGCAATATTTCAGCAGGATTTGTATTTTCTTACAGCATCAATGTGCTTTGTCTCTGATGGTGCTTAACTGATGTTTCATGGCAAGATAAATCAGCCATTGCAGTACTGGAAAGGTAAAGGCAACTGTACTGGTAATGCCTGATAAGCTAAATGTGCCAACTTGTTATGCTGCTTCTGCTGTATGAAGAGCAAAGGTGCATCAGAAACCAGGTGGGTTTTCTCCTCTTAGTAGTACCAAGGTGTCGTGAGTAAAACTGCAGCGTCAGGCCCAAACCTGAATTCCAGAACAGGAAGAGTGAGAGGTGTGTGTATCAACTTCTCTACTGTGTGTAGCTGCAAATATAAAATGCACTGTGTTGTGGCTGGTTGCTGTCAAACAAGCAATAGGATGTGATGAGACAAAGTGAGTAGCACGTGACTTGCTTCATACAACAACCTTGCAAGAACTTGATTTTTTGTAGTTGCAGTGTACATTAGTTTTCAAGCTAAAGAGTGTAATATTTCCTCTTTAGCCTGCAGCATGGCTTTGTAAGCCCAAGTCTTCCAGTTGTCCATATCTCATCTCATAACAGGATATGCTCCATGCAAGTTTATTGTTGGGCAGATTAATTTTTAATTGATATCACATGTGATTGCTGCTTTCTGCCTGGTTTAATAACTGAATCATTTCTAGTGCAGTTGCTTTTGCCTTGCCATAGACATTCTTTGACAACATGCTAATATGAAAAAAAGGCAATAATCTCTGGTTTGTAACAGCCATAAACTTGTCTATAGCATTTCAGATTTGTGTTTATTAGGACTTAAAGTTAAAATTAAAATTAACATAATACTTGTTAGGAATTAAAGAAGATCAGCTAATGAAAATTTATGTTGAGGCATCAACCATGTTAAAATTCAATTACAATCTGATCCTTGAGATTTTTAGCATTATGTGCTACCATATCTTCATCTGACAAACCTTCTGATTGGATTGAATAAATCTTGAATAATGTCCAAGTTATTTTTTACCATTTTGAACACTTTATTTTCTGCTTTCTGTTATTTTTTTCTTACCAAAATACTGACCCAAGGAAGACTTCTCTTTTTTTTCCCTACTGAGTATTTTGATGATTTAATATCTGCAAGATCATCATTAATCCCTTGAAACATTTATGGCACAAGTATGATGCTATCCGGTTTTTGATCATTCATATTTCTAGTTGCTGGACTTGATACCATATGATGATTTTCTGATTGGCTTTCTGACACTAGTGGTCTGTGGCCTAGCAACTGGGTGTTCATATTGCAAAATGTGTGTCTCTTTTTATTATCAGCTAGATTTTAAGGCTTTTTGAAAGGGCTGGAAAGAGGCTCTGGAGCCTTTAACTCCTGGCTGTTGATGAAGGGTTTTTTCTTCTTTGGTTAGAGTACATCAGTTCTGGGGTACCAGTCTGTGCCTTACCAGCATCGAAGTGTGTGCCTGGAGAGAGTGTCCATGTGGTTGTGAGCAATTTTACCTGCTTGGTGAGAAGGAATGCAGTCCTGCAGCTCTGAGAATGAATCAGAGTAGAAGGCAGGTTTTTGTTTCTGATTTCTAATTCTTTGTGGCCACAGTGACATGAACTTCCACTTCCCGGAACGAACACGCACTGTGAATACCTGCACAGCATAATTGTAACAATTCTTGGACACAGGCCATTGCTGCAAACCTGATATGTAGTAAGAAATCAGCCAGCAGTGTGTAGAAAACAGCAGTTCAGCTACAGCCTGTAATGAAGGACTGTAACAGCAAAGTTGCACGATGAAAGAGGGTGATGGGGGTGGGTTCTGTTTGGATTATTTTCTTACCTACCTTCACTCAGGTCCTTAGAGCTTCCTCATGCTTCCACTTTCCTTAGATATGTGTCCCTAGAGGTGAAGCCTTTTGGCCTCCTGTGCATCTGTATTAACAGAGAACAGCAGACACTGTGAGGTCAGAGCAGTAGCAAGGGACCTGACTCTTAGACAAAGTAGCTATATTTCTAAGCTAATTTTCAAGTCTCTTCTCTTTTTAAACAATACTTGATCTTTGGATGGTCTATCCATTTCTGATGGTAAAAATACATACACAGTTTTGTGATAGCACTCTCTCATAAGAAAGAATAATATGATGATTTCTTATGTGAGTACGAAGTCCTCCCCTTTCTCCCTTCATTATTCTTAAGCTTTACAGGTGTGGAGGAAATTGCAGGATAACTAAGGAGTAATAAAAGGATGGGTGTTCTGGATGTGATTTCTTACCCTGGGTGATAATATGTTATTGAACTATAGCTACACTCATAGTCTGTTCAGAAGCTTAATTAGATCTGTTACCCACAGACATCAGAGTAAGTCAGCGTGGCATTGTTACTTCCCCACAGTGTTTGAAAATTTATGAGAATAAAACCTGTGGCAGTGAGGTAAAGGTTCCTTTGCTGCCATTATGTCAGGAAACCACATGGGAAAGGAAAAGAAGGGGTAAGAGGAGAGGAAGTCCCTGGAAAGTCTGAGTCATGTAGCAACTGTCTTTGTGTGAAGGAGGAAATGTGTGAAATCCAGGCTCAGAGAGTGGAAGAAGGCACCTGCACTTATTTCCTAAAGTATTGTTTTTTTCAGCTCCTGGTGTTTCTGTTGGAAAAATAGCAGAATCCCTTGATAAATGAATTGGGTCAGTATGCACAGTATTTTTTGTAGGTGTGCAAAGTGTTCTTTTCTTAGCAGTCCTAACATGTCTGTTTTCATTCTGTTTTCAGCTGTATCTCATTGGAGGATCTTTTGGACTCCGTGAATTTGCTCAGATAAGATACGATGTTCACAAACTACATGGCAAGGTAGTTTAAATTATTTTCTTTGCTTTTAATTTCCTTATGCCTACATGCTGCTTTCTAAAGAATTGATAGGACAAAGCAAACTTGGTGTAGGGGATTTGCCTTTCACTGCTTGGCCCTGAGCTACAGATGAGTCTCACAGGCAGTAGGCAGAGTAGGTGACAATAAAGGGACTGACGTGATGATGAATTCTTTGCCATCCGTGAAAAAATCAACATAAATAATAGAAACATTTTATTCGTTTGGTTGATTGCAAGTGGCAATTCTGAATCCTGAGAAGGAACTGCAGCGTGTCTAGAAGGAGGTTATTACAAGGGTACTGTATCCAATTTAGACTAAGAAAACTGATATTTTAAAAGGTTCAGTTTTTGAACAATTCTAGGCAGTGAGCTTATAGTTAGATGGTTTCTGGACCTTGGCTGGGCATTGACTGACACAAGCAGGTACCTTTGACATTGTGCTACATCCTGTTCTTTAAGCCTTGGGAAGGAAACGGGAGCTAGTCTCTACCCATTGTGTCAGAATATGCTGTATATAAGAAGCCTTTTTTGAAAAGAACCTGAACCCTTCTTTCTGAGGGAAATAGCATGTTTACTAGTGCTACTAGTGCTACTTACCCCTCCAAGTATAACACTAGTTCCAAATTGCATATGAAATGATCTGAAAGGAGTGTGTCAGTTTAGCAGAAAGTAGTATTGGCTTCTTTCCTTGGTCTGGTAATATGCAGGTCTGCTATTGCAATGCAAAGAGACTTTCTGGTCTCTCTGGTTTCTCAGAGATGCTGACTTGCAGATTGCACAAAGCTGTTTTAAAGACTTTATGCAACTTTATAAAAAAAAAGTTGTTCAGGACTCTGGATACTGTGGCTTTCTGCTGTGGTGAAATCTATGAGATCCTGAGCTGTTGAGAGTCAGGAGGAAAAAACCCTTTGTTTTGCCTTACACACTTGTGGACCATGTAAATTACTTTAATCATTCCTCATTGTTCTCTCTCTGTTGCATACCTGGCTGTGGCCTTCCATGCACCATGTGGCCCACTCCTGCTCAGAACTGTATATGACAGAACCTGTAGATCTGGGAGAGTAATCTTACAAATGTTTTCTCTAGTGCTGTCTTCTGGGCGGCTTTTTTTTTTCTATCATTTCTAGCCTTCTAGGAGCAGTTGGAGCCTTTTAAGTTTTTCTCCAGCCAGATGGGGATCACAATGTGGCAAGAATTTGCCTGTTGTGTTTCTGGTAGTGTTTGGGTCAGATTCATACTCAGTGTATTGCATTTGACTCCCATGATCTGCGCTGTGATAGGAGCTCAGGGAAAAAACACTGTTAATAGTTGTGCTAATTCAGGTCTATGTGACTCCTTCTGCCAGCATTTATAATCAGGGGAGGCATTGCTGAATTAGTCAGTAGTACATGAAAGCTCTGAGTGGAAGCTACTTCAACCTGTAGTTCTTCAACTCTGAAAAGCTAAAAGAGGCCTTCTGGTTTATGCTCTAACCAGTATTACTCAAGTCTGCAGCATCTCTTTTGTGTTTTCTTTTTCTTTTCCTTGCAGTTTTATTCAGAAGTAGGTTACATTGGTGTAAAGAATAGTGCAGTATTGGCTCAGAACTAGCAACACCAACTTTGGGCTTGTTTGTAGGGAGAGTAATCTACATCTTGTTTGTAGACGGACAAATCAAAGCGATGTCTTTCATTAATTTCTGTTTCTGTGTCCATAAAAACAGAGTTGAAAGCCATTCTAATTCGCTAAATAAGACAGCCAATGAGACTTGAATGTATTTTAATGGATAAAAATATCTAGTTTAAAACGTACATGGAACTCAGGAAAAGAATATTAATATGAGTAATTTAAAAGTGCAATTAAAATCCTGATGCTTTTCTCTTACAGCACAGTTGGAGTATTGTAAATCCTTATCAGAACAGGGACAGATGGACTAGTGCTCTTATAGGGGGGTTACATTACATTGGGGACAGTTACATGCAATAAGCAATAAAAGAAATAAGATTTTTTTGTTACAGCTCCTCCTTTAGAAAAATAAAATTATTTAATAACAGTTTTAATACAAGGAGCTCTGAAAACTTTCACAGAACTTAAATTAATTAAGCTTGGTAGTCCTACTGTCAGAAAAGGTAGGATTATTATTTACATTTTACTGCTAAAAAAATGGAGGTTGCACAAATCTTAAAGCAGACTAGGATTCATAACAGCCAAGTGCCTGTCTTTTTTGATTATATTTTAAGGATGTGCAAACTCCAATATGTCACCTTTTGTAAGCATGATTCCTGAATGTATTTTTGCTAATTCAACTGCTAAAAAGACAAAAATTAAACAATCCTTTTGTGGTAAAACTCTAATATATTTCAGATGCCAAACTATGATCCTTTGCCTTCAAAAGTGCCTGTTCTTTTCCTTTTTCACTCTTAACTTCACACTGTGCTTAGAGGGAAACCACATTAGTAAGCAACTTCTCAGTCAACAGTGATATTCAAAGGCAGCACTGCAGTGGAACTGCTGCTATGTAGTCTGTGTTTCAGTGACTCAGGGGCTACCTTCCACTTTGGATTCCTGTGCCTTAATGGAAAAAGCTGCAGTAGTGATAAAGACTATGTTACTGATGTCAAACTGACTTTTGAAGAACATTCCCTGACAAAGGTATTGAAGTCCAAGAGAAAATGGTGGTTTGGACCTTTGAGGGAGGGAGTAAGCTTTGGTTGAGGTGCATTGGGCTGGGGGGGAGACAGAGCCTACAGCTGTAGGTGGAGTGGGGCTGGGAAGGGCTGCAAAAGGAATTGTGTCCTCTTGTTCATTTGGGCTTTGTTTTGGGATCTTGGACTCCAGCTCAGCCAACGCAGAGGATAGGGAGAGCCTAGAGCTGCAGCTGAAGAGGGGCTATTAGAATGTAAAGAGTAGAGACTTCATCATCCATTTAGTTCATCTTGGGATATCAGGACCTCAGATATGGCCATCTCTTGCAAAAGCAAAAAAAGCCACTTTTATCTTCTCAGGATACCTAGATCAGTCATATACCCTCAGCACAATGAATGTCCTGTGTTTAAAGGAAGCTTGCTGAGGCTCTTACTGATGTAATGCTTGTTTATGCTGCTCAGAATTCCCCTGAAACTAATTGAGGATTTCTCCATTATCTGTTGTTGCCAAAATGTCCATTAATGGAGAAATCATTAGGTTAGGTAATTGTTCACTTTCTGGGAAGAATTTATGCAAATCAAAATTGCTTACAGAAAACCAGGTATGCTTATGGGAAAACCATGTGGAATTAACAGAGAAGAAATTAGTAGGTTTGTATGGGCATTGTTCCAGATGCCTTTATTCATAAATGGAAGACTAGGCTCTTTCTTTGTATTTCTTCTTGTGTATGTAATTGGAGATGTTTATTTAATTTATATTTTTTTTACTGAAAATGTAATTTCTGTTAAATATACAGAAAATGTTTTTTCCAATTATATAATAATCAATTATTTTTATATACTATTCACCTGTTGTTGTCATTCCAGGTGTTGTATAGACTTGCTGATTCAGATTTAGTTTTGGATATAAGAATCTTGGAACATGGGGTGTGGTCTGTACTGCTGGCTAATCGTACTGTACTGTAGAGAATTGAAGAGAAGTGATATATTAAGTATCTGGAAAAGTTTATGCTTTCTTCCCATCAGAAAACCTTTTAGAGTAAGAGAGTTTTTAAGCTCCAAATTGACTCTTTTGAAGAAGTATCATTGCAGGGCAGGTTCTCAGACTTTTGGGATAGGATAGGACTGAATGAGTTCCTCCAGGGTAATGTGCAGCACTTCTAACAAAGCTGGAATCTCTATGCCATTTTGTTAGGAAACAAAACATCAATTAGCCTTTGAAGTCTGCAAATGTTTCCTGCTGTGGGCTATGTACAATAGTATTGTATACTTATCTCTTTACAAACTGTGAAGGTCTTGTTCATTTTTCTTTGTCCTGTGCAAAGTGAGCACACCCCGAAAGTAGAATGCTAAGAAATAATACCAATGTTTTCTGCCTTAGTGAGGTAGAATGTAGAGGCAGTAAAGAGTCAAAATGATAGAATTTCAATTTCTCCTCCATGAGTTTTACCCTCAAATTGGTTGTTGTTTACATTTAAATATGTATGACACATTGTGTTCCAGGAGTTCAAATTCAGATGAAAATTAAGGTTCCTGACCTATTCTTTCACTATTCTCTATGAGCAATAAGCCTGTAAACCCAGAAAGGGCATTAAAAGAATAGTGGTGGTGGTTGGAAGCATACTCAGTAAGCACACTAGGAGTGTAAAACCTGTTTTTTGTAGACTGAAGATTGCATTTAACATTTCTTAGCTAGTGTTTTTGACCAATTGACTGGCATGTAGCTATCCATGAAGTGTTGCTTATTGACACCTGTGGAGTGTTAGTGTTGCCCTTGTGAGTCTTCATTTATTGTATATTTGCTTTGTCTTAAGGTACTAGTTCAAAAAATTATGTAACTGTGAGGATCTCAGCTTTCATTTTACAATCCTGGACTTGAAGTGAGAAAAAGAGCGCGTGTGGTGCGTAGAAGATTATTCTGGAAGCCTTGCTGTCCTTTGAAAAATGAAAGAGAAAAGAAAGTAAACATGATCACTTAAGGCACTCTGACTTCTCTGCTTTACAGCAGTTTCCTAGTGGGGCTCGATGGTGGTGGAAGCACGTTGTCTGTCTGGTTGGTTATACTCAGTATTACAGGTTTAGAATGTTGTTAGTTTGCTCCCTGGTGCTGTTCTTTAACATTGTGTCTTTAATCTCATGAGTGGATGTCAGGAGACCCATGTCAGCAGCATGTGATATTTAAATAACACATACTGATCTCACTGGAAATTTTATATCCGTCTTGTTCAGGTTCTTTCTTTAGCTACCTCCTGCACCACAGGCCTCCTCTCTGCCTATCTCACTTGCTTAGTCTGTGGAATATAGGTAATTAATGCTGCTCCACTTTACACAGGAAATAGGACAGTTAATTAAACCAAATAAAAGGAATTATTTAAATTCATATGAGTATTAAAAAATTTCCTCGGGTGAGATCATTAGTTCAGGTGTTCTGGGTCAGGGTGAAACAGCTAGGAAGAAATAGGAGCAGAGAGCTGACGGGTTTCCATGAGACTTTATGTCAAGCAAGAGCACATCAGACATTTGCCTGAGAAAAGTGTAGGAAGTCAGTCCAGCATTTTCTCCTTGTTATAAGTGTATAGCTAAGAGCTGGTATCTGCCCATTAGAATGCTTTCATGTTGCTGTGAGAACATTGCTCTGTTCTCACATGTACTGCAATGAGTTTCACACTGTTGAGTCCAGATGGGTGAACTGCAGCAGCACAGTGTTTAAATGAGGTTCAGCATCCACCCAAAAGGGAGTACATCTGCAAGTGACTGGACAAAGCTGTGCCTTGTTGCTGGCTGGCACATTCCTCTTGCTGTCCTTATGTGAACTGCCTCAGGTATGTCTGTGGGAGTTACACATATGGGCATGTCCTGGAGTAGTGCAGTAGAAATTTTGGTTGGTTATTGCTTCCATTTAACTTGCCTATAAAGTCCATCTGGACAGGATTTCTGTGCCCCAGGAGAAGTTTGGTTTGCTTCTTCAGTTTGTTTGTTTCAGAAAAAAGAAGCATTACAAAATAAAATGTAATTTCAATGTTTAGTGTAATGTTAGTAAGGTTTACAAATAATGTTGTGTTTCTGTATGTCACATCATTTTTTTTCTTTAAATAATATATTTCATGTGAGGTGAAAATTCACTTAAATTCACAAAATCACTTAAACCTCTGAATATGTTTATAGTGTTTAAAATTGCACAAATCGTATGGGTTTTTTTGACTTAGATTTGTGGAATGTCAGTGGATTGTCTTCATCACTGCACATACTGCAAGCTACTGCATGAATCTGGTTTACTGAAGCTAACTTGTTTATCTTATTTGAGGACCTGCTTCTGTGTTTAAAACCAGTATTTGCTCTGTATGAAAGACTACCAAAGATACAAAGAATTTAACTGACATAGGTAGCAAGATGAAAAGGTGTGTTTTTAATTTTCTTCCACAAACTTTTCTATTGACTGCAAACTGCAAGAGAGATGTATTGCAATTCTAAGTAGATAAGCATCCGTGTTTGAAATCCTGTTACACCTTGGTGTTCCCCAAGATCCTCAATCTGACCAAAACTTGATGAACTTCATTTCAAGGAGTAATGTGGATAGGGCAAGTCACTGTGATTGGAGCAGACTGGCAAAGCCCACAGTGTTCTAGTAACAATTAATGGACTTTACTGCTACCAGCCCAGATTGTCACATGCACTCAATTACCTTGTGTGTTCTGCAGGCTTTCTGCTTTATTTTCTTCCAAATGGATTTAGATGGATTAAGACTCATCCTCTGGGCTTCCTGATGTGCAAGCACCTCCTACCAATGTTAAGGTCAATTTAAATTACTGCTGTTAATACTCAAAAGACTCTAAATGGGTTCTTTGTATTATTAAAGATAGGGAAGTTTGTGGTACTGTGCACTATGTCAGGGTTTCATCTTGCTCATTTTTCCATTGTCTTAAGTGAAATGCCTAGTTTGAGATAGCTATCCAGGTAGTCCAGAAAGGAGGTTTGAGAGGAAATGCCCCAACATAGGTTCCATTCAGTTTTAAAGTAGATACTTGAGAAATATGTTGTCCTGTTTTGATGGATTGAAAAACAGAGAGATTGAGTTTGATATTTTATTATTACTCATTGCAGTGAGACAATTACCTTCCTTAGTGCATGAATATGGTTAAAATTTATTTGTGAGCAACAGTGAATAGTGAACAACAGGTGAGATAAACCTCTACCTAACTTCAAGGTGCAGACAATTTATGATTTTGTATATATCTTTAAGTGGGACTTAGTTTCTCAAGGAATGCCCTTCTACAGATGAGTGGAGGAAGAGCCTAAGTAGAGACTTTATGCTTCAAGTCAAAAGTATAGATGAGTAACATTAGGTGAGATGAAGCCCGCCCTAGATACTCTTTTGCTGGAGCTTCTCTGGCAAACTAACAGATGTCTTGAAGGTAGAGGAACTCTTATTTAATCTGTTGTTTGTGCCTGAGGCATTCCTGTATTCTGAAGAATCTGATTCCATAGGAGTTTGTCTTTAAAACATCTTGCTTGATTTAAGTGTGAACAAAATCAGAATATCTTCAGTTGGTGTTTGGTGGAATATTTTGGGTGAGAAAGGTATCCTTTCTAAACCTGTCAGCCAAGGAATGTGGGATCTTTTTAGCATCTGGCACTGAACTTGGCAGAATAATCAAGTCTTCTCATCTAGCATTTTAGCATTTATTTATTTATAACTACATCTTCCTGTGTTTAATTGGTTTCAGTAAGCTAATTACACAAGCGCAGCATGGCAAGGAATTGATGTTGGTGATTATTGTTTTCTACTTTTTCTTTTCCTTAAGCAGGTCAGGTTGGCCTGGGTCTTAAGTCTAATGATAAACTGGCTAATTTCCTTGTATAAGTAGATTTAGTTTATTTTCAAAGACTAAATGCATTACTGAGCTTGCCCCTAGGTTATCCAAAAATTAAGAAAATAATACACTGAAATGTTTGGTGCTGTAGAGAATGTAAGGCATACATTTAGGATTGCTTATAGGTGAGACAAAAAGTCTTTGTCAGACAGTTACCTTTATATCATCAGGCATATTTTACTAAATTAAAGCAGACCTTGCTTTCAGGCATGGCCTGCTTAGTGGGAGGGGTTTGGAATTGTGTATTTTGTCAGGCAGATTGGCTCATTGTTGATGGCTAAACATGTACCCTCACAGTGACTTTGTTTCTATTTGCAGGCAGAATTTGGAACTTGTTACGTTTTTGGTCATGGTTCAGAACTGTCCAAGGTAGTAATTTCAGTCCTGCCATGTGGCACAAAATGAAAGGGGTCGCAAGAGCTTTTCATACCCAGTATTGTGGTGGTACCAGATGTTCACATGTTTTCTCTCTCAGTTCAGTCTAGAAGGATTGTATGGAAATGAGCTCTTTATCTATGTTATTCTTGAAGATTTTGAGGTTCAGCTGTGAGTGTTTGGTTCGTGTTTTTGCATTGATTTCAGCAAAAGCTAATCCATTTTACTTGAGCTGAGATGACTTCTCTACGTTGTCTGTGAAGAGCTGTCTGCTGAATTTGCTATGATACCAGACAGGGATGTATGTTTTAGTTTTTCAGACATCCTTTCAGTTCAGCATATAAACCACCATTTTTCTGTAAAAGGCAACACCAGGGTCAACTCTGGGATTCAGTAAGGTTTTTGTTGCCACATTCTGAGGCTGACTCTGTATGTATACTTTTGAATGGTTTCCAGTGATTGGATCTGGCTAGACCAGGTGGTTATTGTCACCAAAGACAGCTTACAGCACTGTAGGATGACTTTGAGTTAAGATATTACCTCACATTATTGAGCCTCTCTGTGATGAAATACAATATACATTGCAAGTACTAGGAGTTCTTTGTTTTAAACAGAAGCATTTTTTCAATTTTTTACTTGATGGTCGTTCTGTTCTCAAATTTAGATTCAGATGAAGAGAAGGTTATTAACTGGAACTGGAGAAATTCATTCTGATGCCATTGCAAGTGGAACTAATTTCAATACATAAAGTGTTGATAGCTTTTAGATATTTATATTTTATATACTACCAAGAATTCTGCTTGGTTTATTTAAATCCCGTCACATTGCCAAAATTAATTACTGGTATTTTTGCCTTGCAATTGAAGTGATTACAAGTGTGTAACTTAGCTTCAGGCAGTTTTTAGCCAAAACATAATTAAATATCCAGCTGTTTTTCCCAATGCCTCCTTCAAGCACCAGAAAACATCTAGCTTTCCAGACTCATCTTGAGAAGCCAGTAGCCATGATGTCAGCAGATCCCAGTCCCTAGGATTTTCTGGAGCTCTAGATCCACTACCATTTTTACAAAGGAAATGTTCAAAACCTTTCCCCCCGGCATGTGTCCATTTTAAGTGCAATTTCTGTCTAAATGGACCTTCCCTTTCTTCTCCTTTGTGTTTTGAGGCTTGAAGCCAAATAGTGCTGTTGCAGCCTTCAGCTGTATGGCAGTCTAAACAAGTAGAGCCCAAACTTGATTACAGAGGGGATGTAGGAATAGAGACTTTTCAGATACTGCTTAGAGAAAAGAGATGACTTGTCTTATTAGTATCTAAAATGTAGGAATTAAAATATTTTGCATTCATAATTCCTGATGATTTTAGTAGAATTGCTTTGTTAATGTTGTATGTTGAGGCCTTAAAAGAAAAACCCTTTGCTTTTCATGTTTTAAACTTAATTACACCAGATTTTACTCTTGTAACTTTTTCTAAAATACCCATCAGAATGTCTGATCATTTGACAGGTAAACATGTTATTTATTAAAAACAGTGGCAAAATATCTTTCAAAACAAAATAGTGTGTGATGTACAAGTGTGTTGGAAAGACTAGTAATTTAAAGTATAATGATTTGGTAAATTAACAGCTTTTTATAAGCACAAAGTATTAGAATATGATTTTTCTTCTTACTATAAAACTTCACTAGATGTCAGTGTAGAAAGTATTTTCCCTTAAATGCAATGGGAACTGTAGAATAAGAAGTGTTAATTTCTTCAACACATGCAGATTTTAAGATGAGAGTTATTAGAATTTGGTAGTAATTTTTTGTAGAAATGCATTTTCAGGGCACTGAAAACAATTTTGATGAGTTGACACTAAAAATTGTTTCTGTTCAAAAAGACATTAAAAAGTCAAAATTCGTTTCATTACTCAAAAAATTTCTGTAAAAAACAGATACGTACTGTAAATTAAAATGATGTTTTAAAACATAATTCAAACCATTTTTAGGGTTAAAATGGCAGATTTTTTGATGTTGTTTTATATGCTTGTTTATTTTCAGTGAGAAAAAAATTAATGTATATTTTCACATAGTTCAAGATAGGGCTTAGGCACTAACTTACACAGAGAAGAAAAAAAATGCATATATGTTTATAGATGTTTCACTCTGATTAGGGAAAGCATTCCTAATCTGTTGGTGTGCTTGTGCTTGTTTTAACTGTGTTGTGTTTTTATATGATGTTTGAGGGATCAGACTATCTCTGTTCCTACGTGAGAAGGTTGATTCTCTGGAGTTCCTTGAGAGCTGGGTTTTTTGAGCATTTTTTTGGTGTTATTTTCTTGAAGCTTCAGTGCTTTTATTGAAGGTTTAGTCTCCTATGAGATAGACTTTTCCCTTTAAACGAATTCCTTTGTGTTTCTGAAGTGACGCACCAAGTGAAAAGTAGCGGTTTGGCTGTTGTACTGAACCCATCATTTTAGAAGATGTAATATATTCAAGTCTTGGTTTGCTCTAAAGCCCATGGCCACAAATAGTACGTGGTGGTGCCTGTGGTTTCCCTGGGGTTGAAGTGAGCTGCAGCCAGCAGGGCTTTGCAGGTGAGCCTGATGGAACAGCAGTGAGCACCTGGACACAGCTGTTCTGCTGGTGTGGAGAGCTAACGAGGACACCCTCTCCAACAGTCCTCTGTCTGATAGTACAGCACTGAAAAGATTCAGAGGAGATGAGCACTGACTGCTTCCATGCTGCCTTCAGCTGCCAATTCACAATTTCTCTCTTGAAGTTGCTTGCTTTGAACAGAAGCTTAAGTGACCTTCATGTTTTTCAGAGCTACCAGAAAGGAATTGATTCTGTGCAAAGATAGGCTATGACTAAGGAAGCCATAAGGGGAAAAAACCCTCTATAAACTATATTTACACTAGTTTTCCAGCCTGGACTTGAATAGTAGGTACATAACCATTAAAAAGGAATCTTCAAAAAAATGACCAAAAAAAATTGACTTCGCTGGAGTTGCATCCAAAGTTACATTTTGGGTTGTTTCTTGCTGTTAGGTATATTCTATTTAGAGGCAAAAGGGTGGGGTTTTTTTCCAAAATACTGGCATCACAAATTTACACCTTTTTTATTTTTTACACCAAAAGGAACGTTTTTTTTGTACTGAATTTTGCTGTGAAATTAAATTTATGCTAGCATACTCAGAGCCAAGATTTACAGCACTAATTTGGTATAAGTCATATAAATAAATGTGCAACTGAAAATCAAACTGGATGTGAAAGCATACCAAAATTAATTAAATGATGAGTACTTCCTGTTCAGAACTGAAAATTCTAGAGTCCTTGTTAGTTTCATTGACCTTATATGGGAGAAATCTAGATATGCTTCAATGTTTGTTGAAGTATGGGATAGTTTGGCCCTCATATTAGCTTTTAATTGCATTTCCCATGACATTATCACATAAAAAGTCTGGTACAGAGTTTGGGGTTGTAGGTCTTTTTTTGATCAATTTGGAAGCAAGTACAAGGTTTGGATTTTGAGAGATCACTGGTGCCCCATGTTCTGTAAGTCTGGGAACTTCTGCTGTAACAACAATTTATATTGCTCCTTTGGAAATGTCTGCATCGATTTCTGTCTGAGGCTGGATGAAATGGGTTTTTTTGTTTGGCTGTCTGTATTCTATGCAGATCATAGGAAGAAGTCAAAGGACACAAAGCTAGGGTTTACATCCAGTCTCAGCTGTCCCCCCACTGTTTGTGAGTGTTCTGATCCAGTCAGTATTCTTGGATCGTATCCTATGCAGTATAGAATCACAGAGTCATGGAGTAGTTTGGGTTGGAAGGGACCTTACAGATCACCTAGTTTGAGCCCCCTGCCATGGGCAAGGGCAACTTACTCTAGACCAGATTGCTCAAAGCTCCATCCAACCTGGCTGCAGGTACAGGGATGGGGCATCCACAGCTTCTCTGGCAACCTGTTCCAGTGCCTCACCACCCTCACAGGGAAAAAGGTAGCCTTATGTAAGTGTTTTTTGTGTATGAAATATTTAAGTAATGTAGCTGAAGGATTGTTGTGAATGAAGTTGCACAAAAATGGTATGTTTTGTTTTGCCTTGCCCTTCTCTGTTACCTAAGACTGTATGCCAAAGAGCTTGGCATAAGTACAACCCTTGTTGTACCTTACAACCTCTACAAGCTTTGTTCCTTTAATTTCTTAAGTAGAACAGCACTCAGCTTGGCTGTAGTTTACACTGCATTTCCTGAGTCCTGGGATTTATCCTCTCCCATCTACTGCTTCTCACTCTGCTCATAAACCACAACTTAGAATATTTATGACACAGATTTCTGTAGCAATTTATGGGAGTCTTCTCAAGGAAGATTAAAGTTGACTGATCCACTCAAGATTGCTGATTTTCCATTTAGAGGAGTTAGGCATATGATAAATGTTTTCAAAGAAGATACACTGTGGGAGAACTAGAGTTGGTGATTATGGTTTACTCTTAAGTTTAAAAAATGGGTGGGGAGAACAAATTGAAAAATTTCATAGAAACAGTAATTTTGAGGACTCTCTGTACTGTGGATACTGCAGGAAAACTGTGTCCCATCTATTCATGCTGGAAAGGGCAGATGAAAAAATGAAAATCTCAATCCTAATTCATGTTCATTAAATTCAGGCCACTGTCCTCTCCCATTTCCAAAGCTGAAATCTTTTTCAGTGGGATAGTATTTTGTGGAGGACAGGGTTGGAACAGAAACTCGTGTTTTAGTAAAAATAACAAACTGGTTTTAGGGTAGAAATATCTTCTACTGTTTTTCTGGAAATGCTTTCTGAAGGGAAAGTTCTGTAAAACTTTGGCATGCAAATATTTGGTCAGTACCTGCCAGGACACAAGTATACAGTGTGCTGCAGTGACTGGTGTGAGAGGAGGCTGTTAAAATCACAATCCTCTTCTCATGATGTGGCTGTCTCCTGACAGTTTCCTTGTGTAGTAACTGAACCCATCATTTTAGAAGATGTAATATATTCAAGTCTTGGTTTGCTCTAAAGCCCATGGCCACAAATAGTACATGGACAAATAACCAGTAATGTTTATAGCAGAGAAAGGCTGCTTGTGAAGGTGGGCTGTTTGAGTTATGGATCCAGGCATATGTGTTCTGTGGACAGTTGGGATGCTACCCCAAAAATAAGAATATGAGTCAACTTGGTGGTCCTCTCTGAATGCTCAACAGGAGTGACACTGCTATTCTGCTTTGTATTCCTGTGTTTAGCAGAACTATATAATAACTTGGGTTGGAAGAAACTTTCAGAACTCTTTTAGTACAGCAGTCCTGCAAGGAACAGGGAGATTTTCAAGTAGATCAGATTGCTCAGAGCCCCATCCAGCCTGACCTTGAATGTTCCCAGGCATGGGGCGTTCACCACCTCTCTGGGCAGCCTGGGCCAGTGTCTCACCATGCTCATTATGAAAAGCTTATTTCTTATACCTCATCTAAATCTGCCGTCTTTTATTTTAAAACTGTCAGCCCTTGTCCTGTTGCTACACACTTCATTAAAAAGTTTGTCTGTCTTTCTTGTTAGCTCCCCTCAGTGGAAGACCACACTCAGGTTTCCCCAAAGCCTTCCCTTCTCCAGAATGAGCAAACCAAGTGTTCTTAGCCTATCCCCATATGGAGAGGTGTTCCATGCCTCTCAACTTCAAAATGGATAGTGATGGTATTCTTTGGGTTCCCTTGTGGAAGAGCTGTCCTTATCCTGGAGCTAAAGTTAGTGGCATTCACAAATTTCTCAGTTCCTCTCTACCAGTATTGTTTGTTTCTGAGCCAAATGAACTGTGGTCAATGAGTATCAATACAAAATTGTTAGCAGAGAATTTTTTTAGTAGCAGCACTTTTAGGTTTATAAATGTACCAAAAATACTTATGTCACAAACAAGAAATCCTCTTTACTGAGATGAGTGTGTGTTTTTCACAGGGCATTGCAGGAGTCCCTGGTTTGGCAGGGGCTGCAAGCACCAGTTACTCCTGCTTTGCTGTGTGATGATGTCTGCACCCCAAGGTGCACTGTTTTTAACACCTAGAAATGCTGTCCAGGTTTAATTGAAAAACTGAAATGTCAGCCTTAAAATGAGAAGCATCAGCCTCATTTCAAAAGTTTCTATTACAACCTCAAGTAGCTGCCTACTAAGAGTTCTAAGAATGTTTCTGTTCTTAACCTCTATTACTTTTAGCTGTTAAAAATCTTTTTAAAGTCTGTTTCTTTGGGAACCTTTTGAAGTTAAGTAAGGGTAAATCTGAAGGAATGGTGGGAGTGTGAAATGGGACAAAATTCTAATTTGAAACCTGGATTCTTAAACCTTTCCTGAGATTTTTCTATATTGCACTTGCCCTCGCCCTTTCAGTTGATGTAATATGAGATAAGCCTGTATAATGCAAAATATGTAGAATGTTTTATTCATTTTTACTGCAAGTGCTAAAAAGGAAAAAAACACCCTAGAAAAAGAAAATAAGTAAAGCCTTTAAAATTTGTATTTATAGTATTGATTTCAAAGCCTTGCAGACAGCATCTCATGAAGGTTGTTTAAATACTTGCATCAAGTATTTCAGTAGTCTTTCAGTAAGAATTTAATTTGAAGTTCTGCTGTAACTGCACATGCACACATCTTTGAATTCTACATTTAGAGATAAACTCTGAATTTAAATGGATCTTAGAGGAGTAGCTGAGATTTTGTGGAACAAGAGGAGTCCTCTAGTGTAAAGGAAAATCTTTTCTGTTCCTTCCTGCCTCCTAAACACTGGTGGAGAGGACACTGTCAGACTGTTACGGCATTTGCGCTTTGTCTGCTGTCATCATCATATTTACTAATGCAGATTTGTATCTGTAATTTAGCTGAAAATCTATTTGCCAGTGCATAGCTGAATACTTCTAGCTCATTTGGCAGTATGTGTTGGCATAGCAGTCATCATGGAAGCAAAATGTGTGTTTGTATTTGGGTCTTGTGGCAGATGTGTAATACAACAGAGCTACTGCTCTGGCAAGGCCACTTTCCTGGCTCTACCCCCATTTGAAGTGTTCTCTGGTTATGATCTGTGATTGTGGCTCATATTGATGTTTATCTGCCTTTTCAGAATGAAAATAGCATATAGCATCACTTTTCCTTTTTTTTTTCCTTGTGATGTTTCAAAGACAGCACAGCATTGTACAAACACAGTGGAAACAAAACTTTTTAATACACTTCTTCTCAACTTCTATATAGGTTCCTAAAACAATTTATAACCCACCCATCTCATTTGGTAGCTGAAAAGCTGAGGTTTGCAGTCAAGGCATTAGAAAGTGCAGGTGACTGAATTACTGCACCAGCTCAAGTATGTTTAAATTATTCTGTGTGAGTAAGTATGTATGTAGGGGACAAAAAAGATAAAGAGAAGAGGAAATATATACTTGCTCCTCTTTTTTACTTTTTTTTTTTTTGGTGGAACTTGGGGCAAAAGAATGAGTTTTGTGGAGTGAGCTTAAGGTGTATATGAAGTTTGCCCTCAAAACAGGGTTAAATTTGTCTTTTTGGGTAACTTAATTTCCCAAATAAAATGTCTGCTTCCAAGCAGCACTCCGTTCATTTTGCGTTTACAGGGTATTTTTTAAAAAGAAATTTCAACTAGGCTTCTTCATTTCTGACTTTTTGTTAATATTAAAATTACAGCATCAAGTTGGAATGTTGTGTCTCAGTTTTAGCTGTCTTTGTGAAGGCAGAGCAGAGTGAAGACAGGAGAAAGTCTGAAGACAGAAAGGGCTGGAAGGAAGGAGAAGCAGCAGTAGCTTAACTGATTGTTTGCCTTTGCCTTACACAAATGTGGCCATGCAAACACCACACATTAAACAAACACACTAAAATTGATAAAATAAACCTTGATAATAGGATATTGAACTGTCTTTGTAAGTTAAATTCTGACTGTATTTAATTAAGTAAAAACAATGTTTCAACCATGATGCTTTACCTTATTGTTAAATGGACAGAAAATGTAGGATAAAATAAAACTGTTGCTGCCTTACTTACTGGAGCTTTAATTTCCCCTTGTCCATATGTGTATTGTGAGAACACAAAGCATAACAAATAGTGTTTGCATTTAGTTCTGAATACAGTGAGGTCCACGATCACTCTTCTCTCTCTGAAAGCAAGCTTCAAAGCCTGTCTGGCTGCCCAGAGACTTTGCATTTCTGCACATGTGATGGATGAGTTCGTTGTTCTAATAAAGCATGGCTGTTGTTGGAGGTCATGGTCACAGGAGAAACACAATCCATCTTTAATGAGGGGCACTTCTACAGAGGCCTTGGATGCCAAGACAGAGAGGGAGCATTTAATTTTTTATTTGATGTAGAGGGCCAGTGCAGAGACACTATCTTTTACAATTTTTTTTTTTTAATTGCTAAGAAGGTGGGAGCTGTATCCGGTACAAACATTAACCATTTTAGATATTTTGGCTTAGGTCCCAAGTGTAATGAATCTGGAGGTTGCAAATGTGTGTATTTCTATGGCTAGGTCGCTGATGAGGTAGGGAAATCAAACCTCTGGCCATGCACAGATGGTGTTAGACTTGCCTGTCTGAGCATCCATCCTTAGGAACTGAGGTCTCACAGGCTGCATGCTAACTAGCAGACAGTGCCTGTAATCAAGGGGAATATTATGGCCTAGGGAAATTCTTCAGAGCAATTCCCATCAATTCACATAGTGGATGTGTATTTGAAGTACCTCTGATAAGTAGGAACTTGTGTTAGAAGAGAATCTGAAGGTGGATCTTCTCATTGGCTGGGCAAATTCTGTTACATGTATGCCCTCCTTTTTGTTTTCTAAACTATTTGTAGGTGTTGGACCTTGTGATGAGGGTTATTGGCACCTTTTTGTTCAGATCAAGAAGCAGCAAATTAAGAGTAACAACTTTTCTTCACTGGATTAGTTATAGTTGGAGTAGTGTACAAGGGATATAGAATTACACACATTACCAGTCTCCTTACGCATTTATTTTGGTTTTTAAGCTCTAAAAATGAGATTGTTCTCTCACAGTGAATTTATTTGGTATTTTAATTATATTGCCTAAAGACTATGTCTGAATACTGTGTATGTGGCTGTCTAAGAAGAAGGTAAAACGCTTTCTCTAAATGTAAAGAAATGCTAATTATCTTCTTCCCCTTAGCTTCTGCTCTTAGACCTGTGGGAGACAGGCGTTATTTAGCAAAGGGAGGGATGAACATCACTTCTTCCAGGCTCAGAAGAAGTTAAAACATGAAATGTGTCTGCTGTGGTCCATTGACATGTCTGTTCTTAGATTTGTTCTTTCAATAAGCATCTCTGAAAGGTGGCAGGAAATACCAGCACTGTCAGTACAGAATCAAAACTGGGAAAGAGCCGTGTGTTCACCAGAAAATTGGAAATGCAACTCATGCTTAGACTTTGAAAACCAGAAAACATTGTATGCCTATTCCCTGAATTCAACATTCAGGAGTATAATATATTCCACAATCCCAATTTTATCTTTCTTGTGCTTGTTTCATTTATTTAGGCTTTGTTTAGTTTAACAGTTTTAAACTAAACAGGTACAGATTTAAGTATCTAAGGTAATGCAAGTGTTGGGCTGTAGTGAAAAATGTGTTTTTAATATTTAATTATTTGGCAGTTAACCGGTTTCTTTTCAGCCCAATTCTTGTGTTGTGTTCATTGTTCTGATATTGGAACAAATGGCACATAAACTCTTTTAGAGGAGAGAAGGGTTTGCATGTACCAGTATTCAGTTTATTTGAGGTAAAGATTTCTTTAAAAATATACTCTTAAAAGCAAACATTTTTGCTGTATTTTTATTTGTCTTTCAGGTTGATCCAGCTTTGAAAGAAAAATTAAAACAGAACCAGAACCCTGTGACACTGGAATCTGAATATGAGGTAAAATAAATTTGTTGCCTGGGGCCCATAACCTTGGCTACCCTTGATTACTCTGGCCGCTGGTGGGTCGTATCTGTCCCTAACTAAAATTAGATCAACCATCTGCCTTTGACTCACTGATGTCCAATAAAAACAAGGATTTATGTAAAGAAAGGTTTTTGAACACGTAGTGCTTCTTTCTGAACACAGCTTTACTTTGATTTCCAGGCATCAAGTACAGTGGTACAAATAAATTCACTATTTCTGTGGTTAGCCTAGTTTATAAATGTAGAGCTGATGTTGGCCTTAGAGGGAGTGTGTGTGAATGTAAGTCAGCACTTCTGCTGTATGAGTTTGGATGATCTTTAGACCAAATTACAGAACAATGTGCATTATGTACTTTATCTTATTTCTTCTGTGTCTTTGAAACAACTGTCATTCCTTTTGCATGGTTTCAGAAAATTTTATAGAAAAATAGTTCACTCTTCCTTCAACACTGCATTTTCTTCAAATATTACTGAGTTCTAAAGTGTCTATTTTAACTAGTTCTGTATCCAGAGTCTTATAAATTTTCAGGCCTACAAAAAGCCATGTTAGAAAAACTGGAAAAAGCCTCTCTGTGACCAGAAACAAGGGATAAAGCTATTTAAGATTATTTTAATGTTTTGAAATTAATTGAATCAAATGTCCAACTAACACTTCATCTATCTCTGTGGCCTTTATGCTGAGCACAGATTTTTGTTTTCTTCCCACACCACATTTCTGTCACAAGCCTTTGAAGATCTCGATTGCACCCATTGCTCTCATACTTAGGTGTCCAAACGGCAGTACCTGATCTTGATAATAAAATTTTACTATTTTATTACTCTTTTGTGATTTGTCTGAAATAAAAATAAAACTTACTTTTTATACTGTCACAGGCCTAATTTCACAAAATATTTACTGGTTTTTACTATTATTGCAAATAGTTTTGGGCTTCCCCTTGCTATAAAGAATTGTGCTTTCTGGTGCAGGGAATAACAAGATGGAAAGTTCCAGTGGAGACTCAAAACTTACAAATTCATTACGTTCTGATTGCTTCTGGGATTACTGTCTCTCAGTTTCCATTCAATATATTGTAAGGCTGCTCTGATTTGTTTATGTGGAAGAAAAAATGAAAAGAACCACAAGCAGTAAAAAGAACCACATCTTAAACTCAATATCTAACCTCAAAATCAACAGATCTGTATTCAGATATACCATAGTCTTTCTTCAAAAGATGAGTAAATAGGTTAAGGAAAATATTTAAATAGCCATAATTCCATTATCTTTATGGATAAATCAATGCTAATAAAATACATCTGGCATAACAATATATTACAAGCCTCCTTAGGTAATGAGACTCTTTTCTGATGGACAGAAATGACAAAAGCAATCTTACTTTTTCTTAATCTAAACTGTAGAGAGTTCCCAGACTGAAATTCTTCCAGAGTAGTGCTTGGGTGTTAGAGAGGGCAGATCAGTTCAACAAAACAAATGGATTTGCATAATGAAAATAGATTTGGATTATTGTTTTGAAATCTAATATCAATATATACTTTATTATGGGCACCAACTTGCAAGCACACTTTAATTTCTTGCTTCAGTGAAACTTGTGAAACTACCAGCAGTCCTGCACATAGTTTGCAGGCTCCATGCTGCTGAGTGTGTGACAATTTTAAGTCACTGTTAGCTCTGTATTCTGGTGGATAAAATCTAACCAATCACCCAGTCACAGCTAACATTTAGGAGTAGTTTTCTGTGGATCCCATCTTTTCCACACTAGAGGGGTTTGGCTGGACGTTTTTCTCCTTTCTTTATTTTTGACTTGTCCAAAATACAGCCCTTAGGAACACATTCTAATTCAATATATAGGTCACATTGAAGGATTACACTGGTGGCTGTTACTAAATATGGTGTGATAAGAGATCAAGGGCAGTTGAAAAAAAGTTGCTGTTTTGATATGTAAAGCCTTATTTTACAATATTATTAGCATTATATCTGCAGTTGTTACTGAGGATACCATGCCAGCTCTTTTGAAGCATGGTTGCCTGACAAATGTCCTTTGGCCCTCCCCAAGATCTTACTGTCCTTACAGAAGTGTACATTTTGAATTCATACTGAATTCTTCTAGAATGTCATAATTTCTTCTATAAGCGTACATATATGCCCTTATGGGCATATTTAAAGAAGTGGGACATTTCCAATATTTTAAACATGTTGAAGCCTGCATTTTGTCTCTGATGTGGTGGTCATGGTGATGTAAAAAGATATAATCACAGACCTAAATTATCGTGAGGAAATTAACATGAAGACATTTTCTTACCTTCTCATTTACTAAATTATATCTTCTCAAACTATAAAAGGAATGTTTCTGGTCAGGATACTATTTTAAGGAAGGAAGAATTTACATGTGTAATTCATACTGCATTTCTTGTATCTCAGATCTGTTAATAATGGCATTTATCTTGTGTCTTGGGACATGCCAGAGGAGCAAGTTACCTTTGCATACACTCTCCATTGTTTATGCATTCCTCTCACACACTTTTGTGTCCTCATATGACCAATTAGACCCTGCTGCTCCCCTTTGCCTAATAAATCACAGCTTTGTCCACTAGTGATGCTGGTACTAATGTCAATGTAGTTCTGCTGCTGAGCTGGGCCTTGTAGAACACACTGTAAAACATGTCAAGTGTTTGACCTGTGACAAAAGCCTGAGTATTTTATTTGAAAGGACAAAAATTTATTTGAAAAAGGGAGATAAAAAATCTGATTATGATGATGAGTGAAAACCGTTCTCGTGGTTGTTTAACAGTCATAGTACATTCCTCTTCATGTGTTCAATGCAGTCTCAAAATAGCATTCCTTATTCTAGCACTTGGTTTCTGTACTTCTGTGAAATTAATGGTCTAATGAGCACTAAAAAATCTGGCCTCAGTTACATCAGACCCCAAAATACAGAATTGTTGTTAGGGGTTTTTCTAGCAAATAAAAGCTTCCTTAAGAATTTACTAACATTTTGCCCTGGAAGAAAATCATTTAAGTTTGAATCAAATATGTGATATTCAGTGGGAATCAATAGCAATTGAAAGTAGAGGAAAAAATATTCCAATAAATAAAAATGTGAAGGATTGCTATGGAAACAGTAAATGAGTTAGTCATAAAGCAGGGAAGACTGATAAAAGATGCTAAGGGCATCAGAGCTGTCTGATAAGTAATCTGACAAGGACAGGGGTAAGAGGATGGTGTTGCAGCAAACCAAGAATAAAATAATGAGGATGTAAAATAATGAGTAACCATGTTGACAAAGTAGCAACATTCGAAAACGTATCTGTATTTTTTTAGAGAAAAAAGTCCTTTGTATTTGAATCAGATGTGCTTCCAAATTCCTTAATAATCAAACAAGATGTTAGATACCTACTAGACTGATGGTTTATAGCTATGTTCTAGGAATTGTCTTGGAAGACTTCAGTGGCTGCTGAAAATTTCAGTCTGGGAATGATGGTTCTCTGGGAATCATCCCTAGGCAGGAAGGTGATACTATTAAAAGAGTTCTGGGAAATTTGGGACATTCAGGTACTATTGGGTACTTTTATCAGTGATGTGAAAGAAATTGTGAAATCATTACTAATGTGCAAGTGATACGAAAATATTGCAATAGTAAAACTATGGCAAGGCAGGGAGAGAGAGCTGTTCATATAACTTGCTAACATGGACCCATTAAAAGTGCCAAGTACCTTTTAGAGTAGCTGAAGTTATTTATTTCAAAAACTGAAAATGCAGAGTAGACTGCATTCTGAAAAGCAGCAACTCTGAAAAAGATTTAGGAGTCACTGAATAAATAATTCAACTTGATCTTCTAGTGTGATGTTGTGGCACGAAAGCAATTCAGTGTATGAATATGAACAGGAATGGTAGATGTAGGAACAGGTGATTTTACTTCTGAGTGTGGCACTGGTGAGGCTGGGACTGAAATTCTGGTTCTCTTTTTGATATCTGGGGTTTGAATGAGGCTTTAAGAACAGATAGCAGAACAGGCTGACTGTACTGACTTAGGGCTCTAAAAATTCCTTAAAAGAAAGTTAAAGATTTAAATAATATGAAAGGGACTGAGAAGAATGGTGTTTTCATATAAATACTTCCATGGGAAGAAGGTCATAGGAATTGAATATTTTTTACTGCGGAAATCATAGTAAAATTAGAAGTAAGGTCTGTTTTTAATAGCTGGGAAGATCATTTGAACACAACAGCCAGAAAAATGAGTCTTCTGAGTTTCAAAAATCAAAACTAAAACTTTACAAGGTTTTCCTTCAACTCGTTGCAATTGACATAATAGTCAAATGGTCTGCAAATGGTCAGACTAGAGAATGCTGCTTTCTCGACTTAAAGAGTATGAATGTTGAGAAGGTTTCACTCCTAATAATTTGATAAATCACAAAAAGTCAACAATGGTTCTGGACAGAAGTTTTTTAATTGTTTGTCCTGAGAACTACAGCAAAAGACTTGCAATTGCAATATTAAAATGTATATTGAGGACAGTTGAAAAATTAAAAGCAGGTATTTGGATAGGTGTTTTGGGAATATAACATATATTTACTGTCTTAAAAGAAGCATTTGAATAAGCTCTTCTGAAAAAGACTCAGGCCACTTATTGCTTATTTGACATAACTTCAGGGATCATGGTGCCAGCAGAATGGATGAAACCTTTTTTTCAGGGAGTGACAGTGTAGGATCACAGTAATTGCATCCAAGTGTGTGGACAGCAGGAGTGCTCTAGAAAGAAATTCCTGGATGCCAGTCATTGATATCTGCAAGTGTCTTGTTGCTGGCATTATCAGTACCAGAGGATTACTGATTTTGTTGCTGTTCAAGAATTAACAGATTAGTGTACTGAATTGATTTACTTCAATGTCTGTGGAGATAGTGGTGGCTAAATGCCTTGAGCTGTTTGAGAGCTGATGGAGATCTTGGGAAAATATCCCTCCTTAGTGACTGTCATGACAATAAATAGGTTTAGATAAATGAAGAGGTTGAGATACTTTTCTTCTTCCTTTAATCACTCTGTTCCTTCCATGCACTCTTCTTTCTTGGTGCATTGTCCAGCCTAGCCATTAGATTCCAACTGCCCTCCATGGTGTGTCTGGGACAAGCTGAGTTTCTTGTATTTCAGTTTATTCACCTGTGACATGTTCTTTTGTGTTTTTATTTCATTGTGAGTCTTCAACACAGTGTTTTGTAGAGAAGTACAAAGTTCTGTTATTTTATCATCAATAGAAACTGCCTTGGGAAAGGATTTTAATTCAGATAGTTTGTGTTAGGAATTTTATTCTGAGTAGATGTACAGTCCATAGCCAACCTATAGTTTTTGACCTTTTCTTTTTGACATCTCAATAGTTTTCTGTACCATAGTTCAATGTGTTCAAACTATAAACTATCTTCATAGTTTTTCTTAGAGAAACACATGAAGGTGGAATTTGGTGATGGGTATGGCACAGGAAGAATTCTGGTTGAAAAGTCTCTTGCAGGAAAAAAGCCTCCAGAGTAAAGGTCATAGGGTGTCAGTTTTTACTGGTGTTATTTCTGGAATGCATCTCTGTTTAATAGTCCAGTAAATTCTTTCATGGTCATCTCTCAGCACAGGATTTTTCCTTAACTGAATGCTGTTTCTTTCATATGTTTCATTTGCACTTTCCTTATCCAGTAAGAAGACACTGATGTCTAATAGATGGAAAACAAGGTGAGTGATTATCAGTCAGACAGCCAACATGGTTGGGACTGTTACAAATGATCTCTTCTCATCACCCTGTCTCTTCTCTCCAAAATAGAATCCTTAGTATCAACTTGCATTCCATGTGTGTTTTCCTGGTTTTTAATGCCACATGAATTGACCACCTCTTACCACGTTAGGGCCAACACTGTATGTTGTCTCAGTCGCAGAAAAGCCCAAAAGTTTGAGTAGGGCAAGTTGTATGCACACATCATGGCTGAATTCTTTATTTATTGTGTTAATGAGTGCTGCTAGCTACTGCTTGTTCTAACAGGCTTACTGATCAAACAGAAAAATTATATGCAAGATTCTGGTGGAGGCTGAGCATGGAGTTTGCACACTTCTTAGCTAAAGAATCAAATTTCTAGAAATTGAATGAAGAAGTTCCCAAGTTTAACACCTGACTTCATTGTGTGTCTGGTAAAACGTGGTATTTGCCCAGGGATAGCTGGGAGGCATCACTGAGAAGTTCACAGGCTGAGGAAAATGGTGTTGGTAAGTCAATATGTAATAATCCATCTTGTTTATAGCATCTTCCCCTCAAGTCATTGGAGAGCCACTGTCCCCCTGTGCCATCTTACAGCTCTAACACAAATTGTCTTTAAGCACAATGCACTTCAAAACCAACATACCTTCCAGCTCTAGAAAGACCCCAGACGTTACCTTCTAAAACTTCATGCTGTAAAAATTTAAAAAGATGCCTTGATCTTTCTAAGACAGAAGTCTTCCTGATTTGATTTGAAGACCTGTTGGTTCTAACAGAATGAAAGGTAGTTATTCACATATTATTTGTGACCTGTACATTCAGCAGTTTTGCTGAGAAGTAGCTTTACTGTTACTGGGAGTATAGTATGTGAATAATGCTCCTATTATTGTCCTCATCAATTAGAAAAGGGATGTTAGCTGTAGAGAAGAAACAGGAGGATTTTTTTCCCCTATGAGAAATTGCACAACAGCACAAATCAAACAGTAGCCGGTGATATTACTGAAAAACTATTTATGGCTGAAAGATTTGAAATTGCCCTGTTAATGTTTAGCCCAAATCATAGCTTCTCAACAGGGAAAAGCATTCTGTTTCAGCATATAAATTGATAAGCAAATTCTGGAAGAGAGGTGAGTGGAAAATCAGCAGGGAGGTGTAAATGAGAAGCAGAAGTCCTAAACTACACTAACTGTGTGAATGTTACCTGAACCAACTGGCACCAGGGTGGGGGGGAGCATGTGAGAGGCAGGAGACTGAGCCCACCAATTCAGAAGGGTCAACTGCTTGCTGAGGTTGACTGCTGATTTGAAGGAGTGTGGTTACTTTAAAGTAGTTTCTTAATGGCCTGGATTTAAGTTTAATTTGACACTGTTGCTGTGAACCTTCTCTGGTTGTTTCTTTTCTTATGCCCACACACTTCTGTTAGTAGTTTCGTGGTGGTAACCGATCATTTCTTGTTGTGGTAATCTCTTAGTCCTTTGCTGTGGTGTTCATTGCAGCTTTTCCCTCTCACATAAGAAACCTTGTTTTTCATATCTCTTCGGAAGGAAAAACACCATGTGTGACTCATGGGTCTCGTATTTTTTTATCCTGGTACACCTCATCCTTTTTTTATTAGAGTTTCTTTTTATCTTTATTAGAAGGACAGACTGTGCCAGATTTTATATACAGAAGGTAAAAAAATGTCGACACTTCCAAGTATTCATAGTCTTAGGAAGTTGTTTGAAATAAACCATTTCATTGGTGTCAGGAGGGCTTTCTGGGCTGCAGGTAGAGACGTGCTGTAGAAATCTGTATGGTCTTCTTGGCAGCAAAAGAAATGTCATTTTTTACACTTGCTGGTCTCCCGCATTGTTAAAGATCACACATCCCCTTCAGTCAAGTTCACCTTTATTTAGTTGAAAAAGATGCTGCAAACATCCCAGAAGTCTGTCCCTGGCTGCTTATATTTTAGAGACTTGTGCTGCAGTAACTAGGACATCCCTTTATAAAGTTTAGTATGATATAAACTTAGCAAGAACAAGGAGTCAGATTTGGGAAATTCCCTCATGCTGTTGACTTTGCTAGGTCTCCCAAGTAGTGAATTTAGGGATAAATCTTAGTAAGCACCACCTCCCTTTCTGGGACAGAATAACCATAGCTTCATAAAACTTTTCTATATCAGAGAAATTAAAACTATCCTAAATGTACCTAATTGCTTAATTAAAAGTGGAATTTGCTGAATTTGGGATGTTTGATCTTGAAGTTGTACTACTTTAATCCTGCTATTATTTATGTTGGACCTTTCTGAGTTTTGTTTTTGCTTAGAAAAAGAAGATACACTGAAAGTAAATGACCCATGCATGCATTGTTTTGACTTTGTCATAAAGCTTGTGCATCTTTTGGACTGAAAAGTCCAGCTTGGGTGATCTGCAGCTGTAATGCATAAATAGCACTGGATTAGCCTCTGAGATTTATTGTGGTTTTTAAGAGACTCTGAATTTTAAGAAGGAAAACTTCTTGTAAATTAGGATGAAATCATGGCAAGGCCTAATTCCAGATGGAAGTTTGTCTCATGTTATTTTCTCTTATGTTAAAAATTCAAGGTTGTGTAATTATGTAGTTTTAACTGAGTGATAGAAATAAAGTTTAGTTTACTGAGCACTTTGTATCACTATAATACCTTTGCATAAAGCTATGACAGTATTCTGTGAACATTAATTAAACTCTGTGACACCTCTGAGGTGGAGGCAAGTCCTGTTTGCATGCTTTACACATGGAAAAGGTTGCACAGACAAACTGGTGGTGCAGTTCCTCAGTACACATCTTCTGTGAAATAGTCACTCAAAGATGTTTCACTTTTCTCTTCACCCAATGTTTCCTTCAGCCAGTTCAAGTGTTTCCATAGTCCTGTGCCCCTATAGGATTTGTTCATAAGCAGTATGGATTTATTTTCCTAAACTATTTTGTCGTTTCTGGTTGGAGCACAGCCCCACATCATTGAATTGGCATAATTAAAGGGAAAATAATGCATGGGGAAAGAGTCTTTTAAAACCAGTTCACCATAGGTTAATTAATTGTGCTATAGATGAATGCTATTGGATCCCACTGAATTAAGCAACAAAGCTTCTATTGGGTTTTGCCAGTCTTCAGTAAAGCCAAAAGGAGAAGCAGCTCTCTGGATATTTACATGCCAGTCCCCCCTTACCCCCTGCAATTCTTCCCTTAATGAACAAAAACCAATCTTATTCTGGCCATATTTTGCTGCTTACTAACTTGCTTGTTTTCTAATATCATAAAAACTAAACATTCTCTAATTGGAATAAAACCTCTTCCTTTTAAACTGAAGATTCAATCACTAATCATGGGCTATTAAATCCCAGATTATTAAATCACTAATTGCAGATATTAAATTATGTCACTTCCTAGGCAAAGTAACACCCAGTTTATATTAAGAAAATGAGATGTCAAAAAGATGGCTCTGAGAAAGAGTTATATAAAAAAACCCACTAAAGCCGGATCAGTGCGATGATGAAGTTAAGATTTTCAGTTATACACAAGACAGCAGATTCAGTGTTAGCTGTAATTCTGTACCTCTCCATCTATATATCATTATAGAGCTCCTCGATATACCTTTTGTCTCTTCAAGCTTTTTTGACACCTTTAAAAAACAGACTGTTCAATTGGTTCAATTCTTTCACTGCCTCTTACAGCCGTGAGGATATTTTTCCCTGGCTCATCTTTTGTCTGCAAATGGGTTTGCTTACTGTAATGATGGGAAATAATTTGCTCTCTATATCAGAGCTATTTCTTTCTGTGTTGTTCATCACAGAATTTATTTCATCAAGCTGTAAAGTAAACAGGATTCTCTTATCCCTCCTTTCACATGTGAGAAACTGAGACTAAAGCCAAGGATTTTTGCAAGTGGCCACCTTGAATTTACTCAGCCTGAACACTAATAGGTCTAAATGAATTTCAGCAGACTTCAGTTTGTGTATTGGGGCATGAAGACTATCCTGCAAGAGTAGAATTCTAGCTCTCTTTTTAAATTTTATCTTTTTAAGGCTGTCAGAGGCTTATAACTTGTACTTAAGCCAGGCATTTGAACCAGCAATTAAGAAGTGAAGGTCTTTTTATGTCCTTTTTGGTACCTTTGCACTAGTCAAGCCATTTGATAAGTCTTAAAAGTCAAGTGAGGCAAACAGTTGAGCATATTTTTCTTTTTCACTGTGCCTGTCTGAATAACTGCATTTTTCCCTTGAATTTACAGCTTCTGTCAGTCCTGTACTCTTAAGAGGCAGTTTAGCTGATTTAGGGAGTGAATCGGTAGATTTAATGGACTATACTGATCTTACTTTAAACAGCTAATTTTCAATATCCTTTGGGCTATTTAAACAAGCAGGAAAAGTGCTGCTGATCTGATCTGATTACATTTCAGTGTAGTCTCCAATGATTGAGTGTTTAGTACATTTGAATTGGGAGAAGAAGTATTTCAAGTTTTAGCCTTCCAGTTCATATGAATTTCAGTTTAGTAAAAGCTGGAAGTAGTTTAACATGTGATGTGATGTCTTCATAAAGTTAGGTAGGCAATGTCCAAGTGGCTCAAATGAAAAAAAGAAATAAGAATAAGAAGACCTAGCCAGATAAAATGGAAGATATTGACTTCAGCTTCATGTGAGACCAGAACTAGCTGTTTGTCTGCATTCTCACTGTACAGCTCAGGCAATCTGAAGGAGCTGTGTAACTTTGCAGCTTGTGCTCCACCTAATTAAGAGGACTGTCAATCTGGTTGTATTCTCATCACTAAGATGAATTTACAATGTAGCTATGTGCATGTCTTTAGCCTACATCTAATGTAGCTGTTTATTCTGGCATGATTCTGTTGTAAGAATTTTCATATCAGTGACCAAGCAAAAAGGGTAGGGTTTTACTCAGCTGTACCCCAGGTACTCTCTTGGTTTAACCCCAGCAGCCAAGCCCCACACCTGCTCATGCACTCCTCATGATGGGAAGGGGGAGAGATTCAGAAAGGTAAAAGTGAGGAAACTCATAGATTGAGATAAATTTAATAGCTAAAGCATAAGGTGCTGGTGTAAGCAAAGTGGAACAAGGAATTAATTTACCAATTCCCATGGGCAGCAAGTGTTCAGCCATTCCCAGGAGAGCAGGGCTCCGTCACGTCTAAAGGTTGCTTTGAAAGACAGACTCCATCTTTCTGAATGTCCCCCTGTTCCTCCTTCTTCCCTCAGCTTTACATGCTGAGCATGGTGCCATATTGGTGTGGGACATCCCTGTGGTCAGCTGGGGTCACCTGCCCCAGCTGTGTCCCCTCCTGTGCACCCTCAGCTCACTGAGGTGGGCTGGAGTGAGAAGCAGAGACAGCCTTGGCACTGTGTGAGCTGCTCAGCTGTAATGAAAACGTCCCTCTGTTACCACCGTTATTTTCAGCACAAATCCAAAACATATCCCTATACTTGCTACTATAAAAAAATTCTACCCCATCCAGAACCAGCACAGATACATATGAAAATAGCTATTCAGTAGGAAAGCATCGCAGAACAGATTCTCACATCCCCTTTCAGTAGTGACACTCCTTCTTTTGCTTATCCACATGCAACAGTTGTGCTCTGTTATTCCAAAATTGGATAGCTTCAGTTCAGAAAGTTGGAATGTCAAATCATTCTGCCTTCCGATGACTGATAACTATCCCATAAACTAAATTTTTGCAGATACTCTTGCTCGTAAGGAAGGTGCTTTCTTCTTGAATTGCAGTAAGACTACAAAGTCTTTATACATGACACAAAATGTTAATGATCTCTATGAATACAATGATAATAAAAAATTATAGTCTTCCTATGTATGCATTAGAATCTTTATTTCTTGATTGATTAATAGATCTTATTTGTCATCTCAGGCAGTGCCATTCATTGCACTGCACATTGTAACCCTTGGTTGTTTCATTCTGTCAGTGTATCCCAGTGTGTTTTCTAGGTACCTTTATGGTTTCTATTAGAAGCTGCCAAGAGATTTTCTGGTACTGATTTGTTTGGATATGATAGTTTTGAAATGTGTCCCGTTTTTGACAAACCTGCTCTCTATAAAGCCTCTGTGAAGTTTCAGGGACAAATTAGTATCAACTTTTTGGTAAAGATCCTCCGTACGCATGTGTCTTTTGATAGACTTCTTTATGTAGCCTATCTTTAGATACCACAAGTTTTGTTGTACTTATTTTAAAAGTTGATTAATGCTCAGGCTTTGGGAGACAAACAACTTCGGAATAGTTGAGATCCTCACAGGTGTGTGATACCTTTGTGTTGAATTAAATCAGCATGCATCCCTTCAGTTAAAGTACAAGGTTATTTTAAGTGTAGTTTCCTTGAAGCTTCCATTAGAATCAGATGTTAAATTCTGAATTTGCAATCAGAGGAGATAGTCACTGATGGATGATGTGTACCTTTCCTCCTCCTCTCTCCTTTCATGTCAGTTCAGATCCCTCATGGGGAAATGAAGTACCAGCTAAGCATAAGATGTATAAAGTAGTAAAGACAATTCTTCAGAAAGACCTTTGCCAACTCAACAAAAAGTTCAGTTGCTCTTACCTTGTGAAAGTCTGCTGTGTTTGTGCCTGTGTTCTCATATATCTTCTGTAGAGTGTTGCCTAATTTCTTTTGATATCTGACTAACCTCATTTCAATTTCCTCAATTGTAGAAGTGTCAGGAAACTTTCACATAACATGAACTAAGCAGTAGGTCTATTCTGTTATAGCTGTTGAATTTTTCTGCAACTATTATTCAAGTCCCTGGGTGTTTGCCATTTATTTGAATGATTGATAGTAGACAAATTAGGCCACAGGCTCAGGGCAGGGTGAAGTATTTTCTGGTGTATTTTTACAGCATTTGCTGAGATGAGGCCTTGATCACAGGTCAGGTTTGAGTCCTGCTGCAGTTAAGGATCATTCATTACTGGAATGCAGTGTTGCCCTGCTCAGTAGCACCTAGGACAGCGCTGATTCTGGCAGTGGGGCAGACCCTCTCCTCAGTCTCCCCACCATGTCCAGTGTGCTGTTCCATTGCTGGCCTGTGGGACTTGAGGTCTGTGTCCTGGGAAGGGACAGCTAAGCCTCTGCCAATGGGACTGTGGAGATTCAATACATGTTTGTGTTCTTTGACTGCAGCTCATGGTAGGTGAGGTCAGAAGGGCACCTGTTCTTCATTTACGTTGCCTGTAAGTCATTGGTAGTTCTATGGGGGGATGATAGGAGTAGGCAAAAAAAAAAGAAAGGTAATTAAATCTAGTTTTTCAATACCAGACAGTTCAGTCAGGTAGCATATCTCATATATGACTTAGTAAGAGGCCTGTCTGTGGTGGCTGGGTGCCATGGGAAACTAGTCAGCAGAAAGCATTGCATACCTCTCTCAAGTTAAAACCACACGGATTGAAGGGGTTTGCACCGTTGCTGTCTCTCTTTGTGCTAGATAACTAATCTTTTCCAGCATGCTTTGTATATTTGCTGACAGGATACTTCAGCTCACTAATTACTAATCCTTCTGTTTGAGCTATGCCAATACTTGTCACTCCTACTACTTCAGTGTTTGATAGACTTGCAGTTGAAGAACAGATCTGGAAACAAGGTGAGAGGAGAAAAAGTGAATACAAGGTGTCTTCAGTCTTGCCCAGATGCTGCAGTGCTTCCTGTCCTTAAATGTTACTTACCTGCTGACAAGCAGATTCAGTAATGCCTATCTTAGTCATTTATGTAGAAGTATGGATAACTACTAGGTTTTTCTTTCTTGCTGAGCTTCTCATGCAGACTAGATTAAAGTTCATCAACCCAATGGTGATATTGAGTTTCTTGTGAAAAAAAAAAATCAATTTGGAATCATATGTACTTTAAATCATGGATCTGTCAAGGTGACCCTGGTTTGTTTTTTTTTTTTTTGCTGTTTGTCTGCAGAAGCTGGAAAAATCCAACTTGGATAACTGGGAGAACATCAGAGGACCCAGTCTGTGGGAAGATTCCAGGACGGTTCAGAAACAACGGCGGGAGGCTCTCCGTCTCAAGACAGAGTGACTGAGAAAGCTGCCTTTGGTGCCTCTGGGAGAAAAAAGTCTCAGGCTGGACTGTCTTAATTTTTAATCCAGTGTCAGGAACAGACATGGGAACATTTGCACTGAACAGTTCAGCTGGTGTATATATAAGTAACTGTGAGATCAGTCCAAAAAGCATTGTACTACATGAAGCTCTTTGTTTGCATCCATTTGTGCAGAGCACCATGGGCTTTATGTGAATGTATATGTGAATTTTCAATTAAAAAAAGCTGATTATTCTACTGAGAATATCCCACTGTTTTTCTGTTTTTCAGTCTCTAACATTCAAAACTGTTTCAGCATGGAATAACATTTCAAGAGTCACTTGTCAGTACCAGAAGTTGTCATCCTAATGAGAACAACAGTGCTGTCATCTAGATGTGTGTGACCAGCTAAGTGCTGCTTCACAGAGTCCCTGTATGACTTCAGGCCCTTTAGCTTGGAAGGGACTCTACAGGCATATGAGCTGTTCAGAACAATGAGTCCAATTTTGGCTAAATAATACTCTTGTGTTTCATTTCCAAGGACTGCATAAAGGCATGTACTGAGTGTCAGCTGATAATTGGTCAAATAACATTTGTTTAGCTGTGGTTAAATTTCTGTGATTAGTTTATCAATACCTTCATGCAGGCTGGACCTCTGCTCTGGAACCTCTCAGTTTAAATTGGAAGAACTCTTCCTTGCAAAGAGCTGTGCTGCTTCTCTGTGAGTACATATGACAGCAGAATCTTCTTCAACCACTACATAGTGGCAGAGCTCATCTTACATGTGCATGTGCATAGAATTTTTTTATGTTCCAATCAATTCTTCTGAAATGCTTGTCTTTTTATATTTGTCTTTGTGTGCTAAATCTTTGCTGTTAGAGGCCATTGTGCTAACATTCAGGACCCTTCTGCCGAGAAAGCTCAATGAAGAAGCATCTAGTCAAGTTTTCAAATGAAATGAAGCTTTTGATAAGGAGTTGCAACAGACTTGTGAAACTCCTCATCAGAGGAATGGAGCAGTAGAGCACACATTAACAGCAGAATCTCGTTTCAAAACTCTCAGTGACACCTACATGTAAACCGTTTGGAACTGCTTTTGATAAAGGTATGGCCTTACTCCCCTCTGCAGGATGTGTCAAATGTAATCTGAATGTCCTTTTGGACACTTTTAGGGTAGCCTCCTCATGTAGATCTTCTCTCAGCACTTCATTTTCTTTAGACTGTCAGTGGTGAGGCCCAGTCTTTCACTCGGGAAGAAGAATTAACACTGATTTTTAGGGAGTTATAAAGGAATTCATAAAGCATCACATGAAATATCTTAGGCATGTTTTGTGCAAGTTTTCTTCTGGTAAGAGTTGTGAAAACCATCAGAAAGTGGTGGATGAAATCTGGAACAAAGTTGGAGCTGTGCGTTTGTGTGTTTTGCTGTTCAATGCCATAGATATCTCTGCTTCTAAATTGAAGTATGAACAAATTAAACCACCCGGAGAGGAATAAGAGGATCAATGCAAGAGTAGGAAATAACAAATGCTATAGGGAAACCAGTGAAAAGCTAGAATACTGTGAAGGGATAGAATGTAAGAAAATAGTGCAGAAGGTAGCCTCACACCTGAGGAGTTGCAGCTGTACTAATCACCAAAGATTAGGAGCAGGCCTGCCCTTAATAGGCCACAGCTGTGTCCAATAAGGAGACGAGTGCTACAAAAGAGTGGCTTAGCTGGGTGAGAAGAGAGCTGGAGTCTGTTGCTTGTGCTGTGAAAAGAGTTGGAGTTTGTGTCCAATAACGAGACAAGCACTACAAGAGAGTGGCTTAGCTGGGTGAGGAGAGAGCTGGAGTCTGTTGGTTGTGCTATGAAAAGAGTTGGAGTTTGTTGGCTGTGCTGCAAAGAAGTAGTCAGTGCTGCAAGGAGATGTCCATGAGAAATCAATAAGTAGGTATGGAACTTTTGCAATAAGATGGCAACAGAATACAGAGGCATTAAGTTGTGCTAGACCTAGACAAGGAGGAAATTGGTTTAATTGTTTTGTCATTAGGCAAATAAAATACAAATATGACAAATAAGGAGTAATTAATACTGCATAACTTCAAGGCTTAAATTGAAGTTCAGGTGCAGTTCCACTGACTGTAAGATTGATCATTCAAAGGACATCAGAGCTTTGGCCACACTGTCAGTGTTCTCTCAGTTAGGACTCTGGCTGCATCACACTACTGTTACAGTGAGAGCTAGACCATTGGAAATGTATCTTTACATTCCCCACTGGTGTGGACTCTGCATATTCACTGCCTTTTTGAGAGGATGCACATCTTCCTTTTCACTGTTTCGATTGAGGGAGATGGGAAGCTGCCATTGCTTTGCATATGGAGAGGCGTGCTCAGCTCCCAGGCTTGCACGGTGCCTCACAATATGGACCAGCACTGCTCCTGAAATAAACACACAGCTTTCTAAGAACAGCATGTGGAAGAGAAGCAGCCCCTTTCTCCACGGGAAGAAGCAAAGATATTTCTCTTACATGAAGCCCTTATCCATTTTCTCGATGAACAAAACACTCACTGAAATATCCTGTGTATTTTTAGTAATGTGATATTCTACAAAGACTGTTTTGGGAATGGTCATCTTTTTTCAGCAGGTTTAGAATGTAGTTGTAGATAATTACTTATTTGGAGCAATTTATTATGTCCTAACTTAGGATCGAGTCTTAGTTGATTGTTTGCTGGTTGTGTGGTTTCCCCTGCCTTTCTTAGGCACTAACTGCTTCTGAGGGCATATGTGTAACTACTTTTGAAGTGGCTTCTGTGGAAAGCAATGGATTTATCTTAGCATCTCTGAGAAAAAATTATATGCAGTTGGAAGACTTTGCAATTTGCCCTTCTCTCCAACTTACATTTTAGAAGACAGCCTATATCTATTGGTTGTCCACTAAGATAAAAACCCACCATGTTTTTTAATGATGACTTATATTAATAATTTTTTAATGTTGACTCATTTATGAATTCTAAAAAATGCCAAACCAACAATAGTTGGTACAGAAGCTGTACTTTTCATAAAATGGGAAGGGCTATTCCAGCAATTCATCTTTATTGCCATGCACTTGAACAATGGCTTGATGTTTTATGCTGTGCTTTTCTTAGCCATTGAATTGGAATAATACTTTTGAAAGGCATGTTGAGAGCCAATTAAGTCTCTTAAGTTGTCATGCAACCTAGGGTAGAAGGCACTCCAGAAATGTGGAGAATTATAGTTCATAACAGCAGCAGGAGAGGCAAACTTCAATTAGTTCAGAATTCATGCTCAGTTTGGCTGCTTATTTGAACTGTCCTTTTGAAAGCCGGCTAGAGCACTTCTAGTTCTCTTTAAGGCTCCTGAAGACAACTTTGTTCAGCTCCTGAATCATAGTTCTAAATGTCTGTGAGTGGAGGGGGGTCAGAGATAACTAAGTACAATTGTCAGTCTGAGACACTGATTGACATTTTTGCATTTTTGATAACTGGCATCCACAGGTCTGAGGAGAATGAAAACAAGGTTTTAGTCAGGGGTGTTCAGTATTACCAAGGTAAAAGAGAGGACTGAAGAAGCTAGATCTACTGTTGCTGAAATTAGAAATAAAAGAAGCAAGCCTGGCTAGGTGTCTGTGTGTATGTGGGCTGAAAAATCAGTTTCAAAATCCCTGTTCTGACAGTAAAGGAGAAGGTGTTTATCTCTCTCATAAAAACTGTAGCAAGGTTGGTGTTTGGGATCTTCCATAACAAGAAAAGCAGCAGGACCTAGAATTGGAAGAAGGCTGGGGCACCTTTCTCCAGGGTCAGGGAGAGATCAGCATAGTGCCACAGATATGTGGGTGTCTGCCTGGATGGTTCCTGGTGGCAGCTGTCTGCAGCTCTGTGTGAGATCTGCCCTGTTGGGAGTTGTTTTCCTACTGTACTTGGAATGTGCAGATGTGTGGGTGACCCAAAATGCTCAATATCTCAGTTTAGCTGTAACAGATGAAGGAGAGCCTTAGTAAAAGCTGTAGCTGCTGTGGTGCAAAAAAGCTTTCAAAACTACAGAATAGCACAGCAGTTGAATTGTGAAGTTCCTAGATACATCTGGAGGAGCAGTTGGATGTTAAAAACTTTTAGAATCAGAATGCAGAGAGCAATCTTGCTCATAGTGATCTTCCAAGATCTTGAAAAAGGGTCCAGTACCCAAAAAAGATAGGTCATGGTGTAGTAAGACATGAATGATGTGAGTTTTGGATCAGAATATAGAATGCAGAAACTTCTGAAAAGCAATTTAAGTCTATCCCGTCATCAGCTGGGGACCAGTCCCAAAAACCAGAGGAAGAAATCAATTTCTTCACTGAGAACAGCAATTTAGAGAAATTTGAAGGTCAGTGTTCATTGGATGTTTTTTTTTACATGGACACTTTGTGTTTCACTGTGCTTGCCTGAGTATGGGTGAAACTCAAAACAGTTTTCAGCCTCTGAAATAACTACACAGACCCTTGTACTCCTTGATGATCTTGCATTTGCTCTGACTTGCTATGTTTGCATTTCCAGCTTGAATCCAGGGCAAGTTTCATTTTATATTCTGTATTTTCCAGAGGCACTTATTTCTGCAAGAAATGGGAAAGCCTAATATTATCCTTTGCTACAAACTATGTCCACTTGAAAAAAAAAAAGAAGAAGAAAAGAAGGGCATGATTTAAAGTCTTAGGAAAGCAGAATAACTATTTTTACGTTAAGATGGTCAAAGAATTTTCCTTAAAGCTTTTGTGGTTAGAAGAGCTGCTTATTGCCAGTGTTTCAGTGGAAAACCACCTTTCATCCTTCAGTGGTGTAAGGTTCACAAAAAATTTCCACTCTTATTTTAGACTAGCTGAGTAGAAGCCTTTAATCAAAGGGAGGTAATTGCTTAGTGTTAGGCCTTCATTTCTTACAAAGGCTTGCAACCAGACTCAGCCAACACACAAATAGTCTGTAGACTTAGAAACAAAACCTCCATACAGATGTTTTTCTTAAAATTTGTACTCTTCCCCAGGAGCCAAAAGCAGTCTTTCATACCACTGGAATTGGACTGACCACAGTTTCTTGTTAAGCATGTGTTTAACTACACATGTAACTGTCTTGCTTAACACAGGCAAACAAAGTTTCACCCTCACTGATTCCATGCTGCCTGGGACATGTTAAAATCAAATGCAACCAAAGCAACAGAGGGTAGTGCTGCAGAAAGGACATATGAAATATGTTTATACATTGCAAATGTGAATGGTATATGTGTCATAGTCACAGGTTCCTTGAGAAAGGGAAAAAAAAAAACCACATCAAAAAAGTCCCCCAGAAGTAAGGGCGTGCTATACACTGCCATGCCTCTGTAGAAGAAATTCATTCCCTTTCACTCACCATGTTTGGAGCCTGGCATGATGTGCCTCAGCTGGTGGAAAAAAATGACCATAGCTTCTTAGCATGTCTGTTTCAAGGTAGTTGATGAGATCCTTGATGTTCCATACCAACTCCATTGTGTGTGCTCAGTGTCAAATCCATTATGGTATCACCCTTGAGGAGGCCTCGTGGCTGCCAGGGTGATCCCTTGAGGACCAGGGGCAAGCCCATCTCTCTGCCTTACAGATCCCTTCTCCCTCCTCATTCTGTCCTGGCTTCCAGTGTTCCTCCCAAAAGGTAACAATTCATTCTGTGAGCTGTTCTTTTCTAGTGGAACTGGCTGTAAAATGTCATCTTCTTTTTCTAAAGTTCATGGTCTACCATGAATTGAAGAATAGTTGTTTCTAAATTAATTTGAATTTAAAGCTCAATGTAAGCTCAGAACAGAGACCAGTATTACATCTGTGTAAGGATGGCACCCAGCATACACTGGGATCTCTTTTTATCTTCAGATACACAATGCTGTGCTCTCTATTTTATGTACAAAGGAAATTAAATGTACTTTTTTTCTTTAAAAGATGAGATCTCCATCTATCTCCAGCTGTCAGTTCCTAATAATGTTGCCCAGAGAAGTGTTATCTGTGATTTAGTGGCTTTAGTGGACTATCTTTTGTTCAACAGAAAACAGCAGAATAAAATTTCAGCTTAATATAGCTCTTTTCTTACTCTTTCTGAATAAACAGAGGAAAAGAGTAGAGCAAGAGCAAAGATTCTTGAGTTCCACACTCAATTTTCTTCTGCTTTTTAGTAGATAGGGCATTTTAAGAAAGGAAAGGAAGGGAAGTAGAAAAAAGAAATATGGAAAGCAAAAACGCTTAGGGACAAAAATAGTAATAGAAAACAGTATTTTTGTTCTGACTGGTCCCTCTGGATAGAATAGAAAGGAAAATTATTTTTGTCTCAGGAAAAATGTCTGAGCTCAAAAAATACTCAGGCCCAAATGAAAACTCAGGTATAATATTTTGCAAGTCAGTGGTTTTAGAAATACTTTTATTTGGATGAAGTACAATGTTTTATTTTCTTTTTCATGTTTTTCCATTCTTGATTCTTCTTCATCAAGAACCTTAACTCTGGAAATGAAAAACCACCACTGATCTTAAAAATGTCGTTTTGACTTAAAAGATTGACTGCACAAAATGCTTCAGCAGTTTTCAAAACTTTTCACAGAAAGTGTTCTCAGTGAGAGTAAATCGATCAAAAATAGGTCTTTCTCAATGAACAGATTGCAAAATGTCAATCAACCAGAGTTAAAAAAACTTGAAAATAATCTTTTTTCAGAGTTCACCAGTCAGTTTCTCTGTTAGTTGGTGAGTGCTGGTGCTCTTTACTGATGAGGATATGACTGCACACCCTCGTGGCTGTGCCTGCCAACCTTCTCCTCACCAGATATGCACATCTATATTCAGAAAGTGGCACCCTTGCAATTCAACAGAGCACTTCACTGCTCAGTGAAGAAAATACCTACCCCATACTGCATTCAATATTCTGCTGTGCCAGGTAATGTCAGTGTAAATTTTACACCAACTGACGAAGTTTCCTTGAAAACTTGTTCTTTCTCCTCCCTGCTTTTGCTAATTCCACAGCCTAAATTTGTTTTTCCAGTTTCTGGTAAATTATGTCACTTTTAGATATTCAAACAGGATGCTCATATGTCATGATACATTAAGAAGAAACCCAAGATTTTTCCCAGTGTAAAAAAAGACATCCCTGCTGCTTACGTGCTTCAGGGTTTCCGTAATTTTAAGTTACCTGTCTAGCAACAAACTGGCAATCAAAGATGGAAGTACTGCAGTCCTACTCATGTTCATGTGTATTTGAAGTGTCTACAGTCCATACAGTTCAGGACTCATGTCTTACCATTATTTGGCTACCCACCCCACCACCACAGATGCTCCTTTGCCTTGCAAACATCCTGACTCAGATGCAATTAAGGATGTGATTAAAGATAAACACATATTTTCAGCAGAAAAATCTGAGATTATGCATTCCCTATAACAGGCCTTTTGGGCTGAGGGCTCCCTGAGGAGTATAAACATCTTAATTGGCTATGCTGGAATAATAGCAAAAATTGTAGGTCTTGTTTTCATCATCCCTTAAATCAAGATGAACTTCAATACAGTTTGATTAAATTTTTAAAAGTTCACCCTAGCCCTGATACAGGTTTTTGGGGAAGATTTAAAGGAGAGTTATGACAGTGTTTTGCAACTTGGCTTAGAGAAGCCATTGCAGAGAAACTGCTGGGAATATTCACAGTATGTTTTTGTTAATGTAAAACCCCCTATATTTTAAATAATCAGAAATTGAAATGTCTTAAGTATTTCTTTGAATGTTTGAATTTTGGTGTATCTTCTAGGACCAGCATAGAACATGTCCATTTTTAAGTGGGCTGAGATTTCTGACTTTGCAAGAAAAAGCTGGATATGGAGGCTTGTACTTTGTATGGACAGACCCAGTTGGCTGGGCAGAGATTTGGAATATGAATAGGAGAAGGAGACCTTTATCTCCTATCTTTCATCTATTCAAGAAGATTTCTTAGCCCTGTAATGAATAATTCACAACAGAAATTAAAAATTGAGCAGTCTTTGTCCCTTGAAGCTACACGGGGTTGTGCAGTGTTACCTGACAGGTCCATTTTTCTCACACACACTGCTCATGATCTTAAAAGTTCTGTCGTGGGTGTGTGCTATCCACTTTAACAGCCACGTACTCCATACAGTCTTTGTGTATCTCCCTTTCAGTGTGTTCAGCTCGTGCCAAGAAATGAGGAGAACTGGTGTCAGTTCTGTACACTCTGCCTTGAGATGCTGTAATCTAGGAACTGCTGCAGCAGTCAATGAAGGTGTCTCTGTGCCTTGTTCTTTTGTCCTTAGAGGAGTTTCTTCTGCCCGTGGAGGATTCACAACTCTGCTTTCTTTGCATAAGGGGTATAACAGAAGATCTGAGATTTGGAAAATACATAATACCTTAAAACCATCATCTCTTATGGGTTTTCATATGACTATAAAGCTGTTTTTTAGAGGGCCTGCATTATATATCAAATATATGTGTTGATAGAAACACACATATTTAGGCAGCTCCAAAGAATGTATTTTCCTCTCTGTACACATACAGCGGTGCTCTGGAGAATAGTGTCCCTTCACCATCAATGCCCTGCTAAGGTGGGGGATTTAGAGGGATCACCTCTGAGAGATATGGATGGTTGCCTTAGCAGGAGCTGGCTCTGCCCAGGTTGCACAGAAGAGGCTTCATTTTCCCACTGATGTGTAGTAGCTTCATAGAAGTGAAGAGTCTGTGCAAACATTTACATTATCATTCAGGGTGGATGTCTGCCAAGGTGTTGATCTGTGCTCTGCTGCTTCCCCACTTCACTGATCTTGGAAAGCACTTGAGTGATGAGCTTTGATCACTTTGCCTTTGTAGGTCTTGTTTTGGGTGAGCTGGATCCCAGGAAGTCTCCTTGTTTGGCTTTCATGGATGTTAAGGCCAAACTTTGGAATGAGTGCTTGCAAAAACAGCAAAGGCTTGTGTACCTCTGCAAGTGCTTTTGGCCTGTCTGCCTTGACTCTCTGGTAACAGGATTACGAGCTCTGAAGGAGTTTGAAAATTGGGGCAGCTCTGATATTGCCATTTTTGAAAAATTTAATATTTCTTCTTTCTCTTGAAAATTGTATACGTTTCTTGACAGCTTAAAAAAAAAGACTCAGTAAATTCTTATTACAATAATCAATAAATATCTTAGTGTGTCACACTGGTGTTTAGATAGAAATTGCAATCCCAGCTTTGCCTAGTACAGAGGCAATATATGTAAGCTACTTTTCTGACAAAATCTGGAAAATCATGGCATGGACAAGGGTAAGTTATATTATAGACTGAATGTGGTCCTGTCTGCTGGATGAAATAAGGAAATACATCTTTCCACTTCAAAAGCAAAGTTTTGCTTAGACCATCCTTCAGCCAAAGCTCATGTTGTTTGGGGAATAAGGTCAGAGGATCCACAGCTCCTCTAAGTCATCAGGGAGCAATAAAAAAATACTTTCTGCCATTAAAGATAACTTTGTGTACAGCAAGGGCACAAACAGTGTGTCAGCAAACTGGCCCTGTGAGACTACTTTATTGATGCTGCTTCAGGTGTCTTGCAACATGCAAAACAGCATTATTATTACAGTAGATAACTGCAACAGACCTTTCAGGATTATGTATTAAGAGCAGCCAGTGAAATGCCATCTGGCTTACATGATAAATTCTAAGTATTATTCCAGAGAGGTTTGCCTGCATCTCCTCTGCAGAGGACATTGAGGCAGCTCTAAGTCACTTTTGTCCTCAGCCCCCTCCCCATCATCACTTCATGACCTTTTGCCTAAGATTAGTTGTGGTATCAGTTGAAGTCTTGGCTTGTGCTGCCTTTGGGGGCTCTGCCTGGCCAGGCAGCAGGCTGGGCTCAGTGACCTCCTAACTTTTACCCATCTGTAGCTGCTATCATTCCTGCTCTTTAAGAGACCTGGCAGCTTTTAGAAGTCAAGTTTCATTTAATGTGCCTTGCAAGTACAGCTGAAATGCATTGCCCTGAATTACTTCTGTTTCAAAAGGCAGGTGGGTCTTGGCTCTCTAGAGTGGGAGAAATTGTAGTGTAGCTTGATTCCCTTCTGTTGAAAGCCACTAAAAACATTTATCTGCAACAGAAGAGTCTTTACTTTTTAAAGACTGCTTTAATACTTTGAAGATATATAACCCCAATATTTTTGGAAGATAACCACAGGTAAGTCCTTTGAGAGCTTTTCACCCTTGCATGAATGGGGTTCTGGGGCCAGGCAAAAACATATCTCTGATATAGGAAGACCTTAAAATACTGTGATAATATGTTTGTACCTGTCTAGGTTTGTAAACTTCCTAAATCCAGAGCTAAGTATTCACAAGGGACACAGTAATTGCCAGCCAGACTTAGTGTCTGAAAACCTTATCTAATCCTGGCTTTTATACACAGATCTATTAACTTGATCTGGGTGGTTTGTTATGTTTTGTGTTTTTCCTCAACTCACTTGTGAAACTAGAAATAATATATATTATCTCTAGAGGAGATCATGAAATGATACAATGGACTTTGTGTGTAACTCAATTAAAGGCATTTCACTCCAGTATTCCTATATCAAACACAGTAACTATAGGATATCTTCCAGTCTTTGTGTCGGCAGAGATCACTTAAAAACTTCACCTGCAGCTGTCCTTTGTAGAGGAGGTACATGTAGGATGCTGTGAATTTGCCTTTCACCTAGGGAGGGCTGGCCATGTGCCCTCCAAAGCCACTTTCTGGGTCAGTGCCAGCCAGCCCTTTGCATAGAGAGGGATGTAGGGGATTTCTGCTGCAAAAACTCTCCGGCTGGCTTTTATAGGAAGGCTGCAGTATCTTCCAGAGTGTTAGTCTCTCAGCTGATTTTTGTCTCCAAGATCTGTCTGGTCTAATGACACAAATTGTTGGAGGCCAGGTTTTGTTCGCTGTCTCTTGCTGCTATTTTTGGGATGTGATTTTTCTATTTTGGTTGGCTGGGTGTGGAGGGAGTGTTGCTATGCTTTAGGGAACACTGCAATTAGATTCACTCAAAATAATCATGATTAATAATTATGACTGGCTTGTTACTAAAAAAGGGAAAGGTAGAAACAACTAATAAGCCACAGTTAATTTGAAGGCAGTATCTGTCTCTCTGTCTCTTTGAAGAGCTTTGAGCAGACCTAGGAGCATTTGGGCTCTCCTTAGGGGATAGGAAAGCCCTCATTTCTGTACTTGGCAGTGAGCCTTGCTCCAGTGTAAGTAATCCGACGAGTTCTCTGATGGAAGTACCTCGCTTACCAGTCGGTGAGTCCCAAATAACCGCAGCATCTGGGCAAATCTTAGCTGTGTTCCAAATAATTAGCAGAAGTATTTGAATCCATAATGGCAGGGAAGCCAATGAAACAGCTTTCCCAAAACAAAACGGTGAATAAACACTGAAAATTTTCAGTCCAAGTGAAATGTGTTTACCCAGGATAGCTTCTTTTTTCTGTGAGTACATGGCCTCAGGCCTGCGATGTGGAGTAGGAGCTGTTACTACCTGAAATCGCACTTCATTATCCCATTAGAAGCTGAATGGAGAAGTGTCACACTAGCCTGCGGCCGCTTGCCCGCCTGATGTCGGGGCCAGGGGATGTCTCCGTGTCAGGAAGGAGAGCTGAGCTGGGAAAACTGGTGCCTCGCACTGCTGGCTCGGTGCAGAGCCTCGGGCAGGACGGGGTCGTGTTCCGGCGGAGGCAGAGCAGTGCCCTGTGCGCTGGGAGGGCACTGCCCGCTGCTCGGTGGCGGGGAGCCCTGCATTTCTGCATTTCTGTAGAAATGTGTGGGATCTCAGCACCTCAGGACGGAGGTGCAGAGTGGCCGAGACCACCCTTGGGGGGCTCGGGAGTCCTGGAACGTTGCCAGAAGTGTCTGGTGGCTGGACTTTGATCCTGCACGGGAGACGACACCTGTATGAGGATGGGAGGATTTCACTGGGTGAATGGTGAAGGGATAAGTTAATTAGAGTGTAAGACACAGGGTTTAGGATTTCTGTACAGGGGGGTCTAAAGAAGTAAGATGGAGGAATTGGGGCGTGTCCTGTCCTTCTTCTTCTTCTTGGCCTCCATCTTCTGTGGTGATGTTGGCACTTTGGGATTGGTTATTACTAAAAGTGCACTGGTTAATAAGGGTAAAAGGTATTGGGGAAAAATGATAAATATTGTATACGTAACTTCGAGTATAAAGATAGGTGACTGCCCTGGGGGCTCTCAGTGTGCTCATGGCTGGCTGCTGTGCAGACCTCTGTCGGGCCCAGAGAAAATCTTTTAGATAAACAATTAATAAACACCGAGACTGAGAAAAGATCAGAAGTCTCTCCTCGTCCTTTGAAGCACGGGCTGTCCAAGGCCTCCCTGAGCCTTTCCAGGCCACCTAAACAGCCGAGAATCCGACAGAAATGGAAGGGATTTGCCGTGCAGGAAGGGCTGGCAGCGCTGCTGCCAGTCTCACAGATGCTGCAGCTCGGTGCCCGCTCCTGGCAGCGCTCAGACAAGCAGGCTGGTCAGGGGGCGGGGATGCAGCTGTGCCATCCTTGTGGCAGCAGCCCCGCAGAATATCTTTGGAGCTTTTTGAAACTCTCTTAGTTTTTATTTACGTATGTACACACGCACATATATTACGTAGTCAGTTCACTTTTGACTTGGTTTCATAGGAGCTGAAAAAATGTTTCATCTGGTTCAAGCACATGAGATTCTTTAAATAAAATAATCTCTTAAATTAATGAATTCTTATATCCTGTAATTGAAGCAGGTAATCTTCTCTCTGCTTAATTTTTCTGTAGAGAGAATTCTTGTTTCTGACTTCAGTAAAGAACTTGCTTCTGTGTGTTCCCAAAGGAGCAATTCCTTAGCCCTTAATACAAATTCTATACTTAAATGATCTTTTGATCAATAACTGCAACATAAAGTAATGTGCTGGGTTTGTACACAAAGAAGTCATCAACATGAAGTTGTTATACAAGGCTTATGTGCTGCTACAAAATGTCCACCTCAAAAAGCTTTTCTCATGTGTAAGGGAATGTAAATGCCTGATTTTAAGAGAATCAAAAATTTGGGGACAACAAAAATGCTTTCAGTTGCCCTTTTCTTCTATGACATTTTGAAAAATTTGGAGTGTGTATTTAAACAAGTATCTTTCAATAGTCCTGTGCTTTTGTCTGTACAAATCAGAGACATAAAGACATTTTCTTTTGAAAAGACAAAGAAAAGCCAATGTCAGTCTCTGAGTTGTGGGATACTGACACTGATCCTGAGTAGAAATGTTTGTATTTTCTTAATTGTCTTAATACAGAAGTATTTCATAGAATCTGTCACTTGAGGGGAAAATTTTCCCTCTAGCAACTGAGGTCCTGTACCAGACTAATGTGTCCTGGTTTTAGATAAAAACAACCGTGTTACTGGGTATTCTTTCTTTTTGATCCTCTGTTGTTGAGATTTTTTGCCTGCCATTCGCAGCATTTGCAGCTTGCAATTAAGGCTTCTATTTTGAATACCTAATGCATAAGCAGGAATTACCGTATTTTGATATGTCTTTCAAACCACAGCAAAAAAATTACATGTTTCAGATGTAACATAAAAGCATTTAAAGCTAGATAAAGTTTATAGTGACCTAATGTTATAGGAATAAACTGTAATTTTATTAAATTCTTTCCCATCCCTTAGAAGATTTCCTCTGCAAAAAGTCAGTCTGATATCATCCATAAGCTGATTTTTAAATTGTTTTCCCCCCCAAAGAATTGTAAGTGCATTGAGCATTTGCAGCAAGGGAAGTTTAATGTTTGTGTAGTTAACTCTTTGCTTTCTTACTCGCTCTTGGTTTTAATTGCTCAGCTGTGTGCAGGAGAGACTGATTGGGCATTAATCTCTTGTCTGGAATGAATCTTGGAGCACCTGATCTATGCATCCATGTGCCCTGTTCCCTCAGGAAGGACAACTTACCCAGCCTGTGGACTGGGCTTCCTAGGGATGTCAGAGAGCTGGCAGGACTTCTGTGGTGCCCAGCTACTGGGAGGCTTGTGTTCTGGGGGAGTGTTTGGCTGCTGCATGTGTGATGGAGCTGGGCTCTGTGTGTCTGCTGTATCCTCAGCCTTATGGTGAGGGAAGGGCTGTGAGGACCTCAGAGAGTAGCAGAGGTGGACAATAGCAAGGGCAGTTTGGATGCTACTGGGCTACACTACCCTTTAGTCATGCTGAAGGGCTGGAAGATTGAAGGACGGGCAGGAGAAAGGTTCTCTCCCCTTTGGCTGGACTAAGAGAGTGCTGACTAATGGTCATCCAAACAACTAGACTGGACTCCTAAGTCTGAGCCTTGGTTGATGGTGTTGCATAAAAGGAGGAGATGATGAAAAAAAATCAGAGGTCTTGTTCCCCCACATGCCTTTCAGATTAAATCACTGTTTGTGGCTAACAGGAAAGCTGGAAATTTTGTTCCACCAGGATGGGGGAGTGGAATGAAAGCCCATGTGTATTTTTAGCATTCCTTGTAATCATGTCACCTTTTGAAATGAAAGCATCAGTGCATTAGACTGGAGAAAGTGGGGAGAGGACATCTTCTACCAAGAGAAATGTCAAGCTCGGGGTGGATTGACTGAGTCACACATTGACTGTGAGTGATATTTGTGCTGCCCAGGACAGCCCTATCTCCTCCCTGTTGCATGCTTCCTCCCCCTTCCAGCTCCTCAGTTTTATGTGGGTTCCTCTATCATGCATCTCTGCTGGTTGTCTCGTCACGCATCTCTTCCTAGGTGATTCTACCCTCCAGAATGTATCCAGCTGGAATACAACCCAGCACATGAAACATGCTTTGGGATGTTCACCCAGTTTCCTACCAAGAGGGCTGGCAGCCCTGGCAAGATGATGTTACATGCCTTGATGGAAGCTACTTAGCAACAACTTTTTGTATTTTCTTTTGCCTATGAAAAAATCATATCTAACACAAAGAAGAGAGCAGGGTATCTGTTCAGCTATGAATGTTTACTTGCTGTTCACCTTTGAAATGCCAATGAGCATTTGTGCTGTCTAGTTTGAACTGACTGTTGGCCTTGGAGAAATTACTGATGTTGCTCTTGAATGAAATTGGTCCTTACTTTCTAAGGAGGTAGAAAAAGTCTGTCAGTGTCTCCATTTGTAATTAGACACACCCAGGAAAAGGGAGTAATTCCTTCTTATTCCTAATCTTTGTCTAGCTCTCATACATTGGTAAGAAGACGAAACCCAATTCACACTACCCAGAGCAACATTCCTCAGGAGTAGATAAATTCCTTGGCGCTGTCAGCGGGCAGCTCAAGAGGTCTCTTGTAGCTGGTCTCTTGTTGCTTAGAGGTCTCTTGTAGCTGTTCACTCTCTGCCCCCTGGCTCAGCTTTGGCAGGGAAATGGGAGCACCAGCTGTGAGAATTAGAGGAGTGGTTGGCACTTGCTTTGAGCACACTATTCAGTGCTGGGTATTTGTCCCTGCAAGATAAAGAAGTGTGAGGGACACCAAGTGTTTGAGGAGCGTGGCTGCCATATGCCCAGGCATATGGGATCCATTCACTGCACTTCTCTGTGCTTTGGTGAAGGTGTCATCTGTGGCTCAGGTGACCTTCCTTATTGAACAATGTGGATGTGCAATTAATGCTGTAATCCTTTAAACAGGGCCTGTTGTCACAGAGCTTCCTTCAGGTGCCCAAAAGTGTCAGGCAATCCTTATCTCTTCCCCCTTCCTCCCTCCACTTCTTCCCTTGTGCATTGTATTAAATCTCTTCTCCGCTGTACTGGCAGCAAAGTGTGTTGTTTCTGTAGTGTGCCAGGACCTTGGTCTCATGTTTACATTTCCTCCTGCTGTATGGCAGCCACCCATAAGATTAACTAAGCCACGGTGCTGGCTTTCTCCTCTTTCTTGTATATTTTCACTTGAAATGCGGCTTCATGACTTGACTGAAGGTAGAAATGGAACCTTCATACTAAGAATATGAGACTCCCTGAGAGCAGCCAGGCCATGAGAGAGGCTGGCACCAGTGGAGGGAGCTGGGCTGGGCAGCACCATGGTCCCCCAATCTCTCTGCTGCCCCTGGAGCTACTACTGGAGTGATGCTAGCAGGTGGAGAGGTGCAGAGCTGTTGGGGAGGCTTTAAGGCTGCCCACTGCAGTGTATGAATGGGACTGGATAGCCTTCCTCAGCCTGCATCTGTCCCCCCACCTCCCTTCTTCCAGTAAAAACGGGTTGTTTTCACCCAAAGTTGCTCTCTTGGTGACTTGGGCTCATGGTACAAATTTGGGGCATGGCTTTGTCATCCATTTGTATGCACATCAGTATGGTGCCTTGCTAAAGCATCCCCAGTGCCACCCAAGTGAGGCCTCTCTGGCTCTCCAGTGAGGCTTGGCCGAGTTAGGGAGCAGCCCTGTGCACACATAAGCATTTGCTTTAGGGACTCACCCATCAGTTAAAGTGGAATTACATGCTTAACTTACTAAATTACTCTAGGCTTTGCTCAAGTATATAATTAAGAATTAGGCACTCAAAGATAACCATTTTTAGGGTTGGGGCTTGCTGTCCTGCTTCCATTTCCCTAAAACCACAGGCAAGTTACTTGTGTTCTTGTCTTTTTCTGCCTGGGATGTTTCCAACTGGGATCAGTGTGTTAGGGAGACAGGAGGAGAGACAGAGGATACAGACCCATAGGAACACTTCATTGTTCTGGGAAACCACCTCAAACCATGGGAGTATTTCAGAGGTCCAAATATAGCTGAAGAAGCTTATTTAAATGTTGCACAGGGCCAAATCCTGGCTGTCCTCCAACTCAAAGTCTTTATTTGAGGCATCTTTCCCTCTGTGGGTGGGTTGGGAAGGAACTGGCGGCAATGGTTGCCCTCAGCCAAGCTGCTGGCAGGGTTGTGTCCCAGAACTGCCACCTGGCCAAGGACTCCGTGGTGTTCAGCAAACTCAGCTTTTCAGACCAAGCCCCTGTGCACCTCCCCTGCCAGCGGTTTCTCCCAGTTCTGTCAGCATCCCAGGGGACAGCACTGGGGCGGGGCAAGCTGATCTCCCTTGTGGTTAAACCAGCACTGAAGGCTCAGAACAAAGAGGACTGACTGGGCAGTGTGACCACAGCCTCCTCTTGGAGACATTCATCTGCAGAATGAGCCCAGGAAGACCATTTTGCTTGGGAACCCAGCAGCAAGCAAGGAGTTCCTTGTGTAGGAATGGGTCTGAACCAGTAACAGTCACATGCAAATACCTGTATCCATCAGTTCCTACATGCTAGTGTGTCCCAGCAGTACTTTTCAGAGGGAGAGGTTCCCTAGTCCCTCTGTGATTTTGGAAAGCTTTGGGTATGGCATGAGAACAGTCAGAGGAAAGCTGTATTGCCTTCTAAAGAAAGGAGTGTACTTTGGTGATGCCCACCACTGTCCTTCACTGTCACCCCTCTCACCCTTCTCATTTTATCTGCATGACCTGTATTTGTAAAGATGGAGAATGCAGATTAAGGAGTGAAAACCCATCTAGTGTTTATGTGATTTTTAAATACAAGAGGCAGTTTGGGGGGTAGTTTTTCCTTATCTTCGAAGCATTTGCACTGCTTTTCCAGGAACAATTTGCCACAGCTTAGAAAAGGTCTGCCTTGCACTTTGTTTTTGATAGTTTGTTGGTTTGGTATTGGGTTTTAAAACCCATTAATTTTATTTGCTTGTTCTCTGCTTTTTTCTTCCTTGCCCAGACTGGACCTGATGCTTTGTGGTGCCTCTTGCACCACCATCTTCCCCTCTGGGCTCCTCAAGGTATTAGTGCAGGTAGGATGTGTTAGTAGGCAAGGGCTATTGCATGGTTCCTGTGGGCAGCTCTTCTTCTGCCCACACTGCAGGGGCAGAAAGATGTGCAACCACCTGAGCAGAGCTGACAGAGATATCTTCCTGTGTATGTGCTGTGCAAACAAATGGCAGGGGTTGTCAGAAGTCCTCTCTTCTGATATCGGCATTGTTGCAAAACCTTGGAAAAGTGTTGTACCTCCTCCAGGCTGCCTTCTTACACAAGCCACGCTGTCTAAACACATTGAGTAATCCCTGCCTCAGGCTCAAAAACTTCTGCTTGAAATAGTGTAGATCAGTTAAAAGTATAAGATATTAATTTTAACATCTTAAGTTATTGAAAGCTAGCTGTGTTTCAGAATGCGTTGTACCACAGACTGGTTGCTCCCATAACTCAACATTTGGGACCTGACTCTATCCAGTTCTTGTTGTCAAATGTCACTTGTCTATGCAGATGCTTCCAGATTTAAAATCCCATGTCCCCTAGGAGCTTTCCCCTAGGCAACTCCAGTGCTGGTGACTTCCCTTTATCTGCAGAAATGTATTCCCCAGTGGCATTTGGATGCTGCCTTCTCCATGGTGGCATGGCTATGGCTAATGAAATCTTTGCTTTGCTCTTTCAAACCTTATCATTTCCACGGTGAAAGGACTGATTCTGAGTGGTTTGTGAAGTAATTTTATGAAGATTTTTCTTTGATTCTTGGGCTGCATCATGGCTGGTACATATCCTTGTTTCTGCAGCAACAAGCTGTTTACAGTTTATTTTCTCTGTACTAAAGTGCTAACCAGCTTGAACAACAATTTAAAAATGGTGTCATTTACAGTATGTCTAGTATCTAAGGAGAACCAAACCATGTATCTGAGAATGTCTTTGGAGCAGGCACTCGCTACAGCCTAAATTGGAAGGAAAGTTCCTGTCCCACAAAATGAGTGCTATGTTCAGTGCTGTTGGACTAATCTGGTTCTTACAGTAAACATAAAATGCAGTTTCCACTATTCATACAGAGGATTACCTACCCATACTGAGTAATTTCCACCTTTTTTTTTAATACAGAGATCTCAATGACAAATTTTGTGTTGCTTCATTGTTATTGTTCATCCTATGCACTCAGTTCAGTCTTCCACAGCCTTTAGCAGCACTGTTTGAACACTGCTTCACCCAACATCTCCTTCCTCCATAACTCCTCTGTGAAATAAGCCAGGAAAGGCAAGTTTGTGTGTGTCTTTGAATGAGAAGCAGTTCTTTCCAAATTCCTGCCCATCACACAGCTGTTCAACCGCCATTCAAATTGTTTTTTGTTTTTTGTTTTTTTTTGTTTTTTTTTTTTTTCCAGAGGCGCCTCCTTGTCTCTGATCTGATAGCAAATGTCTCCTTTCATGTCCTACATCAAGGCTGCTACTTTGGCCTCCTATTCCATTTGCTCCTCTTTTTTAATGCCGTGCCAAACATATTAATGTCAGGCAGAGCTGTCCTGGATCCCTCGGCATCATTCCAAATGCAAAGCCCTCCCTTTGCCCACTGGGCCCGGCGGCGCGGCTGCTCCCCGGCCCGTGTGGGCTGTGGCGGTGGCACCGTCCCACGCACAGCCTGTGTGCTGCCCGTTTGCTGCTCGCAGGGCCGGGTGCCTTTTGGCCCAGCTGGCTCTGCAGCATCCATCCATAAATGCATCCGGCTGCCCTCTAGTGAGAGCCGCCCGCGGGCCCTCGGCGCCGGGAGCAGCAGGGGCCCGTGGGGCCGCAGGTGTGCGGGCAGGCCCGGCTGTGCTGCCAGCGCAGGCTGCGCAAGGGCCGCTTCCCGCCCAGCTCTTTGGTGTCCGTGCCACCTCCGGCCCCAGCCTTTGTGGGTACTGCTGCCTCCAGCTCACCCGCTCAGCTTCATCCTCGGGCTAAACAGACTGCAAACCCTTTGAAAATCGGGGACTGGGGGAAGGAGCAAGCTATTTGACAGGTGATTATGGTTAGGGATTTTCTTCCTATTTATCCGGGTGTAGCTGTATGCAAGCCAGTTGGAACGCTCACTGCGCGCCCTGGCGAAACGGAATTTTGCTGCATTGCCCCATTGCAATACAGAGGGAGAAGCTCCTCATCATCCACACTTCTAGTGCACAGGAGGAGTTTATGCAAGCCGAGTGATGCCCTGGCACACGCTGCCGCCGATGCCCAAGTTACGAAGGGAGGAGAGGATCCGGTCACTGCTTTAGTGACAGCCCCCCTGGGCAGCCAGAGCACTGCACAGTGTGACAGCTCTTGCTGGCTCGGGCTTAGCTGGCGATGAGTCACCTTGAGTGCCTGACTTCTTGATAAATCCTGGGAAAAACAGGGCAGTTAAATGTCAGCCAATGGGGAAAATTTCAACTAGCTCTGCAGCTGTGAGGGACACTTGGCCACCAACCACCCACCTGCAGGTGTGGCTGGTTCAATAGCACTCCTCTGCTATGAATCTGCTGGGAGGAGGCTGGTCGGGTGGGCCACAATTTTAAAAGGAAAGTCTGAGATGCTGCTATGGTTGTCCCTCTCCTGAGGCAACAGAGTTTGTCTTATTTTTGAGGCCAGGCAGGTAAAGAAAGAGGCTTTGTCTTCCCCTCCTTCTCAGGACCTGCCTAATGTATTGTTCTTTCCAGGTTCTCAGCTGTATCTTAGTCACTTTAAAAGTTGATAGGAATTATTGATCTCATTTACTCTCCTTATAGCTTGACTGATTCATTATTTGGAAACTGGAGTATTGAGATACAAAGAAAAACAAAGCTCATCTCGTGGACTGGAACAAAAATGCACTTTAGAGTACCTGAAATCTGTCAGGTGGCTTTGTATTTCTATGGTTTTGTTGAAATACTGAGTCCCAAGTAGGGGACTGTGACCCACTTCTGTGCTGTGGAGAGGATTCTGGCCTCCTGGTCCTCTAGAGAGAGGCTCTTTTGCTGCGGCCCTTGTGTGCTTTTCCTCAGCTTCCCTGAACCTGCATCTCTGGGGAATGGCAGCTTCTGCTAGGAGAAAAGGTGGAAAGCTGCAGCAGCATTTCTGCATCTGGCCAGGCAGCTCTTGCCCTTTAGGGTTGATGATTCTGTGGTGTAGGAGACAGACCTAACCCTTCCTTCCCTTTGCTTCTGCAAAGTTAGCTTTGCACAAGCTTCCCTCAGAGCTGTATCTCTCATTTTAGGTGTTTTAAGCGGGCTTGATGGTCAGTCAGAAGAGCACTGTGGGAAAGCTCAGTAAAGAATATGGTTGATTCTTTAATGCTAGGAGAAGTGAGAGCCACCTTTTCCAAAAGCTGCGCTCAACAGTGAGAAGTTTCAGATGACTCACCTGCTGGAAAGAAAAAAAAAAAAAGTAAAGTAATTCCTAATTCTGGACACTTCTTGACCTACTTCCAAGCCATATTCCTTCCCCACCACCACCCACTGTGAGAGCACAAGCTTTGCAAGGAATATTGCTGTGTGGCTGTTAATGGTTAAATGCAATTTTGTTTCTTGGATGTTTTGGAAAACATAAAAAGCGGCTAAGTGCACAGACAGACTGTTGCATCCAAAATGATTTACTGCTTTGCCTTCTATAGCTTTTGATTACATCAGGTTGCCGCATCAATGTCTTGTCTGTGCAGTCCAGCCTGGTGGGGCAGCAAGGCAAAGAATATTGTTGCTGGGTAGTTTTCCAGGTGGTGTGGCAATTAAAGTAGCTTTCCTGGGGGACGTAGGGCTGATCACCCAAAGCTGGGAAGCAATTTAAACTCATGCGTGTTCAGATGCTTGCCCGGCCCATAGACATAAAATAAAAATGCAATGTTTTAATGAAATATTTGGGTTGTTTTGCTTAGGACTGCCTGGCTGTACTTGAGTAAAAACCATGCCTGAGTATTTTACTACAGCTGTCTTTGTTCAGGTTGCAGTCTAGAAGTACAAAAAGCTGTCCATAGCAAGGGATGAGTGAAGGCTGTGAACGCAGCTTTGCACTTTAAAGCCTCTAGAATATGAAGCTGTTTGGATCCAGTTCAGAAACGGGCATCAGTAGCAATGCCTTCCCCCAGTCTGGGATTCACAGGCTTTGTCTCCTTAAAAGTATCAGTAGGGTAGGATCCAGAACTTAGTGCCCAGTGCCATGTTATGGCTGTCTTTGCACCTGCAGGTCTCGTGGTCCTTGTAGAAAAGTGTCCTCCTGACTGCCCAACAACTGAGGAAGCCAAAGAGGGGACTGAACTTTGAGGATCCAGCAAAGCCCATAGCAGGAACAGATTCCCAGTGTTCTGATATCTCCTGTGAGGCCAAATCTGAATCCAAAGGAGATTTTTTTTTCTTGTATTAGAAGATCTTCCCCTCCACTGTTGTGGTCCACTCCCTTCAGCAGGTAAACCAGCTTTTCCTGAAGGATGCAGGAGACAGCAAAGTGACTAAGGTGGCGTGCTCAGTGTATTACCTCCACAGTGGCCCAGAGCAGCTGGGACAGGAGGGAAAAGGGCCCAGTGCACTGAAAGAGCTTTCCTCATAGAGGACAGAAAAAGTGAGGCTAGAAAAGCAAATGTTAGAGCAGTTCTCTTGGTGAAAGAGGCAATAGTTGTGACCTTAAGCCCCAGACAATACAGAATGGGGAAGGCCATGTGAGACAAGGAGGCTCCCTGGTGAAAGCCATTTTCATCAAGAGTTCAATTTCCTACTGTAGCCAGAGCTTGTGCCTGATGAGTGTACATCTTAAAATCAGATAGACTTTATACTCCTGTTCTTTGGCTGTGCACTAGACACAAGGAGTGATTGCAGGAAATTGAACACAGGACTGCATGTCTGCAGCTCTGGGGAATGTGATGGCATTAGCAACCCGACCAAGGGTCTCCTTCTGGTGGCTCTGGAACTCACAGAAATACAGCACAGATCCTCCGATCCAATTTCCTGCTCCCCTTTATCCTGGGTGAACGTGTCAGTCAGAGCGACCGCCTGTCATTATCAAGTGATCCATCATATTAAAACAAGGGGGAAGGAAAAACCACAGCAGAAAGGAAAATTAATGTCTTGCAGACTTTGAAATACTTCCCCTTTCATCCTAGCCCATAAAACTTTGATTTAGTTTTGTAACCTGGCTCAAGGGGTTTCTCTCTGTCCCCGTGTTCTGATCAGTCTGGTTTGGATGCTGGTGCAAACCAAGCAGTACCTGCACCAGTGTGTGCTAACCTGGCCCAAGGCAAGTGCCCTGGGGGACTGTCACTGGACTCATGCTGCTAACAGCATTGCATGCCAGGGACACAGGCTCATTGGTGCTGCCCCTTCCCCTCCAGGTTTATTAAACAACAAACTGTCAGAGGGTAATGCCAGGGAGGATGGTGACCTTGTGCCAGGCTGGTGTGTGAAGGAGAAGGACCTGCAGCATACAGGGAGATGTAGGCTGTGCCAGTGAGTCTCCATGTGTGTGGGCCGCTCCTTAATGAGATGGTCAGGCCGTACTAGTGGGACTGTAATAACTTCCAGTCCAGTTCAAGGCCAGGAGCAAACCAATGACCACTTTGTCTGTCATCTTGCCTTTTAGTAGCAGGTATCAACTAAGCAGTTGTTATTATAAAGGTGTGTTGTGCTCCATGAGGGAACTGGTGGCTATGACATTCTGATCAGAGTACAGATTTCATCCTGCTTCTGCAAATTCCCCTTGGAAGGAGTTGGATGCAGCATACTTTCCTTTCTGCCCTTCACCATTCTGCACTGTTTCTCCTGACTCTTCAGCAGCTTTCATAGAGTGGTGTGGACTATACTTCTCACAGTGAAAAGTTCCAGCTGATTTCCATAGGTTCAGGATTTGCCTTGATCCCATGTACTCCACTCCAGGGACTGGAAGCTCCCTGCACCACCCTCCATGCACTGCAGTAGCACCGAGCTGCTTGGGACCTTGCTGCACTTGTCCCTGTGAATGCAGAGGGTGACAGAGAGATCTCACATTGGCAGCTGTGGATGTGGGTGAGGAAGGATTATCTGCAGGTCCTCTGGCTGTCCAAAGTTCATGAGTTTGCATTTCCTGAATTGGTCTTACAAGACCTGGGGACCCTTTACCTAGTCAAGAGCAGTGAATGCTCAGACAATTCATACAATGCCTGGTGGCTGAGTCAGGGTGCTTAATGCTCCACAGCTGGAGCACCTGGGCTCAGAGCTCTGCCCTCCCTGCTGCTGAGAGGTGCAAGAGCCAGAGGAAATGTGAATGTGTCTTATTTACTCTGTGCTGTTGAGAAATCTCTGAAGGAAACATCCCCATCTCAGTATCTCAAGCACCTTGAGACATTTCTATGGCAAAGACTGGCACTTGTCTGCCTGTTTTCATCAAAGAAAAATGGTGACCTGGTTTGGACAGCTGTGTCTCATCCTTCCCCAGTGGTACCCGGGGTCAGGGGGAAGACTCGGTAGCTGAGAATGAACCTACAGCTGCAATTGCATTCAGAAGGTGGTTTCACATCCCCACCTTCTGTGATGAAAACCTCTGTCATGAAATTAATCGGTGATTTCACACTTCCTGATATACTATGAAAATGATTAGACACAGCAGCAGCTGGGGAAGTGATGAGACTCATTGAGGCTTTGCTCCTTCTAATAATATCTTCTCTTATATTTTATTTTTTCCCTTTTCTGAACACACATTCATTGTTCATGGAAACTGACCCAATTGCAATATACCTACCAAAAAATCCAACAAGGGAGCTGCTCTTGCAGCCTGTCCATACCACATGGCAACAGCTCTGTCTCATCAAGGCAGTATAAAAAACTGTAAAACCACTAATAAAGAGATAAGGAGGAAGTTGTCTATGCAGGGGCTAGAAAAAAGGTGTTTCCTGGTTTTTGCCTTTCTGGAGGCATGATGAAATAAGCCTCATCTCATGCCTCTGTTGCATGCTTTTGTCACTGCTTGCTGTTACAGCGATGGGATTAAAATCCTTACAGCGTGTCAAGTGGAGGCTATGCCTGTCACCTCCCTTGGGAGCACAGTGGGTCTGTCACTGACCTGAGCCAGGGAGCTCCTGCCAGGCTTCTGGGGGTAGTAGGTGGCAGCCTGGATGCCCAGAGGCATGGTAACCCACGGCCTAGTGTTGGGCAGAGGGGAGATGCCAAGAGGGAGATGCTCTCCCAGCCAGTGCAGAAGAGGGGAGCAGTGGTCTTTTCCCAGGGATTGCTGTGGCAGCTGATGGCTTTTCTTCCCCTAGATCCCCAGCAGCAGTCTCAGTGCTGTCTGTGCCCTGTAGGACATGGAGCCATCCCTACACTCTTCTTCTGAAGAAAGTACTTGAGGGGGGGCCCTAGAAAGCTGTTCAATAGAATACCATATGAATGTAACCATATAGAGTGAGGGCTCGGTCCATTTCTAGATGCAGCTGAAACCAGTGAGATGATGGCAGTAGGGTCACCAGCTGAAAGGGGAGTGCAGTGGTTCATAGCAGAAACAATTGAAAGGGAATCACTGCAGGGTTTACTGCTCTTTCAGTGTGAGCAAAACCACACGATGCTGGGGGAGGAGGCTCCCTGGTAATGCTGCCACTCCTGGGATGCCATTTCCCTTGCCCAGTAAATACTGCTTCTGGAATAAGCTGCATGATGAGTGTGCTGACCACACCTTCATCTTCTGGGCAGCATCACAACAAGAGTCAAGCAGTTGGCCCTTGTAGTGGCTTTGGGAGAACAGTAATGCCCCCCTTGCACTTTTGGAGTTGCCTGGTGCTGCTGAAGCTCCTGGAGTAAGCCAGCACCGGGCAGGGCTGGGACCAGCAGGTCTGTCCCTCCCATAGCTCTGGGACTTGCTAACCTACTGTAGGGGAATAGAATATGAGAAAATAAAGGTAGTGTAGAAAGTAATCTTACCCCTAAGGAGTTGCAGCTGGGTTAATTATTAAAGATTAGGAGCAGGCCTGGCTTTAACAGGCCACAGCTGTAGGCAATCAGAAGAGTGTTATAAAAGAGTGGGTTGGCTGGTTGAGGGGGAACTGGAGTCGCTTGGTTTCTGTGAGAAAAGGGAAGAGTCAGTGCTTAGAGGAGCTGCCTATGAGAAACATCAAGGAGGTATGGAACTCTTGCACTGAGGAGACAACAATATGGGACCTTTGTAATATAATGACAATAACCTACAGCAGGGAAATTTGGTAGCCAGGTAGCAGCTTCCAAAATGCTAATTTCCCACTTGTGAGCAATTAGGCAGGTGGAAGGAGAGGCTTGGAATTCCCAGTCTGTGGGAAGTGCGTGGAATGTTAGGGCTCTGCTGTAAGACAGTCAGTGCTGCCAGCTGGGTCTTGTCTGCTGTCAGCTTTGCTGAGTGATGCTGGGTCACTCCTGCTGTGTGTGGCTCAGGTGGCTGGTACAGTGGTGAGCCCTGACAAATCTCTTAGTGGCCTGTGGAGGCGAGGTGGGTTTTTCTGCATTGTTTCTGCTCCTGGCCTTAGGGGTGAGGTCGGTGTGTTTGGTAAACAATGCTGTGAGCAACTTGTGTGACTAGGATTTCTGGAAGCTACTGCTCTGTAGCTGTGCAAGGTGGTCAGCAGTGCAAAAATGAATGTCAGGAACCACACAGACCAGAGCCTGTGCAAAATGGCCATAGCCTCCCTCTGCCAGGAGAGAGCCAGAGGTAGGCAGCCCAAGACTCTCCAGGCTGAAGTGCTTCAGCCATTCCAAATTATTCCCCCTGTTATCTCCAGAGCAAAACTTGTTCTGCACATTCTGGGATACAAATCAGTTATCAGGGAGAGTTAATTCAAGTTTGGAGTTTATGTGAAGTGTTGAGAAGAGCAACAGCTAAAGCCATGTCCCCACGGGAACAACACAAAGAGGGTCTTAAAGAGGGTGTGTGATGAGAGGAGCAAGGGCAGGAAATACGTGTCGGTGGGAGACAGTGCACAGAATGGGGCAGAGGAGAGGGCAGAGGCTGAATGCAGGACTCTGTACAAAGTCCTGGACAAAATACACATTGTGTGTAGAAGAAACCCCAGGATATGAAAGACCACCCTATTTTTTTGCACACAAGTGTGTTGTTCTCCACAAATTAACTTCTATCTGAATTCTTTTGACTGCTCTGAGGGTGGGATCCTGTTGTTGGAGCAATCCTGTGGGACTGCTTCAGGTTGTGATGGCATGTCTAGGGCACGTGGACTGTGTTCAGCAGGATATAAGCATGTATAGGTATATAGGTTCTCTAGAATTACCCTGCTTGAGCAGGGAGGTCAGACCAGGTGACCCAGTGTGGTCGCTTCCAATCTAACCCATTCTGGGATAGAAATATTGCATGTGTCAAAGTCCTTTTCTGGCTGTGCACTTTTTGAAAACAAGAGAAAATAATTTTGTAAATTTAACTTTCAGGAGAACCTGAATAAATTAATATTTAAAGGGCTAGCCAACATTTTATCATCCACTTAATCCCAAAACATGAAGGATGGGTTTTTGCAAGTCATCAGAAGGATGATTTGCAACGCAACTAGATATTTAAAATCAAGTCTTCAGTGCTGAGGGAGGTCTCAGGCCTTGTGTGGTGTCATGATGACAGTCTTCTTCCCAGGGAAACTGTGTTTGTCTTACCATCATCAGAGCAGTCTGGGGTCAGACTTCGCACCAGAAGCACTCATCCCATATGTGTCTCCTGGATCCTGCCAGATCTGGAGAGAAGCCACATGTATCCTAGAGATGGATGGGTCTCTCTGTGCACAAGCTGCTCACTCCTTTAATTAAACTCCAAACTTTCATTAACAGCTGATCTTAATTTACTTTATAGTTCTTTTTCACATACAGACTCCCCCCTCACCCCCTGATTTTTTATAAACCTGGATCAGATTCTCCTGGAGGGAAGCACGGCTTTCTTCTAACTGCTCAGGGGAAAAGACAATCTGGCATTCTTCACTTTGTCCCAGATTTGTAAAGGAAGAGACACCATTCCATAGAAGATTTTTTTTTTTTTTTAGTAGGTCTCAGCTGTTTTGCTAAGAAAATTATTACACTGACCCTAGGGGAATTGTAAAATTTCATTCAATCTTTACCCAGCATTTATTGTTATTCCCACTGGACAGTGCTATCAAGGTCTGTAGCTGCGCTATCTGATAACATCTGCTGAAGTTGGGGACCTTCAGCTTTGGCATGTTACATTCTCAAAAGCGGAGTCAAACGATGGCGTGAAGCCTTGTTTGCCAGCCTGCCCGAAGCTGTTTGTGAGGTTACGGAGGGGCACCCTCAGCCACACCAGCACCTGCTGCCCACGAGCAGAGCACCCACAGCCCCACTGCATGTGAGGGTGGGCAGCTGCTCAGGACAGCTGTAGGAGAGTCTGAATTGCTGTGGAAGACCCTTAGCAACTGAAAGCCAATACAGGGATTACAGGCTCCTGCTACTGATGTGCTGTCCACATCCAACATAACCCCAAATGTATTTCATTACAGCACAGTTTTAACCTGTTAGCAAACATGCTGGCCAGGGAGTAATTTACCCGGAATGTGAAGGCACAGGATGCAGAAGGAAGGGTTTGAAAGAGGTGTAAGAAAACCAGCCTGTGTGCAGTGCATGGCTGAAGCACCAGCTACTGCTCTAGAATCACTGTGAATCATCCTCTCCATGAAGCACTAGCTTAGTTTAAGAAACACGGATTTTTATTTTTTTTTCTTTTCGTGCTATTAGCCAGCATGTGGTGCAGGAAGCAGAAAAAAACACCTTGGTGCCAGTGTTTAACAGGGAAACCAGAGTGGTGGTAGTGCAATTGATTTTTGTCTTTGTTGGGTTTCAAAATCAATGAAATATGAACTTTTCCCATTGATTTTTTTGAATTCAAAATTATTTTGGGAAGCTGTTAAATGAATTGACATCTTTGTGAGCTAAATCTTCTTCTACGCTTTGTAAGACACGTGTGAGAACCCATCAGAATGTGCTGAAGTGCCTACAGGCCTCTTGCCATCTTACTATTTGTTGGTGTCTTCTGTCATACCAAACCTCTTCCTCCGAGGCCAGGTTCCTTGGTCCTCAGTGAGAGTGGGGTAGGAGCGGATCCAATCTGATGTAATCTGAGCCTCGTGTTCTTGTTCTGCAGCTGAGAAAAGGGATGTATCTCCTGCAGTGTTGGTGCTGGTTGCTCATTAGTAGTCACTGCAGTTGAAATGGCCTTTTTGAATGTGCCCCTTGTCCTGGCACGTAGCCTGATGCTGTAAGCCCCAGAGTCCCATTGGTCCTTCCTGGAAAAAAGCCCTCAAAAACATACCACCTAATTTGTAATAGAGTTGCTATTAAGCCATTGCTCTAAGACACCAAAAATATGGGAAATCTCAGAGTTCCTCAACCTGACAAGGTTCCCCTGACCACCTCCCATGGTTGGCAGTTAAAATGCAGAAAAAAATCCCCTTTGAATGAGTCTTGTTTCCTGCCCCAGGACACACTGCCTTGCCAGGCCAAGCCTCAGGGTGTTTGTCCTGAACAGAGGATATGCTGCACCTCAGATGTCCACTTCTCTGCAAACTGCAGTGGTCCATCCATGGACCATGGATCAACATAGTTTTTGAAGCCAGTGCTAAAATGGAAGACTTTGGAATTAACACGTGTTAATTAACACAAGGTAAGTCCTAGATTCCACCATTATCAAAATCTGCTTGTCAGATGTACCCTCATTTTCTATTGTCAGGTAGAGTCTTTGGAAGATGTCACTTCTCATCAGAAGTTTTCCAGGGTTTGACTTGCCTGAACTTCCAGTGGCTAGTTGCTGTCCTCAGTTAGGTTTTTTTACTTTTTGAGGGTTTCTGCATGGTGTCTGAATGCTGTCTAAAATTTCTTTAGGTCTGTGTTCCCTTGCACAGAAAACCTTCGGCAAGCTCAGGCCAGGACATGTTTGTGGTATCAGTGACCTGCGTGTGGGCTGTCTCTACATTACCCTGCAATCATTTGTGAGGATGACTACACAAAGAATTGCCCTTCATTGTAAGCCAGAGCTGAGGAAGGTGGCCTTTGACCCCAGGCTTAACCTCTTGGGAAGCTCTACAATGAGACTAGAGGATCTTATTGCAACCTGTAGCTGGCACAGACACATCTGTGGGTCAGAAAATTTAAACCCATAATTTTCTCTTTCTGAGCATTGTACGAGGGATACACAAAGAATCTTTACCCATCTGTGGCAGCCCTCTGTCTGCTAGGATCTGTGGAGGAATTGTCCCCTGGTTATGGGGAAATGCCATGAAGAGTGCATGGACTGTCCCAGGTGTCCCCAGACTTGTTCGATAAGAATTTGCATACTGTTGTGTGTGTAAAGCTCAGCTTGGCTTTCAGGGCTCTAACCATATTTGCAAAACAGGCTTTCATAGGAGGAAAAAATAAAGAACTTTGCGTTTGAACTGGGTTCATTTGCTCTGTAATCATGGATAGGCTTGAAGCTGGCTTCTACATTGTGGCTCCTTTCCTCTTTTGCCCAGAAAATAATTTTTTCTCAGATTTAAAACTTCATTTCAAGTCTTTGCAAATGCATCACATTAATAAAATGTCACATTATCTCATCCCTTCTGACACAAATGTGAGCAGGCACCTGATGAAAGCTGGTGAGGAAGGAAAGGCAAAGCTATGGAAAAATAGCCCAAAACAACACAGGTTCACCAAGATCAGATCTTGAATGAGAGAAGGGGGCTGTGCCAAGCCCTTTTGTACAAAATTGAAGTCTGCAGCAGTTAGTCTGCTTGTATTCAAGAAAAAAAGGTTGATATGGTGTTTGTTTCTTTCTTACATCTAGTCTAAATCAAATTCTTGGATCATTAGGCCAAGGGCCAAAAGATTTCAGGACAGCAATCGTAGGAGCACTTCCTAAAGCCTTGCTCAGCTAGAAATTTTTCAAGGAAGAGCCAAACCTACAGCTTGTCATGTCTGCCATAATAAAACAATAATATGGCCCTATCCATCTGAAATTTTGGATGGTAACTGTGAAATTCTTATCTGTATGTGTGAAGTGTATAGCTGGTGAACGAAGGGGAAAGAACAAGTCCTTTCAGACTCAGCTAACACAATCACAGAGTTTCCTCTGGAACTTGTAGGACACTGGCAGGTTTTTATGTCAATAGATGCTGTTGCCCTGGCAGAGCAAGTCAATGCCTGTTATGCACATTGTCTTTAACAACAGCACTGCTGTCAAGTACATTCTGCTGTCAGCATCTTTATTATCAGCATGGTTGCCAGCAGAAGGCTGAAGTCATGGGATGTTGAAACTATGGGTTGTGTTAAAAAAGTCTTCTCTAGTTTTAGGAGGAAAAGGAAAGGAAGGGCCAAGCCTCCATTTCTTCTTCTGCCTCAAGTCTCAAGAGCTTGGAGACAGGTTTGAGAGAAGTATTTAAGGTCCTGATTGTTCATGGGATAACTCCCCTCTCTTTTATGAAGAACTTCTTTACTGTGTGGGTGACTGATCACTGGAACAGTTGCCCAGAGAGTTTATGGAGATATCCAAAAGCTCAATCCTGTGTAAAGTGCTCTAGGGGACCTGTGTGAGCAGGGAGGTTGGACCAGATGACCTCTGGTTGGAATGGTCCATTCTAACCCTACTCATTCTGCGTTCTTTTGATATTCCACTGTTTGGTAGAATTCCAGTGGTTTTGGGTTAGAATAATACAATAGTTTAAATTGGAAGGCATCTTTTAAAGGTCACCCAGTTCCAGCCCTCTGCAATGAGCAAGGACATCTTCAATTAGATCATGTTGCTCAGAGCTCCACCCCACCTGACCTTTAATGTTTTCAGGGATGGGATGCCTACCATCTCTCTGGGCAACCTAGGCCAGTATTTCACTGCCCTCTTTGTAAAAAAACTTCTTTCTTATATCTAATCTAAATCAGTCCTCTTTCAGTATAAAACCATTAGCTCTGGTCCTTAGGTAACACTTGAAACATCAAATAATCTTGGTAGTCATTAAAAACTAATATCCGTGCTTGTTTAGTGAGATTGTGCTAAACAGCCAAGAATTTGATCATCCTGTATTTTAATTGTTAGAGCTAGTATAAACAAGAGGTGGTTGGTTTGTTGTGGTGTTTTGGCATTCTAAAAACATTTTAAACAGTATTTTTATATAAACACTTTGGTTGCTTTCGTCTTAGGTTAGTACTTTGCAAGCACGCCTTTAAGACTAAGAAGATAAAAAATTTCATATACTGCCTCTTGTGATGAAAATTTTTTTCTTGAGCTGAGCAACATAAGATTAGGTCCATATGGAAGGGAAGGAAAGAGGGAAATGCCTGGGAGCATTTCTTAAATGTATTAGGCATGATTTTATGTACTGGGATGAGGTGAAATCAAACATCTGTGTACCATAAAGAGCTCTATCTTAAGTTATTGTCAACTGTAAATTTGTGTATTGCCCCCAGGGCTTGCTCCTGCTGATGAGCATTTTGTACTGCAGTTCCTCAGCTCCAGACCCACTCTTGCTGAGCCTTAAACACAAGCAGTTGTTTGGAACTGCCTGATGATGAGCTGGGCATGGGTTGGTGAGCATGAGATGGGTTGGGAGAGTTTCCCTGTGCCAGCTGGGGCGGTTTCCTTTGCTTGGTGTTGGAGGTGACTGCCACCCTTGGGGCTGTCCTCCCTGGTAGGGGTGTGAGGCTTGGAGGTGGCCACCTGGAGATCAGGAGACACTGGCCAGTTCCAGAGTCCCTGCATCCACACAGTCTTAGGTTTCAGCCACTGATGCTGTGCTGTTGATTTTATGTGTTGATGTCAGTAAGGGTTCTTCTGCAGCTCAGGTGAGAGTGCTGGGCACTTAAATGCCACGGGCCACACATGCACATGTGCCTGTGTTCCCCCAGGCACTGGGAAGCCCTTCCCCTCCCTGACATCACACAGGAGCATCATTCAGGGTTGCAGCCCTGTGCAGGGCTGGCCAGCACCCTGAAGTCAGACACTTCTGTATGTGTTGGATCTTACCATGTCTCTGGCCCATGTGCATCCCTTACCATGTTCCTACCTGCTAAGCTGCCTTGCTGGGTTATTTGAGGACACCAGGAATAGCAGGTGGTATTTGGGGAGATAAAAGGCCGAGTTTGGGACCCACAAGGTGTTCTGCCACCATCTTTTGTACCACCATCTTGTATTTACTTGCAGCAAATCTGTCCCCTTGTGCCTCTTCCTGCTGTGTGTTTGTCCTGGACTTTCATGCCCTGTTCTGAACAACAACAGTGAGTAGCCAGACCAGAATGGATAATTGCTCTTCCACGTCTCTGGATCTCTTCTGTGCTGAGGTGTGGGGCCAGGGGCTGCTCTTCTTATGGAGCCATAACTATTATGGAGCATTAACTGGAATGTATCAGCTGACTTCCAGGGCCTTATTGGTGTGTGCTGTCCTGCAGGGGACCACAGCCCATTTGTAGCTTTTCTTATCCACTTTTGGCAGCATGAAGCCTGTGCAACTCTCAGACAGGTCACCCTCTCGGTAACTGTTCTGCCCTTTCCTCTTCCCTCTTTGTACGTCCGCTGCCTGTGCCTGGCTGAGGTAAAAGTTCTTGCCCAGCATAGGACTTGGGCTCAGGTTTCTCATGGCAGTTTATTCAGCTGCTTTTGACAGGGATGGTTTGCACTTGCACATGTGCTCAGGTCTCACCAGAAAGCTTCAGGGCCTTCATCACCTCAGGGGGTATGGGGAGTCACTGGTTATCCTGCCAGAGAGAAGCATTTCCTGGCTGTTCCTGCCAGAAAGAATGGTCTGTTTCATCCTCCACAGAGAAGCATTCTTTGGCAGGATAGCCTGGTGTCAGGGATTGTTGCCTTGTAATACCTGGTCTTTAAAGAAGTGAGAAGCCATGCTAGTAGGTAAATCTCCTGGAAACACGTCTGCCCATAGCTGCTGGGGCAAAAACGGAGGGATCCTAAGGGGAGACAAACGTGTACAAATACTGTGATGTGTCTTGTGTGAGGCATAACTGTGCTGCTTTGCTCCATGGTCCTGGAAACCAGCCCCCCCACAGTCTTCTGCCAAAGTCAAATAGCAACTTTGGAGGCAATGTGTATTTTTTACCTTAAAATTATTTGCTGTCTCACAACTTGTTATTTTACTTTGGTTAAAAAATAACTGGGTGGTTTCTGCAAGCACAAACTAAAGCATGCGGCTTCAAATGGACACCAGGACCAATCTGGCTGTGTAATTATATTACCTATATTTAATCTCTCAGAAGTGTTTGGCAGATGCTTTAAATTTCAGATATGCAATCAATATCTTCTTCTCTGAGGCTCAACTACCATGTTCTTCCCCCACCTTGCTTGAAATACACGAAGTCAAGTCAATATACTTGGATGGTACAGGAGTGATCCCTGCTCAGTGAGTGTGTATCTCTATCTATATATACCGATGGAGACCTCGTAGAGGTGTGTGTGCGCGTGTTACATGCAAGACGTGCTCTGCCTTTATTTATTTTGGAAAGGGTTTGCCTTGGTTTCACCGTGCCTTGCTTTAAACGATCCGAAAATCCCCCCCGGATTCAGAGGAATAAATATGCATGGCTTGTAATTCTGTTGCAGCGCTCGCTCCCAGCTGATAGGTGACGTGGAGTTTGGAGGCTCGCAGATTGGCTTTTTGATTTGGCTTCTTGCTGCAGTTGTGCAAACCTCGCTGGCTCCCAGAAATCAGGCTCAGCGCTTTGCCGTGCACCGTAATGCTGGGAAACCTGCACCAAGCCCCGATGGTGTGAGCGCGGGAGCGGGGAAAACCCAGCAGATTCAGTGGCAATCTGGGGTACAATCCATTTTCTCTTTCCCCCTCCCATTCATCTCCGTCCTCCTCGCCCTCCTCCCTCTTCGCCAAATCTCCCTTCCCTCCCCAAACTCCACCGCACGGAGCTGAAGATCAAGGCTGGTGGATTTATCAACATTTTACCTCCACCCCCACCCCCTTTTCCAGATGCACCTCCCCGCTCTCCCTGACAGCTGCAAAAGGGAGCACAGGTTTTGTAGCGAGCGAGGCAACTTGGACTGACATGCAAAGGCGAACCCCCCCGTACCCGCACACACCGTCGGTGAATCACCGGGAGATGCGATGAGCTCCCTTTAGGAACCGGAAGGATTTGTGCTGGGGAGTCAGTGGAGCCCCCCCTCCCCATCCCCCAGCCCGACCCTCCAGAAAGAAGTCAGGAAAGCCGCCAGAAAGGGTAAGTAAGGGGGTGCCACCCCCGCTCCGCGGGAGACGCGGAGCCGGCGGGCAGGTGTCCTGCTGCCGCTCGGGGCTCCATGCCTTGCACGCGAATGGCCGTGAGCGGGGGGCGTTGAGGGGTGGGGGGACGAGAGCTCTTTGCAGGCTCATCTCCCGGGATAGCGGGGGGAATTAGCGTTGCCCAGGCGCTGGGAGCTCGCTTCAT